>NC_139247.1:44098607-45298607 GCF_977018435.1 Lepisma saccharinum | reverse complement strand
ATTTATTTATTCATGTAGGATTGAATAAATTTGTACACTTTAGCGCGTGTGGTATTATGTTCATATTACTGATATATTCTTGTGTTCTTTTATTTTATGTTACTTACGTTTATTGGTTCTTTAGGTATTATAGCAGAATATTCATTCTGATGGATGGAATTGGAATACTAAAGAGATCTAAGTTATCGTTTACAAATGGATTGTGCTTACAGTTTGGGATATGTGCCAAATAGTTTTCTTTAGCATCTAAACATAATTTCTGCCCCATTTTGATACTGGTTTACCACACAATTCATTAGATGTTTCTTCTAAGCTGATTTTCTTTTGCTGAAGTTTGACAAGCTTGATACCATTGTGCAAGGAACACACACTAACACTATCTTTCTATTGCAGGTGGTAAAGGTGGTGGTGGCGGTTGGTTCGGTGGTGGCGGCAAAAAAGGCAAAAAAGGAGGAGGTGGATACCTGGCCATGTTAGTTATGAAATCAGTCATGTTCAAAACCATCTGCGCCGGAGTAGTCGCCATGATGGCAATGAAAGCTATCACCATGGCCATCTTGGCAATAGTCATCTCTCTCATGCAGCACAAGAAAAAAACTAACGACCACACCACATACGAAGTCGTCACGCATCCCAAGTACACGCACACCCACAGTTACAGCCATGACGAGTACGGTGGGGACGAGCATCAAAGAAGGAACTCATACTGGGAGGTTGACCAAGATCCAGTGGTTCACAAGCTGGTCTACAATGCCTATGCACCTACTGAAAATGGTAGCCCGCAGTAAATAATTTAGACCAGCTTATAACATGTCAATCTACATTTTTTCAGAAATGTTTCAGGCTTAACGAACCATGAAGACACTGCTCATGCCTTGGTCATCCTCCAGATGTGAAGTTTGGCACAAGACATTTCCAGCACTTTTGCATCCAGGAAATACCTTTACCAATTCCATAATCACCACTGCACTCTCATACCAGTGAATTACTCCGTGGACGAGTACCATCAACCCAATGATGCACAAAGCAATTAGTTTGTAAGACAAACGTTGTTGTGTTAACATAGACAATTAAACTCATTGTTGTCGGTTTTTGGTACATAAAAACTGACACAAGTGAGAATTGACCAGAAGCAACATGTCACACATTGGTGATGGTCATACATGTACAACAAACATGACTCTCCATTCAGTCAATAACATATCAACACTATTATTTATTTTTAAACAATGTATTCATACGGAAATAAATTGTTATTTATTTTTAACTTACGATAATTTTTGGTATAACAGAACAATGCACACTTCCCTGTCCGTCCTGGGTGTTATTCGACACTGCATGTTGAATTTGTTCAAGGTATGCACTACTGGAATAGGTTACAAATAATACACCTACTGTGGTGGTTTGTCTAGCACAATATCACATAATACAAGATTGTGGAATATGAAAAGTGATGTTAACAGCACTAATAAATTAAACTGAATGTTCACAGTTAAAAACTTAATAACTTCGAATAATTATAAAGTTTAATAATAAGTTTCTAAAACGACAAGCTATGTTTTTCGTACACAAAACAATTGGATTTATAATAAAACATTAAATACGTGTTTTTCTAAGAAGATTAGAGAATACTTCAAACTCGATTTTGTTTGAAGTTAGCGATTTTATTGGATGTTAAGAAATTTAAGGAAATCTGAACTTGTTTCATAATATATTTCATACAGAGAATGGAGAATCGTTCGTATTGAGTATATTTTATGGTACGGAATAATCCTTACAAAAAGATATCAATTAATTAATTAATGATAATGACGGCTTATTCTGAACATAAATAATACACACACACACACACACACACACACACACACATATATATATATATATATATATATATATATATATATATATATTAACCACGCCGCTTTCTAACCAATGAAGTGTGTGTGTGTAAAACACACATACGCAATAATTAGATTTTTTAAAACATAATTCAATAAAATTATTTGAAAGAAATTTTAACATAAAAAAAATCAGCAATTATCATCGTGATCTCTTTAAAATTAATAGTTTCTCATCATGATTGGTTTTCATTCAAAGTATATAGGCCAAATTGGCATGTTTTAAATAATTGGAGTGAAGATATTAGAGTTAAATCACATGTGTTCTGACACGATAATAATTTATTGCCGCAGAGGGGTTAAAGAGCGATCACTTACCCTCCGCCCCTCCCATGGGAAAGTCTCATTGTCTTAATTTAGGCTATAATTTATGTTTCTTCCATTCTCGTCTCTTGTACAAGTCTTGCTTAATTTATTTACTTCCTTTCTGCCCTATTATTTTTATTTTTGCTGTCACCACCTAGTAGTCTACTAACGATGTTCTTCTGTGAAAATCCATTAATCAATTTTATTTAATTATCATTCATCTTCGACGCAAAATGGCAATGCATATTTTCATCTTTTGCTGCCTTCCTGCTTTTCTTTCTTTAAAAATTCTGAATGTTTTGAAAATTTCAGCCTTGTTATCTCACTTTCGATACTCGTGATGTTAGTGCCTCTATAATTGTTCTTACTTTCCTTCTTGGTAAAAAAAAAAACATCCCTTTCTAACCCCCCCCCCCCCCCCGATCTCTTGTTTTCTACAGACTTCTTTTGCTCGATTCTGTTATATTTTCTTATCTTTTTTCTATCTTAATTCTTTCTTTTATTACACCTTCTCTTCTCTATCTCTCATTATCTTTGTTCATGACGTAGCACTTTTAGACATAATACGCTTGTCGTATAGATTAAATACTCTCCATTGTCGTAAATTGCTGAAAGTCGACTAATTATTAGTTGAACCAAAACAAAACAAAAACAATACTGCTTGCTGCTTCCAAATATTCTATTATCCTAGATAATGAATATAAGCCAGTTAATAACTTTATGATTCAAACCCAGATATGACGATGGCTTGTCACACCGACTACTACATATTTCAGTACGTGAAGCAATCTCAGTATTAACCCCCCCCTCTCCCTCCCCGAAAATTGTTTGTTGTTGGTACAATTACCATTTCTCCCATATCGATATTAGTTCTACTTATTGGCACATGGCACCTATTAACAGAATACGTACGTACTCACCATTTTGACTCAAACATAATGTCGAGTGAATTATTCAAATTGAATAGTGTAACAGCTTATCTTGTCAAGTTATTGCGCTTGCACACTTTTTTCTTAGGTAAACAATGAAAATGAGGGCTACGGCATGATATTGAAATTTGTGCGGAGTACTACCCTCAGGGATTCAAATTATTTTCAATTCAGATAATTGTATTGTGGTTAGTGATTATTACAAGCACTGCCAAATTAGTATTTTACTTTTGATTGGGGGGGGGTTCGATTATAACTGGATTTAGTTCACTATCTTTTAGAACATAAACGTTTATCATAATAATAATGAGACGAAAATATCAAAGTAACATAAGAACTCCATATTTATTTTCTCACATAAGTATTTTTTACGGTACATACACTGTTCCATTGTTGATCCAGTTTAAGTTCCATATTTCATGAATTATTATTGCATTCCGTATATTATGGAGTAGCTAGTCTCATATACAGAAAATTAAACTATCTTTTTATAGTGTAATCGATATTTAAATATACAAACGTTTGTAAGATCTATGTACAGAACATCTGTAGCAGTTCACCAGCTTTGTGGGTAAACTTGCAATGCCAATTCAAGAATGTTTTCCTCGTTGCAATCCGAAGAAGTACTTAAAATACATCACCTATAGAATCGATAACGTTTGGTGCCTTGAATCATAAACAAGTTGACATTGAGAAATCTAGCGAACTAGCCAGCAAGCTAGCAAGGTGGTTAGTAGAAAGCTGCGCGGCACAATCCAAGAGCGGCAGAAGCCATGTTGGAAATTGTCACTATTACTTATTGCGAAGAACGGGGTTACAGGGGAAGAACAGAGACCCCATAGTTAGTATTCTATTTATGTGGTGATGTAACAATTATAACAGCATCGCAGATCCGACTGAAACAGTTAAAACCCGGAAATGTAGCACACGACAGAGATCGGCACTTTCCGTCGACGTTCGGTTTGGCGCCATCGCGTTCGTTGTCCAATCGCATCGCAGAACGCTTAATCGCCTTCTAGATGGCGTTGGCATCATTCATGGCTATCCTATTGTCATCTAGGGTCAAATAATTTGTAGAAAGAATTTACAATTTTTGAATTTTACTTCTCTACTTCCGTTATGGTCACTGGCGTACGCAGAGGGGGACTGATTGGGCTACAGCCCCACCAGAAATTTGAGAAAATAAATAAAAATCAGATGAGAGCCGAAAGATCTCGGAGTAAATGCCACCTCGTCTTAAAATGACACCAAATTATATTTTTTCCTTTGGACAAGGTTAACAATGGTAATTATTTATTTTTCTTATAAGTTTATACCCCCTCCCCAGAACGCAGTTATGTAATATCAACCTTCACAATTCAAGCTCGGTCCGAAAAAAATCCTGTGTACGCCAGTGGTTATTGCGGTGAAGATGAATTGATAAAATGGATACTTTAAAATATTGGCACCATTTATTCCATACTCTTAACTCAGCATTTGCATTTTGGATATTTAGCGTCGCTTTTCTGTTCCTGTTGGCTAAACGCGACGATGAGGATAAATGTTTATTAGATTAAATTGATGAAGGGAAACTCACAACGAACCCTTCATGTCCAGTCCGGGACTCGAACCCGGGAAAAGTCGATGGTGAGATTGAAAGTCGACCACATATTGGCCTCCCCGATGGCGCAGTGGTAGCGTCCTCGCCTTGTAAACAAGGGGTTCCAGGTTCGATACCCGGTGGGGGCACATAGTGGTTCGGATCCCACCTTAAACTGTGGGCCCAGTCCCGAGTAGCCTTACTGTGCATGTGGACTTAAAACAAAACACGAAATCAATTCAATCCAATCGACCACTTACTGTGCTCGTCCACAGAACCAGCAATGGTTACAACTGGAACCGTGATTTCTCAGTACTATATCGATATGCCTCCCAGATGGCGCAGTGGTCGGCCTCTGTGGCGGGGTGGTTAGCACAGCGCGCTGCAATGCCAGAGGTCCCGGGTTCGAATCCGGGCTAGGATATGGATTTTTGTGTTTGTATGTAATGAGAAAAATCGAGAAAATAGTAATATTGATATGAGTGAAAGTAGAGAAAATGCATGAATGACGGAGAATACTACCGCATAGGATAATTCCTTTTAAAAAGAAAAGAAAATAAGTGGTAGCGTCGTCGCCTTGTAAACAAGGGGTCCCGGATTCGATACCCGGTGGAAGAACAAGTGGTTCGGATCCCACTTTAAACTGTAGGTCCAGTCCCGATTAACCTTCCTGTGCATAAAGTGGACTTAAAACACCAAATCAATCAATCGATACTCTATCGACATGTGTGGTAATACTGTTTAGTAATCGCGACAATGTAATGGTTTTAATTGGGGTTGAGTTGGTGTTTTAAGTCCACTTTATGCACAGTAAGGCTAATCGGGACTGGACCTACAGTTTAAAGTGGGATCCGAACCACTTGTGCCTCCACCGGGTATTGAACCCGGGACCCCTTGATTACAAGGCGACGACGCTACCACTGCGCCATCGGGGAGGCCCTAATGGTTTTAATTGAATAACACTATGTACATTAAGGTGTTATTTCGGCGAAGGTCGCTTATTTGTACCATTAGGTTAATCACGAACGGGAGGGTGCAAGTACTATGGCGAAATGAAAAACGGATCACGATCACGCGAATTCCGATAAACTATCCAACGTCTGAATTGAGTGAGGAAAAACATGGAAGATAGGGTTTGATCCAGCAACCTTCGAACCACGAGCCCGTCATATATACTACCACTAGACGTTAACGAAAAAATCATAAAAGGTAGCAAACGCGGAATTTAATTCTTGTAGCATATAAATATCTTTCAAAGAAATCTAAGTTTTGATATTATTCTCGTTCTTCATGAAATGAACACCACATTAAAATTTTAGGTAACCTCATAAAGACGATAATAAATATAAGAAGCACTAAAAATATTCAATATTTGTATCTTTTGTGTTTATTTTATTTTCAATTCTATGAATACGTTAGCAATGAAACAGGCTTAAGGAGAAAACATGCCCTTATTTTCTTCGGGCTTTCTAGATGGAGACAGCTATATTTAGGTAAACCATAAGGAAATATCTAAACATTAAGTCAAGTATTGTTTTATTTTCTTACTCCTTTTAGTGAAAAATATTGGGTTACGTTGTGCCCTGTGCTCCAGAAAAAAATGGAAAGAAAAATATTTAATTATTAATTACAAATCAGCTAGGAATATCGCTTTCATTACTAAGAAAATGTTTAATGAATATGTTGTTACTGTCGGATTACTTGAAATGATAGGTTGTTTATTAGGATAACTTCTCCTTGCATGTCTATTAGTTCAAAAATTGATGTTTCAATCTCTCGATGGCCGCACTTCCTGCATTGGCAAGATAAAAAATATAATTAATTTTATTACGACTTCAGTTTTGCAACATGGAACGGCTATCCTGATACTTCTATTGAAGCTTTAGAGTTTTATGGAAACTAACTCGACTAATTAATGCATCGAGATTAACGTAATTAAAAAGGTCACTATATTGTTACAGAAAACCAAAATGTGCTATTTATTGGATTCTAGCGTTGTAATACAGTGCAATTAGTGTCTGGGTTCAGTTAATTAATGAAAATAGTAGTATCAAATTTAAAAAAATATTGTTTGTGTATTTTTGGAATTCGCTCTATATATTTGATACCGATGCAGCATGTGCGATAGCTATAAGTCTTAGGTTCGAACCCTGGTCAATCAGGGATGTATCATTGTGATTTCCCCATCGCCAATTTCATCAGTTTAATCATTCATTACCATCGTCGCGATTAATCCAAGATGTATAAAAGCGGCGTAAAATAACCAGTGTACAAATTGAAATATTCTGTCGAGTTAACTGGTCGTTGCATCCAGAGAGCATTGCGACTAATCAAGGGGTCGCAGGTTCGATTCCCGGAGAGATCAAAGTGCTATTTAGACTGTGAGTCTTGCCACGGTTTACCTACATGTTCATAAAGTGGACACAAAACAAACGTGTACAAGTAAACAATCAATTCGTATTTTTGATTGATTGATTGATTGATTTAGTTTATTTTACTTCGCGTTTTGTGCCTCTTGGCTAATTTGCGAAGATGGGGATGAGTGATGAAATTGATGAATGGACATTTACAAACAACCAAGCCCGAGCGGGATTCGAACCCGGGACCAGTTCGACTTTTTATATATATTTGTATTGTTATTATTTAGTGTCGCATTCTCCTACTTTTATATAGTCGCGACGATAGTGATAGATGATTTGATGAAGGGTCACTAATAAAGAACGACCACGTCGGGATTCGAACACGGGAACTTCGATGAGGAAATCGAAAATCTTAGTGCCATCGGTCACCGAGCCAGCTATTGTCCTATTAATAGCAATGAATGAAAAGTACCACTGCTTCCCTGAGAATGTTGAACTTATGTAAACCCTATTCCCTGATAGATCTTACCTTCAGAGACAAACTACAGAGTGATTCAAAAGTCCCTTAACATGATAGAAACAGGTTAGACCTAGGGGGTCATATTGGTGTGTTCCAAGCTGATGTCCGCCATATTGTTGCCCGCCATATTAAATTCAACTCAAAACTTTAAAATTGGAAGGGAGTGATGTGATATATCAAATCAGGCTAGAATTTCACTGGAAAGGCAAAGGTGAAGATTTTTCAACCTATCTTTAATCAGGAAATGGTTATGACTTCATGACTGTAACAAATGTCTCATTCTCCAGGTGTGAGAAAACAGTGCCAGAATGCTGCTAACTAATGCTCGGTGGAAGTTCCGAGACGTCCTGATCGTCGACTGATCCTGTCTCCCAGAACGTTTGGAGTAATTGTGCAACTGTGACATGAGACATAGGATCTCATTGTGGGTGTCGTTGATTAACATCATTTGCAATAGCACGTGAACTTCTCCCCCCACACAACAGTATCATCTCGATGCGTTCCTCACGCGTTAGGAGCATTTGGGCACGGTTTTCTCACACCTGGAAAATAAGACATTTGTTACAGTCATAACTTTTTGCTTATTAAAAGTAGGTTGAAAAAACCTTTACCACTGAATTTCCCGCGAAATTCTAGCCTGATTTGATATATCACATCACCCCCTTTCCATTTTAAAATTTTGAGTTGAATTCAATATGGCGGCCACCAATATGGCGTACGTCCGCTTGGAACACACCAATAGGGTTCCCCTTAGGCCTAACCTGTTTCTATTATGACCATTTGTACTCAGCCTAATTCCTTTACATTTTATAGGGAGTGTTAAGGGACGTTTGAATCACCGTGTATATAATCTGGTTTACCTAGTATAAGCCCGTTAAGAACTCCAACAGATATCCTGTAAGTTACGAGAGGTATGGAGTTACATTTTGATCTGGGCGACAAGTGTGATTAGAGCACACGAAAGATATACAACTGAGTTGTCACCAAAGGTGGTGTAATACAACACCTAGTCGAGTGTTAAAATCCTCCATACTTGGTGTTGATTGTCAGCAAAGTGTGTAACAAGACACCAAAGTTGGTGCTAAACAACACGTTAACACCAAAGGGAATGTCCCATTTCCACCTCTTTTGGTGGCAACTCAGTTGAATATTTTTAGAGAGTAGTTTCGAAATGTTGTCCTCGTGTCATCACAGAGGGCCTCCAAGTACAAGAGAAAAGTTTTCTTTCAAGAAAAATTCCTTTCAGCACCAATGTTGCTTTCAATCCAGGGCATCTACTTTTACTAAAGAATTTGATAATTTCATATCATTAATGTCTTTAATTATTGATTTTTTTCTTGCATGTTGACATCAGGAATTACGGTTTGAAATAGAGGAGAGAACAAATACGAAGCGCTCATGCCTTACCAAGAATTTGAACCCAGGACCGCTGCACCACTGAGACCAAATATTCAGACGGTGATATCATTGAAATTAACTACCCGATAGCATAGTGGTTAACGCTGTCGCCTTGTAATCAAATAATCTTGGTTTGACATTTCGGTGAATGGACATTGCACACTGGTTCTGATACTTGTCAGTGTACTGTAGATCTTGAGTTAATTTGAATATTCTTCAAGGGTCCCGGGTTAGAATTCAGGCCTGGCCATTCTTGGTGAGTGCCCCTTCATCAATTTCATCATATCATCACTCACCCTCATCTTCGCGATCAGCAAAAAATGGCAGAAAAGCGAAGTAAAATAAACCAAATCAATCAATCAATAATCTTCAAAATTCATTCTAGCAAAAAATGTTAAGAAACCAATATTTATACATTTAGTACATTTAGTATTACACTTTTTTATTCTTTGGTGATATATACTGCCCTTCAATTTAAAATGTTCATAATTCTTGACTGTTAGATTCTCAGATAAGAACTGAAAACCGACATCTTATTTTTCATATGCTGCACATTTTTATAGGAATAATTTTCTATTGCTTCTATCTTATACAGGGTGGCCCCAAAAAAGGTAACCGAATAATTTTCGTTACCTTATGTTTCGGTTACCTTTTTGGGGCCACCCTGTATAAGATAAAAGCAATAGAGAATTATTCCTATAAAATGTGCAGCATATGAAAAAATACATAAGATAACGAAAATTATTCGGTCACCTTTATTGGGCCACCCTGTACATGAATTTTCGTGAATAATTGAACCCGTCTCTATAACATGATCAACACAAATACGCAATGTTTTGTTGTATTCAAATAATAAGGTTAAACAACATACTTATTGTCATTAATTTATACCTGTTCTATATCTCTAATTACTTCGTTCTTATCCCATCTTAAGATTCTTTGTTGAACATTTCAGTGTGGCACTGTATTCCTAGCAACAAATGTTTGGTTTAGTTAGTGAAGTTAAAATACTTCTTTACTGATTCATATCTTCCTATAATATACAAGGAGTCCATAAAGTCCTGCAAAAAACTAAAACTCTATAACTTGAAAACTATTAAGTTTATTAACAAAATATTTTGTGTGTACTTACAGCAAGGTTCAAAGTTTATTTCCTGCTTGTTAGGTTCATCGCCAAATCTCCAATTGTGCACCATTCACGTCCAAACACTGTTGCAGTATTTTTGTGAAACCGAGAATTGCATGCTGACGGTGCTCTCCAGGGTTATTCAGAATCACATCTCTCATTTTTTTTCTTTTAGGTCATCCAGATTAGCTGGTTTCTGTGAATACACCTCGGTCTTTACATGTCCCCACAACCAATAATCGCAAGGTGTCAAGTCTGGTGATCTTGCAGGCCAAGGCGTGGGCCCTCTTCGGCCAATCCATCTACCTTGAAATTGTTCGTTAAGAAACTGCCGAACTTTAAGGGCAAAATGCGGCGGCGCCCCATCTTGTTGCATGTCGACATCATTGATGATGCCTAACCTATTAAGTTCTGGCACAATGAATGTCTGTAGCATGTTCAGATAGTTGTTGCCATTTACCGTGTCTTCCTCGAAGAAAAATGGACCAATGATGTGGTCCAATGAAATCGCACACCACACATTCACTTTGGGACTACCCCGAGTTTGCACTTCAAACTCGTGTGGATTTTCAACCCCCCCATATGGGGTGGTTTCCCATATGTTGTCTGGAACTTTCTCTGTACTGAAACACAAGATTTTAACTCTGCAAACCACAGAACACACTGTGTCTTTTCCTGGATGGATGACATCTTAAGTCACATGATCACGTGATTACCAGTGCAAGCGTCACTGAGCAGTGTGGCCAGAACAAAACTTTAAACTTCCATCCTTCTCACCCAAAAAATGTGTATTGTTAAACGCAACAGCTAAAAAGTTATAGAGTTTTAGTTTTTTGCAGGACTTTATGGACTCCCTGTATGTAAAAGTTGAATTCCTATTGTCATTTCTTTATATGCAAAGAGTCTTAATTTAATTTCCTGAACGAAGCACCATCTGGTAGATACTTTGAAAACAGTACGTACATAAATCTCAAAATTCTAAAGATGAATATCCAAAAAGACGCATTAAAATAATTCAAATTAACGATAGAAAATTTTAGTTGTTATAATTCGCAAATCAGCACCAGATATTACGTTACACAGTGCAATCAGACAAAAAAAAATATTTTCAAACTGGATTGTGTTGAAAATTTCCCACAAAAAATTTCTTACTAATTATTTACATTTTGCCATCGTTTCCCACAGAATGACTAGAAATTGAGAGAACATCAATAAACATTGTGTTTGTCTATGACAACTCTATTTTATCTTTATCCATATGAAGCACGCATTTTAGATTGCTACATACAGAGGGCTGAAATTTTGAAATTATGAAAAATTGCATTCTGCAGATCCTATCGTATTAATTGATGAGATTCTCAATCTATAATTAATCCACTGTTCATGGAAACTATATATCCTACTGGATAGCCATGCTGGCTGCTCAACTAGATAATATAATTTTAATTGACTGTAGTTCTCTTTAGACATGCTTCTTAATATTAGTACGTACATCAATGATTCACTTTACTCAACATATTAAAATGTTGAATTGAAATGTGAAGCTTAGTAATTTCATGTAATAGGTCTTAATTATTATTTTTTTTTTTGTAAAAATGAACATACCATAATCAAGTCTACAAAGTCTGAATGAAGGAATGTGCTGTATAATATACAGGTAATAAGTTTTGTTATTCTTAAACATGTGCTCAGTTCCCGAAGTTAGTAGGAAACTAGGGCAAGTTCTAGTTGCCAAAAACAGTTGGCTAACGAGTTTGAAGGCAAATGTTCGGAGTATGGTACCCAGTTGAGCATAAAGTTGGCTATATAAGTACGAAATCTAGTTTCTTGGACAACTTGCTTTAGCAGAAATCTCAAAACGTCTCTGAAAGCAATGTGAGAAGAAATAATCAAGAGCTGAGCCCAAATATCTTCCAAGACGACTTCTTCGACGGACAAGAAGAGCTGATAGCAAAATTCTAAGACATACACACCGAAGATGTGATGCAACAACTTCCAGATGTGACTCGAATGTGAACATGAGATGTACCAAATGTCTACAAATATCTACAATAAAATCATTTTTAAAAACATTACACGTTTGTTTACATTATAATTTCCCATACTATACTTTAGTTGCATTCAGTATCATGATTTGTCTCAAGCTATTGAGATTGACGAACTTAAACAGTATATACTGCTTCACCAAGATAAGAATACCCATGTGGATCTGTTGTCGAAGTTTCAACCGAAAGCGAGCGGAGGGAGTGTGGGCAATGCAATCAGCTGCTAGCATTGTTCCCGTGATTTGCGTTGCCAATTGTGCCGCAGGAGAGAAGAGGAAGCGAGAGGTGAAAATAAATGACTGTGCACTTAAGTCCGAGAGTTTTCCGAGGTTATTCTTATCTTGGTTGAGCTGTGCAAGTAATACGGGTGCGTCAAAAGAATATATACACACTTTTAACTGTCATAGCAAATTTATTTTCAAACCTACAAGGTTAAATTTCTGGGAAAAAAAGGCTACAGTTCAATTTGAAAAATAAGTGTACTTTTTGGTCAAACTGAATGTTCCGAAAGGTGGTTAAAGTAAATGTTCAAAATGTTGGCCTTCATCTTCGATACATTTCTGAGGAAGGGTCACGTGAGAGTTTTGTAAGTGCTAGTAGTGTGCTACTCACTCTGAAGAAAGGCAAGTTGCGTGTGTACATTCCAAGGCTGGTGCAACAGCTAAGTGACGACGACCCAGATGACAGAGTACAATTTTGTGAATGGATTAAGGAGATGCTTTCACGTGTTGCATCGTTTGGTCGGATGAAGAACAATTCAAACTTAATGGAACTGTCAATAAGCATAATTGTGTGTACTGGACTGAAGATAATCTCCACATTACTGTTGCAAAGGCTGTGAATTTGCCTGGTGTAAATGTGTGGTGTGGTTTGTCTCATTGGTTCTTTCCGATTTGAAGGTACTGTAACTGGAGAAAAGTACCTAACAATGCTTGCTGATTCTATTTTCCGTGTCATTCGTGCAATATACGGTAATGACAGGATTTATTACCAACAAGATGGCGCCCCACCCAGTGATGTGCCATAGACTATACGTTTACGTCTACTTACGTTGTCTACACATAATCTACGCGTAGATTACATTGGGTTGTAGTTTACATAGACTACGTAGACAATCAATCTAAAGTGCATTAAAATTAATTTTCAAGGGTTTCATGAAAGGAAAGTGACATTTTTTACTATATTGGTCCCTAACGAAATAAAAAGAATCCTATTTACAACAAATTTCTCTTCTCTTCTATTATCAACTATGGAAGAAGATAAATAGTATGCAAAAAACAACAACAGATGGCAGTCGTGAGGCAAAAGGGTATTTTCCCCATAAAACACTAGAATATTTCCTATATTAGGTTTCTTCCTAGGTGAGAAATTGTTCGAATTTGGAAGAAAGAGTATGAAAATTTCTTCTCACAGATCAGCAACTGATACGCAGTATAATTTTCTTCTAATTCCACGGCGCCCTTTGCTAAGCTATCACCTTTTGTCATGGTGCTTACATAGATTACGTAATCTAAGTGTATAAAATAGTCTACGTGTAGAATGTAGACTATCGTTGTTTACGCATAGACGCACATCACTGGCCCCACCGCAGTATCATAGGGATGTGCGAGCATACTTGGATCAAAATGTACCAGGCCAGTGGATAGGACGCAGGGGACCAATCGAGTTTCCTGCACGCTTTCCAGACGTTACGCCGCTCGATTTTTTTCTTATGGGGCACAGTAAAGGATGAGGTCGTAAACCACGTAACCTGGACACACTTTGGGATGAGATTCAAGCGGTGTGTGCAGAAATCCCATTGGACAATTTGGTGCGAAGTACGGAATCAGTCGTGGCTCGTATTCAGAAATGTATCGAAGCTGAAGGCCAACATTTTGAACATTTACTTTACCCACCATTTGGAACATTCAGTTTGACCAGAAAGTACACTTCTTTTTCAAATTGGACTTTAACCTTTCTTTTCCCAGAAATTTAATCTTGTCGGTTGGAAAATAAATTTTCTATGACAGTTGAAAGTGTGTATTAATTTTTGTGACGCACCGGGTAGTTTAAATAATCAGCTCTGTTAAGTAAACTGCCATCCTCCGAGGCGTAGTGGTTAGTACAAAGCACAACGACGCCCGGGTTCGAATTTCGGCCTGGCAAGGGTGTTCTTTGTGAGTGGCAGAAAAGGGAAACCAAATCAATCAAAAAATATTTTAAGTTACTCTATATTCAGGTGTTAATATTACGTACATCTGGTGACGGACAACTTGGGACATGAAGCAGTGATTTACTACTTAGGCTTGACTCTCACACAGAGGGAACACAAAACTCATTCTTGTAAGGCATTTATGGCGGGTGCTAAGGTTGAACAAGATCACAAAATGGCATGGAGTAGTACGATTGGATTTCATTTTGTTATTTAGCGTCGCTTTTTTGCAACTTTTGGCTAATCGAGTTATGATATGATGAAATTTATGAAAGGACACTCATACTCACCGGGATTCGAACCCTGGATTCTTGTTGTTAACAGTATACAAACTGATAATTCACAAATGAAATATCAACAAGAAAATAAAAGACAATACTGTAGCTTCCTAATATACTACTGTAACCTTGATGTTTAAATGCTATCATTAAATTGTGCGATTCATTTTTTATTTTTTGGATTGGATTGATTTGGTGTTTTAAGTCCACTTTATGCACAGTAAGGCTAATCGGGACTGGACCTACAGTTTAAAGTGGGATCCGAACCACTTGTGCCTCCACCGGGTATCGAACCCGGGACCCCTTGATTACAAGGCGACGACGCTACCACTGCGCCATCGGGGAGGCCCTCATTTTTTATTTCAAAAGTGCCTTCTGTCTCATTATTACTCCAATTATAAGTATATCATTGTCATCCGTATTTTACCATGAGTGACATTTTTGTAAAGTGAAATCCAAAGTTAATGCAAACATGGTTTGAAGTAGGGTGAGAAATCTTGGGGGGACAGGGGATATTTCCCCACCAACAACAATCTTGGCCTCAAAAATCACCCCCACCAGAACTTTCCGGAAGAGAGATAGTTTATGTTATAACAACAAAAGATACTCAATTAATTTTGTCTTCAAATACACTTTACAATAATAATATCGATAACACACACAAAGTAGTGTGGATGAGAGCGTTGAATGCTTTCTCTCTCTCTCTCTCTTTCAAGAGATCATTAACTGATCTACACAAACAACAATATAAAATGGGTTCGATACTCGGTGGATGCCTATAGTGGTTCGGATCCTAAACTATAGGTCCAGTCCCGATTAGCCTTAGCATGCATAAAGTACACTTATAACCCCAACAAAGCAACCAACGAATCAATTGGTTTATAGTAATGAAAAGCAAAACTAAACAAAAACTTACACAAAATAAAACTATTTCCACTATTTTTGAAATTTAATGACATCTTTAACCAGTTAGTAATTTATAATAATAATAATAATAACAACCCAGCCTTTGAAAGGGCCTGGGCCCATCTCAAGGCTGCCAGACTCCCTCCCACAATCCTACCTAGAGGTGTGGAGATCTGCAACGGGTAATGGGGGTGACGTGTGGTTAGCACATCGAACCCCCAGTCGTTGTAGGAGATTTCCGAGACCAGGTTACGCTACTCACTCGTAGCTCCCCAATTTCCTCTCGATGGTGGGTTGCCACCGGCTCTATACACAGGCCGAAAATTCCTGTAGACTGAACCCGGGATCGAACCCATGCCGTCCCGCAGCCGCCGTGCAAAGCAAGGAGCCTTAAACCGCACGGCCATGGAGGAGGACAACCAGTTAGTAAAGGAAATATATATATTTCATAAATATAAAAATATCAAATTAATTCATTTACATTTCTTTAATAACAGGCCTAATGCATTTTTAAATATTTAGTAATTTACTTTTATATTTAATAACATTATAAATATGTATCACATAGTTTTCATACACACACAAACTCCTCACAAAAAGTTTGGAATATTGTTACGTTAGACAATGTGTGATAGACACGACCAGGGAATGCAACAACACGTGCTATCTGTCTGGTGGACGTTCTTGTCTTTTCGCCGACATATGCGACCGTGCCTATCACCTATTGCCTAGTAGTACAATATTCCAACTTTTTTTTTTTTTTTTATAGAAGTGTGTTTGTGTGTACTATACAGGGTGCTCGGAATTTCCCCTTACAAACTCCAAGGCTAGTAGAGGGGACTGAGTAGACAATATTTAGAATAGGAACCCATGTCCGGAAACGTACAGTTTACGTGCTACAAGCATGGCAACGCTTCGGATGTGCCTGTGTTGCTATGCAACCGGATAAGCAGTACATGACGTCAGAAGATCACCTGATGACACGTGACATCTACCCTGCCGCGGTATCCTGCCTGAAGCCCCATTCATGTGCCTGTGCGTCTCCGATGAACGTGGTTGAGTACACGTTTGCAGAATACACTGACATGATGCTTGTGTATGGCGCAGCGGAAGGGAATGGAAGAGCAGCTCGTCGGCTGTATCAAGAGCGTTATCCACACCGTGCGACTCCATCGCATACTCTTTTTGCCACCATTGCGCAACGGCTCCGAGAACGAGGTACCTTCACCGCGACAGGAAGGACTGTGGTGCTCCAAAGAGACGCCGCACGCCCGAATTGGAAGAGGCTGTACTGCACCACTTTGAACGGGACCCGTCAACAAGTACGCAAACAATTGCGCGTGCAATAGGTGTTTCTCGCAGCATCGTGTGGGAGGTTCTGTATCAGCAACAACTACGTCCTTAGCACAACTAAAGGGTACAGGCTTTGAGACCAGCCGATTTTGTACCACGTGTTAACTTCTGCACGTGGTTTCTGCACCGCTGCATCGACGAACCCCAGTTTCCACGTCGAGTTCTGTTCACAGATGAATGAAAATTCACTAGGGAGTGTGGTCTCAATTCTCGAAACAGCCATATCTGGGAAGGTGAAAAAAACCTCATGCGACGCATGTCCAGGATTCCAGCACAGATTTGCTATCAATGTTATAATCCTCTACGTCTCTTGTTTCCCCTTTAATACTAAAGAAGTGAGACGAGGATTGTCTTATCGGCGCAGTGGAACGTAATGATCATGTATTAGGTACTTAAGGTATACAATTTAAACTTAATATTCTTTAACACATATTCTTTATTACAAATAATATTATTTCTTATACTTATACTATTACTTATACAAATTTAGTTAACTCAACAGAAATTTCTATGGATTACATCCCCGTTAAACTAGTACAGTTCGTCCCATTTGATTGTCACCAGTCAGTAAGTAACGGCTACACGAGTCTGAGCCAACCGCAGCCCCGCCCAAAACCCCCACAGCCAACATGACCCGGAGCAATCCACCTAAAAAAATTAAAACAAAAACAAATTCCTTTTCTTGCTCTTTTAAGAACTCAAAATAACTCCCATAACTTTAGGTAAATTACACCCGGCCATGCAGGCCCCAAAAGGGTGATAGACGGTAATGCAGTATACTCAGCCTGTCCAGCCTGTGTCCAGTCCGTCCAAAGTCTCTCTCAGTCGGCAAGGATCTGCCACACTAAACTTCTCGCTCGCCCAGCGCAGAAGCCCAGCCAATGGCATAACCTTCCTGAGTCACCTGTCTATTGAGTCTCAATACGTTATTCATGAGTAATATTACACTATGGGCTTACAATGTGTGGGTATTTATTCTGGACAGTCATGTGATCGGGGCGTACCTTATTCCAGCCAGACTAATGTGTGCCGCGTACTTGATCTTCCTACAGGAAGTATTGGCCCTGTTCTTGGATGCTGTGCCATTGAACGTCCGTCAGGAACTGTGGTTTCAGCACGATGGCGCACCCCCTCACTTTACACGTGACGTTCGGAGACATCTTAACCGAAGATTCGGGCAAAGATAGATAGGCCGAGGTGGTCCAACTGCGTGGCACCCACGATCGCCGGATTTAACGCCATTGGACTATTTTTTGTGGGGTCGTATGAAGAGTATGGTGTACGAGACTCCTGTAAAGACAGAGGAAGAACTGTTGGCACGAGTTATGGTCGCTGCACAAGAGATTCACGGGACACCAGGTGTGATGGAGCGAGTGTACCGGAACATGATTCGTCGGTACAATGTGTGCAACGACGTTGGTGGTCGTCACATCGAGCCACTGTTGTAGTTAAGCAGTGCCGTATGCGACACGTCCAGTGCAGAAGACAGAAACAAATTGTTGCGTTCCACTGTCGACACAAGTGTTATTGTGATCAATGAATAGTACGTTTCCTTTTTGTTCCCTTGGCATTGTTCCCAAATAAATTAGTTTGCATTATGTACTGAGTCACACGTCATTAAATTCTGTACCTTACGCAACACCTCATTTGACATGGTTGTAATAAATGATTACACTTTAGGTCATCAGGTGATCTTCTGACGTCATGTACTGCCTACCCGGTTGCATACCAACACAGGCACATCCAACACATTGTCATGGTTGTAGCACGGAGACGGTACGTTTCCGGACATGGGTTCCTATGCTAAATATTGTCTACTAGCCCTAGGAGTTTGTAAGGAGAATTACCGAGCACCCTGTATATATATATATATATATATATATATATATACAGGGTGACTGGTAATTAGATGTATTCCCTGAAAGGGGTTAAAGTAGAGACAATTTGCAATAAATTTGACCATATGATACCCCGTCCGAAAATTAGTAGTTTTCGAGATAATCGAGTTTCTATTGTTTTTTCTAAAAATGACAATTTTCCACATAAAAAGATGAATTGAGAAAAAACTGATAATTGTAGGGAACTTATTTAAGCGTTTTCTGAGAGCTAACAAACAAGTGGTTCGTTTAAAAAAAAGTTTTTTCCAAATAACAATCACATGTAAGTACCGGGTGGGTCTAAACTTACAAGTGATGATAAAAAAATGCACTCTTAGTTTACTTGGCAACGTATTAATAACAAAAATGGTATGACACGAACCGTACAAATTACTTAAATTACTTCCTTGAGTCATCAGCTATCCAACAAGGTACAAATGTTGCTAACATTTACATTTGTGTACAAGAAATAATACTTCATTCATCTTCATGTATATGGAATCAATGAACAATACAATTAAAGAACATTACACGTCTTGCTCAAAGTGGGCACCTCCGTTACGAATGCAGGCACGTAAGTTTTTACGGACATTTGTTCTCTTAACTCGTGATGTGATGGTGGCCTTGACGTGTTGACCAGCTGTTAAGATCCTCTCCCTGGACTCTTCTTGCGAGTTTACCGGTGCCTTGTCATGTGGCTCCAAATGTAAAAGTCGCAAGGCGTCAAATCGGGGGATCGAGCCGGCCAGGGAATCGGTCCGCCTCGGCCAATCCATTTCTTTGGGTACTTTTCATCCAGCCACTGTCGCACGCCCAGGCAGAAGTATGGATGGGCGTAATCAACAATCATTTCATCGAGCCATTTTTCCTGCCCCAAATCTTAAATGGCATCACTTATGAACATTTTTTGCGGAACGGGATGGCAATGTTGTTGGAGGATGTGCCTCTAGCTACAAGACGTGACATGATTTATCAGCATGATGACTGCCCAACTCGATCCCCCGATCGATTTGAGGCCTTGCGACTTTTACATTTGGAGCCACATGACAAGGCACCGGTAAACTCGCAAGAAGAGTTCAGGGAGAGGATCTTAACAGCTGGTCAACACGTCAAGGCCACCATCACATCACGAGTTAAGAGAACAAATGTCCGTAAAAACTTACGTGCCTGCATTCGTAACGGAGGTGCCCACTTTGAGCAAGACGTGTAATGTTCTTTAATTGTATTGTTCATTGATTCCATATACATGAAGATGAATGAAGTATTATTTCTTGTACACAAATGTAAATGTTAGCAACATTTGTACCTTGTTGGATAGCTGATGACTCAAGGAAGTAATTTAAGTAATTTGTACGGTTCGTGTCATACCATTTTTGTTATTAATACGTTGCCAAGTAAACTAAGAGTGCAATTTTTTATCATCACTTGTAAGTTTAGACCCACCCGGTACTTACATGTGATTGTTATTTGGAAAAAAACTTTTTTTTAAACGAACCACTTGTTTGTTAGCTATCAGAAAACGCTTAAATAAGTTCCCTACAATTATCAGTTTTTTCTCAATTCATCTTTTTATGTGGAAAATTGTCATTTTTAGAAAAAACAATAGAAACTCGATTATCTCGAAAACTACTAATTTTCGGACGGGGTATCATATGGTCAAATTTATTGCAAATTGTCTCTACTTTAACCCCTTTCAGGGAATACATCTAATTACCAGTCACCCTGTATATGTATGTGTGTGTGTTTATATATAAATATATACGTATATATATATATATATATGTATATATATATGTATGTATATATGTGTATGAATGTATATGTATGTTATAAATACATAAAATTTATGTGTATGTAGACTACGATCTTCCTCCCCCCACCAGTCTTCAATAATTGTGCACCCTGCACTTAAGGTTTCACAAAACTTAGCGTATTACCCTTTCAAAATTGTGCTTAGCACAATATAACTTATCATGCTTACTTCAACAGTCACTTGAGAATCACTAGTTTGTACTCAGCGATCTACCATCATCTGAGGATACAGCTTCCAGCTTGGAAAATATAACACGCTCCCAAGAGAATTCGGCGTGGCCAAAATGTAGCAGAACCAAGTGCTTTTGCAGGAGATGAAAAAAACAAAAGGAAAGAAGCACAAACATCGTCCGTGGGTGTTTGCGGAGATAAAAGGGACCGAAATGCAGCTTTAAATAGATAAAAGCCACATCCGAAAGCTTTGGAACATGGGAAAATCCGGCAGAGCAACATTAGTGAGAGCTTGGAGGCATTCTCTTATCTCTAATGAACAGTTCCATTAGCATTGCTAATTATACTTTTGGTCCACAGGGGGCAGGCGATGGCGATAGCACGTCTTTTGGTCTCGGAAGGGAGGGAATGTAGCGTTGCATTTCCTTCTCTGGTTACGAAAGAATATTAATAGGAGGTGAATAAAAAAAATTGTGAAGGAGTGTACTATTTTGTCTATGTTTTCATTACGGTGTGTATGAAGCACTTTTACTGCTGATACATGAAGGATTTGTGCCCTATTGGTTGCAAAATCAGTACTTCTGATGCAGATTTAAACGCACGGCTATGTAAGTAGGCGGGTGGCAGAAGTTTGCGCTGTTGCCACGTTAGAGCACAACCAAGTGTGTCCGGAGGTTTAAGGGAATGAAAGATCTTGTTGTATAGTTAGTCTTTGTAATCCATGTGATACAAACTGATAGTATTTGCTCGAAAGGTAAGGGACGACACAAAAGTGCCTCGGAGAGGTTGGTCTGGCGCTCGAACTAGGTAACACAGCCCGGTTGACGTTGCCACATAGTGTGCAGGAACCAGCGACATTCGTTCCGCTCTTGCTTTGCTTTTCCCATATGTGGCACCAGCGGAATTCTCCCCAGCCGCCTGATTTCATTGCTGTCCGTTTAGTTAGATTTTTATGCATTTTTCTGATTTCTAACAATTGCTAAAATTAAATTTGTCTCCTCTTTTGGGTGGTGCATATCGTGTTGTAGATTTTTAAGAACGGTCTAACGCCAGGGGTGGAGGGTTCGAATCCTCACCGTCGCGTTAGCCAAAAGTGGCAAAAAAGCGATAAGTAACGAAAATTGAAAAAAAAAAAAGTTTCATAAGAAAGATAAATTTAAAAAATCAGCCCAAGTAGGTTGTTGAAACTGATCTATCAACCTGTTTCAGATATTCAGGAACCATCATCCTGTGTTACCGCCACAGCGTGGTGGCTGGCATTGTCAACTTGCAATTCCTAGGCTCCCCGATGGCACAGTGGTAGCGTTGTCGCTTTGAAACAAAGGAGTCCAGGGTTCGATACCCGGTGTAGGGACATAGTGGTTCGAATCCCACTCTAAACTGGAGGTCCAGTCCCGATTAGCTTTACTGTGCACAAAGTGGACTTAAAACTTGAACTCAATCAATCAATCCTGAAATGAGACTTATTGCACAGTGGTTCGAATCCCACTTTAAATTGTATGTCGAATCCTTGTTAGTATATTTGAGCATGAAGTAAATATAAGAAAATACGAGATGGAACGCCAATATCTCGTGGTCTATTATATCCTATTAAAACATATGCATTTTGCTGTATATAATGGGTCTTCAAACTTACACTTTTGACGTTAGTGTCTAAAATATCCCTTGAAACAAACAATCGATATCGAATAAGTCCGATACTTTGTTCATTCAAGAGACTGAAGTGCAGAATTTAAAAATTAAAAGTTTTGTTCAAATTATGGAGTTAATCGCTAGCTATTCCTGTTAAACACGCATTTCTTCTGGAGAGAAACTGCTTTCGTGATATTTATTGGGTTCGAAATACTTCTGTAGAGAGGGAAAAGTTCTAACACATTCATCCTTAAAGCTTTTTAGAAGCACAATCTCGTAACCTTTTCATGATTCAAAACCACAGTCAAAAACATTGCGTTGAAATCTAGTCATCAGGCTCATGTTGGTTGGTTTACCACGATCAAAGTCGGTAGAATACGGGAAGAGGAGGAAATGTGGGAATAGGGGTATATACGATTCTGCACCTGGCTCAAAAGCAGAGTTTCCAAACGACGAAAACAATTCCTAAAAGACGAAAGCACGGAAATTAAAATTCCGTAATAATATTATGAGGAACTTACGTACATCATATAATTCCTTCATTCCGTCTTGTTGACGTTATGTCCATTTACTCTCGTAAACATTCGTTATACCGAATGTCGTTGTACAGTCAACGGCAAAGATAAATGGTAGGCAAATTGTCCACCGCTATTTTAACTACTTTTTTTATTCTACATCCTGTGTTGTTTTAAGGAATGAAACTATGTTGGTTCGAAATACATTGTTCTCTGCTTATTGACGTCTTTATTTCAATTCATTGTCATAACTGGGGATAGGATTTTCATGACTTGGCATATTTTTTTTTGGTAAGGGTGATTATGTTTCCCAAACATATATAAATTCATATTATGAAGAAACTAATTCATTTAAGGCGCTCTTTAAGGGCATATTTTGGCATATTTGTCCCTTTTTGCGTGATATAGCATATTTTGATAGATTTTCGGCCATATTCAGCATATTTTTGCATTTTCAAGAAATGTAAAGTCATTTTTGAAGTAGATTCGTTCTTACTTCCATATTTATTCGAGAGTTTTTTTTTCTTTGGACTGTAGCAAAATCTTTTTCATTTTTATCTGAAAATTTAGAGAAAGTATTCATTGTGCACTGCAACCCAGGGCCCATAAAGTGAACTAAAAATAGTACGGATGTGAAAATATCTCAGCATTTAGATATTGATGATTGAAACAGTCCAGTTATAGGGCCATATTTTTCAAATTATAGTGCATATTTTGTAAAATTCTGGGTCATAAGAGCATATTTTATTTTGCATATTTTGGTGATTTTTAGGTCATAAAAATCATAGCCCTAGTCATAACACTGTGGAAATCAGACCGAATGAAAATGGCGGTGGACAATTCGCCTACTGTTTCTTTCGCCTGTGAAACATGCAAACTGTTCTGCGTAGTTGCATACATACAGAGTAGAAAGCTGTTTTACCAGTCCTCGTAGACTCCTGAAGCAAGGCCTTTGCCTGGAAAACGTATGGCCTTCAGCTCCTTCCACGAATTTTGCTTTATGGCTTCAATCGAGTCAAAACGGGTACCCCGGAGCGGAAATTTTAGTTTCGGGAACATAAAGAAGTCACACGGAGCTAGATCTGGTGAATACGGTGGTTGATCGATGGAATTTATTGTGTTTTTGGCCTTAAATTCGGTCACAACTGTCGCTCTATGCGATGGCGCATTATCGTCGTGTAAAATCCATGAATTGTTCTTCCACAAATCTGGCCGTTTCTGATGGATTTTCTCACGCAAACGCTTCAATACGGCCAAATAGTATTCTTTATTGACCGTCTGTGGCTCTGGAACTAATTCATGATGCACCAAACCACGAATATTGAAGAAAACAATGAGCATCACCTTGACTTTTGAGCGACTTTGACGTGGTTCTTTCTGTTTCGGCTCGTCTATTGTCCTCCATTCTGATGACTGTTGACTTGTTTGCATGTCAAACTCGTAGACCCATGTCTCATCACCAGTTATGATGCGTTCCATGAATGTGGGTTCAGAATTGACGCGATCCAGCATGTCTAAAGAGACCTGCTCACTGTACTGTTTTTGAAGAACATTCAGCTCTTTTGGAACAAGCCGTGCGGCGACGCGTCTCATGCCCAAAATGTCCACCAAAATCGAACGAACAGACTCGTGAGAGATGTTAAGGTCACTAGCTATCTCTCTTAAGCTGCAATGGCGATTATTGAGCACAATGTCCTTCACTTTTTCGATGTTTTCATCGGTTGAAGAGGTCATCCAGAACGAGGCATGTCTTCGACGATCTCTCGGCCCTCCTTGAACGCTTTGTTGTAAGACTCGTAAGCCCGTATTTTTGATAAAACTGATTCACCATGAGTCCTTTCTAACATTTTTAGCGAGTCAGCACACGAAATTCCGTTCCTAACACAAAATTTAAGGCAAACTCTTTGTTCAATAATTTCGTTCATTGTAAAAATCGTGATGCACTCTTGAAGTGGACTGATTCAACCAGCTGCTGTAAACAAACTTGTCCACAGATCGCGCTCGTGTTTGGCATAATAATCAAGTACAGTGATACCAACGGAAAAAAGATTTTTAAAAAAATCATTAGCGCGGGCCTTTTAAATTACAAATTCCCGGTACTTTTTTGACAGAATATATTTCAAATATTTTCCTGAAGTTAAGGGCGGATAAAAGGGAGGAGCAGAGGGGGCATGCTCAGTTATTGATAAATTATTTGCACGTTTGGATTGAAATCCAACACATTCTGTGGCATTTTAAGGCATAAACGAGACTAAAGGAGCAGAGGGGGCGACAGCAACCCCACCCCAGGACTCTGATGTGGTGGCGGTGTGCGACACCCTTGCAAGAACTTAACTTTAAGGTGGTTTACCACTTTGGTTCTTCTAGAGTTCTTTGCTGCTTACATTGAAAATGTTGATTTTCTCAGAATTTCGGGAGGAGCTGGACCCCCACGTGCGTACGCCAGTAGCCCAATAACTGCGAGAACTACAATAATTCCTGGAATCCATGATTATTAACGACTCAGGTATTGTATATTTTTTGTGCCCTACTTCTAACTACACTTTAGTGAAAAAGAATCCCAACATTTCGTCTTGTCTTGTTTCTAGTGGACTAACATTTAGCAGCAGGGAATTGTGTTGCCTATAAAGGGAAAATTTACTATTAAGATTAGCAACACTGTCCATATTCGCAGAATGGCACTAACCGCAAGGAAAAACCGTAAAACCACTAAAGCCTCTTTCCTGCGTGCATACATATTGCAAAATCGCCGACCCCAGGTCATGTTTTTAACCATATGCGGCGCATGCTGCTCCGACATGGTTCGCTAATTCCACCTTCAGGCGGTTGCTGTGGAAACGGCGCCAAAATCGAAGGGGTATGATCGCGTTACGCCATCATTCGACAGGCGATTATGGTCGATATTTCAAATCGATTACGACAGAAATCTCTTTAGCGGTATTTACATTGCGAGTGCTCAAAATTTACAGTAAATATTCTTCATGGCTATGAATAAGGATTGGATTTGGTCTGTTTGCCTTTTTTTATCGTACAGTCGCCAGCAAAACAAATCTTGAAAAACTCGATAGGAGAACTTCAATAGCAATATCGGCTATCCACGCTACGATGCAAGGTGAGCATGGATGTTCGTTGTGAGTTTCAATTCAACAATGCAAGGGGTTACCCTTCCCAATTGTCAATCTCACTTCCACGTAGTACACCCTCGAATGCATTTGCAGACTAACGAGGCTCTGGCGTCTGGAGCTGCTGCCAGTATAATCCTTATAGGGCTGTGTATGTGCTGTCCTGGGTATTGTCCTTGTATGTGCTGTGTGCCCCTTTACAGCATCGGCTTTTGACCCACGTAAGAATATTTTATTCCTGCGACATTAGATTAATTGATTGATGGATTTAGTTTATTTTACATCGCTTTTGTACCACATTTTTCGCGAACATGGGGATCATATGACGAAATTGATGAATGGACAGTCCCAAACACCCATACCGAGACCGGGATTCGAACCCAGGACTGCGACATTAGAGTTAAGTTCCTTATTTATAGTAAGGGGCTGGACGTCGTGTAATCTGGCGGGTGCAAAATAGCCTGATAATAAATAATATTTTCACTACTTGTGTAATAGACAGTCACAGTTCTGGTCCATTTTCTTCTGTCGTCATGCTAGAAAACTAAGGTTGAATACCTCTCCTCCATGCAGTGCATCATTATAACGAAGCTCTGGCAAATATGCTCACTGGAGCAGGAATGGGGGTACAGGGATACAATGTACCCCTATACCCTGTCCCAGGTATCTCTGTAGCAAGGAGAAGGGGAGGAAATCGAGTGGGCAAAGTTAAACAGAACATACTGCAGTCGCTTTCGCCTCCATGCAATCCCGTTCACTTGCGCAGAGACTTGTTTTCTTTCGCCTGCTCGAGAGATAGTTGGGACAGGGTATAAATCTTTTCATCCGAATTTTACCCCTTTTAATGAGTAAAAGTTACAAAGTAATCAACGGTAAAATGTGTTAATGAAAAATCGAATTAAAAAATACTACTATACTTCATTATTCAAAGGTTAATGGACCGTACTCTGAAACGAGAGATCGTAGGTTCGAATCTCCAAAATCGCCGTCACTGGCTGCTTCACTATAGATCTTTTCCACTCTTACGGCGGCCGGTCCTAGTTCTGGAAAGGGAAGCGGAGATTACGACGCAGACCAACCAGACAACAGCAGTGGCGCCGAAGGACACGACGCGGCGGAAAAAAGTACTACGTGACTTCGTTCTACTGGCTGCTGCGTTTCTTATCGTGCTGGATTATTCGCTCCCAGTTCCCCACTTCCCTTGTCAGCATTGGGATCGGCCGCCGTAACAGTAGAAAATACCTTTAGTTTCAACTCCAGACTTATTCAAGCGAGATCGGTGCAAACCTCTTCGATGTTGTCACGTTAGAATTTAAAACAAATGAAAAACGGCATGCGTATGTATTTTCTCTATGCGTCTTCTTCTCGATTCAGCCTATGATGACGCTGTTTAAGGACATAACGTCTTTCTTTTCGTTTTCGATGGTAACACGATTGTTTGATTGAGTGAGTTTGGGTTTAAGCCCCTTTATGCAAAAAAAAAAAAAAAGGCTAATCGGGGTTGGACCTAGAGTGTAAAGTAGAACACAAGTAATAACACATGTCGGTGCTACACAATAAACATATACCGAGTTGTCCAAAAGTCCAGGAATGGTCACATATCGTGAGAAATACACATCGAATCGGAAAACTAAAAAATACGTGTTTAATAATTGAAAGAAAGCTATTCAATGATATCACACTTGATTCCCCACCCCCGCCCCCGGGGGTGGGTCGGGGGGCAACTGTGAAATTTTAAATGGAAATCCCCAGCTCAGTCGGTAACGCGTCTGACTACCATGCTAAAGGTCCCGGGTTAGATCCCCGGCCGGTTCAAATCCGGGAACTTTTCTAACGATGGAAGCGGCCCCGGCGCCCACCCAGCGTCGAATAACATGGGTACCTGGGGGAAACCCTTGGGGGTAAAGGCGGTCAGGGGCGTGATGCTGATCACATCACCCCCACTCACGACCGGATCAAGAAAGTGTGGGGCGTTACCCCCACACCCCCTATACGCCTTCATGGCGTGGTGCTAAGCACAGGGGAGCACTTTACCTTTTTACCATTTTGTATTGTAGAATCTTCAATCTGCAATCGCTTCCACTCTATCTTAATTAGGGGCAGAGCGTCCCTTTAAAAATTGTTTGGGTTTTATGATATTTCTTTTTCGAAAATTTAAAATTGCCATATCTCCGTTCCTAACTGAGCTAGGAGAATGGTTGATAGCTCGGTGGACTCTGAATGAAGTCGTATTTCCGATTCTACAATACAAGATGGGGGTTTATATTTAAAATTTCACAGTTGCCCCCCGCCCCACCCCCAGGGGTCGGGGGTGGGGAATCAAGTGTAATATCATTGAATAGCTTTCTTTCACTTATTAAACACGTATTTTTTTCGGTTTCCGATTCGATGTGTATTTCGAACGATAGGTGACCGTTCCGGGACTTTTGGACCATCCCGTATGTCACATACCCAAAGCTAATTCCTTGGAAAGAATCCCTTTTCGAATTTTGCCCACGTTCCGTATCAGGAAGTTGAAGCAAGAGTCAACGGCATCGTGAAAACACAGCTGCAAGTAAGTGTATCTGCTGGCACACACAAGGTCACACGGTACTAGCTGGTTGAAGAATTTCCTTGTTCACTGATAAGAAGCAGCGAAAATACGACAGCAGGCCAAAAAAGTGCACATTCGTAGGTGGCGCTACAGCATGCCAGATTTCACAAGCCACCTGGAGTTAAAGTCACGAAACTACGAGACTAGAATTACGTTGCGTTAACAAAAACGCTAAATCAAGAGGAAGATTGTAGAGAGTGACCTGAAATTTTCAAAATATAAATGCAAATAACTAATTTTAATGTAGACAGGTAACAGTTATAAATTATATAATTTTAGGTCGCTTTTGCATTACATTTGGCTAATCGCGACGATGAGCATGAGTGATGAAGTGGCACTCACAAGGAAAACACATGCCCAAGCCGGGATTCGAACCTGAAACTTGGAACCACTGGCATCGTGCTAACCACTCCGCAATGGAGATTAGCAGAAACAAAGAAAAAAGTAAAATTGTATAATACAAAATTGATTGATTGATTGGTGTTTTAAGTCCACTTTATGCATGGTAAGGCTAATCGGGACTGGACCTACAGTTTAAAGTGGGATCCGAACAACTTGTGCCTCCACCGGGTATCGATCCCGGGACCCCTTGATTACAAGCCGATGACGCTACCACTGCGCCATCGGGAGGCCCACAATAATAGATCGCTGCATTGCTATGTGTACCATAATAAACGCGGTATTACGTTTTATTGCTATTGCTATTATTGAGAAAAATTGGGGGTGATGAAGGGGGTGCAGACCTGACAACAGGGGGTACAATCACACCCTCGTTCTCTTGCTAGCGCCGTGTGTGAAGGCTTTTATTTTCCCGCGTTTACGTGGTATATTACACTCTGTCAACAGCAAGGGGAGATCGAATACAAAAACTAACGAAAACATACCACAAGTTCAAAGCAAACACAAACTGAAAGATTTCAGAGGGGCGTTCGGAACGTAAACACTTGAAAATTCCTAGAACGGAAAAAGCATCGCACGTGCACCATGTTTTTTGCAACCTTTCCGACCCAGCAGACCACGGATAATCAGAGATGTCGCTAACTAACAGGGGTTTAAAGGGTAAATTGGAGAGATCCAACATTGTCATTTTCATCCATCCATTTACAAAAAACTTCCTCGCCGTGGCCGGTGAACAGATGTGACATATTCTCGTTTTGTACCTAATATTCACTGTCGTTAAAGTAGCCACAACGCTACATAGAGACAATACCAGCACACTAGGTCTATCAATTCGCACAAGAACTACATCTAATTTCAGTCTCGCGGATCTGCGAAGCAAATCTCGCATAACGGCAGAGGGGAGAAGCGATTGTGCGGAGATAGCAGTGCGCACTGTTGCAAACGGTTGATAGCAGCAACCGTGTTTTCCCCTCCATGCACTCACTCGAGTATTCTCGAGCCACTACTTGCTTTGGTTCGCTTGCTCCAAACATTACCTGGACAGAGTATAAGCGACCCCAATCCCCCCTTTCCAGAGACTTAAGTAGTGGTCGTTCATTTGTTGCCACTTGCCACTTTTGGCTAATAGCGAACATAAGAATGAATGGTGATATGATGAAATTGATGAAGGGACACTCACACCAATGCCCAGGCCGGTATTCTTACCTGGGACTCGTGGAGTCAAGCGCGCTCTGCTAACCACTACGCCACGGAGGTCGGCAACAAATCGTACAAGAGTTACTTTGAGGGGTCACGTCTAAAACTAAGTTCTCGTAAGCATCCTGACATCTCCCGACGCATATGAAACTGACAAGTAGAATGCTCAAGTAGTGTAAAATACAATAATATAAACTCGATTTTGATTTGATTTGATTTAGTTTATTTTACTTCGCGTTTTGTGCCTCTTGGCTAATTTGCGAAGATGGGGATGAGTGATGAAATGATGAAATTGATGAATGGACATTCACAAACAACCAAGCCCGACCGGGATTCGAACCCGGGACCCTTGGCGTCGCAGCGCGATGTGCTAACCACTCGGCCACAGGGAATAATATAAACTCGATAAATGATGAGCCCCCCCCTCAGGCAGATTTGGCTACACTTAAAACTAGCTCAAGATGTGCATATGAGCTTATTGCTCAAGTGTGGTACTCGGTCTAACCCAAGAATTTTGTAAAAATGCCCTCGGGAATTTCCCGTGAAATGATGAGCCCCCTGAGATTGATTTGCCTACACTTACAAAAGCTACATCTGTGAGATTGTTGTCCATAAGCTTGTTAAAAATATGCCCCTCTTGATATTTTTTTTGGCTACACCTAAAACTAAGCCAAAAATGCTCATAAGAGCCACCAACATACACCCACACCCACCTACACCCACACATATTTACTTCCGGTCCACTTCCGGTCATTTCTGGTCACTTCCGGTCACTTCCGGTCCACTTCCGGTCCACTTCCGGTCCACTTCCGGTTTAAGTTCAGAGAATTAATATGCAGTGACTTTCTAGAATTGCTCTGTGACTCTCTCATTTCTTACATCATAAATATATGATTTTTCACCTATAAGAATAACACTACATATGGTGTCATCAGGGAGTGTATCATGGAATTCACAGATAATTTTAATGTTTGTCCTGTCATTAACCACAACTTGTTTCCTTTTTGAGGTGTTGATGACAAACATGGGTCTCTGTGTTTTAAATTCATCTGGTGTGTAATACATGTCAGTATTGCCAGTAGTGACCCTTTTGTATGTTGTAAATGCTTCATATAATTTGAGGAAATCATCCTTGGACATGTCTAAATTATAATTTTCTCTAGGGAACACCTCATTTCTGCCATTTTTAAGATATATGTTCTTGATGTTGCAGCTATCAAACTTACTTGAATTTTTTCCTGATTATTGTGTCTTCCAGTCTGAAACAGTACCACCACATAATCTGGCATGTCATATTGTATACTGGAGAATGAATTTGTAGCATCAAATTCATAATAGGTACGAGTGGCAGGCTTCTGCACACATTGATATGTATAAAATTGTAAAGGTACCTGTGGATTTTTTAGGATATCTGCTTTGTATTTAAGAGCATAACTGGCCTCATATTCAACAACTGGAATTCTTAGCTCCATAGTCTGAATAATGCATTTGCCTTCATCAAGTAGGGTATTAGGCAGAGCTTCCCCAGTAGAGTTTAATGTACTGTACCTCATCAAAGCATTATTATCATTGGCAGCTCTTCTAAATGTAATTCTTAAACCACCCTTCCACATAATATCTTTGTAATCTGAGAAGAATCCTGGCAACAGGCGCATAGGAAACAGCACTGTGTGGCTCTTAGATATAATTTTATCACCAGCCTCAAATCCACCTATTTTGTAGTATGATGCCTCGGTTTTGGATAATTTTAGTGTGGCCAAAGCTGTAGATGTAATGCCAGGGTAATCCACTCTGTTTATAACAACACCATGTTTTCTGATCTCAATTTCAGAGAACAGATGTGGCACAAAATTGTCCACCAATCTTATATTTGAATTTGCCGGATAATCTGTACCATCGAGCTTTACAACATCAAATTTGATGTATAGATCTGCTCTGTGGGGGTGTATAAAGCCATCCCCTACATCAAGATCAACCTCAATCTCTGTGTTGGTTTGATTTAAATTTGCAAAGGTCCTCCTCTTTTGGGGGGAATGATTGTAGCTCATAACTCTCAATATTTTCCATTTTTTTTGTATGTATTTTTATTTAAATATTAATCTCTATGATAGCAGTTGTTGTGGCTCCAGCAAAATTAGCTAATTCTTCTTTTTCATTAGTGACCATCAACTCAATATAATCTATTCTATTATGGCACACAGGAAAATATAATGTTGGTGATGGAGTGTAGATGATCGGCTCCATAAATTCAGAGTTAGGTTTGAATGTTGCAATGATGCCAGTTTGTTTGTGAGTGCCTATGCCATCTGATTTAGTTATCATACCCTCGGCCACATTACAGTGAATATTTAGAGTCTCTATGGCTAAGAATTTAGGTATATTAATAGCAGTGTGTTTGATGGCTGGTTCAAGTTTTGTGTTGTTCTCAAAGCCTAACAGCTCTCCTATAGTATCCAGATCCACTGTTTCTGTAGCAGATACAATCTCTACTCTGTGAGTGACAGAATTTTGAGTTAACACTACACCTCTAGGTAACTGAGCATTTAGAGTAGATAGATTATACTGCCCTGGAGTGATAACAATTTTTTGATCACCAACTGCAATTGTGTTGTTGTGGTGTGTAATATTAGGGATCAAGTACATACCATAAAATGCTCTGAGAGCTATTGTTTTGGGATACACTATATCATCATGTAATGTAACTAACTAACTAACTAACTCTCTAGCCTTCTTAAACCCGAAGGTTCATGGCTGCAGCAACACAGGCCTTCCATCTGTCCCTATCTTGAGCAAGATCTATATACTCTTTTCCATCCCTAACGATTTCCTTTAGGTCCATCTCAACGTTGTCCCTCCATCTTCGTCTTGGCCTTCCTACAGGTCTCTTACCATCTGGTTTCCCAACAAGAATCCTGTAAACTCCTCTTTCCTCTCCCATTCGTGCCACACGGCCTGCCCACCTAAGTCTTCTTGATTTAATTATTCTAATAATATCTGGACATGAATACAAATTATGTAGTTCTAAATTATGTAACTTTCTCCACTCACCTGTCTCCTCATCCCTTTTAGGTCCAAATATTTTCCTAAGGATCTTATTTTCAAATACTCTCAATTTATGTTCCTCTTTTAATGTAAGGGACCAAGTTTCACACCCATATAATACTACAGGCAAAATTACTGTTTTGTATATTTTAACTTTTAGTTTCTTAGATATTAAACGAGAAGACAAAAGTTTATGAAGAGAGAAGTAACATGCATTTCCTGAATTAAGCCTACTTTTTATTTCCTCTTTAATATAATTTTCATTTGTTAATATTACTCCTAAGTATTTGAATTTGGAAACTGGTTCAAACGAGTTGTTATCAATAATTAGATTTTGATTATTACCTAACACTTGGTTTCGGCCTGTAAGCATATATTTAGTTTTCTCTTTGTTAACTTCCAAACCTATCTCTCTAGCAGTTTTGAAAAATATTTTAGCATTATTCTTAATCGTATTTATATCATCCCCCAGTAAGTCTACATCATCTGCATATGCTAACAACTGAGTCACACCATTTAATTTTAGTCCTTCTTTAGTTTCTTTTACCTTCCTTACAGCATATTCTAAGGCAAAATTAAAGAGCAATGGAGATAATGCATCTCCTTGTTTTAACCCATCATGAATTATAAATTTGTCAGACATATTATTACCCACACGAATTTTACTTTCTGTTTCACTGGTGCATATTTTTATCATACTAACAAGTTTCTTAGGTATTCCAAACTCTACTAATATATTATATAATTTATCTCTTTTGACCGAATCATATGCTTTTTTGAAATCAATGAATAGCTGATGGACATTTTGATTATATTCCCACTTTTTTTCAAGTGTCTGTCTGATGTGAAAAATTTGATCTGTAGTTGATCTGTTACGTTTAAATCCACATTGATAATCACCTATAATTTCATTAGCATATGGGGTTAGTCTTGTTAAAAGAATGTTAGACAATATTTTGTATGTTGTTGAGAGTAGAGAAATTCCACGGTAATTATTGCAGTTCATTTTATCACCTTTTTTAAACACAGGAACAATTATGGATTCTTTCCACTGTTGAGGGATTTCTTCTTTATTCCATATTAAACAAATTAATTTATGAATTTGACATATTAATGAATTTCCACCATATTTAATTAACTCAGCTGGTATTAAATCAATGCCAGGTGCTTTGTTATTCTTAAGCCTTTTAATAGCATCTTTAACTTCAGTCAAGTTAGGTTCTGGAACTAAAGGTTCTGCTGTGTGTACTTCATTTACTTCTGATTTATCTCCTACATGGACATTTAAAAGGTCATTAAAGTAGTTCTTCCATCTATTGAGAATATCGCTTGGGTCAGCTAGAAAATCACCGTCTTTATCTTTTATCAAGTTTACTTTAGGTTGCCACCCCTTTCTAAATTCATTTACACCTTTATATAAATCTCTGATATTTTTATTTTTGCTGTTTGTTTCAATTTCATTAATTTTGCTTTTCAAGTAATCTCTTTTTTTACTTCTAAACGTGCGGTTAACTTCTCGCTTTATTGTATTATAATTGCTTAGATTTGTATCATCAGAGTTATTTAACCACCTAAGTCTAGCCTGATTTCTTATTTCTATTAGATTATGACATTCATTATCAAACCATGGCTTACTTTTTCTTGGTTTATGGTATCCTATAGTTTCTTTAGCTGCTGATTCTATTGCATTACGTATGTGCTCCCAATTCTTATTTACGTCCGTTTCATTTATATTTTCATCATCATTTAAATCCTGCAAAATCTCAAATCTATTTGACAGTTTAATTTGGTAATCTTTCTTAATTCTTTCATCAGCAAACTTTCCTGTATCAAATTTTATAACTTTTAGATTTTGTTGCTTATGATTTATCACTGAGAGTCTTTCTCTTAATTTAGCAATTACTAAATAATGGTCACTGGCACAGTCAGCACCTCTATGTGTACGAACGTCAATTATACTAGTATGCCTTCTCTTATCAATCAGAATATGATCTATCTGATTATGAGTTTTACCATTTGGAGAAGACCAGGTATATTTATGGATATCTTTATGTTTAAAAGTGGTACTTTTCACAATTACATTCTTTGAGCTTGCAAAAGTAATCAATCTTATACCATTATCATTACTTAATTCATGAAGACTTTCTTTACCAATCGTGGGTTTAAATGTATCTTCTTTGCCAATCTGTGCATTACAGTCACCTAACAGAATTTTCATATCATACTGAGAAAATTTATCAAAGACCTGTTCTAACTCTGTATAAAAATCATCTTTAGTATTATCATCTTTATCTTCCGTTGGTGCATGTATGTTTATTAAAATAATTTTACACCACCTACCCTGTAAAACTGCATATGATATCCTATCATTAATAATTTCTATTGTTTTAAGAGCCGAGATAATTCTATTATTTATGAAAAAGCCTGTTCCAAAATTATGATTTTCAGTACCACCATAGAAAAAAGTATAATTTTTAGTTTTACAATTCCCTTCTCCTGGCCACCTAACTTCCTGGACAGCTACTACATCTAATTTTAACTTCACTATCTCATTAACTGTACACTGAAATGCCCCAGGCCGGTAAAGGCCCAGAACATTCCAGGTGCCTAATTTAATATCCTTATTCCTAACGTAGATCTTATCCTTAGTCCAGGGACCTCCCAAAGTAGTCCCCACCCGGAGATCCGAACGGTGGACTATTTTACCTCCGGAATATTTTACCTTGGGAACATCCATGGCCTTATATTTCTGTTTCTTGACATGTCTTTTTACAGTGCAGAGTTGTCAGCTCTACGCCTAACCCCCGATATGAATGGAGGAACTACTACACAAGACAAACACAAACATATTAGACAGCACAATTACTACACAAGACGAACACAAACACATTAGACAGCATAACTACTACACAAGACACACACAAACACATCCCAACTACTACACAAGACACACACAAACACACCACAACTACTACACAATATAAAAAACAAACAAACAAACAAACGCGACGCAACTTTGTATCTTCATACCACAATGTAAGTTATTGTGCTGATTATGTTACTGTGTTCCTGAATTATACATTTACGTTCGTGTAATCTAAGTTTCAATATTGAATTTTGGCTGGTGAGATGGAATACCCCCATGATGTTTTAAATACCACAAGGCCTTTTGAAAATCTTCAATTGATGGTTTATTTATTTGAGACAGATATCTAAGAACAGATAAACACAGATGTCCACAATTAACATCTTTGAAATTTTGAACACGGGCATTATTGTAATAAAGATTAGTTGATTTTAGATATTTTACTAAATTTTCAGGTGGAACACCTCCAAATGAATCAAACACAAATGCCTCATCTTTTAAATATTTAAGATAGCAGATCCAGTGAGTGCCCTGATTTTTGTACTTATCCAAATTAACTATGCCACACTCTTTGTTGAGTGGTTGTTCTGGTAAAGAATCAGACATGTACACACCTCTAAAATTTTTGATGCCCAGTGGCTTGATTAAAGCTTCAATATCTTGGTTTGTAAGCGGCTCTTGTTTTTTTTTAAACTTATTCATGGCTCTCTTAACACCTTTGCCTTGTTTCTCCATGGCCAGATTATGGCGCTTCATTTCATCTAATTCTACCTTATTCTTCTTGGCATCTATTACTGTTTTTGCTATAGCAGCTGATCCCCCAGCCAAGCTCCCAACAGCACCAAGTGCTGCTAAGATGGCCGGGATAGTAAATATGAAGCCACCCACATGTGATTTTTCCTGGATTGCTGTATTTTTTTTAATTGGGGGTACTAAGTAAAAATTTCATACCATGGCCCTTGGCAAGACAAGAATTTTTTTTCTTGCGCTGCTTTTTGGTTAAAAGACTATCAATAGTTTTAAGAGATTTAAGGCCTGCATAAGGTATCTGATACATAACACCCTTGGCCTTCATCCTAGGTTTATTATATATATATTCACAACCCCCACCCGTTTTTGTTTGGTGTTCATAGCTATGGTGGTCCCCAATGCTGCTATTCTCTCACTCAAAGAAGCATCTTTGCTTACAATTCTACCAAATGCAGCCTCTTCTAATTTCTTGTCTGCAACATGTCGCCTATCAAGATCAGAATGTGTGTTGTATGCTATGTCATGGTCTCTACAAGCAGCATCTAGAGGATTAACACCAGGATCACCTCTGTTTAATCTATGATCTAGTTTTGTACCGGGACCACAATACTGATAGCCTGGAATGTGTAGTTCAAATGGCAGCTTGTTTATGATGTCATTAACCAGCCCCCGACCCTCAGAAATATTCCAAAATTTAGGTGGTAGAGTATTAATAATTTTTATAAGATATCCAATGCCCTTAGTGTCATTCACTATAAAATTAGACAATTTGGTGCTGATCATGTCCATAATTCCAATCTTTTCATTGTAAAAATTGTGGTTGCCAACATTTTCTTCCCCAGCTATCACCAGCAACCTATCTACAAGTTTCCTGACATCATCAACCCACACAAATTCTTTAGGCAGGGTGTTGTATTGTTTGATTCCACTACCAGTCTTGATCTGTGACCATATGGGCTTGATTAAGTTGTTGTATTTTGCTCCACTGCTAGACTTGACTCTTTTTTGTGTGGGATCATTGTTCTGGTATAGAGCATCTGATTTTATTAATATTTCTTTGTAATGCTCATAATCTTGATCTGTATAGCTGCCAGGTCTCTTCCTAGTCATCAGTTCCCACAATATAGGTGTTCCGGGATACTTAACAAAACCACCTCTTTCTCCAAGATGAGATTCTGAATATACAATTATATCATCTCCCATAAATGTTACTCTGAAATTGCCAATTCTATGTATGATGCTACCATCACGCTCTGTGTCAGCATATAAGCCAAAGACCTCATCTTTGTTGTCTTTAGGTGTGCTTAAATATTTTTGAGCAAGAAGACCCAATTCAATAGAATCCGGAGTAGCTTCAATTCTTCGAGGAGCAACAGGACTAGGTGTATGAATACTAGAAAGTGGGGTGATTGGATAATCTAATATGTTCCTAGCAGCTACAGGTACAAGCTCTGTGATCAAATTTTGATTTTGCTCTGTAACAGTTTTGATATTTTTACCTAATTCACTAATAGCATCAATAATAGGCTGTTCCGTTTGCTTGTGTTGTTCATAGATTCCTCGGTTCTGTGATTTACATCCCTAAAAATCTTTTTACAAGATAATCTCTTAATTTAAGATCATCAATGATTGGCCTTTTCATGGTTAGTTATATATGTTTCAATGTCTAGAAAATTGTTGATTTTATTTCTGTATTTGCCACTATTGGGTTTCCTTGTCATATCAATTGTGACAAACCCATAGCTGTCCTGGTTCCAGCACCTACTGCAAAACTTGGAAAAATTATTGTAGCTCAAGTCCCCACCTACATATTCATCATGTATGTGTTTGAGGTTGGTATGATCTTGATGAAACACACATATAAAATTGCTGTTGTCTCGGATCAGCTGCTTCGGTATTTTAGAAAAAGTCTGTGCCAGGTAGAAGCAATCAATGTTTTTGTGCCGCCCCTATGTAAAAAAATTTCTAACCTTGTTTTGATTATCCAGTATAATATCATCAAACACAACAACAGAATTATCGAGACATTCATAGAGTGGCTTAACATCAGATTCAAAAGTGGCTATATCCAATCCATCATATAGCTTCATCAGCTGCTGATATTTTAATTGTTGCAAGCTCTTAGAGAAGACATACAAGTGCCTGTTTTTCCAGTCTAACCACTTGGGTGCCAATAAAAAATTATCAATCATTAGTGTAGTTTTACCACAAGCCGATGGCCCAACAATAAGACATCTAATATTATCACGCTGCAGCTTGCCATTTCTCTTAATCTGCTGTTCAGGATCTGGCAGTTTCTTTATAACATCCCAGGTGTTCATAGTATCACTTTGTCTGCCTCGATCCAGCTGTGTTCTGGGAGTCCTAGCCATTTGACAAGTATCTTGTTGCCTTTTCTGCGGATGATTTTTTCTATGAGATATGTGTCAGGCTGCTTAGTTTTGCTGAGTTCTTCTTCATAAAACCTGCCTTTGAGAATTTCTCCTCGGTGATCTTTTATTATATATGTGTTAAGGGACCCAGGTTTAACTTGAACCACTGTAAATAATTCAGTGCTCCAGTTTCTTGTAAAGCCTCTTTTGAATAAGTGCTTATATTTGCTGATTCTTACTTGATCACCCACCTTGTATTTGGCTTTCCTTGTTGTTGGCTCGTATCTAGGATAATAAACAGTGCTGATCAATTTTTGCTCATCAGATGAAGTTACCTAAGAGGGTTTCATGTTGATTGTGGAATGGACCAAGTTGTTATATTTATGTAGAAATTCTGGAAGAATATTAAGCCATTTTTAATTACCTTGAAGTGTAAATTGTTTATACATATGATTTTTTAGGGTTTTGTTGAATCTCTCTACAATAGAGGCCTTGAGATCACAGTAACTCGAGTAATGTTGTATTGACTGGCTTTTAATAAATTGTTGGAACACAGAATTATAGAATTCTTTGCCATTATCTGTTTGCAAATAGCGCGGTGATCTTCCACTCTGATTGATGATTGTCCTGAAGGCTTCTGTAACACATTTTCCAGTCTTGGATTTGAGTGGCACAGCCCAGGCAAATTTTGAAAATGTATCTATGACAGTGAGTAGATACTTGTAGCCCTTGTTGATCTTGTCTAAGTTTTTCAGCTGTCCACTTGCCATCTCAACCAAGTCACACTGCCATAAATCATCTATGCCTTTTGTAACCACTGGCAGTCTCTTATAATTATGTCTGGCTTGTCTGTGTAATTCATCAACAATAATTTGTCTAGACATAGTATGTAAACAAGAATATTGCAACTATAGGGTGTTCAGCAGCTGACAGGATTTTCTAAATACAGTTTGTCTCCTATTTGTATATAAAATTCCAGAGAGCCATCATCTTCAGCATAAGATGTTTCTAATGTATTGGGGTCTGTAAAATCCTCTAACTCTACACTGGTGATTTTTGCTTTGTTCTCAGCATTTGTTATTGATAAGGTAGGGTAGTGATGTGCCTGTGGTTGAAGCCAATATTTGATCTTGATTGGTCTGAGTGTGGCCCCAACAAAAAACTGGTAATAAAATTGTGCAGGGGACAGCATATATATTTTGCCACCTGGTGTAAATGGTGAATCATATTCTTTGTTGGGGATACTGTACAATTCAAGAATTACTGTATGTTTAGGATTCTCGATTATGCCAGTTATTTCTTTTTCTGCTGTAAGCAATCTACTTGTTACAGATTCAAGGTGCTCATTGATAGTCCTAACAACATCATCATGGCCTGGTTTGATCTTTATGTCCACAACAAGTTTCTTGTATTGTTGCACAATCTCTTGTAGCTGTGTGGCAAAAACAGACAAAGCATTTGCTTGATTGGATTCCATGGTCCCTAGCTGTTGCTTGATATTAGCTACAATTTGCTGTAAATTTTCAACAACTGCCAATTTTGAACTTTGAGCAGTAAGATCATGGACTTGTCTTCTGATATCCTCAAACAGAACATGCAGTTCATTAATATGTTGATTAGTTGGTAGAGTGGCCACTCTCTGAGTAAGTTGTTTGATCTCTGTTTGGATATTCTTGATATCTTCTGATTTCGATATGCGATTCACAGCTCTCTTAATATTTTTAAGTTCCTGTGATGTAGGCAGATTTGATACAGTATTTTGCAAAGATTCAAGTGCCAATTTCACATCATTTAATTCAGAAGCATCAACCACACCACGCATAGCATCTTGGAGCAGGGTTATGTCTGCCTGAGTGGGTGTTGATTGTTGTAAAATTTCAAGCTTTGTTTGGATATCATCGATCAAGTGATGAAAATGAGATAGCTCAGATTCAGTGTTGAGGTTTTCAAGTTTTGTGATCTGTTGCTGGACACTGACAAGGGTGTCTACAATACCAGGCAAGCGGGATTCTAGAGATTCTTGTACATTTGTCAAATCACTTTGCACTGCTGCTATTGTACCCTCAAGATGGGTTATGGTACTTTGAATTTTTCCAAAATCTTCATATGTTTCAAGTTGCAGCTTAATGTTTGCAACACTCCGAGTTATTGCACTGAAAGCATCAGAAGATGGCAAGTTGTTCATAAAATTTTCAAGTGTCTCAATTTTTTCTTTAACCTCGGCTATGGCATTGTTCAGAGGGTTCAGATTATTTATCTGTAGTGATTGAATCTGTTCCTTTAGAGTGGAAATCACTAGATCATAATCTTCTTGTGACTTTATGCTTTTGACAATTGTTTGGAGCTGTGTCTGGACATTATTTATCTGCTCTTCCAATTGTTGTTTCAATTGCTAAGAGTTGGTGGCCTGGGTCTTAAATTTGGCTTGAAGAGCTGCTACAGCCTCCTCTAAATTTTGAAAATTACCCAATGTGGCCAAATAAGTATATTTTTGAAGCAGCAATTTGAGTTCAGAATCAATTTTAAGAAGAGGGTCCATGCATTGTGATTGTAAATTTGTATTTTCTAGTTGAAGACTGGCATTGAGCGTGGTTTGTAAAGCTTGAAAATCACTTCTTAATTTTTTGACTCTGACATCAAGCATCAGAATCTCATCACTGTGATCTTCATGTCTTGTATGGCCAAATATATCATTAGGCATTTTGATTTAGTGGTTATTTATTATTGAATATCTAATTCTTAATTCTATAAAAAAGGTATAAGCTTGTCATGGGATCCCGGGACCTCAATATATAAGCAGTCACCAGCAGAAACAGTATATACAGTGCCAGAAATCATGTTTGAGTGCTTTATCCTGTAAATATTTTTGCCTATTGAAATCTTGACATTACCCTCAGGGGTTGTAATAAATTGTAATTGACCAGCTACAGGTAATTGGTAATAATTTAAATTATTGTTAAATATGTACAATGTTTTACCTGTTTTATCATCAACATCTGTAAGTATGCTGTTCAGATGAATAATTAACAAAGCACTTAGTTTAGATATCATAGATTGTATATCAGAAGAGGGTGCTGGTGTTGGCAGGTCCATAATAGCCTGTTTTTTGAACCCAAATAAGTTCATAGGCATGTTTATTTATTTCAAATCATGCTCTGTAATTGGGCATTGATTACCACTTTTCAAATTACAATGACCCCATGGTAGAGTATGTATGCCACATGACAAAATGCATCTCTTATCATCATGTGGGTCCAGAGCCACTTTTCTTACAACATTTGTAGTCAACAAGTGATCCACACTCTGAATTCTGCATTCTGATGTTCTTATTAAACTCTGGGTTTTGAGACAATCTTCATAATCTTTAAATTGGAGCTCTTTGTCTACAGTTACTCTGCCAATGCCTTTGGCTTTTTTTGCAACAGCACCACTACATGTTTCAAAGCTGTACATCTTGGCCCTTAACCCAGCAAATGCCACAATAACATCACCAAGTGTCTCATCTTTTAACTTGCCAGGCACCTTTTTGTTGTGGGGTTGAATCTTTGTATGTTCACTGGTATCAAAATATTCAAGCAATGCAGGCTGTGATATATCTTGATAAACATCTTCTGTTTGAATATCAAGAATAAAACTATCTGTGTCCATGTACATCAGTTTTACACAATGACCATAAATAGGCTTCAACACATTATAATACAATTTTAACATGTGTAATTTGGCCAATTCCAATATCACAGCTCCTACATAAATAGGCTTATCAAACTTAATCTTTGTTTTTTTTTCATATTAAAAAGTGCCGTATGTTCATCATAAATGCTTCTGTAGTTGAAATTAGGCTTTGCTATCAATTTTTTGCTCAGGCTGGGGTCAGTAATTATATTAACATCAGTATGTTTTCTGACATTTTCTATGGTTTTGCCATACACTGAATTTACCATCAATTTAAACAAAGTCTTATCAAATTGGCTCATTGCAGATGTTCGAAGCTCTGTGTTTGTATCAATATATGGCTTCAACCATCTTAAGTGCCTGAGCCTCAAAACTTTGCCAACTTTGGTCACTTGAACACCATGATTCATTAGGAACTGGAGGTTTTTGTAATATAAGACATAATCCTGTTTTGGCTCCAGAGTCATCATTAGCTTCTTTTGTTTAGAGCCAGGTGAGCACTCAACCTCAGGAATTGGGGGCAGATCAGAAAATTTCTTGTGTAAATCATCAGGAATTGTCAGATCAACCTCTAAGAACAGGCCATAGTTACTGTCATCAAAATCCTGAAGATCTTCAATATTGAAATCTTCAACCCACTCAAGCCCTGCATATGGCAGTTTATCCATCATAGCATAACCATACAGGCTGTTGGCATCTACATACAGTATATAATTTGATGGCAGTGCTGGATCATAATTGAGAATATACTTGTTATTTGCTCTGGCATATCTCTGAGAACATTGCACCATGCCTCCTCTTATACATTGCTCCATAAACAGATACATATCTTGATCTTGGATCAGATCCAACTGCATTTTAGTGTTTAAAAACATTGCAGACCATGCTAGGCCTGGTGCACTGTAGAAATACATTGTATCCAGCTTATAATTTTGCATGGAAGATTTTCTAAATGCCTGAAGTATATCAGCTAAGAGAGTCACATCAAGTTTTAAATATGCCTTGTGATAATCACCAAATGTCTGGCATTTTAAATTGTTCCACATCAACTGGGCATGGTGATAATCATCATCAGTAATTCCAGATGCTCTGAGTTTGCTGTAGAACTCTTGTTGTGGTGGCAGAGAACACTCATCAAATTTAGAAAAATCTGTAACATAATCATATGGGTATACACCCTTCCGCCTAATTAATTTCAGGTCCTGATTTGGAAACAAAGCACATGTGATTTTGAATTGATCATCAGATAATTGACTGGCCAGTGTAGCCAGGCTAGCAGACAGAATTCTGTAGGAATCAAGAAATCTTAAGTGAATGGGAACACCATTAACTTTAATTATCTTGCTAATAGCTATATATTTCTCATTATTTTCTGCTAAAATATTTAAATTCTGCTTGTCAAACCCCTCGTACATGATCAGATGATGGAAATCATAATTGGATGCACCATGGCAAAATATAGGGACAAATTTTGGTCTCTGGATCATAATATTACAGCTATTACACAGGGCCTGTTTATATCGACCATCTGTATGAGAATGGTGTTTCACCTTGATATTTGTATCTGAAAATTCACAATCACATACCGGGCATTTTTCTGCATTGTTGAAATTTTCAATCTGATCCTCTGTTAAAGGCAACATGGGTTTTGATTTTAATAAGATATTAGATGCTATGTCATGGCACTCATTTTCTATTCTATGTGCAAATATTTTGATGGCATCTGCTCCCATGTATAAGTATTCTTTACTAACCACACCATCCTGTACAACAACATAATAAAAACTAGAAGGTTCATGTAACTGGTATGATGTAATTGAAGATTCATCAGGATCTGGGCTGTAGAATGCAAGGGGTTTGAGGTTTGATTCAAAATCACAGACTATATATGCTGGGTGTTCCAACAGGGCTTCAAAGTTTTTGAATTTGGCATTTTCACTTGGATTAGGCATCACCATATGAACAGGTTTATGGTTGCCACAGTATTTCAGATGCTCAATTAACTTGCTTTTAGCAATTTCTGTATTCACTTCACGAACCCCATTTATTATTTTTTGACCATCAAATACAGTTAAACATCTTCTACACAACTTGAATATTGTCTTAGATTTGTCTAGTTGTGTTCTAACTAAAGCTTCAAGATTATGTATCAGAGTGTAATGGTGTGTGCCATCCTCTTCAATTAAGAGCAGATCAATCGGGACAGCAGAATCATCATCAAGTGTACTGATGCTGAGAGGTGCTATCAAGCAATTGCCACGGCCAGTAGAACAATTAAATACATTAATAGATAATTGTTTACCATTGATATCCCTGGCCTTTTTTTCAAATTTATCAATATTCTGAACAGACATTGGATATTCTAAGCCCTCCATTGCATCATCAAAATCATGTTCATGTTGTTTATAATAAGTTAATCTCTGAGGATTCCTTAAAACTGGATACAAAGCAGCTAAAATACACCACAGAAAGCATTTCTCATCATTATTTTCTATGTTAATCACGGCTCTTTTGTTTTTAAGATTGGCAGGTAATAGCAGATATGTAGATCCTTGTAATGGGCTGAATTCAGAAATATTAACATAGAGCTTGTGTGGAGATCCGCATAGGCTCCATCCTGATTCTTTTGCTGCAAATTCAGAGTGTTTAATATTCAATTGCTCAATCAAACTGCTTATTATTTTGTCTAAATTTGCATTTGAATATACAGCTACAGTTTCTGTTATGTGGGGCTGTGTAAATTTTGTGCCATTTGGTTTCTTATATTGTGTAAACAATTTGAGGGACAGCTTATAAGAGCCATTTTGTGCATTTAGAATTGCCTGCACATCAGGATTTATACTGTTCAAAAAATTCTTAATGTCACATCTTGGCTCTGATATAAAACGGTGATCCCTAAGTTGGCCTGCAAAACTGCTATGGATGGGGTCATAGCGTGGCTGCTTTGCTGCTCTAGCATTAATAGGTGTTTCATGCTTCCTTTTCAGACCAGATGAAGATGGTTGTGGGGGCAATATTGATGACTGTGTAGAACAAGTATCTTTATGTTTATATGTGAAGTATTCCATGCTATATTTTCTATGGCATTTTGGGCATATTTTTGTGGGAGTTCTGCATTTTTCTGGATCACAATTCCTTTGGTGCCTAGCCCAATTGGGGCTGGATATATTCTTATTGCATTGATTACAATATTTTTGATTTGGCATTTTTGTTGTTGGTTTATTATATAAAATTTCTTGGGATTCAAATCAAAATTCTATACTTAATAAAAAATATCAGTTGGGTTCAGCAGTGTGCTTTGTATACCTAGTGTGTATACTTAGTGTGTAAATATGTTTGGCTTTGGTATTTTTGTTGTTGGTTTATTATATAAAATTTCTTGGGATTCAAATATATCCTTGTATAGGATATGATACCACATATTTATAAATTCTGTAAGTGTTTCCCTAGTAAATCTTGAGGATCTTATAAAACATGCAACTTTTGCAGAGAGCACAGGTCTTGTATCTATAAAATCCCAAAAATTTGTAAACCTGTCATTCACCGGTATAGCTCTGCCTTCAACTACATGCCTAGGAACCTGATTGAACAGCATATCATGTAAAAACAGCACTACTCTTGCCCAGTTTCTTATGCAGACACAAAAAACTGCATAGCTCTATGTCAATTAGTTCTTGAGATATTAATTATTTTGTATTTAGGAACCACTTTGGTCTTTGGCCCCCCTGCCAAAAATTGGTTTTTACTGCACCAGTGTATACTGTCCCTATGATCTTACTTGGGTTATTCTACCAGACTGTATGCTTCAAGTCTCGTACAGTCTGGTAGAGCCTGTTCAGATTCTGCCCCCCACTTGTGGGTTCCACTGTCGATCCAGCAATGGTAACAAACAGCACTGTGCACTGACTTAAATAGTCTTGTCGGACCAATCAAAACCTTGCTTGCTTTAGCCAATCAAAACTTTGCTTGCTTTAGCCAATCAAAACCTCTGTTTATTAACTGTCCAATCTTGTCTATTCTTGTCCTGTCTTGTCCTGTCTTGTCCAATCTTGTCTATTCTTGTCCTGCCTTGTTGAATCTTGTCTATTCTTGTCCTGTCTTGTCCAATCTTGTCTATTCTTGTCCTGCCTTGTTGAATCTTGTCTATTCTTGTCCTGTCTTGTCCAATCTTGTCTATTCTTGTCCTGCCTTGTTGAATATTGTCTATTCTTGTCCTGTCTTGTCCAATCTTGTCTATTTTTGTCCTGCCTTGTTGAATCTTGTCTATTTTTGTCCTGCCTTGTTGAATCTTGTCTATTCTTGTCCTGTCTTGTCCAATCTTGTCTATTCTTGTCCTGTCTTGTCCTATCTTGTCTATTCTTGTCCTGCCTTGTTGAATCTTGTCTATTTTTGTCCTGCCTTGTTGAATCTTGTCTATTCTTGTCCTGTATTGTCCAATCTTGTCTATTCTTGTACTGTCTTGTCCAATCTTGTCTGGACTGGTCCTAACCTGTAATATTGTGTCCGGCCTTGTTGAATCTTGTCTATTCTTGTCCTGTCTTGTTGAATCTTGTCTATTCTTGTCCTGTCTTGTTGAATCTTGTCTATTTTTGTCATGCCTTGTTGAATCTTGTCTATTCTTGTCCTGTCTTGTCCAATCTTGTCTATTCTTGTCCTGTCTTGTCCAATCTTGTCTGGACTGGTCCTAACCTGTAATATTGTGTCCTGCCTTGTTGAATCTTGTCTATTCTTGTCCTGTCTTGTTGAATCTTGTCTATTCTAAGTTATACTGTATAACCGGAAGTGACCGGAAGTGACCAGAAATGACCGGAAGTGGACCGGAAGTAAATATGTGTGGGTGTAGGTGGGTGTGGGTGTATGTGGGTGGCTCTTATGAGCATTTTTGGCTTAGTTTTAGGTGTAGACAAAAAAAATATCAAGAGGGGCATATTTTTAACAAGCTTATGGACAACGATCTCACAGATGTAGCTTTTGTAAGTGTAGGCAAATCAATCTCAGGGGGCTCATCATTTCACGGGAAATTCCCGAGGGCATTTTTACAAAAATCTTGGGTTAGACAGAGTACCACACTTGAGCAATAAGCTCATATGCACATCTTGAGCTAGTTTTAAGTGTAGCCAAATGTGCCTGAGGGGGGCTCATCATTTATCGAGTTTATATTATTGTAGTTTACACTACTTGCTCATCATCCATTCCTACTCCAATAACAGAATACGAGAGTTACAGGACGTTACGAAACTTTAAATTTTTACAAATATATTCAATTAATTTACATGAAATGTTAAATAGTTACAGTGGAAGACCATTAGTACAGCAAAACCTCGTTAATCCGGACCTCGATAAGCTGGACTTCGCTTAATCCGGACAGGCAAAAAGAAGAAGAAGCAGAATACAAGCTTTTAAATGTGGCTAGAAGTCAACAAGAGAACTTCCCAAAGAAAAGGAAGTCAAGCACTGATGAAATTCTGTTTCCCGCAGACTTTGTACTGTACTGTATAGTATATTTAGGCCTATGCCCTTTATATACATCAAAATAAAAGTGTTTTGTTGCTATAAACGTAGCTTTAATGCACTTTCTACTGTTCTTTTAGGTTATTTCAGTTAATCGGGACTTTCGTTAAACCGGTCAACTTATCCCCCCATTAGTCCGGATTAACGAGATTTTACTGTATATGTTAACATATACGCTATATTTGTAAAACGAATAAAAACTCACCTAATAGTTCTGCTTTGTATGGTACAGCTTCAAGCATTCCGGCATGTGTAGCGCTATGGTACAGTTTTCACACTCCTAACAACTTCCCCCTCACTTTCATTGCTTTCACCAGATGCTTCACTTTCACTTCCACTAAAGCAAACTTAATCACTCTCTTCATCCACGCAATCAAAATCCAATTTTCAGATCTGTCACTAAAAAAAAGCAACTCTAGTATAGACTGTCTCAACCTTAAAAGTCAGTATGGAAGTAAATGGAGTACTTCCTTCTCTCTCTAATACATGCGTTTTGCCAATAGCTCTGTCCTTCTCTACCACCGCTGCGTTGCCAAATTTTACAAAATTTACAAAATGTAAAAGTCATTAATTTCAAACAGTGAAATCATTAACCTGTAGAGTTTTTTATGCTCTATTTACTGACGAAATTATATAACCTGGTATAAATTCATGCGATCTGAAATTTCCATAATTATGAAATTTTGCAAAACGCTTGATTTTTTTAAGAGTTTTGCAAAATTTCATAATTATGGAAATTTCAGATCGCTAGAATTTATGCCAGGTTATATAATTTCGTCAGTAAATAGAGCATAAAAAACTCTACAGGATAATGATTTCACTGTTTGAAATTAATGACTTTTACATTTTGTAAATTTTGTAAAATTTGGCAACGCAGCGGTGGTAGAGAAGGACAGAGCTATTGGCAAAACGCATGTATTAGAGAGAGAAGGAAGTACTCCATTTACTTCCATACTGACTTTTAAGGTTGAGACAGTCTATAGACGCGCGAATACAGGGAGAGTCAAAAAGTTCAGTGCACTAGACGGGACAACAACCTCTGCCATCTATGGGCGAAAAAAAGAGTGAAATCGGGAACCCGTCGAAACGACGACTGGTACGTGTGGCAAGCAAACTTCTAGTCAGGATGTCGATTCGGCGACTGGGTCGTGGGCACAATAAGCAGCTCTCGCGGTTGACATACGCAATCTTAAGGAAAGCACATATTTCTTTCAACACTTTAAACGCCGCCATAAAATAACATCACGGAAGACTACACGGGTTCCTGGCCTGGGCATGGATGTTTGTGAGTATCCATTCATCGATTTCATCATATCATTAATCATTCCCATCTTTGCAAATTAGCCAAAAGTGGCACAAGAAGCGAAGTAAAATAAAGCAAATCAATCAATCAACCAATCAGGCTAATTTGTCCATGTCAGTTCGCCTTGAAAAGAAACTTCCAGGAATCATGTGGTCAGTTTGGCAAACGTGAGTACGAAACACTACGACGTAAAAAACTGCCAAAAATAGAATTTGACTGCAGCACCAGTGGTAAGATGGCTACAGCTCTTGGCTTGTCCTGCGTAAGGCAGTGCTTCTCAACTGCTGGGCTGCACAGCGGCGGCGCCAGGATTAATCATCAAGGGGTGCTGAGGGGGTGCGGAAAGAAATTTAGGGGGTGCGATGCTGAAAATAAGGAAAACCATGAAACACTCATGCAAACTTACAAAATGGGGAGGAAGGTGCCAAACGGGGGGAGGGGCAAGGACAGTTTAACATAGTGCGGGGATAAAATAGCAAAAAGCGGGGGAAATTTCACCCCTGATCGCCGCCACTGATTAACAAAAAATACTGACTGAAATGAAATTGTATGTGTGAAATATAATAACTTTAGATTGACATTCATTTTCCAGGCAGGCTGTGCCCCCCTTGCCTTCCCCCTGGACTTACATGATGATATGTATTAAGTCTTATACTCCAAGAAAGTGGTCGTACAGTGTAAACATTCAGATACACGTTCAAGTCTTATTGAACTATGTAGTGAAATAAAAATGAAATTATCCGTGTCTTTAAAAACACAATTTTTGAACCTTTTCAATGTAACCAATGGAGGTACCAAATACATAGTACATTCCGTCTGCCACTTCAGGACAAAACGCGAAGTGCACAGCAACTTCGTCTTCGTTAAAATTCCTTATGCCGCACTATCCCCAACAACGAACTGTAAAATTTCTTCGTGAACATTGGGAATCTATCTAACGGGTTTTGAAAAAGCCTGAAATGGTGCGTTTACTAGACATGTTACGTGGAACAAATACACAGAACGTATTAACAAGACAACTACCCTTCACGTTACAACTCGCGTTCCCGAACACGACTTGGTCAGTGACTTCGTGATATCTTGAAAGCAGCTGAATTTTTTACTCCACTGTGAGGAAGAACAAATAGGCGGAAAATAAACAGTTTATCAACAATAGAAGAGAAAAAGAAAGAAAAATATAATTCACATTAATCTGTAGGCAATTATCGACATCCACAAACAAACCACTTGAAGAAACAAGGGAAGAAAAAAATCATAACAACAATGCTAACGAAAGAAAAAAACGGCCGCTCATCTTTATAAGGCTGCCGCCAGTAAAGGAAAGTATGTATATCGGTACCTCGATACCTCTTTCAGTGCTTGCCTGATGCATACAATAATAACGGTCATACTTCAGTACCTAATATTCGACGCTCGATGTGACGACATGACATAATATGACACACTAAGGGTTAGTGTTTCCAGTTGAAGGTAGGGGGTGCTGAAGGGGGTGCGGAAGAAATTTAAGGGGTGCTCAAGCACCCCCTCGCGACTTGTAGCATAGGCGTGCGCAAGGGGTGGCAAGAGGGGGCAGTTGCCTCCCTAATACTCTCGCTTAGAAATTCAGTGTAAATGAACCTTATCACAGTCATTACACAATATTATGTTCTTTAAAATATTAAGTATTTTAAAGCCGACGAAGGTGGAGGAAGGTGCATTATTATTATCTATGAAATTGAACTATCCAAATTTCTTCTCTGGCAAATGTCTTGTTATTAACACTCTCACACACTTAATTCGTTAGTTGTGTTAACTCTGTGTGTTTGCAGAATAAATTGCCCCATACATTGGAAATCAGTAGCAGCAATTGGGTGAGAAAAGTGGGCAGGGGTGAGTAAGGAAAGTGCCTTTCTTTTTAGACAAGGCTTAGTATTAAGGGACCATATTTGGAGGCAAAAAGTGTGGGGGCAACTGGCCCTTCCCCCATTACTCCCTAATCGCCATCACTGTTGGAAGGGAATAATTTAAGTGTAAGTGTTTTGAATCTGCTGTACAAAAAACATCTCTTGAGTTTAAATTAGTCTCTAAACCGTAAGAAGGGGAAATAAAGTAGAAGGCAAAGAACACTGGTGCCATGGAAGTTTGAATTCACATACTCTATATACGCCCCTGTCCCATACCAATCAATACAATAAAACAGTGAGATGAAATTAGGTTTTTCTTTCTTCGATTGCAATTTCATCAAAGCTTTGCCCCCCTTCTAATCAGGATGGTCTGCGCACGCCTATGACTTGCAGCCCAAGCTGGCAACCATCTGGAAAGATGGCCTTTCGTTCGGGGTTCACCAGCGATAGGAAGAATTTCTTTCTCAAATTTGGAGGTTGACGGAGTACGGTCAGGTTGAACGAGGATATCCCACCCCCTTTTCCTCTTTGCTTCTGTCACTGCAGTCCGACTTTCCTGCAAGTACAGACCTTAATTAAATCTACCTAAGCTACCACCGTTATACATAGAATATGTACAAGTTAAGTGCGTTAAGCATACGTTCAGTACCACACAGAACTGAAGTTGACCGTTGAAAACAATATTCTGAAGCAATATTTAATGTACAAAGTTACAAAAAATTATTGCAAGTTAACTATTGAACTTACGTTAATGAAACCAGTCCAGAACGATCTAGGAACGCAAACAGTTTGTGCGTGTGTTTTGTTAAGCTGAGGGTTCATATCCCTGCCGCGACACTCAAATCGCCCACATCACTCACAGTGTTTTGTGCAATATTTTGGTCCCCAAGATCACCGGACCTTACACCGTCTGACTTCTTTTTGTGGGGTTTCATCAATGACAGGATATTCGTCTCACCGACGCGAGGTTATATCGCAGCCCTAAGGGAGCGTATCCTCGCAGCTATAGACACCATCGACATTGATGCGAGTGTAGCAAGAAGTAGACTAGCGTCTACGCGTAAACAACAATAGTCTACATTCTACACGTAGACTATTTTATACACGTAGATTACGTAATCTATGTAAACAACATGGCGAAGGGTGATAACTTATCAAAGGGCGCCGTGGAATTAAAAGAAAATTATACTGCTGTATCTGTTGCTGATGTGTGAAGAGAACTTTTCATACTCTTTCTTCCAAATTCGAACAATTTCTCACCTAGGAAGAAACCTAATATAAGAAATATTCTAGTGTTTTATGGGAAAAAGACCACTCTTGCCTCACGACTGCCATCTGTTGTTGTATTTTGCATACTATTTACCTTCTTCCATAGTTGATAATAGAAGAGAAGAGAAATTGTGTTGTAAATACGATTATTTTCATTTCGTTAGGAACCAATATAATTGAAAATGTCACTTTCCCGTCATGAAACCCTTGAAAATTAATTTTAATGCACTTTAGATTGTCTACGTAGTCTATGTAAACTACAACCCAATGTAATCTACGCATAGATTACGTGTAGACAACGCATGTAGACGTAAACTTATAGTCTACTGCACATCACTGCCCGTGGTGCACACATTGAACATTTGTAGATGTAAAGGAAAACTATTTGAGTTCCTCGTTCGTTCTGGACTGGTTTCATTAACTTAAGTTGAATACTTTACTTTCAATAACTTTTTGTAATCCCTCAATGTTCTATGAAGCACCCGGTATAATATTTGGAATTTTCCAGTTGCTATGGTAAAAATCAATCAACTATGTAATAGCTATGTACGAGGGTTGCTGGAAAAGGTTCTGCAAGCTACCACCAACAGTGGCGCTAGTGTTTCGCTATTATGAAAATCGGAAAAATAGACCTTTTTTATGTTTAAATTATATTTGATTGTTTGTTTAAGCCTATTCGTTTATTTTTCACAGCAGATTGAAGAAGTAGTTTCGTGTGAAAAATGGAAATTTCTCGTGAACACTTTCTGGCAATGATTTTTTATGATTTCAAATTTAGTTTAACACCGAAACAATGTATCGAGCGACTTCATTTGGCTTTTGGGGAAGCACCATCCAATAGGACTGGGTACAATTGGTTTTCCGAATTCCAGCTTGGTCGCACATTTCTCAGTGATGAATTTCATGAAGGTGGTCCATCCACGTCTGTTGTTGCCAATAATGTTGATGCTGTGCGTGAAATGATTGAGAGAGATCGGCATGTGACATGCCGTGAGATTCAGGCATCCTTGAACATTGACATGAAAGCTATAAATACGATTTTGCATGGTCATCTGAACTTACGGAAACTTTCAAGCCGTTGGATTCCATACAACTTGACTGAAGCTCAAAAACAGGCTCGTGTAAATTGGTGTAAAGAAATGCTCAAAAAAGTCAACAGAGGCAAGTCAAATTTTTTGTACTACATTGTTACAGGGGAAGAAACTTGGATCTATTCATACGAACCCGAAACTAAACCGCAATCTACTGTTTTGGTGTTTCAAAGCGAGCCGAAACCAACAAAATTTGTTCGTTCGAGGAGTGCTGCCAAGCAAATGATTGCATGTTTCTTCGGTTATACCGGACATGTGGCAACAATAGCTTTAGAAGATCGAAGGACTGTAAATGCTGAGTGGTATACAACAATTTGTTTGCCAGAGATCATCAATGCATTGCGTAAAACAAACCCAAATTGTTGCATTATTCTTTACCACGACAACGCCAGTTCCCACTCAGCACACCAAATTGTTGATTTTTTGTCCAGTAAAAATGTCAAATTAATGACTCATTGTCCGTACTTGCCTAATTTATCATGTAATGACTTATTTTTGTTCCCACACATCAAAAATAAGATGCGTGGTGAGCGATTTGTGTTGCCTGAAGCAGCTGTTGACGCATTCCGAACAACGGTTTCTGAGGTATCAGCTTCAGAGTGTAAAAAATGTTTTCAAAATTGGTTTGAGCGTATGAAAAAGTGTATCGATCTTAAGGGTGAATGAATACTTTGAAAAACAATAAAGCCATTCCCAGAATTTCACATGCCTTTTTCATATTGATTGCAGAAACGTTTCCAGCAGCCCTCGTATGTGACGAAACCAAATAGAGACAAAAGTGAACTACATACTCATTGTTATATTTTTAATGGTTGTAGTCAATTTAACATATATATATATAACAAACATATTAGAAACAATATTTTTAGGTCTGTGCTTCATTCAGAAATATCCATACCGAACTGCTAAAACATATTCTCCAAAATCAATTATTTTTAAAATTTTTAGTGACCGATAATTTTGTCGACTGACGACATTAATATGTAAATTAGATACACGTTCACCAAAGCAGCATGTAACGTGAGATCACGCTTTGTTTGGTAGAAATGCGAGATTCCCTAATAAAAGAATGCAAAATTAGTATTCATAAAAAAAAAAGAAACATGACATCAGGTTGCAGTCAAGTGACAAGAGCGATCATGTACGGTAATGAATTTCTCATTCAATAACTTTTCATGTGTTCCTCATCGTATTTTTCACGGCGTCACAGAAAATCAGGTTCATCTGCCTGTCAATACAATCATTAACCGCAGGCTGTGCGATTTAATTTTTTTTAGCTTAAAATAACCCAGCGTACTAACCAGGGCAGTGAAGATCCGAGAGGAATATTTTAATTGAACGTCTAACAAGCCCCAATTGGGTATTCACGTGATTGTCCCCGGATGAAAAATCAATCCATTAATTAATTGAATATTGCCAACTATTGACCTGTCGGTTTGTTGCCACAATTTCGCCTGGAGATAGCTCGAAATTAAGTACAGAAAATTCATTGTTTGTCACAATCATCACACATGTCACCAGTTGCGTGTCCAAGATTTTATTTAGTTTTTGGGGCGGTAGCTGAATATGACAGCTATTATACATATAGAAAAAAACGAGTAAAATTATCGTACAAATAAAAATCAACCATTAGCTCTTATGTATGTATATTTCAGGCTGTAGAATTGAATGTACTGTTCTGAAAGAAAATTCTACTTGAGAACCATAAGAATTGGTCACAATTGTGAACGCTATAAGACTAACATTTGTATTGATTTTTTCGTTTGACATCACTTTTCTGCCAGGTCAAATGCGACAACCACTAGTTATGATGAGAAGAAATTCATTGGAGAACATGAATGTCGAAGCGAGACTCGAACCTAGCACCTTCAGTGACAGATCGTGAGTTTAGAACTCAACGAGGTGTCTATGTCTATGACTCAGAGGACAACTACATATTACTGCTCTACGAAGATAAGAAAACCTCTTCTGGCGCTGTCGTCGAATATGCAACCCTTAGCGAACGTAGGTGATGCAATCAGCTGCTTGCCATGTAATCCTGCCGCTGCGTTGCTAAAATGTTTATAAAATCATGAAAAGGAAAATTGTACACAGCGAAAGCCGAGACATGATATTTAACGTTGTTGAATTTTTTTGACAACAATGCAAGAGAAGGAAATTATAAATAAGGCAACACGGAGGCACAAGCGAATGGGGAATTTTAGTTACTCAGATTTGTGTGTTGAATGATTGATTGAAACAAACATTCTGCTCTAAATATGCCGTGTCCGGATTGTAACTCACAGTTTATAAATAGTTATTACATTTTAATAAACTGAGCTTTTTGTTAACAAAGCAATGCAAAAGCAATAGTACAGTGGGATCCATGAGTATTACCGTGCAAATTGCCCATGACTATTTTCATTAATTTTTCTCTTACATCGTGTGTGTTTTTAAGCAACGGATTTTTATGTATGCTGGTGCAGAAGTTGTCAACAGCTTGTTTTGAGTTTTGTTTTAATTCTTGAAGCTCTTATTGGGTCAAATGAAGTGCACGAACATGGTGATGGACAATTTGCAAGCTAATACTCATGGATCCCACTGTACATTTGTGAGTTTGGTTCAGAAAATTTTCAAACATGTACAACTTGCGGTGGTGGCGCTAGTGTCGCTCAAGCAAAAATGGCGTCGGTACAGGAAAAAAGCACGAGAAACCCACAGAAGTCAATACGGAAGATGAGCAGGCGGCTGGGAATTACAAGGTCCAATGTTCATAAAGTCGTGCACAAAGGGTTACGTTTGTACGCATACAATGTGCAGTTAGTTGTTGAACGAAATGACGCCAGATGACCAGCAGAAAAAAAACATTCATTTGCCATTGACATTCTGCAGAAGACTGATGCTACCAGGGTGCGAAATCCTGGGGGGCGGGGGGATTTCCCCCCACCAACAATCTTGGCCTCAAAAATCCTCACACCAAAAATTTCCGGGGGGGAGAGTTTTTGTTATAACAAACAAAAGATAAGAAATTACTTTTAATTTCAAATATACTTTACTAAGAATAATATCCAAAAGACACACAAATTAGTGTAGTTGTGAGTATTGAATGCATTCTCTCTCAAGAAATCATTATCAAATCTACATCAATACGCACAATAAAAGTAAAACAAGAATGCAAGAAAATAACAACTATGAAATCTAATTGATTTATCATGAAGCACAAACTAAACAAAAACTTACACATAATAAAAACTACTTGAACTTTTTCATAATATATTAACATCTTTAACCAGTTTGTAAAGGAATTAATTAGCTGCTTTGCAATATCTGATATGTATAAAAGTAACAAATTAATTTCCTTTATGTAATTACTAATAATAGTAATAATAATAATATATTTTTAACTGAGTAATTTATTTTTACTTTTAGTAATATTACAAATATGTATCGTATAATTTACACATATGTTTGTGGGGGAGGGGGTTTGTAGGTGAAGAAATTTCTCCCCCACACCAGTTTTCAATGATTTCGGACCCTGGCATGCTACCCATCTGGACTTCTTTCTTTGGAGGGGGGGGGGGCGAGTTCCATGAAAGACATGAAGTATTCTGGTCAAACGATAGATGTTGTACAAGGACCCCAGAACCGTATTGGGAATGCTCTTGCTTCTGCGACCCCTCAGATTCTACAGAACACGTGGCGGGAGATTGAATGCAGGCTGGACATTCTCCGTGCAACAAACGGAGCTCATGTGAACCTATACGGATCTGTACTGAGCTGTAACTGATTTCAATAAAACTTGACGAGTTTGTCTTCAAAATGGATGTTTTTGTTTCTAGCTACTCCTTACCATATTAAAATAACACTTTTAAAAACTGCCAGTCCCACTCAGGACACCCTGTTTTTTAGTTACTACTTTTGTACTTTACCTGATATTTATGTCTCCTTGATTTTCTCAATTGGCAGGGTGGACTGCTGCCCATCAGCCCCTCTGTTTAGTACACCCTTGGATGTTATGCTATTTATTTTGTATTGACATTATTTCATTGCAGCTCCTCTGAAGTGCAGATGTCCTGTGTATTCAAAATATAAACATTATTGGAATTAATTTATATATTTCGTATGATTACCTAAGAGCAATAAACAGAATATGTTGAAGGTGTTAAAACCAAGAAAAATATGTTAGGCGAATAAATGTTTCTAAATTAGTGTTTATTTTCATTTCCGTTGTGCCACTGGTGAGACGATCATATTTAAGTACAAAATTGGGTATGTTCAATATCAAAAACTATCTTGCATATCAAAGTTGTAAATTTTAATTATATCCAATAACGTTCTCTTTACTCTGTCCCGGTATTTCTGGAACCAGGCCGCGTTTAGCGGCAGAGAAGGGGGAGGGGGAGCACAGCGAAGCAGTACATGCTGCTGCGAAGGCTGGTAACTGCAGACACCACTCAATCCCGTTCCCTCTCACGTATTCATTGGTGGAGCCGTCTCGCGTCACTACTTGCGCAGAGACTTGTTCTCGTTCGCCTGCTCCAAAGATAGATGGGACAGAGTGTAATATAATCCTTTTTGTTTATTTTTCATTAACTTTTGGCGCTGTGGTGAATTTACATTGTTTCATATGAAATAATATTTTCAATTCATGATTTTATTTTGCACTTAAGCGAATACCTAGCGTATATTAACTATGCTTATTGAAATAATTGAACACAATTTTATGCAGTACTTTGTATAGTAAGTTTGGTTATTTTTAAGTATGTCAAAACAATCAATGAAGTCATGAAAATCAAATTAGTTGCTTAATTGGAAGCACAAGCGTCCTATAAACTCGTAATAAACCGAACACTATTATCATTTTTATCTGGAGGGGGCCCCTGAAGCCCGGGACCCCTCCTTTGGCTCTTCCATCTTGTTCCTGATCTTCTGCACCTTCAGTAACCATTCATTCCTTAAGTTAGAAGGGAACACATTACAATAACACAATATAATTTCGGAGTAAGGGTTTATTTCCGTTTTTATTGCAATCGCGTCATTGTACAACAATGCATATCATCAAATGTTTGTTGTTTCAAATTTCTTTGTTCTTCACTCTTTTGAGGTCTTTCGGTATGTTGCACTTAAAACGAATACAGAAACAAAGGGTGAACATCTGAAAGGGTTACAGTTACAGATTTAGGGTGGTGTACATTTCACCCTAGTTTGTAGATGCCATAAACTCTGGTAAAGTGGTGAGTGATGGGAGTCAGAGTAACAGTTATATTTGGGCCCACTGTAAGTCCAAAGGGAAAACATTATACCTATTCAGGGGCCATATAATTATCGGGAAGACATATGGCGGTAACTTGAGGAGGAAAGAATTCCCAGCTGTTTCCAAAAGTTTCAAGTAACACGAATTTATACTTGATGCCCTGATGGACAGAGGAAGTATTTCAAAATTATATTCACAGGCACTTACATTCAGCAACGATGTCTTTTACAAGTTATATTGTTGAAGTGATCTGTAACACCTTCTGGTAAATCGTGTGTGTATACGTCTTAAATAGTTGCACCACTCCAAATGTTACTTATGGCTAATTACAAAAATAATTGGTAATTTATTGTTTATTAACACATTTTTATAAGTATGTTAACAATGTACTTTTATAAACAAGGCGTGCTGGACACTGGTATACGCAGGATTTTTCTGAGGGGGCTGGAGTTGTAAACGTGGATATGATATAGCTTTATTCTTGGGGGGATACATTATAAATCATTTCAAAATTACTATTTTAACATTCGTTTTAAAAGTTGTTCAAAAACAAATATGATAATCAGGGGTCATTTTAAGGATAGTTTGTATTTACCATATTGCTTTTTTACGATCTTTATTGCTTTCATTTAAAAAATTGAGTTTTTCAAAATTTTGATAGCTATAGCCCCAACAGCTTCCTCTTGCGTACGCCAGTGGTGCTGGATTCGACTACTGATTAGAGAATACTTTAGTGATTCGTATTTCACTGGTATCTATTATCATGTACTACTTACGGTATGTCTTAATTTGAAGTGGTAAAAGACGTGATAGCACACGGATAGCCCATTTTGGTACGGGTTACATCTGTTGTATGCATTTAAATAATTAGGTTTCTAGATACTAAATTCCATTGTTAACGTTTGTGTACATTGATCATGTGAACATGGACACAGTCAAACATTAGCCGAATCGCCGACATAATTAATTAATACATTGTTATTAGGTACCGATTTATATTGTTGCTGCTGCGAGAAACTGTAGTGTATTTAGTCTAAACTATGGTAATTTTTACGTAAAGTTACATTTTGTTATTTATATCTGAATTTGGAACACTATTTCGATTTTATTCCTTCTTCAACACATCCACTTGGATGTTACAATCATTACTTTTTTTATATCAACATTCTGGTTGTAATTGAATCTTACAAGTATCCCCACGTCATTCCATAAACTTGTCATATCCTCATATTCATCTTCATCATGCAACATATACACCACACCCTGGTTTTCTTTCTGTTACAGTGCTACTATGTAAGATTCATGTACATTAAATTCATATTCCTTAGTAATTGTTATTTGTGTATAATTACGACATCAAACCGTTATCTGTATTAACACTGTTTATAAGTAAATATTGTATGGCTTGATCTCAACCCTATTAAGACAAAAATAGTAACTTCAATCTCCGAAAATAATATTTTAATACAGTCCAACAATTCTAATGTTTTCTCTATCCATTCAAATACTTCCCCTGTGTAAGACATCAAGGTTCTTTGCCAGACTTGCATGTTATTTTGAGTAATATTTTTTCAATACATGAAGAATGTTACACGAATTACTTGTCACGAAAGATATAAGGATACAGAAGGAACTTCTAAACCCTCAAGTGTTTGAGAACATAGCTCTACGGTTACAAAAATTTTCATTTTTTTCCATTACACAATACAGCACACAAATGTTTACATAGTTATACCACCATAAACGACAGAGTGTACAATGGAAATTCATATTTAAAATGACAGTTGGTATTTATTATTGTTACAAGACAAGGAAAGAATTGTCATTAACTACTGGGAAACAGCAAAGGAAAGTTTAGGAATTCATAATTCAAGAACATTTTTAGAAATTATAAATGGTTTTTCCTTTGTTCAAGGACCGGGTTGATATCATTGTAAGAATGAGCTCAAGAGTACTGTTATTATACCATACATAATGATAATATAACAAACATTATGCACTATTTTAAATTACAAAGTATTCATTCTAGCAACCTGAACTTAAACCCTATTCGACCACATTTCCAATTATATTTTATAAGCTGTAGTAAGCATTTGGAATGTGCAATTAAAAAACATGATCCGCCTCTGTGAATAATATCGTTGACACATTAATATTTACCTTTTACAAATGGATTGGTCCTATTTCCATGTAACTTGTGCACATGCTGTTTTTTTTGTCACTACCCGTTTCGAATATATATACAACTTGAGTTATTTCAATGTCCACAGTGCTGTAGTACATTACAAAGTACCTACCATTACGTCAATTACATTCACATGTACATTTTTCTTGTTGTACAAAATAGAAATATGCACGTTACAAAAAATTTACAATGACTGGAGTGTTCATTCTTACAATGACAGTCTCACAATTATGCACACGAGTATATTATATACATACACATGAGTACCCTGTAGAAACGTATATGTTTCGAAAGTATTTGTCTTTTGCTCATGTCCAGAAAGGTTCACAAGCCTTGTGATCCTCCACATATTAGTGTTTATCGCTAAAAATTATAGTCTTAAATTTTCACAGAACCAATGTAGCTTTATATACATTTAAAATCCGTTACAAACGTATAGGATGTCCATTCAATTTCCGAATATGATTGTAAAATATCAGATGTCGCATTTTGAAATTACGTTGTTTACAGAAAATATTATACACACACACGAAATTAAACCAGCAATGGAATACAAATGAAAATGAGGTAAAAAATCAGGCTACATATGTACACTAGATGAAAAATCTTTGGTTTATATAATACTTGCTGCAAAAAAACAAAGGTTACAATGAGTGTGCACAACAATGACAGGAATTGTTTTCAACAATGGCGATAATTTGTCACCAATTGTTCCTCTCCAGTCCTTTTTTTCAGTTTCGTTACCATTTTTATTTTAAAAATTATATATTTTTCTTCGTACCCTGTCGGCTTAGGTTGATCCCGTAAATAAATAAATACAAAATTCATATTACTGGCCACACGGACGAGAGAAAACTCGCTTTCTCTCTTTCAATGCCCTGTTCACCAATCGAAGTGAACATTGATTGTATAAATAGCACATTTTAGCTTTTACACCTTATCTGATTCCACTATGTTTGGAAACTTATTAACTGATATTGCGTTGATATTTCTCCTTTAATCATCCAGAATAAAATACATGATTATCACAAAGTGTTACAAAAATCCAAAGTTATGTAGTAAATAAACCTTACTCTTGCGTGTGTAAGACATGTTGTCCAATATTTCTTATATTTTTCTAAAAAATGTTTCAATTTATTTCCTTATCTGTCCCACAGTATTTCTCACATTCAATCGTATGAATCTACGTTGGTGCATACAAGGCTAATAATACAAGTCTCTGTGAACTCGCTCTAGAATAAGAAATTAAATTTAGACCTAAATATTCAAATAAACATTTCAGTTTAAACTAAATACAATTTGATTTTCATTGAAAATTGTCAGAATAGGCGGTAAGTTTAACATATCCTTTTCTATTTTGTCATAAGTTGCACACCACATTATGAAAGTTTAAAATTAAATTTCTATTATAACAACAATATCCGAATAATTTAGCGGCCTCCCCAATGGCGCAGTGGTAGCGTCGTCGCCTTGTAATCAAGGGATGCCGGGTTCGATACCCGGTGGAGGCACACAGTGGTTCGGATCCCACTTTAAACTGTAGGTCCAGTCCCGATTAGCCTTACTGTGAATAAAGTGGACTTAAAACTCCAACTCAATCAATCAAACTGAATAATTTAGATCTCTTCCAACACGAATATAATTAATATTAACGGAGTTACGTCCTCGGGAAACTGCTTATGTAAAAAAAGACTGTTTAAGAAAATATGGGGGGAAAGTTTCATTACTTGATGCTTTTGCAAATATTATATACTGTCATTATAACAATTGGATAAATTGTTGTTTCAGAGTTTAAATTTTACAGATTTTGTATTCTTACTGTCTTATGTATTTCTTGCAAATAACTTTTATTTTACATGCATATATTATGCTTTTGTGATATTGACGACTAACAATATTTTACATCTTCTCTAGATTGGAGTAATTTCTTACGGCTGTTACTCCATTAATGCTCCAGTCATATGTTTGTTACAATTTGTTTTTGTTTGCAATCTATATTCAGCGCGTGTGTATATTTTGTATGCACCATTCTAACACTCAAAACCAGAAATGAAAAATTCTCAACAATCTACTACCAGCACGTGTAAGTGTAGAAATTTATCCAGTTCAATCGAACAATCCTTGCCGGACAAAATCTTAAACATACTAATTGTACTCAGTCAGATCCACAAACTGTCATAAATATTACCTACCCAACGATTCTGCAATAGAAATGATATGATATATTTTCACGTCTTTCTCTTGTGATTTTCCATTTTTCTTAGAAAATGGTTTGGAAATAGACTGCTGCACCGTTTGGAAATCTCACAGTGCTTTTTCGCCTATAGTGCTTCAAAGCGAAACCGCTGAGTAGGAGCGGTTTGAGGGGTGTAATGACCACTGGAAAAGGGGTGGCATTGGCATATCGAAAACAGTTCTAGTATGACGTCACGTAAATTAAAGCTTTGGTTTTACTTTTCATTTTTCGGTCCAATTGAAAATCGATTTCAATGTAGCGTCTCTGGCCACAGAACGACTCTCGTCCAAATAGCCGAGAGCGAAAAGCTGTCATCGGGGGAGGGAAATCAACACCGCTTTTTGACCCAGATTCAAGAGATCAAACGGATGGTGTCACACAATGGAATGAGAGAGTAACCCGACACCATCTCCCAGTGTATCACATAAACCGTTCCTGCAAAGATTGTTTAAAATAATGCATGCTTCACTGTGTTCACTGGGCTCACCCAGACTAAATTAAATGGGTACCTTTGGGGGCTAAGGGCGGCTGGAGCGTGGTGCTGATCACATCATCTCCAAAATGGCCGAGATCGATAGAATGGGTGGGCCCTGTGTTACGAACGGGTGAAGGAACATGCAAGGTCTGGGAAAATAAAGTTGGACAGGACCGCACCAGAAAATTTAGTGGAATTTCATGATGGGAATATTTTCTTGGTAGGAGAGTCAGTCTCGTTTAAATACCCCTAACACCAGGATAAAAAAGCAAAAGCATATGTTTATATATTTTTATCCTTTGCTGGGGGCCGCATGGAGGTCAGACTGTTCGACTGGTGGTTGGGTAATACATTATTTATTGCAACGCCGTCACTTGACAGAAATGGCTTTAAATTTCAATCACGATAATCCCTTCGAACGTTACGGTATATGCATTATTTTTCTACACGCATTCTCCTTGGTCCGCAATATTATATTGTTGCAGACCAAAGACGAAGGCTGCCTTCTCTCTTCCTCCCTGTCTCCTTTCTGTCTTCCTCTCCCTCACTCACTTTCCTCATTCTCTCCTTCTTTACGTCTATCACTTTTAACATCTGTTTCTCTGTCTTAATTTTTTCTCTCACTTCTTATCTCACTATTTCCCTATATCCTTGTTTCCCTCTTTCTCTCAATTTTATTTATTTCTCTATGTTTCACTTTATTTCTCCCGTTTTCTCGGTTTCTTCCTTTCTTTTCCTCTATTGCTCTGTGTCTATTTTCTCTCTCAGTTCTTATCTCACTATTTCTCTCTCTCTCTCCTTTCTACCTCTCGGCTTCTTGTCTTTTCTTTTCTCTCTTTCACTTTCTTTCATTCTCTCCTTTCTCTATTTATTTACCCTTTATATCTGTCTCTATTTTCTCTCTAACTTCTTGTCGCACTCTCTTACTTCCTTTCCCTATTTTAGTTTTATTTCCCTATGTCTCTCTATTTTCTCCATCTTCCTCTGTCTCTGTTCTCCCTATTGTTCTATCCTTCCTTCTCTCTCTCTTTCTTTCTCTCCTTCTTCCTATTTCCTCTCTATAATTCTTTCTCTCTGTGTGTGTCTCGCAATTTCTAATCTTCTCTTCTATATTTCTCCTGAGACGAAGCAACTATGGATAAGAAGGAATTTCCAGCCTGCATGTTTAGAAAACGTCCCCACCTTCTTTACTTGTACTCTATGTGAACAAAAATATCCGGACACTCACTGGAATTAGGGTGTGAAGTTCGAAGCAGCCTCCATCGGATGCACTGGCAATCAATACCATGTGGGGTCACCCTTGTCCTTGATGACAGTCTCCACTCTCGCAGGCATACTGGCAATCAGGTGACGAAAGGTATCTTGGGAAATGGTGGCCCATTCTTCACGGAGTGCCGAGATGAGAAGAGCAGTGGATGTTGGTTAGCATGGTCTGCACGAAGTCGGCGTTCCAAAACATCCCAGAGATGTTCAATGGGATTCAAATCGGGGCTTCGCGCAGGCCAGGCCATAAGTGGGACGCTGTTCTCTTGAAACTACTGTCCCACACGGCCCGCAGTGTGGACGGTGGCATTGTAGTGTTGAAACACGCAATCATCATCCGCGAACTGTTCTTCGATGGTAGGCAGCATGAACGTTTGTAAAATGTCAACGTAATGACGTGCCGTGACAGTACCTTGCAAAGCAACGAGGGGACCAAGCCCCTTCCAGGAAAAACATGCCCACACTGTCACCCCACCTCCACCGAATTTCACTGTCGGCACAACACAGGATGCTAAATGTCGTTCATGAGACATTCGCCACACCCACACACGACCATCGGATCGCCACCTGGTATATCGCGATTCGTCACTCCACATCACGGATTCCCACTGTTCTAAAGACCAGTTGCGTCTCTCCTTGCACCATGCGAGGCGGCGCTTCGCGTTTCGTTGGGTGATGTGGGGCTTATGGGCAGCCGCTCGTGCATGGTAACCGAGTCGTCGGACCTCACGTCGCACAGTCATGCTGCTAGGATTACATCCTGCCCTGGTTTGGAATTCCTGTGTGATGGTGGCGATCGCTGATTGCCGGTTCTCTCGTACTACCCTATTCAACACTCGGCGGTCTCTGTCTGCCAATATGGGCGCTCCGCCAGAACGTTTTGCGGTTGTACACGTCCCATTACGTTTCCACTTTACTATCACATCGGCGACAGTGGATTTAGGGATGTTTAGGAGGGTGGATATCTCGCGCACTGACTTGTTACTCCTGTGGCACCCAATCACTTCACCACGTTCGAAGTCTGTAAGTTCCTTCGACCGACTCATTCTGCTGTCTTGTGCACTATGCTGCCTGTAGTGGTCCCTTGCTTGCCTCACCTCGCTGTAGATGGCACCACAGAGTGGCCTACTATGCGCAACACACATTTTGCCTGGTGTCCGGATATTTTTGATCACATAGAGTATGTTCAACACACAAGCCATGCTCTATCATGTAATCATGTGTAGTCCGTCTACATTAGTCGCGATTGTTGGTGAAAGCGCGCATGCGCAAGTGGGACGCAGACGTGGAAGCAGGTTCTGCGATAATTTTCTGCTACTGACAGAACATTTAAGTTTCAATCGTAGTAATGCGCAGTAGTGAAAAACCGGTTCACAATAAAGAACGCAGTGTGGTTTCATACATGTTCCAACCTGCTTCCAGTCTCCCCACTGGCGCTAGGCCCGTCTCCCGTGTTGAATATTGCCTACATAGCATTCGGTAAGCAATTCATCTTCATTTGGTATATAAAATTCAATCTAGCTATCTGTAGCATTCTGCCCTCGCCATATTTACATACTCTCTCCCTCTCTCTCCCTCCCATTTTCAAAACCGTTTTTCATTCCACATGAATTCCTGGACATCTAAACTCAAATACGAATCCTTCACAAACCATGTTTAGGAAAATATTGTTACTTTTATATATTTTTTAAAAAATAATATGGCCATAAAAACATAATTTGTTTCAAATTTTTATTTTCGCACATCTTGTAAAAGTCTATTCAAATAATATCAAAATGAGTCCGGGGGTTATAAAATTATGGACCATTTCATATATCACGTTTGAAAATTAATGCAATTTTTATATCACCCCTAAGTTCAAATCCCATATGAAATTGCTGCTTGCGAATATTCATTATTCGGACCTTATCGATATTTTATTGGATAAAGCTGTCGCTTTGTAATCAAGAGAGAGCTTCCTCAACAGTGTAGTAAATAGCGCTGCTACGTTTGTAACCAAGGTCAAATGAAAACCTTCACTTGTCTTTTGTTTCTTATCTAGTAGATTTCTGTATGTAGGGTTGCACAAGTTTGTTTGGTCCACGTGCAGATGAGCCAGCGCGAAGGTCTTTCCATCCATTTGCCTGCGAACTGAGGCCATTGTCGAACTTTCTCAACCATTAGTAAATTTGCTGGTGTGGTAAGCATGCACAGAGATATTGAATTTTCATTTGCTGAGAAATTTCTGTATGTTTTAGGCTGTCAGAGGGCAAGAAACCACTCCTCTGCACTGGAGCAACTGTATGGAGAAGGCGCCATCTTTAAAATGACATAAAATGGCGTTTTGAAGCCCATTTCATTAGTGTTGCAGGCTTGAGGTCGTTTTGTAAATAACAGTTGATACTACATGCAAATTTGAGCTTATACAGTCTGCCCTACAATTTTACTCTCCCTCGCACTTTAAACTGTAGGTCCAGTCTCGATTATCCTACCTGAGCATATTATTATTATTAAGCAAAAACGGAAAAATTTAAGATCCTTTAAGTTTAGAGAATGTGGAAAAGAACATTTTTCGTTAAAAAATAATCGGGCTTTTAGTATACGGCGACAGTCACTTGACATGTAGTGCATGAATAAGACTTGATATGATTTTTTTCATTTCACCCAAAGTATTCACTACAGTACGGCACACGTACATATCTGCGTGTTCTTTTCACTACGCTCGTTCAAAGAACCCCCCAACAAAAGCATAATGATGCAATTCACTTGCGGCGTATAACGGGTGGGGGCGGGGGTAGGCTCTTGCGAAAGGACAGGAAATCATTGCAGATGTCTCATGAATACGGCAACAGGTTCGATCGAATGTTATATCGAGTGGAAGAATCCGAGGGTTCGCGCGTGTTAGGAGATCTTTCAAGAAGAGGAACAGGGCAGGGGGAGGCATTTGTGGATCTCTCCACACGAGTGCTGCAACTGTAGACGCCGGTGGATATTTCATGAGCAGAGGAAGTAAATCCTGGGTTTCCAGCATCTGAAAGCTGGTTTGGAAATCATCTCTCTATGTGCTTTCTTTATATTTACTTTTCTTCCGTCTCCCTTCAGTTCCTTACCATTTCCATCTTTTCAGTTTACTTCAATCGTATTAAAGTATTTTCCATTCTCTTGCATTCGTTTTTTTTTCCTTTTGGTTATTTTCGTTTCATTTACCTCCCTTTCCACTTCCATCCTGATTTTTTATTTCCCCTTCCTTACCGCTTACTTCCTTGCAATTCACTTCTTTCCACTTTCTTATTGCGTTTCATTCCCCCTCCTTTATACCTTCTCCCCTTATAATTTCTCATCATTTCCACTTCATTCTTCTTTCATTTCTCTCCCATTTTACTTCCTTCCTCCATTCCATTTCTCTTACTTTCAACTTTCTACTCTTCGTTTCACTTCCATTCTTTTGTTTCATTTCTGTTTCCATTTCCTTCCTTTTGCATTTATTTCCCGTGCACTCTACTTTCTTCCTTAGTTTCATCTCTCTCATTTCCACTCCTTCCTGACGCTTCATTCCCCTTTCTTTTTATTTCCTTTCTTTCGTTTCCTTTAACTTGTTTTGGAATTATTTCCATTCCTTTCCACTTTCTCTTTTTCATTCTATTTTCATTCCATTCTTCATATTTTCTGTTGTTTTGTTTCTCTTCACATGTGCCTTTCGTTGCACTCCCACTCCTTTATGTTCATTTCTATAGCTTCCTTTTCTTCAGCTTAAGTTTCCTTTCATTTTCGTTTCATATTGCTTCCTTTCTTTCATTTAGTATCTTTTCTTTTTCATCTAGCTTTTAAATTCCTTTCATTTTTGTTTCCTCTCTCATGAATGCATTCGTTTTCCCTTTACAATATAAATGTAATCCTTAAATTACATTACATTTTGTTTCTTCAGTTTGTGAATCATGACTTAGGTAATTTTTGTCCTCGTTCATGAGAAATCTGAGACTGACACCAATAGCTATGAATCAATCCAAGAACGAAACTTTCAGTTTCCTCTACCGCCTTAAGTCAGCCTGTTATCTGTGACTGACTCTGCCAATAACCTAACGCCTAGAACATATTTGGTCTTCTTTATTCACCCATATTCACTCACTTTATTCACTGATATAAGGTTACCATAATTATTGGATCTCGTCTGGCCTTATTTTCTTACACCAACCGTCAGTCACCTGCTGTATGTTCCCTTTATTGTTGAGTATCGCTAAGAGGTCGAACAATTCATATCGGCCTTTTCAATTTGTTGTTTATACGAAGCAATACTTCCGATCCTCTGTTGTATTTAATCAAAGAGAAAATATTATTGACAGTCCCCAGGAAATTATAGGAACCACTCTCTGCGTTATGGACGAAATCGGCCACATAAAACCTTCCTCTGCTCACAGCATTTACAGAATTTGCTGGCTCGACTGCGAACGTTGGAACTGCACGATATAGCAGTCTTTCTTCTGTCATATGATCGATTCTTGTATATTTGTGAGACAGCAGGCTCATTTGTATGTCAGAGGATATAGTTCTATCATGCACGTTGATGCACTGCATACAAATTCAGATAAAAGCTTCATTTTGATGTCCATAAAAGAATATACGAATAGCTGCAGTATCTACTGGGTGTCCGAGAAGTGTTTGTATGAAAACAAAAATTAACTGTATCCGCTATATGCAACATAGACATGAAAAAATAGTACCAAAATGTTCGGAAACTATTCAAGTTTTTTTTGTTTCAGATTTCTGTACCGTTGCAGTAGTGTAGCAGTGCCAGTGTCCAGCAAACCGGAAATGTACACAAATCAGAAAAAGGCTGAGTGTGTCCTGTGGTTTCACGAGAGCAGGTCACAAAAAACAGTGCAGAGACAGTTTCAAACATCGTGCGTATCTGGGGTGAGGTGAGGAAGTCGACCATGGACAACCCGAAGGTGAACGTTTGGTGCGCGCTGCTGCATGACAGAATAATCGAACCATTCTTTTTCTGTGAGGACACCGTAACATCTGGAGTGTATCTCGACATGTTGCAATTGTTTGCTGTTCCTCAATTGCTAGAATACCACCCAGATGTTATCTTTCAACAAGACGGTGTACCGCCACATTGGAGTCTGGAGGTTCGTTCCTACCTTGAACAGACATTTCCTGGAAAATGGATTGGTCGAGATGGACCGACGGCGTGGCCTGAACGATCTCCAGACATAACCCCTTTAGATTTTTTCTATGGAGTTATGTGAAAGACAATGTCTACAGAACTCCTGCATCCGATCTTGCAACTCTGCAACAACGGATAACCCAAGTCATCACATCAATCCCTCCTTTGATGTTGGCTAATGCATGGCGAAAAGTTGAATTTCGACTAGATGTACTCCGTGCTACCAAGGGTGCTCACGTGGAGATTTATTGATTTCTTTCCTATTGCCAATAAAACTTGAATAGTTTCCGAACATTTTGGTACCATTTTTTCATGTCTATGTTGCATATAGCGGATACATTTAATTTTTGTTTTCATACAAAGACTTCTCGGACACCCGGTACATTTGCTCCCCAATAAATAAGAAATATGAGAACTTGTCTATATATAGACTACGCGGAAAATACCCCTTTCTCCAAATATAAATTCTTTCCCTGTCGTGAGTTGCATGTTGAAACAGATGGCTGAAAGAAGTGGTTTCTATGGTGAAGGCATCGAATATGAGGTAAACGCAATCCAATAGCGTTCTGGAGTGGAGTTCTGAATACGAAATTTAATCATCTGTGAAATTGCAATGCATAAGAATTGTGCCAATATAGATTAAGGATTCAATGACAAGTGTCCACCCAATAGATCGCCCTAAAACAGAGAAAGTACATTATATATTCTATGCTTCATTTCCCTTCCATTCGTTTCATTACTGTTTCTTTTCTTCTTTTTTCTTCCTTCCTTTTCAATTCCATTATTTTCATTTTTCTTTTTATTTGTTCTTTTCCTCCTCGCTGTCTTTTCCTATTCGTTTCATGTCCACGCGTTTTGTTAGAAGTTAAAAGCGTGTTCAATGTTTGATTTTAGTTCACTTTATGCTCAGACAGGCTAATCGGGAATGAACCTACAGTTTAAAGTGGAATCTGGACTACTGGGCAATATGCCTCCACCGGGGATCGAACCAAGGATCAAATTAGGGCCATACATATCAGATTTGGTCTCCTTTAGAGCACTATAACAGTATGTTTTAATAACATAGCCAATTATACACTATTTCTAGAACAATAATTCTAATTTTTGTTATGAATTCTGTGAAGACGTAAAGGATTTCTCTCCCTTAAGAACTACCGCTACTCTCATCTTCAGCGAGAGTTATATCATCTTTTCAAAGCTTAGACTCTTTGATTTCACCTTATCCAGACAGAATGTCTCAATCATTATCCGTCATTCTTAATCTAGAAGATACAACATCGCTTTTTAAAATCTGAATTGTACTTTTGGGTGTCTTGTTTGGTATTACAAAACAGGGAAGTTACGAAAGAAGAAGGATTGTTAAAATATAATTTTGAACTTTCATTACAGAGGCTACAAAGATGCATTCTTTATAAAAGTTAAAGCAAGGCTTACATTTATCAACATTTGTACTGGCAGCTAACTAGAACTGTTTTCTGTGCCATTAGGATTCATATTCACGCTACACTTAGCGTTGAGAAGTGTTCTAGAACGAGAAACCCGAGTTAATATGCTTCACTCCAGTCAGCGAGCCTGTTATCGTCACTACGCGTCGGCGGGAAGGTAATGCATTGGTTCAGAGTTGAGACGACGTCAGCAACGTGTTGCGAATCCATGCCGTGAATGGTTACTCTGGACAGCGTGACTCGCTTTCAAGCTGCTGATGGGAACCGTAAGGAGTTTGGTATTTGAAACCACGCTCAGCACTATGGGCGAAAGCAGCTGCAGAAAAGATTCCTCTGCTCGCAGCATTTACAGAATTTGTTGACTCGACTGCGAACGTTGGAACTGCACGGTGCAGTAGTCTTTCTCCTGTCATATGATGGCTTCTTGTACATTCGTATCAGCGTCGCTCACGTTCTGAGACCGTGGGTTCATCTGTATGTCGGAGGATATGGTGCTGTCCCTGTGCACTTTGATGCACCTACAACAGGAGAAGCAACCTTGCAATGTCTTTTTGAAAGCTGCCCGAAACTCACGATTGAAGTACGCGTAAATTATAGGATTGAGAGCGGAGTTGAAGTAGCCTATCCAAAACAGTACGGCGACTACTATTGGCGGGCAGGGGCAAGCGTCACCACACAAAGACACCGACACGTACCACAAGAAGAACGGTAGCCAGCAGAGGAGAAATGCGCTCATGATGATCCCGAGGGTGCGGGCAGCTTTCCTCTCCCTCTTCATCTTGCTCGCTATTGGCTGCATCTGGTCGTCCGTTGCCGATGAGTTTCGACCCCCGGGACTACCCTTCCGACTTCCGATTTCCTCGCCCTGGACCCCGTTGGGCAGCTGGATTCCGGCGCTGATCCCATTGATCTGGAGATGTTTGTTGAGCAGGGCGGCAGCAACTTTGCTCCTGGAATGACACAGAAAAATGGACAACAGTGAGAAAAGAGACTGATTTTACACAGAAAAGGTGGCGAGTTTGAACATTTCAACTTTTATGACAACATAAAATATCAGAATGCAATAAAAATCCTAGAAAGTAACACGAAAGGGTAAACAGGCTCCTAAAATGGTTATAGAGAAGCGCATCTCAACCTTTGTGAGACCGCGGCCTAGTCAATTCGTTTCTTAAAAGTCGATACCCCCAATCACAATAATTGTACTTGTAAATAGCTTTTTCTTCAACTTCATACAGTATGTAATATGGACACTTGAAATGTATTAGTATTAATAAATAAATTATGGCGTAATCATAGAGAATATTGGTTCAATTGTGTCTAGCCTTGTTGCCAAACATAAAATTTGGTTTAAAATACAGGATGATTATAAAGTCACTACACATTTCTGCATAAATAGGATTTATTGCACAAATACAAACAACATGCAGTACAACACAGTAGGACACAACATCAGTATAACTAAATGTGACCACCCCTCAAGTCTAGGCACAGATGCCAACAATCCACCACAGCCCGAAACACCTTCTCTAAAATAGCTGGTGTAATCTCAGCAACTGCAGCCGTAATGCGCAGTTTCAACTGGGCAACGCTGTGGATTTCACCTCGTACACCTTAGACTTGATAAACCCCCGAATGAAATAGTCTAAGAGGGTCAGGTCGAGGGAGAGGGAGCAACTCGCCGTTGCGAGGCACAATCAATCCATCTACCAGGGAAAACTTGGCTTAGATGATCACGAACGATGATGATACAACGGGATGATAAACCATCCTGTTGGTACACAGTAAGGAGCTTGGTGTTCCCCAATCCACCGTGCAATGAGCCACAGTTGGTAGATGATGGGATTGTGGATACGGAGTCTCCTGGTAGATGCTGTGGGTCTACGTGATCGCCTCCTGTACACTTTGCACAATTTGTGGTGTTATTGATGGCCTACCGAGACGTTCTTCATCCACAACACTACCAGTTCACTTGAATTTGTTGACCAGATTCTTGACAGCTACCCTGGGGGGCCTGGTTTTCTGAATTCCCGAGTGAAGTCCATCCGCATCTGTTCATACGTCATTCCACGCAGACGAGCAAAAACAACAGTTGTTATTTCTTCTACTGCTAGCATTGCTTCACATAACTTGGAAGAAAAATGTATTTTGTCAATATACCACTAAAATGTATAGAGACTTTATAATCACCCTGTAATTGAGAACGACTGGATCTAATGGAATCTTTTAGTTTCCTCTGGCCAATATCATTCAATTAATATGGATAATTATATTTTTAATTGGCATGATCCGAAAAAGTCCAATTAATCACAAAATTTACACTTCAGTATATTTGTTAATGGAAATTGCTTCGGAAACTAAATTAATTGTGGTGCCCATCCGTCAACATCTAAATTTAGAGCCGAGAAGATACCCACCCCCAGTTAGATCGTATGAACGCTCACCACCACTATCACGAAAGATTTTCCTGTTTTCGTTGTGGAAACCTGAACGAAAAGGCCGTAGGCCGGGAGGGCACACCCAAAAGGCTGCGTGCGCTTGTGGTTAAAAATGTATATCCATGGCGATGTTGCCACGTTGTGTCCACTGTTTTTGCCTTTCAAGGGACCCCACCCCGAATGTGGAAGACGGGTTTCTTTTTCAACATGAATGCATATTTGCGTAATAATCTTATTTCTATATGCTAACCTAACCTAACAAAACATGAAATTTTTGTTATAATAAACATGTGTAATACTTCTTGATATTTGACTTTTTATGCAATTTAATGATCCTCTACACAGGCCAGCCATTACACAATGATAAATGTGGCAACGCAGCATTGGATGTTGTGAGCTCGTGACACCGTTCATATACCACGAGCGAACACTTTAACATTTTTGTGCGCTATACTGCAAGACGCCTTAGAATGAGCATTTCGCGGCCTAACAGCAGACACCGCTTGCACACTGTTGCCGATACTCTCGTGTCGTCTGCTCCTCAGCCGAACAAACAGGCCGAGATAGTAACAGGCAGAGGTGACTCACTTTCCAGAAGGGTGCAGCGAGCTGTGGCCACCGGGCTCGCTCATTTGCGGACCTGATTGGTTCTCGCAGACACACCCCCATATTGTCGTCTGCTGCAAGCCCGCGAAGCGATCTTTTTAAGGCCTCATGGAGTATAGTGGACTGCACCCAACGAAAGGCCATCTTTCCAGGTGCATGCCATCTCGGGCAGCAAGTCGCAATCTTCAGGAGAACATCTCGCGGCCCGGTACAACTGATGCCAGAGTCCGGTACCGAACCACTGCCCGGCGGTTAGAAGGAAGATATGGCCGGTTAGGAACACAAAAAATAAACGATGAAGAGACATTTGTATGTACGCTAAAATCAGTACCGGCTAATACGCGCTACCATGCTACAACACGTTAATCAGTTTCTTGAAATGGAAAGGAGACAAATTTCATAGATTAAAGATGTTCGCTGACGTGAAATGAAACTTCTCACGTTAATAGGCTTAAAATTTCCCAGCGCGGTGGGGCATCCCCTATTGGCGTATCGGAAACTTCGTCGCCTTGTACGTACTCAAGGGATCCAGGGGTCGGTGAAGGCACATAGTGGTTCGGATCTCACTTTAAACTGTAGATCCAGTTCCGATCTGTGCATATAGTGATCCCGGGTATCGAATCTGGAACCCCTTGAATACAAAGGTCACATTATCACCACGTCATCGTGAAGGCAAAGAAGAGGAAAATGTAACAATGAGTCGGAGAAGAACTTGGAAACATATTGTTTGATTTAGGTGGTTTGATTCATATGGCTTCTCTGCAACTTTCCTCGACCAGAGCCCTGCATAATGGACCGGTTTAGCTTACTACGTCCGCCTGCTGGCCGAGCCAAGACTTCCTGTAAGACCTGTCTGCCTGAATTTTGAAGCAACAAGCATCGAAAGCCCACGGGTAACTGACAGGCCTAGCAAACTTCCAAAACCCAGCTCGCATATCTACATCGAACGCTCATTCCAGTTCTGCACAGTCTCTAGGCACAGGAGTCATGCAGTCACTGTTGCCAACTAATAGATTCTGAACTGTTCAAGCAGCACTTGAAATGTTCCTCACGTTTTATCAATTTGAAATTGTAGGCATCTTCCGTGGAAGAAAGCATTTGCATTACTGACACCTGTAACGGAGTACGAAGCAAGTTTTGCAAGAAGTGCCATCGTAAATACATTTTTTGGACCATAATGAGACTGGTGGTTATTCTACGACTTTGAAAAAGTGGTTCTGATCCCGATTATCCTTACTGAGCATAAAGTGGACATAAAAAACCAAATCAATAACAGTTTGCACATTGTCATCTATTTCAACAAATCATCGTTCGCTGGTGTTGTTGCGAGTTATATAGTTCTACAGACCGCAATGTTAGTAACACTATATAAAATAATTGTTTGCTAGTATCGTGAGACGGGTGCAAATAGCCAGCAGTGCTAGGCATAACATTTTAACAAACAAGCAACGGGAAATTTACGATTTAAGGATCAGAAAACTGACATATATTTTAAGACCCTCAAAACAAATTTGGAGAATATGTGGTAGTTGGTTTGACATAATAATGAAACTAATTTGAGATGTTAAATATCTTACAGTTGTACAACCTCAACGCACCTACAAATAGCATAAATTCAAATGTATCCATGCTTAGTGAAATATAATGGCCGTTGGCAATACTGACAGTGGTGCTCGCGTCTGTCTGCAGGAACTACATAGGGTCTCAATTGATTTCTTAGTACCTGGCTTAACGTGCATGTTGCATATTATTTTAGGCTCAACTCCTCTTGGACGGGTTTCTCCCAGGTCTCATGCAGGTCTCTGATCGCGACGATGAGGATGAGTGATGAGATGATGAAATTGATTAAGCGACACTCACAAAGAACCAGGCCGGAATTCGAACCTTGGAGTCGTAACGCGCTGTGCTAACTACTACACCACAGGGGTCAGCACGAAAACAAATATAAGAATAATCTTATAAAACGGATATGGAGGGAAGGTCTGTTAGTTTTCTGGGTGACCGTATTATATCAGCAATTACCTGGGAGGATACGGCAGAAACCAATTATGAAAATTTGTGTGTCATCTCACGCTTTAATAATTATCTTGTTCATTATTCCAAGGAGGATAAAGTGCGAAAATGGAGGCGAGAGGAAGAAGATTAAGATAAAAGCAACAATGTTATTTCGCCTTCTCCCAGACCCTGTATCAGAAGTGTAAAAGGGAGAAACGTGCAGCGGAATGGACCAAGGTTTTTAACGCACCCTTTGCCAACGTTCTTCTCCTACCCTCAACAAACAGGAGAGGCTTTCCATTCACTCCTGCTCTCGGAAGGGCTAATGCATTGGAAGCCATTGTGCCAAAGAGAAACAGGCGAAAGCGAGGGCAAGGACCCAAAAATAAAGGTAGTCCGGGTCGAGCTCACAAGAATGGGTTCTAATGCATATGGGGTCTCCTCCTCTCAAAAGCTGTTCTTGAATTCAGAGCGCTCTCTTCAAAGCATCAAGAGATTAAGTCGGATCACGTACTCGCTTTACAGGATTCAGAACTACATCATTTCACCTTGTTTATGCGGAAGAAGGCTATCCTTCTGCAACGTAACCTTTTCTCCCCCTTCTCTCGACATGACAATGCTCGTCCGCATTTAAGTGGGTGATGTACGTTACACGCTCATCCCCCATTATACGGAAGTTGTCAGGGGACACGAGAGCAAGTTGGTTGCATTTATGAGTTCCGATCACTATGTTCACCAACCCCTCGTATAGTGTGGTGGTTAATCATGTCGCTTTGTGATCAAAGGGACCTGGATTCAGTTCCAGGTGGGTAACGCCACATTTCCGATATACCATTTTCAAATGAAGGTCGAGTTGTCAACCTTCCCAACCTTTTAGATTTTTTCTAAAGGTAGTAGTTGTACACTATTCTGCTGTTTCATAACACAAACTCGCAGATAATGGTTCACACTGCCTTCGCTGGATTGAAACCCCCTCCTGTTTGCCGTGGGTAGGAGGAGAACGGTTGCAAAGGATGCGTTAAAAACTTTAGTTCATTCTTCTGCCTGTTTCTCCCTCTACACTTCTGAAAGAAGGTTTTGTGGAGAGAGAAAGGATATCGTTGCTTTTATCTTGATCTTCTTCCTCTCGATTCCATTTTCGCACTTAATACTTTTTGGAATAATGAACAAGCATATCATAAAAGATTGATATGAAAGCGCCGACAGGGATGATGAAGTAAGTAATGATATGAAGAAATTGATGAACAGGCACTCATAATGAACACCAGTGTCCAGGTCGGGATTCGATCCCGGGACCCCTAGCGTCGTAGCGTGATGGGTTAACCACTACGCCACGGAGGTCGGCTGTTAGTTGAAGAAGAATACAAAAAGTTCAAAACACAACTAAGAAGCAGAAAAAAGTGAGCGTCATGTACTGTGTTGGCTTTCATAGAGAGACAAGTAGATCAATTTGTATAGCGTCTGTGGGTATTTTACGCCTTCAAAGAACTTCGATATTATTCCCGAGATATCGATAATCGTTCGACTCCTTCTCTGCGAGACAAACAGATTCAAATTGTTACAGTAAACTATAACTGTCCCTCTGTAACGGACAACAACGGATAACGAAAAAAAAATATCCATATTTTCGATTCGATTTTTGCACTAAAACACTGTTATGAGTAGGGCTCGGAAGATGAGGAAAAATCCTTTTTTTCCTAGTGTCCGAAGACGAGGCTCAACATAAATATATGTTCACTTTGGGTCATTGTAGGCCAGAAAAAGGTGGGTTTTATTTGTCCTTTTTTGCCTTTTTCGACGTTTTTTGGCTTATTGGTCCTTCTTTAGCCTTTTTTAGATCTTAACGGGTTTTTTTTGGAACTTCGCCTTCTTTCGACTACGTTTTTACTGCCCATTCTCAATTCAAATCATCATCAGTTCATCACCTCTTAAACATCCTTTTTGTAGTAAAGATATAAAAAAATTAGAGAAATATATATATTTGAACCATCCCTGAAACGAGAGAAAAACACTTTTGGACGACTGAAGCAGGTACGGTACAAGGTCCTTTAACCGTAACTTCTCTGGAAGGTCGCGCTGTAAGTGGAAAGTTTCTCTTGTTTTGAACCTTTCAGTTTTTTCGCACGGTGTGTTCCATACCACCAGAATTTTGTATTTTTTTTATTCATTAAATATGTAATTAAAACTGAAGTTATTAATTAATTTGTATCACATTTATACGCCCTTTTTTCAGTTTTTAGGTCCTTTTTTGATATTTTTAGATCTTTTTATAGGTATTTTTTTTGGCAATTTATAGGTCTTCAACGTCCGATCCCTGGTAATGAATTTAGAGGTTTTATTAGTGTAATCTACATATGAAATGAAAGTTTTTTAAAAAATATTTAAATATAAGTGACAAAAGTTATCACACATGTAACTTGTAGAATTGTTGAAAAATGTATGGCTGGATCCAGATGGACGAGATGAGACATTCAAATGTTGAATTTTCACATTTCAAGCCAGAAGTATTGGGAAAATGGCGTTTACCTGCATAGTTTTCATTATCCGTAGTCAACGATTTGAGGGTAATGTATTTTGTTTCTTATAATAACACTGACATACTTTTCTCAACAGCAAACAGTACAATCATGTCTCTAACCAACATCACGTTTTTTGTTTGGTGAACTCTAGAGACCGCGAATAATATTAATATGCATTTATCTACAGTTTAAATGAGAATGGACCTGCCTCCTCTCTTGTGGCTGAATTCAAGAATGAACGGAAATCTTATTTAAAACATTTCATTTTCATAATGCTAATGTCTCTCCGTTTAGCGGCTCTGGGGTTCAACCAGCTTCTAATAAATGAGGACCTAAGGGGCAGGGGATCAAGGCTGCAGAAAAATGGTGCTAATCACACCACCACCCCAAACGGCCTTCACATGTCTTCCGGTATGTTGCAGTTTTTCCGGGGGCAGTTTTACCTTTTCGCACAGGAACTGAAAATATTAAAAGAAGGAAATATGCCACACAGACTTTGCCTGTAATGACTAATGTGATTCGTAGAAAGGGGAATACCTCTCCTTTGAATAATTTGTTTCAACATTGTCGAACAGTTCAGTCAAAGAGGATTGTAGAATAATTATTATAATCTATCCTCTGTTAGAATCTGTGCAATGGGTGTGTAATATTTAAAGAATGAAGAAGCATATGAATTTTCATAACAGAAATCATCTCCATTATAATGAACATTAAGAGATTTCAAGGAAAATATACCAGGAAAAAAATGAATACATCAATTTAACTATTTAACTCACCTGAAACTTGTTAGAATGAGTTATTCTTAATGTGATTGTTGTTGAGGATATATTATAAATATGGATATATAAGTTGGTTGCAAGTTATGTAACACAAATCAAGTGACACAAAAATAATAATACAGAAATTGGAGCAGAACTAAGCTGAAATATAGACAGTTCTTTTCTAAGTTACTTACTATTTAAGATGGACCTTGTAGTTGATAAATTGGATACATGTACACGAGTGTTTTGTGGTGCCATCTATTGCTTCACATTAGAACAACATGGCACAACAAATATCTTATAACTGTTTACGATATTGAAATCTAATGAATAATGCATCAACGCTCTCCTTATTCCGGTTCCATATATTCATTATTTGTTGCTTTTAATGTATCAGTATTTCTATGTTTGTGTAATACAATATTTTGATAATTATCTACATCTGACGTCTCATGTTATTTTATTCATTGCATTATCGATTTTTTTTCGTCATAATACGAGCGATAGTCGGAAAGAAAAGTTTCCCGCATGTGTATTTCCAGAAAGCGTGGAAACTTTGGGTTGGTTTTGCTGTGGTTATACGGCATCGTTCTTCTTTTGTTGTCTGACGCACAAACTTTTCATTACAGAGGGCGCCAGAGTACTGCTGTATGGAAAACAGGAATAGTTGATTGATTGATTTCGTGTTCTAAGTCCACTTTATGCACAGTATGCCTAATCGGTACTGGACCTACAGTTTAAAGTGGGATCCGAACCACTATGTGCCTCCGCCGGGTATCGAACCCGGGACCCCTTGCTTACAAGGCAACGACGCTACCACTGCACCATCGGGGAGGCTCAGGAGAACAGGAATAGTTGACAAGTGTGTGCACCGCTGGCATGCAGAACAGAGGTGAATTGCAATCGTCGACAAAGCATGAAATGCAAGCAGTTATTCGCTACGAATGGTGGGTCTTCCTGCTCGTCATGTGATGGACAAATAAATTAAATGGAAATTAAACTTTTGATTTTTCTCAATATTGAACCAAAGTCTCTTCATCGGTAATAGGAGGCACATTTTTACGAACAGCGTTTCTTGAAACATGTGAAGCGGTATGATAAGTGCCTGAATGCCTCTGGGACTATGTGGACAGATAGTTTAATGATTCGACTTTCTGCTCATGTCATATTCTCTCCCCTGAATAAACCTCTCTGCAGATGGCAGATTAGGGAAACTTTCTTTCGACTATCCCTCGCATTTAGGCAGATATGGTGAACAAAAATTGAGCAGCGTTTGGTAATAGATGCTTCTCTTAAAGACTACGCGTTATGTGAAAGTAACGCTGAGATTCACGTCAAAATATCAAGCAAAACTTCACCACAAACTACACCAAAGTGGCAAGGAATACTCCACCACAATCTACACAAAGGTGACCAACCACGGACACTTAAATTCAAATACACCGAAGTAGCAAGTATCATTTATGCACAAACCATACCAAAGTGGCAAGTGAAACATCATCACAATCTACAGCAAAGTAGCAATGGACACTTCACCTCAAACTACACCAAAGTGGCAAGTGAAATCACCACAAACTGCACCAAAGTGATAAGCGACACTTCTCCACGAACTACACCAAAGTGGCAATAGACACTTCACCACAAAATACACCGAAGTACCAAGTGACACTTCACCACAATCTACACCAAATGGGCAAGGGAAACTTCACCTCAAACTACACCAAAGTGGCAATAGACACCACCACAAACTACACCAAAGTGGCAAGTGAATCATCATCATCACAAACTGCACTAAAGTGATAAGGGGCACTTCTCCACAAAATACACCAACGTACCAAGTGACACTTCACCACAAACTACATCAAAGGGGCAAGGGAAACTTCACCTCAAACTACACCAAAGTGGCAATGGCACTTCACCAAAAACTATACCAAAGTGGCAACGGGCAATTCGTCACAAACTCCACCAAAGTAGCAATTGACACTTCACCACAAACTACACCAAAGTTGCAATGGACATTTCACCACAAGCTGCACACACCACTCTGCAATAACTTCTACTTGAAACTTGGCAAAGCATTCACTGCCCATACGCGACAGAATTTGAAGGTGATAAATTTCACACTGGAGAAAAATAGTTCCATTTAAATGCAAGCTACGTGACAGTCAATATGTGTAGTGTGCCGAGCCCCTCAGCTATATAATGTTTGTCGAAGGTGCATTTCAAGTGACATATCACTGTGTTATCAGGAGACATTCCATTCCTCGCGTGTCATTGTTACTTCAGTGTGACATTTGTTTTGAATATCTTGCTTTTGTTAGATATCAGTAATTTATTTTTGGTCTGGAAAGCTGGTATAAATTAGGTCTTGCTACTTTATTGCAATTTCTTAATTTCATTTTGATCATCCGCAACGCCACTTATGCCAATTCAAATATAAATAATGCCAACAGTTAGTGCACAACTGGAATTTCGATAAATATCTGGGGAACCATGTCCCCCTAACTCTCAAATTATGTCAATATTTAAGATTTCCTGTTGACTAGCGATTGGCATATCCGGATAAAATTTTATCCAGATATCGGATAATTTTCTATCCAAATTTCAAATACCCGGATATCGGATATTCTGATATCCGGATGTATGGATTAGCTACATATCCTAATTCTCCTGGTTATCAGGATATCCGAACTGTGCGGATTATCCGAATATCCCAATTATCCGTTGTATCCGAAACGGATATTGGTTATTTGACATTCATGCACGGACGAATGAAAGTTTGACGCTATTTGAGTTTGTGTAACCAATCAATGCAATATTTATTTCATTTTGTGTTATATTCATTCTCAAACCATATACTCACAAACATTACAGCGTCATTGCCTGTTCAGTAGACAAATGTGGTGCATATAATTTACGATATCATATTATTTTACAGTAAAAGAGAGTATCCTAGCTATAAAGCAACCCACTTGGCCTCGATGTCTTGTGGGTTTCATAACCACCAGGATTGGGAACATTAGCCTCGGTATGCCCAGCAGAGAAACTTTGGCCGTTTATTTAAAACGTTGGCGTGCTGGATATATTCACAGGGTGGCGAAGCCAGTGCGTAAATACTGATGTAAACCACCCAGAGGAAATAATGACCGAATTCCGTGGCTCCTGCGCCAAACATTGGCCGGGATAGAGAAGGAGAATTTTCTGGCTACGGTTCTGCAGGAAAGGTGGAACAATTCTCTCTTAGTTGTCTTGGAAGCGCTCCCAGGATCCTATAGGAACTAATAAGCTGCAAAAGATCCTCTTATTTGCACCAAGAACAAACGGATTTATTAGATTGATGAAATATTCAAGCCTTTATCCGATTCATCCACCCCCATAATGCATTGTTAATAATTAATATAGATTCTCAATCCTTCTTCACCTCTCTTCTTTCTGACTCTCTCTCTCTCTCTCTCTGCTCCTATTTTCGTAGGGAGAAGGGGACGGGAAGAAGAATTGGGACGGGGAGAAAGAAGAGAGAGGGAGAGAAAAGAAAAGACAGAAAGAGTGAAGGAAAGACATAGTAAGAGAAGCAGAGAACAGAGAGAGAAAGAGAAACACGAAGAAAAGGAGATAAGAAAGAAGGAAATACATAGAAAACTTAGAAAGAAAGAGACGAACAGAGAAAGAAAGATAGAATTCGAGAAACAAAGGAAGAAATAGAGAAACAGAGATAGAGAAACAAAGAAAGAAATAGAGAGAAAGAAAGACAGATATTGAGAAACTGAGAAAGAAAATGGGAAGGAAGGAAAGGAAAAAAGACAAACGAGGTATGAAACAAAGGAAGAGTAAGGGAGAAAGTAAGACAGTGATAGAAAAACAGAAGAAAGACAGAGAGAGAGAAAGGAGGGCATAGATGGGAGACACAGGTAGAAGAAGAGAAGTGATGAATAGGAAGGGGAGAAAAGTAGAGGAGATTAAAGAAAGGATAGTTGTGAGAGACAGAGAGAGAGCGGACACTCGGGATGACTGAAATGTACGTAATGATCTCTTAAACATGTAGAATCCTGGGGACAAACCTGTTACGTGTTTATACAAGAGAACAAATTTAAACTTTCAAGACTCACTACTTTCACACTGTATACCATTTTTTAAACTTACACATTTCTCAGGATTTACCGCGTTTGTGTCTGTACAGTTACATCACACAGAACAACACTTACGGAGCTATGTAGTGTCATTTACAATAGCAAATCTATAAAATTGGACATCAGATTTTCTCCCTGCATTCCTCAAATGTTGTCATACGATTGGTATCCGTAAATGCCATCCCGTTAAGACACATATCCAAGAAAATTTTATAGAATTTGAGGTTTGTTTACAAAACCTTCTGCAGTACATTCCAAAAGTTTTAGATAATAGACAAAAATAAGATTCTTCTTGATTATTAATAAAACAATAAGTTATATATAAATATAAAGATAACACAATAAATTCAACACTTTTCGTCATTATTCACAAACCAAACTAGAAGTTTCATAGAACTGATTCTTAGTTCTAAAAAACTAATTAAGCTTCTTGCTTTGGGAAAGGGGGGTGTCCACTCACAATGGAGGTTACCTACGTGTCCCCCTCCGATTTCCATGAAACTTGACAGGTGTATAGAGGGGCCCAAAGGAAGAAATACGTGTTTTTGTGCTTCAGCTAAAAAACTGTTATAGGAGGCACACATCACAGAGCTGTGTTTGCCAGTGATATGCACTTCATTTCTGAAGTGTTCCAGTTGTGTATCTGCCAGTACTATTAGCACAGAACTTCAACCGCCATCGTCCTTCACGATAGCACTTGCGTTTGGTACCGACAATCCTACAGTACTGTACTGCGTATGTTCCAATTATATGTGCGTATTCTTCCTATGCCATATTTACTTGGTGTCTGGGTTAGATCCCCACTTCAATTTCTCCTCATCTTGACATTTGAGGTGGGTTTTGCCCCCTAAAACAGTTTTTTAGCCGAAACAACAAAACACATATTTCTTCCTTTGGCCCCTCTATACACCTGCCAAGTTTCATGGAAATCGGAGGGGGACACTTAGATAACCTCCCTTGTCAGTGACATATTTGTGATTTAATTTCGGGAGGTGCGATTTTTTGTGGAAGCGGTGGGGGGGGGGGTATGCAAATTTGGATATGTTCCCAGGCAGCAATTTAAACTATTCACTGGTTATGACCTGGTCATTAAATCTCATGATAACATTTAAACGTAATTTAGAAGCACGTGGTTCCTAAAGTGTGCGCCCCAAAATGTTCAAATATTTTCACTGAAATGACACTTATTAGTCTACACATGGTTTTAGATATGATTATTCCAAATATGTGCTTATTTAGTACATTTTACGTATAAAATGTTTCTGAATTTGACATATGTGTTCATTTTCTAACATAAGGCACGCAACTTAACCACACAAACTGAACGTTCCAAGTGTTAGTAGGCCTACATTCTGACTTGTGCGCCGCAGAAGAATCTTGAAACACTAAGGGCGCCGTGAAAACAAACAGTTTGGGAACATCTGTCATAGTACCGTATCATTCTAATGAATGATGGGATCGAACCTGCCACTCCCAAAAGGTGATGTAGCTAATCATCATTCATCCTCATTAATGATGAGAGCACTTGTCATAACGACAAGTTAAATGCTTGGCAGCAAAAGGCACAACTGAAATAAAATACCTTAAACAACTAGAAATGACAAATAGTCACTCGTTGGATTTTAGAACCTTGAACCCGAATCATACATGGTAAGGATTAGGACAAATACCTGTCTAGACTTAAAAGAATGATGATGAAGTTAATATCGAAGAGTAAAATGAAACTAGAGTTTCTACAGGCTTGGTAGGTAGTCCACCTAAGTCAGGCAGACTGCTAGTCAGGCAGACTGCTGTCCTTCTCTCCTCCCCAAAGTGCCTGTCTCTAATCAAATCGAAAAGTGAGTTCCCTGCCAGTCTGTGTGCTCCTCTAAACCCCTGTCTCTGGAGACTTCCTATACGCTGATACGTGAGTTTTTACCTTCCTATTATTGCCAGCTGCTTACTACTTGTTTACCTGTTGTAAACCTTGTAGCCTCAATATATCAGGAAGTGGAAGTCTCCTTGACACTCGTCTGTGCATAATTCAAATACCTGAAAGGAATGGACAGTTACAGTAAACAAGTGAATGAACCTTAGTGAATTGAAGCTTCTAGAGAAAGATAAAATAAAATAAAGAATAATCCTATGGATTGATACGGTACATACATTTACATTCTAAGAAATCCCCAATACCCAAAAAGAGCTATCGAAATAGTAACATCGATAATTTGACCAAACGTCAATTGCCGAGTTCAAACGTAATGTTCATACAGCATACCTACTAGTTTCTTGTGCACACTGTAGCCAATACATGTAAAATATCAGCACTATGTCATGGAAACTTAAGTGGAAAACAGCCTGCTGTTATCTCGGCTCGATGAGGTTCGTCAGTTGCAGAATGATGTCATTCAATCCACAAGGCTGCATACTTTTCGATAAGACATCTTTGAGGACTGGACCATTAATGAACACGAATTATTTTTCAATTGTGTTTGTTACATAGTTTAGCATATACAGTAAAACCTCGTTAATCCGGACCCCGATAAGCGGGACTTCGCTTAATCTGGACAGGCAAAAAGCAAAAAAAAGCAGAATGCAAGGTTTTAAATGGGGCTTGACTTCAACAAGAGAACTTCCCAAAGAAAAGGCAGTCAACCACTGATGAAATTCTGTTTCCTGCAGACTTTGTACTGTACTGTATAATGTGTTTAGGCCTATGCCCTTTAAATACACCATAATAAACGTGTTTTGTTGCTATAAACCGAGTTTTAATGCACTTTCTACTGTTATTTTAGGTTATTTCAGTTAATCCTGACTTTCATTAAACCGGTCGTTATCCCCCCATTAGTCCGGATTAACGAGGTTTTACTGTACTACTGTACATGCCTTTCAGTTGAACTTTCTTTGAGGGGGATAAAAACATCCCTGGCAGGGATAAAATTAATTTTCTTTTACCGGGAATAAAATTTGTTTTGAGGGGAAATCCCCGGGCATTCCCCCGTTAATTCGCACCAACACCAGTGTCGCTTCCGCCATAATTACCACACAATTAGAAATAGACATTTCAAGAATTCCTGCTCTCCCCTTGCATTGAATTCTATTTCCGAAAATCTTTTCTCCTTTTCCTCCGCTGACAGATCCATTGTGCTTGCTGTTTCCATTATACCCCGTCTCTTGTGCGGAGCCGAGCAAAGAGATGCAAATTTGAACTGTGACGTATCAAAGGCACCTACAGAGGCTTTGTTTTCTCCAACCGCGCATGAATACAAAACGGCAGATTCTGCGTGGGGAAGGAAAGATCTTTTGATGTCTGCGAGCGGAGGAAAACATGCACGGAAAGTGAAAAGAATGAATCTTTACGTAGCGTAAGACTTGCTTTGTTCATTTCAACTTTTATTTCTTTTTTGCCTGCAGGTGGCAGGCCTGTTGAACTTCATATATTTTGTTCACAGTAACGTGTTGCCTGGTCCTCAGTGGAAGAAATTTTACCAAAAGTAACGTAATAGAAACTTGAGTATAATCGAATTGTAATACTATATATTACATGATTATAATACCAGTATATTTTATAAATTAACTATTACTTCACACTCTTATGTACCAAAAATTATTACAAAACACTGATGTTTTAAAATTCATGGTAAACCGAAACGTTTTCTAATGACTTTTTAAAGACACAACAAACAAGGGATTACTATGTATTACCAAGGGTAAATTACATAACTGACTTGGAAGTAACGGGACTAAGAAGGAGAATTTTCTGGCCATGGTTCTGCAGGGAAGGTGGAACATTTCTATCTTAGTTGCCTTGGAAACGCTGGTGTATATCTCCCAGGATCCTATAGGAACTAATAAGCTGCAAAAGATCCTCCTATTTGCACCAAGAACAGTCAACAAACTGTCATTAAACACATATAATGATGCTTACAGAACTTCAGGATTCTTTGTCCGTATATTATGTACGGATTCTATGTAGGGATCATAGGTAAAGCATAGACGTATCATTGTGTTTATGAGGCTATATTGTTTTCACATTTAGCTGTTCATATCCATCGTTGTGGTTAACACACAGGAAGGTAGGAAAGTTTTGCAAAATGACAAAATGTTAAATATAAGACGGGTAGAAGTTCATATGCCAAACTCTCATCGCAAATACCCACATTAATCTTGCAAGAGATATTCATCTTTGTGCTGAACATGTTGAATATGAAATATAGAGAAACGAATGATAAAGGATCTCAAAACACACATGCAAAATTCAGTGTAAATTAAAGCTGAAATTCATATTTATTAAATATGCAAACTATTTGTGAACCACCCTGTATTTTTATCTCAGGGCATCATCGTCAATGGTGTGAGAAAATTAAAAAATTTGGATACGACCTAAGGGGAGATTATGGCTTCTTGCTGTAACTTGGTAATCGAGGGGTCCCAGGTTCGATCCCCAGAGGAGACACCTAATGGCTTGTACCGATTAGCCTATCGGTGAACAAAGTAGACTTGAACATTGACAAGCTTTTTATTACTCTGTATAACATGAGGGGCGCAGAGCAGAAGTGGCGTAACTCCACTTTTAATGAAAATTGAGTTGCATGTATAAGTTAGAAGTGTTAAGTATCAACATTTCAGTGCTAGAAGTAAGTATCTTCTAAGTTTAAATTCTTGGTCATAGAGGCACCACTATGTTTGTGCTCCAATAGATAAATACAGGACTAAGCTTTCCAAAATGACCATTTTTCTCAAAACTGTCTTGAATGGAGTTACATCATTTTGTGCTTTGAACCTTTCACATATTTCCATAGTTTTTGTTACGATGTCTGAGTTCCCATCTCCCAGGGAAACCACTGCATCGTCATCCTTTAATCTTAAGAAGTACCTGTAAGATTATTGCAGTCCAAAGCAATTTATTTTCAGCCTTTTTATTAGAGGCAATCTCTGTAACGAACTATGCCTTTGTCGTTAGTCGAGTCCAGAAGAAGGTAAATATCGAAGGTATTTTTTGAAGCATCTTTATCCCTGGAGAAAAACAGAAATGACGGGCCGACCTAACTCAGAGTAGACTCAAGATTAACCGCAAGAACCTATTTGGGCCTTATTTGATATTTAGGCTTGACTTAGCTATGCTGTCGGGGAGTGACTTTTGACAGATGACACGGCGACATGGAATACGAGTCTCTGGTTCGATCAGTGTCATCAGCTTACGGGGGAACTTGACGAGACGTCATTGGAGAAGCAATTTCTTGACATCAAAAGAGGATGTTCGAAAGATGCGGACAAGCGGAAAGAACAAGTTAATCTAGGTCTCCAAGAGGAATGGATAAGGCTAGGATGGTGGAAGAAAGAAGTAATACCAAATCCCAGGTTTAATACTGATGTTTGATTTTGTAATTTCACATTATGCACAGATAGCCTAATCGGGACCCCTAAGTTACAATGTGATGATGGCATCGGGGAGGTCCCAGGTTTGCAGTGGACAATTTTGAGACTCCACTCAAATGTAAATTTTAAATGGCACTGCAAAGTAAAATTCATCCCATATTTCTCAGTTGACGGCAATTGAGCTAACTAACCAACCAATTTTGGCGGGCCAAACCACAAACCTACCATTTGCTTGTATTGTAAGATTGCAGCATTATTGTCTGCAAAATATTTTCTATGATTGCGTACTCAATTGTACCTCGCTGCTTTTTTCCCCTTACTTTTCTCACAACCCCATGTTTATGGCTTGGCGCCTTCTCTCGTTCAACAACTCAATTCTCTAGCACTCCTAAATCCGAAGTTCTACTGTCGTTGCAATATGTCTTCTCTACATGTCTCTATTCTGGGCATGTTCAACACACTCTTACCCACCCTTACCAACTTACATCTTAATATATATCCATCTTCATCTTGGGTTTTCCCTAGGTCTCTTACAGAAACCCTATAGACATCACATGAAGCTCGCGCAAAATAGGAAAAATGTGTGTTTTGTACGCTATCTTGAGATGTTTTGCATTGGTTTGACAAAATTTCAATACCATACCATTTCTATAAGGTGGTTCTCTGTTAATTTTAGACGTAACAATTTCGGCAGTTACTCAGATCAAACAATTGTCAACAAATCTACTCTCACCTTCCACACATTTCAATGTTTTGTTACCAAACCGTGTTCCAAGTCAAGCCCTAACATTTCTGTGTGTTTAGTTCCTGAATCTACTAACATATAGTTTAGACAGAGGATTGAAAATGATAAAAGGTTGAATACTATGTGGGTGTGTGCGGGTGTGTGTAACGCATTGTTTTCTTAACAAGTAACAAGAACATATTTGTTTAAAAAAATAATAATAATATAATCACATGAGAATACACAGCATTCACTAGATGTCACTCACGGCATAAGTATCACTTAATATTTCATTGTTAAATAAAATCTAATTCGAGTTCGTGCGAATTTAAAGAAGTATATTTAACTTTTTTGCAATCAAAATACCTACACCAATAACTCCGACCGTTTGTGTTAAATTGTATCTTCTCATAATTCTAGTTAACAAATTCTTGCAACTCATACTTTTTCAATTGATGATTAGATGGAATTGGAGACACATTCCGTGAATAACACTCAAATTGTCCCATCAATATATCACTCAAGGGGTACAACCTAACAATAGCATAATAAATAGGGAATGGATTTTAAGGTGCAAAATTATGGTTGGGAAAGGTAAATAAAAAGGTTCTGAAAATATTTTCATAAAGGTGCTGACAAAATGCCTTTATTCAATGCTCTCTCTATCTGCGCCTTTTGTATATAATGCGCGCGGACCGCATAGAAAACTGTGGTTCTGGCGAATATGTTTTGTTGGTAAATGTCTGTTATATCGGAGACACATTTCTATCGGATATTTTCAGTTTCAAATGGTTCGTACTTACCAATTGTGTATTGCGGAACATAGTTGAAGGTGCCATTATGCTTTTTAAACGAAAATAACTTCGATTTTTCACATTACGAGTTACTCTTTTGGGTCAATTCTTCCGTGGCGGAACATACAATATGGCGCGCACAGTTGTGGATCATCGCGCGTCGTGCTTGTGTTTTGTCGATTTGGAGTGGGTATGCAGTGTTTCAATCTTCTTAACCGAAAAATACCTAATTTCGTGTTCATTATGTCATCACAAACCATTGACGGATAGCCCCAAAAACCATTCACGATAGCCCAAAAAACATTCACGATAGCCCCACGGACCATTTCCGGCAAGGTTAGGTTAGGTTAGGTAAGCATAGTTAAAAAAATTCTCGTAAAAAAAAGACACGTTTGGAAACGCTGGCGAGATCGCGTGACTTTCGACGCTCGCGCCATCTCCAGGTACATAATGGAAACAACGGCATAATGTTATCGCTTTGCACAAAATGCAAGTTTATTATATCAAAAGTGCTTATTTCTTGTTGCGCAGCATTCTACTGTGAGAAAATACCTTCACAAACTTTTAAAGTGCTACAGAAACTCATTTCCGTAAGTAGTTTCTTCTGTAAAAATGAAGAAATGTGTCTCCGATATAACAGACATTTACCGTTTTGTTAAAGTTTGTGTTTTCTCTCGCGGGTTTGGCTACATTATCTTGGGAACTATTGGGGCTGCATTGATTATATTGTACCATTTTATAGTTCTCGTTCTGCTCTACAAAATGAGACTATAGGATTTTATGTAGCTGCTCAAGAAGAGTGAAAATCATTTATTTTTCTGTCCAGTTTTCTTTAACAAAACATGAAAGAAAAAGGTGCTCAAGTATGAAAGTGGGGTTAAAAAGGAAATAAATGTGCTAATCGCACGAAAATGTGCTAAAAGGTGTGCAACAAAGTGTGTTCATTTTACTTCATTTCATGTCCTAAAATACATATCTCAAACGATCGGTGTGAGAACAGATATATTTTTGGAAAGATGCTGCACCTTAAAATCCTTTCCCTAGTAATACATATTTCACCTTCTCTTCATTATTTGTACTTCTGTAAATCTTCACGGCCAAACTTTTTTCGCGCTCAAAGGCCTCCTTATAACTTTTCGGTTCTACATCTTCCTGTTCATTCACTGCCTCTTCCTTTTGAACCTTTTTTGTGTCTAAGGACATCTCGAAGATAAAAGCAATTTATCACAAGATATTAGTCCTCACCCTCTTCTGCATTTCAATAGCTGAGAAGTTTCTTTCAGAGTTTCGTACGGTGGCAGCGAAATTCTTTCGAAATGTTTCGCAACCGCAGGGAACCGCAAACCTCTTCAGTCGTAAGAAAACTTTTCTGCAAGGAGGTTCTTATTTCCGTACTGCTGTCGCAGGTTCTTGGAAGTCATGTTCTTTTTCCTCTTCTTTGCCACGTCCTTTTCACAGTCCCTCCCCTTTCGCTCACTTTTTGCGTCACGTGTATTCTCAAAAGAGCTTCAGAAGACAGAAAGATGGAGACTTTCTGCTTGCGTCTTTATGAGAAGACGTTGGGGAGAAAGTTGAGTTTGAAAAGGATGCGATTTCTTTGTTTCACGGCTCCCTCTTTGCAAGGAAACTATGCCATCAATGTGAATTTGCCAATGAGACACCTTTGATAATCAAAATCTTACGCCTTTGTTCGTTTGTTTTGATTGATTGATTTAGTATGTTCGCTTGTTTTGATTGATTGATTTAGTATGTTCGTTTGTTTTGATTGATTGATTGATTTAGTATGTTAGTTTGTTTTGATTAATTGATTTAGTATGTTTTGCTTTGCTTTGCTGCCCGTTTTGGCTAATCGCGAACATAAGGATGATTGGCAATAAGATGAGATAGTGTTGTATGGACGACACAACACGAACCCCACAGAGGATTATACTAGCTGTAAGTCCAGACGCCAGAGCCTCGGTAGGACTCACAAACATAAAATAAAGCACATATAAATCTTCGTGTATTTATTTTATTACAACTAAGGACCATTTCATTGTATCTAATCTATTTGCAAGAAAATCTTCAACGGAAAGTAACTATGGTACTTGCAGTTACTTTTTAAGTACCAGTAACTAGACTAGCTAGACTACCTGCGGAGCCTGAAGTCTAGATAATAAAATAAAGAAGAAAATCTATCAGAAATTGTAAATAAAATTATTCATATCAGTGAGATGATGATGGTGATTCTGGAGTTGGAAACCTGATTTCCTATGAGTTGGCAACCTCATTTCCTATGAGTTGGCAACCTGATTTCTTATGAGTTGTTAAACTAATTTATATTCATAGCCTAGGACCACGTGACGTAGTGAGATAGCCAAGATGTTGAACTCAGTATACGTCACAGCCAGTAAGTGTAGCTGAGTTACACCGAGTTACTGTAGCAGTAACCCAGTAATTTTCAAGCCAAGTAACTGTAATTGGAAGACAGTTACTTTTAAGAAGTAATTTTCCGAACGTCCCGCACATTGTCCGTGAGGTCTAAGGCATCAAACTTTGGGCTTTGGCTATGTTCGAGTCTCCTGGGGGAAGCGTAACAACTTTTCTCCTGAGATTTCGGCCTCTGTATGTGACCGGTGACCACTCACCATCGTGAGAAAATTGGGGAGTTACGATTGAGTACCGTAACCGGTTATGAAAACTTACAACAACGACTGTGGGTTCGTCGTGCTGCCCACACGTCATTCTTTAACTGGTTGGACGATCTCCCACGTCGGGTGAGTAGGATGAGGTGGGAGTGAGACCGGCAGTCGATAGGTAACCCGAGTCCCTAATTGGCTGTTGAGCCACGGGTTATAAATTTCCGAATATTGCATTCTCTAAAGGCAGTTAATGATCATGTAGTACACCCTGGCGTATTTTTGCAGGCTATCAAGGCTATGGTGCCTGGATTCAAGCCAAGATAATCCGTTGTAGAAGTTTGTGTCGTGTCGTCCATATATAGGGTGTCCATAATATTTTGACCCCAAAACAGGACATCCCAAGCAGATCAGTTTTAATGAAAAATCGGTTATGCCTAATAATAAAATTATTGTTATTATTAACATAGGCCTATTGTTATTATTTATTAAAGGATGGACCACATAAATGATACATCATGAACAATAAATGAAATATGATCTCCTGCTTTCAAAAGGTATTAATTATTATAATCTCAATGTGACTTACATACGTTTCTCGTCCTTTCTGATCAACCTTTATGCTGAAGTTGAGTAATGCGAGAAGTATTTAGCCGAAGAACCAATCTTCTTGAGAGGAGCGTTATTGTTAATCAATCGTTTATAAATCTCCCCGCAAATCTTATCCCACATATCAAACACACAATTCTAGATTTTTCTTTTGAGCTTGTGTCAAGTCACAGCAAATTTAAATTCTTGTTGCAAATCCGTAAAGGAACTGCATGCTTATTCACTACTCTATAAATAACGGAACACATACAAAACATCTTTTATAGTAAGAAATGTCTCAAATTTAGACTTGGTTTTCAATATAACTGCTAAAGTTTTGTAAAACGGGGCAAATAGTGGCTTTTTAATTATATAAGCGGGACGACTGGACACGCCTCAGGTCACCCTATCCATATATGTTTGTGATTCATCCATCTCATCCTAATAGTAGCGATTAGCCAAAATAAGCAGAAAAGCGACGCAAATCAACAACAAATCAAATCGAGTCTCCGCACGCTGATGTCAGAAGCTCTACCAATTGAATCACGGTGAAAGTTTACCGATAACTACCAATAAGAATATTTGCTGTTTAAAGTATCAATAAAGCTGCCAGTTCATTGCACGATACAGCGATTTTCTAGAGAGACAGATGAAACATGGGTCGAAAGCGAAGATAAGCGTCCTCCTTCGCAATAATCCCTCCAGCTGTCAGCTAATAACATGGCCTATTTCCTCTCCTTTTCCCGGTTTCTCTCATCAGTTCTTCGCTAATTACATAGTAATTGCAATTCATTAGAATACGAGCTGAGAGAAAATTGCGTTTCGCAGGAAGCAGGAAGATTTCGAACAACAACCTTCTCGAAGACATGTTTCCTTTTTGACATTTTCAGTCTAAATTAGACAGGACAGAAACTGTGAGTCTGTAAGCATCGACAGGTATTCTACTCGATGTAACTTTCTCCTTTCCCGCCAAGGCTACACCCCGCTCGATAAGCGCGCCAGTGGAGGAACCAATCAGATAACGCTCTACAATAAGGAAGTGAAGCTCGTAGGCTGCTTGACTCACGTGGGCGATATAACGTCAACACTTTTCGCGGGAAGAGAACAAAGAAATAAACCAAATCATGTATCCCTGCCAATTCTGGGCATTCGATCGCCCGGATGACATAGTGCTACAGCTGACAGCCTGTAATAAAGATATCCGGCGTTCGATCCCTACAGGAAGCACATTACAAAGTGGTTCGGATCCAAATTTTAATTATAGATCATGTAGCGATAGGCCTATCTGAGCATAAGTGGACTTGAAACAAGCCTTTACAATTCTGAGCTTGCTAATTCAATTCTACCTTCAGCTAAGAATTTATATGGCCTGTTACCAGTTCAGGAATTTGTTCTGTGTCCGCTACAATAATTTCACAAGGAGAATATGGCATCTCCTGTCCCTGAGGTATTTATAACTTTTTGATCTCAAAGGGTTTATCGAAGTATTCTGAAGGAATTGTCTAAATTAGAGTTTGGGGTCAGAGAAACCCTAAAAAAATATTATACATGCTGTAGCATGTTGTAGAAAAACCTTTGAGCAATCTATGCGGTAACTATTCAAATTAAAGTTTTATATCATAGCAAGTGCGTTTTTTCAGTATTGCTGTAGTATGTTAAGCCTAGTAACGCTACCGTGTTATAATCAAGGGATCCCGGCTTCGATTTATTTTTGAGGCACAGTGGTTTGGATTTCAATTTAAATGTAAAGTTCAAACTCACTTAGCCCATCTGAGCAAGTAAGATGGGCTTAAACAAACACAATGAGACAAAAGCCTTGTTCAGGATTGTAGCTTTCAACAGTGTAAATCTACACTTTAGTAAAGAGAGAAAAGTGATTTCGACACCATTTTCTATCATGCAATGCGCGAAGCATGACCAGCTCTTTACAATAGTCCCTATTCGCGATTAAAATTACCACCTGAGCGCTAGTGTCGCTTCCAATATGGCCGCTCTATGTAGGATAAATCTTTGTTTACATTCAGTAGTAGTACGTAATAGCAGCGTGTTGTTATTGCTGGTATGGAAGAGACGTTTGAAATACGCGATAATTTTAAATATTGCGAATGCGATATGAATTCCAGGAACTATAGCGAAGGTGAAGCTGTGCTGAGAGCGAAGCATTTAATGATGAAAGGCAAAAATAACACGGAAAACGCAGACGAAAGTAATGCATACGCACTGGTTCTTCAAAGCATCACTGTTTCATCTGCACCTCGGTTGTAACTGGGGCTCTCAGAAATGAATTGAAAATAAAGCAATTCACCTGTATTGCAATTGCGAAACTTGGGCAGGAGAAAAATGAAAGCATGCCGTTGCGGTTCTTTCTCCAAAGAGGCAGGCTGGTTTAATAACAACACAGGATAGTAATAATAATAATAACAACAATTTCATTGAGGCTATCTTCAGTCTTCACTGAAAATTGACTTACTGAATGAAACAGCAACATTAGCATCTCAATTTCCTTTTACTGACTTACCTTTATGATTACAGACATTAATTAATTCTCAAACTATTTTCATCTTCGAACTCAATCGATTTGCACCTGTTCCAAATTACATACATAATACATTGTTTTCGAAAAAAATGTTATATTCATAAAGAACAATTTAAAACTTACTTTCATGGTAATAAAATCATCTTTCGGAAAATAAAGTGAACAGACTCGTGCATTCTTCCTAATTTCCTTGCCGCATTCCAGTTATGCCAATTTTGTCACAGTTCTGTTTTCCCTGATTTATTTACAAATTTCATTTTGTTGATTCCACGTGGTGGAAAATACATGTAAGATTTTCACTTGTCCTGACACACAAAACGATTTAGAACAAAAAAAACTGAACACTAGACGTTACTTTTTTGCATGTTCCCCATGCTTTGAACGGCTTGAACACAGCGGTGTGTCCTACGTGGAGTGGTTCCTGAAAATCTCACCAGATGGCATATCGGATAATTTTAATCGCGAATAGGTTGACAGTGTTTTATTTCTTGAATCCATGCTTATTTTACGTGGAACGTCCAGCCTATCGACACCCTGTCCTAGGAATCTTTGGAGTAAGCGAACGAAAAAGGTCTCTGCGATAGTAATGAGTCGAGAGGGGAAGTAGCTGCATGCAGGGGAAAACGCCACTGCAGCTAGCAGTCTGTTCCTGCAGCGCATACTCTTTGCTACACTCACTCGCTTTCTCCCCTTCTCTGCCGTTATGCGCGGTCTTGCTGCTGTTACCGATAAACTGCATCCCAGGTATCAAAGTGTTGAACTCAAGTTTATAGTTGGGGTGTAAGAGGAGCTCCTTCGACGTAGTACACCCTGGACTCCAGACTGACGAGGCTCTGGCGACTGGCCCAACGGCCAGTATAATTCTGTGTCGTCCTGTGTTTTGTCCTTATTTGTGCTGAGCATCCTTTTTAGCCTCAGCTTTTAACCAAGGTAAGGAAATTTTAGTTTTCAGACACGCTTTTATTTTTGTTCTGATAAGGGGCTGGACCACGTATAGTGTGACGGGTGCAAAATAGCCTACCAAAAAAAATAATTCAAATTCAAGTTTATATTCAATGTTGAATAGTCTGCTTCAGTAAATGTACGCTCTTATATTCTTCTCCAGTCTGTAATGATTCCATAAAAGCATAAATGGGTTGTTAATAGCTTCCGCTCTCGTGCTTCGAAGAAAATAAAAAAATTGCTTTCAACGTTGAAGTTCAAAGGCATAAAATTATCTTGGACATGGCGTCAAAGTTTTAAAAATGCCTAAAAAAAGAGCGTCGCCACGTTTCTTTTCTTTACAATGCTGTTTATCTCTTGGTAAATTTTCACTTAAGAATCCATTAACCCTCTTTGGCAGCAAATAGTAATTTCAAGTGGATACGGTACATTAAGATAACATCACGTCTAGTGCTACCACAACTTACACCTAATCTAAACATACATTTTTAAATAGCATCTCTTCTGTTATTTTCAGGTGCTTCCATGGTAACGTCAATATGCTGACCAAAGCAGATATTTATTTTAAACCTAAACTAAACGTAACGTTTCAACCTTCTAGCAAGGTCTTCTTCAGACTCTGTACCAAGTACAAATGAAACAAAACACAAAACAGGAAGATATATATATATAAACACAAATATCATTCTCCTCCAGACACAAGATTATTAGAAAGTTGTATCCTCTGGAACTTTCTATCAGGTAGCCTTCTCTTGTCAACTGTACTTTCACCTGACAGGCGATTTAGCTAAACATTTCCTTTCATCTGGAAAGCGGTTGGACTCTTTATCTCACGCTCTTTTTCCTTTCTTCCTTCATTCCTCTTCCTTCGTCTCTCCTCCTTCGCTCTTGTCCTTTCCACTCTTTCTAACACCTTCTTCCATTCATTATTTATCTTCAGTCCCTCATTCCAGTTTATTGTGTCTTCTTATCCTTTCTTCTCTATTTCCTTGGTCTCCTTGGTAACGACGTTTCCCTCTAATCAAGGGATCCAGGGTTCGATACCAGGTGCAGGTATATAGCGGCTGGGATCCAACTTTAAAACTGTAGGCCCAGTTCCGATTAGCCCATAGATAAAGTGGATGGAAAAAAACAAATTCACACTCTCGCCTTCCACTGAAAAGTTTGTTTTTGGTGATGATGACTGTGCAACCTACGACAGACATGTGAGTTTACTATAAATAAGGTGTAAACCGTAAATACCGTAAAATCTTCTGGTGGTTCACCGTAAGTTCACCGTAAGATCATCACTGAATCAAATTTTTTGCATAGTGGTTAGCATAGTGCAGTACGACGCTATGGATCCGGGTTTCGTATCCCAGGCTGGACTTGGGTTTTCTTCGTACGTATGGCTTCACTAATTTCATCATATAATCACTTATCCTCGTCTTCACGATTAGCCAAAGTGACAGAAAAGAGAAGTAAAATAAAGCAAATCAGTCAATAATTTGATAACTGCTTCACAATTGTCTCCTGAATTAATGGCATGTGATACGCGACAGAAATTGAAAATTGCAAATCAGCTAGTTCACAGTTCAAAATGAAAACAGCGGTCTGACAGACCTCTCCACAGTACTTGTGTGATTATTAACAACCATAGTACTTAAGAGTTGAAACAAAAACTCACGCAATCGCAAGGAAAATGAACTTAAGTGGCAAATGAGAGTTCCTACACACAGAACGCAGAAAGTGTATATTGATTCCCATAACACATTAGCGTGCATAATCTGAAAATGATGCACTGATTGGTGCGTCAGAATACACACAGAAATGTATAAAAAGTCACTTTTATCAGCTGGTGTTCCGTGTGATGCATTAAAAATGCATTAATTGGGATGATCAGACAAGATCATTTCAAAGATAACAAAATTACACATCTATCTGTGTCAATTGGTGCATTAAAAGTGAAAGTTTGTTATCTTTGAAACTATCTTGTCTGGTCTTCCCAATTGTTGCATTTGTAGTACATCACACCGAACACCAGCTGATAAAAGTGTATTATGACACACCAAACAGTGCATCATTTAGTGCAGTCACTTCAGACGATTTTTTTCTGTTACAAGTCAATTCCATTCTCATGCGAAATATTGAATTTATCCGCCTTGCTTCCAATGTGGCGCCGTTACCTACCGTCTCAATGATCTGCAGAAAACTTAACTGATGTTACTAGTGTTATAAGAATGATATGTAACAAACAACAACCTATTGTCAATTAGTTATTTATTTAGTGAAAACTTGAATTTATCCGCCATTTTTCAATATGGCGGGTTTAGTGATCACCGGGAACTTTTGTTAAGTTATTATTAATGTTATAAGGAAGCTATCTGCCAAATTTCAGCTTGTTGTGAATTATGGTTTCCTTATTTCGTAAAAACTTTCACTGTCCGCCATTTTCCAATATGGCGGACTTAGCGTACAGGTGATCACCGGGGACTTTTGTATGTTGCTATTAATGCTATAAAGACGCTACATACCAAATTTCAGCTTGTTATGAATTAGTTCCTTTATTTTTCCTATTTTGACTGCACTAATTTGCAGTTTATGAACGCTAATGTGTTATGGGAATCAATATACATGTGTCAATTTACACTTTCTGGGTTCTGTGTGTAGGAATGAGAATGGTTCATCTAGACACAGATTAGAAACAGACTTAACAAGACCTTTCTCGTCCCTTCAGTACCTTAGAAGGGTCTTCTTTCGAGTAAGCGAGAACCCTTCTTGAGCAAGCAAAAGAAGCCCTTGATTCAAATTTAATGACGATCATTCCCTTGACCTTTCCCGAAGAATGATGCAGCCCTGAGAACAGATATAACAAAAATATATCTTGTGGGATTTCCAAGGAACAGCTTAATCTTCAGTCTTCCTGATAAAAAAGCGAAGGGCTTTCAGCATCCCCACAGAAGAGGGAAGCATTGCATAAAGGAGGGAGATGGTTGGTGATTACGCGAGTCTTTGAGTCTCTAAAGTGGCTTATTCATCCTTTTCTTTCGCAGTGGGGGACAATTTGAGGCGCACTCGGATATTCATAGCTACTTGGTGATTATTCATACTCATCCATTGACTTAGCTTATTCTTATATGCTCAGAATTGTATCGAGTTTAATTCTCGAGAACGGTTAATTTGGAAATAAGTCAAGAAATAATTTTAAGGATGTTTTGTAAAGGGGTCAGAGTTTCGTGGGTATTTTACTTAAAAAATCAAAGTTCTATTTTAAGGTTATTTTGCAAAAAAAAGCAATGTTAATGTATTTATAATGAAAGGTCATTGTTCCAATTAAAGGTTATTTTCATAAGAAAGTTCAAAATTATGGTTATATTGCACTAAAATGTCGTTATATTTGACAATTATCTCACCGATTGGTCGAAGTTTTATTTTACGTTTTACGTTTAAGTTCAATTTCAAGTTATTTTGGAAAAGAATCAATATTACATTTTACGGTTATTTTACAAAATAAATCAAAGTTTCGTTTCACAGTTATTTTGAATTTATATGCACCGTGCCTCAGGAAGTTTCTTGTTGAAGATAATTGCGTTACAGTTTTACTCCATCTGTCAGGAGAAATTGAGAACATTACGATATAAATATTACGATACAAAAGAAGTGAACAGTAAAAGCTAGGTTTACATGCACAATGGTTTATTTGTTGTACCACTATTTTGAAGATATATCGGTGGGAGTGGAGGGTTCTCGGAACGACGTCACCAAATTCTAGTCATCACGTCATAAAATTAAAGCTTTGGGCTGAAAGCATCACAGTAGCTCAGACTACTACACTTTGTCTCGGGAATGTATGTAGCAAGGCCGCGCATGACGGTGGAGAAGGGGAGAAAGCAATTGCGCGCTGTTGCAAACGGCTGGTAGCTGCAGCCGCATTTTCCCCTCCATGCACTCACTTCCCCTCTCACGCGTTCATTGGTTGAGTCCTACTTGCGTAGAGGAGAAGCGTGGTGGGGGGGGGGGGGGCAGTTGCATCTACTCACTGCTTTTTGACCCCACATTATGTCCTCTTAATTATAAGTCTTGTCTACCAAGACAGTGGAGCAGCGGTGGTTTAGTCGGTAGGGTGTCTGACTGCCACGCGAGAGACCCGGGTTCGATTCCCGGGGTGGGAATTTCTCTCGGAATTTATCTGGCCTTGTCCCTGCATAAGCGGCTCCGGGGCTAACCCACGCTCAGTGAGTACCTGAGGGCAACCCTGGCGGCCGGAGCGTGGTGCTGACCATATCACCTTCAAAATGGCCGATATCCAGAATATGTGAGACACTACCCCCACATACCCTATATGTGCCTTCAATGCACGGTGCTGTATGCAAGGGGAACTTTACCTTTTCTTACCAAGGAAGTAAGCTGTCGTCCCCAACCCGTATCGCCACTGCAGGGACGAGGTGTTTCAAGATGTCACTAGTTAAACGTAAAGCATAAAAATCTTGTAAGCTATTGTACTTAAAAAGATTGTTGCGCTGAAGATACATTATTTACCGTCAAGAAACTGTACATACTTACAATGTTCGTGAACTAAAATAATGAAGTTGATTGTTCGCCATTAAGTGTTATTTTTATGAGAAAAATGTCCAAAGAGGGCGATATTAATTTTTATTCCTAAAATATCTTGATTATTGTAACTACGAAATCTGCAACAACTATAGGAAGTAAAGTATATGTAACCGGAAATCAGGGATTTAATTATTGTTTACTTAGATTTTCTTGAGCGTTAACGAAATATAATTTGATTTGTAAATTTCTAATATTCTTCAGCTATACATTATATTTGTACACACTTTAAGACTTAATTGAAGATGACGGGAGTGTTCCCCGATTTCTTTGAAATTTTGTATACTTTCTACATGAGGCCTCCTGAACACGAATCTGATATTAGAATTTCCCGGTCACGTCTGTAACTTGAAAATTTCACGTAACGTTAGGTTAGGTTAGGTTAGGTTACGTTTGGCAAACATACTTCAAATAACATTAAGCATACCTTCAACGTCTGTAGTGTTTACAATCCAATTGCATACCATAGTCTCACAAAAAATGCAGGGCTGTAACAGTCATAGCCTAGACCTTGCAAAAAAAGATACCTTTTCTAAGGGACACTGAGTATTTACACGACTTTCTTTTCTCTTTCTTTTCTACGAAACTTTCATAGCAATTCCACGAGTACTTATCAATGCGTGAACTGTCTTTGCACAAACTAAGAACATGACCTCGGGGACACATGTAATCACCTTCTTTCGGTAGAACACCATACTCCATTAGTTTCTTTATCAGCTGAAGTCCATTTTCCTCCACACTCCAGCAATGCAGATGCACAACATCTACAATCTTCACACTCTGCTGTCCCGCCATTTTCAACCGGTTCTTCCTCTTCAAGTGACAAACACACTGTGTGGCAACACTGTAGACAGCGCAACTCAGTGGCTACATTCCAAAAAACATGGCTTCCTCACTTCTTTCCGGAGAAATGTCGCCATTATGGAAAGCAATATATTACACCTTACACACGTAATATCCAAATTTCAAACAGTGACCGGGACATCAGATCCTCTGATACTTCATCCGGAACACATTAGTACATTCTCTAGTAAATAAATCGGAGAACACTCCCGGCACCTTCAATTGTTCCCATTTTAAGTATATCTTGTCATGTTTAAGTAGATATAAGTTGTTCTTGCAACTTTGACATAATATTCTTCATTATGTACCGAACCTTAGTGACACATTAAATAGGTTATAACATTGGATAATTGACCGTAAGTGTTGGAAATTACCTCGATGCCTCATGTAATGGACCCTAACTTCGAGTTAGGGCTGTGGTATAAGAGCAGAAGTCACTAGTGGCACAAATTGATTTCGGAGTCAACGAAATTCGAGCTAACAACGTTATACCAGACGCCTTAACGACAGTGGAGACCTCTGGAAGTGGAGACTGAAGACGCGGTGAGGGAATTATGGGAACTGCGGTCCTTCTCAGGGCCAAACAACCCCAAGGCCCTTTTGTGGATGGCTTTTTCCAGCTCCTCAAGGGCTCTCGTGAGAGATGGTATATCGTTGCGGTCTTCGTGTGGAAGTTGTAATCGAATATCTTCAGATTTTATTGTGTACGAGGTCTTCGTAGATTGCTAGCGGGTGGATGTTTCCGACCATCACCTCGGAACTTTAAGTTTTATGGTTGAAATAAAAGAAGAAAATCACTCTAACAAAGTCAAACATCTACATTTTCCGGAAATATATATTGTTATTTCAGTTTAACAACTTTGTACTGATTTGTGCCAAACTTCAACCTATTCTCTTTCATAGATGGAGCAGATAGTATTTTCTTGTTGACAAATTCCACCATAGTCATCGCTCAATTACGAGATTAAATTAGTGCAGAGTCGTTAGAACATCACCCTACGACGCCAGGGGTTCGAATCTCGTCCTGGGTAAGGGTGTTCTTTGTACGTGTCTGTTCATCAATTTCATCATCTTCGCGATTAACCGAAAGTGACAGAAAAGCGAACCAAAATAAACCAAATCAATAAATCAAGAAAATTATTTAAATTTGAGATAGAGAAGCAATCAATATCCTATAAATGTGCAACCTTCTACACACGCTGTAATATTTTAAAGTATTATACAGTGTGTTTCAAAAGTCGCGCAACCTTTACATCGATAATAATTAGAAATGGGTAAGACAAATTTACGCCAGGTTTTCTGCGTCTTGAAACCTCGTTCCTTCTAACAATTATATACTGTTAATGTATTCTATACAGAAATTACAGAGATTTTTTTTAAGAATACTAATTTCAGGTGAGAAGAGAGATGATTTTTAGGGGGGGGGGCAATGTTATAGTTCGAAATTTCTTGACTGGTGACATGATAATGTGTTGTATGGATCAATAGGAGTCTTGTAGAACATGTTTCAAAGTTTGCATGAAAGAATGTGTTGTTTTAGGGGCACTGATCTTGGTTGGCAACACTAGTAGCTCACATCTAATGAAAAAGAAAACTTAGGACCTTCATAAACAACTCGCTCACGATAATAGCAAAATATTCGAAATCAACAGCGGCACTTTTGGCTAATCGAGACGATGAGAATGAGTGGTGAAATTCATAAAGGGACACTCAGCGAAGGACATCCATAAACAGGCCGGGATACGAACCCGGGACCCCTGGCGTAATTGCACTGTACTAACCACTCCGTCACAAAACTGATGACTTCCTATCCACCCGTGCAACGAACCTCCTTGATCATTACAAAGTTACGCATTTGTTCTTTTTATTGTCATTGTTGAATAGCATTGTATAATCTTATCGGTTTTGTTATCGTTTCTGAATAGGATTTCACTGCTATGCTTGGTAGAGAACGTAGTTCTACAATATCTCACTAGGGAGCGTTATTGTTCAAATAGTTCATTGTTAAACTGTATAGATGGTAGTCCATGTTAAGCAGTGCTCTCGTAGTTCACGAGAATCCACTAGAGGCGCTGGCGCTGCGCTCGGAATTGTATATAAGCAGCGACGCTGTCCCGGCCAGTCAGTTCTGTGTTGACTCTTCGGCGACTCATGGTCGAGCTCTGCTCCCGCAAATAGTCCAGTATTGCTAGCACACGGGTGCTTGATATTACAAGAGGGCTTTTTACAGTGTGGCCTACTCTGGTAGATTATACGAGAGGTAGCAATATGTCTCGGCCTACCAGGTAGAACATACGCATTGTTCTAAGCTACGGTTTAGCTCGTGAATATAATTACTGTTGGGAGACGGCCTACTAGTAGATTATACGAAGGGTATCTGTATTCTTTGGCCTACTAGTAGATTATACATTTCACAACAGTCGATGCAGAAATGACGTCATCTTTTGGCCTACTCTGGTAGATTATACGAGCGATAGCAAAATTTCTTGGCCTACCAGGTAGATTATACAAAGGGTGATATTCATCGTTAGTTAATTTTTCATTAAGGGAAAAATAAGCAGTGTTTAATTACTGTCTTCAGCTTAGCATTATTCAAGTAATTAATTAGAGTAAATAACGTTAACAAAGCTTTATCTATTATAAGCTTATAGTAAATTTATTTTTTGCTTGTTGATATTACTCTTTACTAGAAAAGCAGAATTAAATTTTCCTTGAGTCGTTTAATTAATGCCCTATAGTCCCCAAGTCAGCACAGAGGCGACCCAATGCCCTAAAAGAAAAATAAGGTCCTTTATTCCCAACAAGAGGAAAAATTGAATGGTCCCTGTCCTACCTCTCCAATATGTCTGCAGAGGAGATTCGAACCTGAAACTTCAAGAGGGACAAAGTGCAGTGAAATCTTATCAGGAGATAGTGTGAGTTTGTTTTGCGCGAATATCTAATTTCACCCCAGTGTAATAAACTGGTTAAGTCGAAGCTGACTTTCATTATATACGTCTATACATATACCCGAACCCTGAGTGTATAAGAACATCATATCTCCGGCTAGAAAAGAGATAACATCATGGGTAAAACTGAATAATGTTCCCCGTCACGACGTCGAACCCGGTACGTTGCAGTCAAGTACTATTCTGAGATACCGCAACTGCAACGTTGTATGTGTGTGTGTGTGTGCAGATTGAACACCGGGGGTGTTTCACCCGTCCCTTCTATATTTCAAAGGTTCTTATTGTAACGCAAAGTGTTATACTTTATCACTTATATGAATTTGGTTCCGTAAGGTACACTCCTGTTCACATAAAGTAGCACATGCTTCAAGTGTTCAACCGCATAAATGTGCCACCTTATGTGAACAGGAGTGTACAGAAGTGTAGTCTGCAAAAACGATTAGTTATACTCTATAACTTGTATGAATTTGGTTCTCCTGTAAGGTACACTCCTGTTCACATAAAGTGGCACATGCTTCAACTGATCAACCACATAAATGCGCCACTTTATGTGCACAGGAGTGTGCAAAAGTGTAGTCTGCAAAAACTTTTAGTTATACTCTATCACTTGAATGAATTTGGTTCACCTGTAAGGTACACTTCTGTTCACATAAAGTGGCACATGCTTCAACTGTTCAACCGCATAAATGTGCCACTTTATGTGAACAGGAGTGTATAAAAGTGTAGTCTGCAAGGACTTTTTGAGATTGAGTTATTGTTGTAAGTCCACTTTATGCACAGATTGGCTAATCGTAACTGAACATACAGTTTTAAGTTAGGTCCGAACGACATTATCATTAAGCCATTGGGAAGTTTAGAAAATGAGCAAAAGGTGTCTCTAGTTTCACAAAATGGTATCTTCTTTCAAAAAAAAAAGCCTACGCTAAAGATATAATGTGTATGCTTTGGTATTTATAAATATTGATTTCTTAATTTAATCCTCCACACTTCCAGACCTATTTTCTTACGGGAATAGACTTATGCGCATGTTCATTTTATCAAAACACAAGGATGTAAACCATAATGGAGATACGCTGATCAAAAGAGGGTGCACTTTCGCAGCGGGTATTGAGGTGAAGCTTTTGCGTTTAAAGATTGATGGCAAAGCGCCAGGCATAAGCCGATCGTGCTTCAGGCGAGAGACAAGCTGTGATGTACGGGTCTCGGCTGTGATTTAGGTGCCGTTGCATCGATCGAGTGTGGTGAAGGGGGGTCTTAGCTGTCTTCCCTTGCAGGGAGAGGATTGTGTGTACTCTTGGAATAGTGATTCTCAATGGAAATTCACTCACGCGGTGATTCTAAAGGGTGATTCATAAAATTCTAATGATGTTTTAATATTATGCTGCTGAGTAGTGGTGTCGCTAGTGCTTTCTCTAACGTTATGGTGCCGGACCCTGTGGCTGAGTGGTTAGCACATCACGCTGCGACGCCAAGGGTACCGGGTTCGTATCCCGCTCGGGCATGGTTGTTTGTGAATATCCATTCATTAATTTCATCACTCATCCCCAACTTCGCAAATTAGCCAAGAGGCGCAAAACGCGAAGTAAAATAAATCAAATCAAATCTAATCTAATGTTATGGTGCGGTAGAAGGAAGGTTTCCAGGTGTCCCGGATTTTAAGGGACAGTCCCGTATTTACACTGTCTCGGGAATCCCTGGAGACTCGAGAGGGCTCGACCAATGGACGCGTGAGAGGGGAAGTGAGTGCACAAAGGTGAAACGCGTTTACAGCTACCAGCAGTTTTCACTCCCTTGCTCCGCCCACTCTCTTTCTCCCCTTCTCTAGCGTCATGCGCGGTCTTGCTCCACAAATACCCGACATATAATATAAGTACTATGTCCTGTTTCCCGAGACAACCTTTTCTGAAACGTCACATTGCCCAGTATTTGAAAATTCCCGGTTAAAACTCCAATGAACAATTATTTTTATTTAACTGCATCTCATTGAATTTCAACAATGTAAACCATTTGTGCTTTCATACAGTTTTTGCACATTTGACTTTTAATTCACTGGGCGTTCACTGAAACCTGTAAACGTGGTCGAGAAACGAGCGCTCACTCTCAAATCAATGTTTCCGCAGTGGAGACAAGGGGTCTATAGCTCCCTAAGCCCACTTAAATCCGAGCCTGCTAAGAGCACCGAAGTTAATCTGCCTGACCAATTCATATAACAGCAGAAACAAAACATATGTGTGGGTCAAGGAGGTGTGGTTTGGCGCTGTTACCAGACCCAGGTAGAGTGCGTTCGTTTTGGCCATGGGACGAGATAGCGCGTGAATAACTTTGAACACTCTTATAACGAGTACTAGCCACATGCTAGAGATATGTGAGTAAATAAGCGAGACGTTACGGGACGAAAATGCCGGCATCTGCGCCATGTCACGAGCTATCTCGGTCGAGCCAAAACGAACGAACGTTCATTTCTCTCCAACTTTTCCCCTGTTGTTTTCCTTCTTCTTCGATAGTACGTCTCCATGAGCTCATGGGCCTTCCCTCTTTTCTAGCACCTTGAGGGTTTCATCAAGCGCTTGTTTCTCGATTGCATTGTCTGCTTTCCTTAGTGTGTGTCCTATCCAGTTCCATTATCTTCTTTTAATTTGGTTTTTAATCTAGTCTTCTGATGCTCATGTCCAAAGTTCTTGATTTGTGATTACTTCTGGACAATGTACATTTAATATTCTCCTGAGACATTCGGTAGTGAAAACTTGTATCATTTGGTTTCTGACTTTACAGGATTCTGCTCCATACAGCAATACTGATTTGACGTTGGTTCTAAAAATCTTTAACTTTGTTTCTGTAGTTATAATCCTACTCTTCCGTATAGGATAATGTAGCTCAAAGGCCCCATTAGCTTTCTTGATCCGTTGTTTTACATTGTCTATCTTCTACGTTTTCGTTTTCTAATTGAATATGATCTCCAGTCCTTGCATTTAATCGCATTGTTTTAGTTTAGTTCAGGCTGAGGCACTGAAGAATTACCAGGAGCAAGCATAGAAGCTCTAATCGCATTAAATGCATTTTCCAAGTTTGTCTATGGTAAGTTTACAGTCCGGTATATTGAGTGCCGAAGATCTACGTATTTCACTTAAATACAAAACTTGATGAGGCACTTATTTACACATTCGCTACACCTAAATTGTTCCACATAGTTCCACATTTAGCTCTAAAACAATTTAAAACTATCCTCATCCCACCAAGATTACAAATTCTGGATAAACCTATATATGTATCCGCTCCTGAAAAGTTCATCTTAAAATATCCTAATTTACATAACTTGAAACAAATCGAACAAAAAGAACATAGGATTTTATTCCGCCATATATGAACGCTGCGATGAATTTCAACACCGGACCAATATTATGGAAACCATATCAAAAGATTTCATTGATTGATTCATTGGCTCCAGGGTATCATTCTACACCATTTACTTTCCGCACATTTCAAATATTTTCGTGATAATATTTAGTTCAACAAACAGTGTTTGTAAATAGCGCGGAAGGTAATTTTTTAGATCTACGTGCTACGAAACTTAAGTTTTTCTTAAAATTATAATTCCTTGCGTAACGTCAAAGAGGTTTTTCAAGGCTTCTATGATGGCGGATGATGGATTCATGTCACAGGTGCACGTCTGATTTTTTTCCTTTTCTTCTTATGACTGACTTGTGCAATGGGAACATTTGCGATTGCGATATGTTATTTGTGAGGTATATTGGCGGGTTGGACATTTCAGACATTGGATTTCATTTATGCGACTTCAAAAATTGGAATTAATTATTTCTTTTTGGCAACTGCCGGCCGTAAAGGGGAGGGTTGTTTTTCTAAATGACTTGTGGTATGGGATAATTTGCGACTTCTTATTTTTATGATGGGACGGGAGTGGAGGGTGGTATTCTGTGAAAAAGGACAACAAGGACTTTCAACAAAGGAGTTACTTCACTTTTGGACTTTGAAATTTAACTTCGACCAGCAATGCAGTGCCTGTCCTTGGTAAAAAGAGGTAAGTTACCTTCTTAGGTTTAATTTTAGCCTTCATTTTTGGTATCTTCATGTGTCGATGCGGAAAACAGTGAGAAATACTGTTGGGCGCAGGTGACTCCGGCAAATTTTTAACATGCCTTTAAAAGGAACTCTATAGAAAAAGCCGGGGCCGCGGTAGCGGTAGGGGGCGGTAGGTCAATAATCCCTGGCCGGAGCCCGGAATCGTTGGGAAATTTGGACTCAACAATTTCAAACGACAAAGTCTCAACTTTAAACGGCTGTACAGTCGTAAATACTTGTTTCCGTGCTCCAAATTTTTGTTCTTCATAATTAGCATCACATAATCTTCATTAGTAAATAAATAAAAAATCCGAAATCGAGGGTGTAGAATGGGACACCAGACCCGATTTTTTTGTTTATTTTACTTCGCTTTTCTGCACATTTTTGGGTAATCGCGAAATAGAGGAATATATTGCCAAGAAGCAATTAGAATTTTCATTGAGGTATTGTTCACACTATATATACACTCAAGGAAATTACCTAGTACTCGACTATCACGACTGAGATCTCGGGTTCGAAATAACGAAATTGAAATCAAATCAAATTGATCTGTTCATGGGTTACCGATGCCCTTCGAAGCAATTTACATTTGGATACCAGTTTAAACTATACATTTAGACAGCCTACGTACAGAAGTGGTCAGCGCAACGCACTACGAAGTCAGAAGTCTTATGTTCGAAGACTGTTTAAGTCATTTATAAATAATTGTGTTTCTCCAATAGTCAATTTCGTCAGTTCATCCCTGATGATAACCTCATCATCTTGTAATAAAGGGGTTCCGGGTTCGATGCCCGTTGGAGGCACATAATAGTGGTTCGGTTTCCACTTTAACTTGCAGATCCCGTCCCGATTAGCCAATCTGTGCAGAAAGTGGCTTAAGAACAGCAACTCATCGTTTCACCTTTCATCTTCATCGCCACGATTCACCAGAGTTGTAGAAAAGCGACGTAAAATAAGCAAAATAGCCAACCTTCGTGGCGAAGTGGTTGTAAAAGTGCGCTGCGAAGCCAGGGTTTCCGGGTTCGAATCCCGATCTGGATATTTGTGAATGTCACTTCATCAAATTCATCTTATCATAACTCATCCTCATCTTCGCGATTAGCCAAAGTGGCAGAAACGCAAAGTAAACTAAGCCAAATCAATCATTGATTGATTGATTGATTTGGTGTTTTAATTTCACTTTATGAACAGTAAGGCAAATCGGGAATGGACCTACAGTTTGAAGTGGGATCCGAACCACTATGTACCTCCACCGGGTATCGTACCCGGGACCCCTTGATTACAAGGCGACGGCACTACCACTGCGCCATCGGAGAGGCCCTCCAAATCAATCAATCAATTAATAAAATAACAAAAATAGGAAGAAAGGAAGAGTTATGTATTTAGTATTGATAATACTACTCTATTCGTAGTGGCCTCCGTGTTGTAGTGGTTAGCATATCGCGCTCCGAAACCAGAAATCCTAGGTTGGTATCCTGGTGAAGGAATGAAAGCTTTCATAGTGTACTCCTACTTCATCATATCCGAATTTATCCAGAATTGAAGTGCCAAAATAATTCAAACACCGTTTTCCACGTTAAACTGTGAAATGTGCCATGCTTTTTAATGTGGTAAACGTGAAATGTGACTGGTAGTTCTCTACGTAGATCAAAGGGCGTGTAAAGAGGTCACTAGTGTGCACGTTCTTACGGGCTGATGTGCGGAACGATGCGATTTCCCAACACTTTCGCTTTTGGCACTTACAACGTTTACCACTTTTAGTCCTCAATTATTTCCATACGGCAAACTTTTATTACATGTCATAAACAGAGCTCCAACGTTTACCTCCTTATTCTTGATCCTCGTTTTCCCGCGAGTCTCACTTTAGTTGATTGGTGCTCTTCCCCTTCCACCCATTAAAGCACGTCTAATGCTTACACTGGCCAATTGAAGTTGTCATGACAACGTTACGCCATCGGAGCAATGTTGCCACTTCTTTTACGAGAACAATCAGGTTGCAGCGATAAAGGGAGCCTCAATGACCCAGCCGCTTTGATCATGTAAGCGAACTGAGACAGGCTCTCGTGTTTCAATAAATCCTAACGGGGCGTTAATTTCTGCTATTTGCCATCTCTCTGTTTTTAGGTTTTTTTACAAAAGCGGCTTATTGGGTCGTTAAAATACCAGCAATTGTTGTTTCCAGCAGCGGTTTTGCAGCAGAAAGCAAGGGAAAATATTGAATGATCCAGTCCACTAGACACAAACGTCGGACATTCTCCGCTCGGTGTCTCTAGTCATGAGCAGTGGCGCAACCACAGGAGGGTAGGGGGCATGGCCCCCCTCCGACCTAGCACGGAAACCAATTCTAGGGGTGGCAAGGGGGGGGGGTGTAGCAGAACAAAATGATACAATGATGGAATTAGTTTCAATATACATCTTGCATTTTTATTCCAGACAAACAAGACCACCTGCAAAGGGGGTACAAGGGATTAATTGCCCCCTCTCGATTTCAAATTTTACGCATATAAAAATACATTTCTTATATGTTATACATTACATATGTACTTCAGACTGTTGCTGCTAAGCAGTTTTGTTTTAAATGTATGAACAATTATTTTGAGCGACAGGAGCATATACATGTGAGAGACAATTTATATAATTTTGCTGTTGGTTTGTTAAGAGGTGGATGAATTGAATATGTAATGTATTTAAATTATATATTTATACGAGGGTAAATCAAAAACTAAAGGCAATTTTGAGTTCTCGGAGGAATAAACGAAGACTGGGTGTGTCTAACGTCACCACGTCTATACTTAGGAGTGACGTAGGCCATCACTGCCCCATTCAGTCGAGTGTCGCGGAGCAAAAAGGTCACACGTATGGACGCACACTCCACGAATGCACCATCGAGGAACAGCGCGCCGTAGTGAGCTTTCTGTGGTCGGAGGGAGTCAAACGGCAGACATCCACCTTCGGCTGTTAGCGCAGTATGGTGCAAGCACCATGACTCAACGAAAGGTGCATAAGTGGGTGGACCGCTTTAAAGCTGCGTGGTCGCCGGTTTAGGTCAGATGACGAGGTCCAGCAGACGGTGCAGACGTGGCTTCGTGGCCAACCAAAAACCTTCTTCGCGAACGGGATACAGAAGCTGATTGCACGATACCAAAAGTGCATTGCCGTGCAGGGGGCATATGTGGAAAAGTGACATGTGTAGTTCTTCTTCTTGTGTGTAAATAAAGATGTTATGTGAAAATTGCCTTTACTCTTTGATTTACCTAGTCTATATATATATATATATATATATATATATATATATATATATATATATATATATATATATATATATATATATATACAGTGCGATCGAAAAGTCCCCGAACCAAAACTTCAAAAATTATATTCGCCGGTCGTTATGATGATAATGTAATAATTTCTGTGGAAGCTGGTTTGCGAGGGTCTTGGCTGTACACGACACAAGAGATGGCGCTGGGGAGTGGCGCTAGCAGTCGTGGCGAGGAAATGAACTACGAGCAGTGCTGGTGACAAAATAATCACGCCAGTTACAAGGATGAGTTTGTCGGTGGAGGAGCGTGTGTTTTTCTTAGAGGAGTATTTGAAAACGACATCATACAGTGCTGCGAACGAGAAATTTGAGAGGCGTTTCGGGCGTTCTGTGAGTAAATCAACTCTTCATGCATTAATCATGAGATTTTGGAAAACGTCGCCGCACGATTACAACAATCACCGCAGAAAGACTGCGGCGGTTATCACAACAGGTGGGCGTATCATATGGCTCAGTACACAAGGCAACAAAACAGTTAAAATTACGGCCATACCACGTGAAAGTGGTTCAGGAACTGCGACCAGGTGACAATGGTGAACGAATTAAGTACTGTCGGTGGTTTCAACAATTCACTCGCAACAATATTGCTGTTCTTGATAAGGTATACTTCACGGACGAGGCCTGGTTCCATTTGTCAGGTCATGTTAATGCACAGAACACTCGCTACTGGTCCACAGAAAATCCACAAATCTTATGCGAGGTCCCCCTCCACTCGCAGAAAATTGGTGTCTGGTGTGCTGTGTCCAGATCACGAATTATTGGACCGATATTTTTCGAAAACCGAGCGAATTCTATTGTGTACCAGGACATTATACAGCAGCTTATCGCGCTTTTGGACGCCGATGAACGAGATGTGTGGTTACAACAAGACGGGGCAACATGCCATACGTCCAATGCCACCATGGCATTTCTGCGTGAATTTTTTGATGACCGCCTGATTTCATCGGGGCTTTGGCCGGCAAGATCACCTGATTTAACCTCACCCGATTTTTTCTTGTGGGGTTATTTGAAGGGAAAAGTGTACGAAAATAATCCCCACGATTTAGATATCCTGAAAACCAACATTGCCCAGTGCATTACTGCAATTATTCTGCATCGCGTAGCACGAAACATGTGCCGTCGCATACGTTTATGCATGCTGCAGCATGGGGGACTCTTTCAGCATCTCTTGTGATGTGCCTACATCCACCCAGATATACAATGAGAAGGATCTACACGATCACGCAGGTAAGGTCCACTTGTTCCTTGCTTTCACAGTTTAGGTTAACTGTTGGTTTGGTTTACCTGATTATTTTGTTACCAGCACTGCTCGTAGTTCATTTCCTCGCCACTACTGCTAGCGCCACTCCCCAGCGTCATCTCTTGTGTCGTGTACAGCCAAGACCCTCGGAAACCATCTTCCACAGAAATTTTGACATTATCATTATAACGACAAGGGAAAGAAAATTTTGAAGTTTGGGTTCGAGGACTTTTCGATCACCCTGTATATATATATGTGTTAAAGAAACATTGAATATGTGCACAATTAGTCTTAACATGTTGCATACGTATTTTCTTATTTTACGACGCTGTCGCTGCATGTTGCATATGTGTAAAATATATGTACTCATGAAAGTTACACATGTCATATGAATTGCATTCATAATTTTTGTCTTTCAAAATTATAGTTTGTGTGCTTGTTTACCCTTATTAGGTAATGTGAAATTGAACGCGTTGAAAAAATACCAGCAAAAAGGGCAATAATAATAATGTTATTATTATTATTATTGGCACGTTTATCCTCCTGGTATTTGCCCCCCCCCCTAGACAAAAATTCGTGGTTTCGCCTCTGGTCTTGAGGATACGGATTCGAGTCCTGTCGTTCTTGAATTATATTGAACACCACCGAAGAGTTGGGCCTACAGTTTAAATTGGGGTAATTATATCGATTGTTGACAAGAATGTTAGAACAACAAATGCGTTGTTTTTTAACAACATTTAAAATAAACAGAGATAACTAAACGAGCAGAATACAGATGCCCGGAAAATCTTTCTTATTTTGCACAAAAATGGAAAAGGTAGTCAGTGGTAGCATGAATATGGAATGTATATCGGAAAATGTTTGAAAATATGGAAATTGTGTGTAAAAATAATTAAATACGTGTTAAAAGTTACTGTATGTGAAATATGCAAAATGAAAAGAACATTTTTCAACCTTACCTGCCATGGATTCGTAAAGATAATACAAAATAAATTATTTTAGCATCATATGAAGATATGTACATCAATCCATTACCTGATAATAGCATATTAATATTGCTGACTTACACATTAACTGTGCCAATTAATTCATTAAAAGTGAAATTTTGTTTTCATCGAAATTATCTTGTTTGATCTTCCCAAGTCATGCATTTTTAGTACATCACACGGAACATCACCTGATAGAAGTATCCTTCCATGCATTTCTGTGTGTACTTTGACACACTAAAAAGTGCATCATTTGCAGTTTGTGCACGTTAATGTGTTATTGGAGTCAACATATATGTGTCAATTGACACGTTTTGGGTTGTGTGTGTTGAAAAAGTAGCAAAATGAGGACTCACTACTAAAAAATTCACTTAAACCCCCCTTACGAAATTCATGGCCACGCCACTGACCTTCACCTTCCCTTTCGCGGCAGTTTCTTTACCTTTATCCATCTTTTTGTGACAGTATCCACATTCCCAATACCTCATGAAAGCTATCTTTCTATGTTCCACGTGGGCAAAGGAGAAAAGAAATCCGTGCAAAAGGCATCCTGCCTTGTTTCATTTCCTGCTTTGGGCACCATACACTTCTTTCCACTCCATCTTCTAGGAAATCCTGCCTCCTCTGAGAGACAGATTTTCTATTATCCGTCTCTTTCTCCTAAAGATGCCGCAGGTTTATGCTGTGCGGATCGATTCAACACAAAGCACCCTATTCCTATTGAGACGTCTTCGTATCGCATCGTGTGTAGCCATGGAGACCGCATGTAGCATCTCTTAGCATCTTACGTAAGAAACCTCTCCGACTCAAACAACCTTCCACTACATGCATTTTAGTTGGTTTTATTGTAGGTGTGTACGAGGGCTGTTCAACAAATACTGAGACTGATTTTTTTCTTAAGTTCCATTGTACGAGGCCCGTCCAGTAAGTAAGTTTCCCTGGGGCCGTCTACAGAAAGAAACCATTTGCAATGGAAATTTTATTTTAACAGATACAGCAATTGTCCAGATATTTTCCAACATACTCCCCACCAGAATTGAGACAGGAATTTCTTGAGGTGTAAGAAAAGATGGTAATCACTTGGAGCGAGATCCGGGTCATAGGGTGGATGGTCAAACACCTCCCAGCTGAACGTCTGCAGAAGATCTGTTGTGCGCTGAGCCGTATGTGGCCGAGCGTTATCGTGCAGCATGACAACACCGGCACTGAGCATCCCGCGCCGCTTGTTCTGGGGTAAAGTGTGCGACCCACGATTTCGTGTATATATACCTGTAGATGCCAGCAGCGTACGTGTCTTCAGTTGGCAGCACTGTTCCTTTACTATTTGATTGTTGTTTGCGTTTCGCCTGACAAAAGTAAAGGTGATGCGAGACGAGCAGACGCGACATAAAATTATATTTCCTTTTGAAGTATCGCGGAAACTTGCGAAAAGATTAGGCAAGTCTCTGGAAAATGTGTACTACCCCGTTCTACTGTCGCTAGATGGTTTAAGGAATTCAAGGAAGGCAGAATTTCAACAGTTAAGCGAGGTGGACCTGACATTTCAGCAAGTGAAGTCACAGAAGTCAACATTAACACAGCTGCTGTGATTGTCCATAAAAATCGACGAATAAGAATAAGAAGACTTAGTGAAGACCTTGACAGGTAGTACTATCACAATTCTCCATGATCATCTACACGTGACCCGAGTTTGTGCCCGAAGGGTGCCACTGCTATTGACTCCAGAGCAGAAGGCTGTTCGAATGGGCACATGTTGTGAGGTACTGCGTCTGTTTTCTGATGGTGGTGATGCTTTCATAGAATAAATTATCACCGGTGACGACAGTCCTCCTACGTCCCTGATCTGGCCTCTCGTGGTATTTTCTTATTCCCCACATTGAAGAAGAGGTGTGAAGGACATTACAAAGAATGACTTAAGCATGTGTTTGAGGACTGGCAGAAACGTTGTCATAAGTGCATTGAAGTGGAGAGACTACATAGAAAAAGATCATGTCCACACTGAAACCGAGTAATAAATAGTTGGAGAAAAAAATCAGTCTCAGTCTTGTTGAACATCCCTCGTATAAGTAAAAGTTAGGTATGTAAATTAGATAAGAATTGACAATCATAATTTCCTCGTATGCTGAGCATCAAAAGTGCATTATTGCACGCATCAGCGCTAGTTAATTGTATTGCAGTTACAAGTAACAGTTACCTTCGACCTACGTGGCGCGTTGTTCGCACAGCGTGCTACGACGCCAGGAGTCACGAGTTCGAATCCAGGCCTTGGCATGGATGTTCTTTGTGAGTATCTTTTCATAAATTTCACATCATCGCTCTAATTCTCATCGTCGCGATTGACCACATGTGGCAGATAAACAACACTAAGTAATAAAAATCAAATCAAGTATTATTTATTTTTTGAGGAATTCTCACAGTAACGATCCACTTTTAAAAGTAAGTAGCAGTTACTTGTTTGCAATGTAAGTAACATTAGCAACAGTTACTTTACGATACTTAAATATTACTTGAAAATTCTTAACGTGGGCGGAGAGCTAAATTTTGCAACTCTGCTCACAATCATGTGCCTTCTCTGGATGCTAAGGTGAAAGGATTTTGTCTACTTCTTCCAATATTCTTATTCTTCTTGGAGGAACTTAAATTTCCACTCTTAATTCGACTTTTTAGGCCACCTGAATAAGAAGATAAACACGACGAATTGTACAAATCGGCCATTTTTAAAGTGTCCCTATAAATCTTGTAGCAAAATGAAGACGCGTACACAAACTTTTCTGTTACTCCAACGTGTCTGAACATGAACCTGGACCTCAATTGTCTACAGAGGTATAGGCTGGATACAAGACCTTTGTTATCTCGCTCTTGAAACGCCATGCATCGAACAGGGGTTGTTTGTATTACATATTGGTATGATCAGGCACACCCCTTGCCAGTGGAATTAACTTAGCAAAGTACCAAAAATTCCAAGTTTGTCTGCAAGTCATTAAGAAACCCGTCTGCGTTCAAATGAAGTCGCCGAAATGCCACGGGATCTGACGCAGGAACCGACTCACAATTAATCAAACCGTCCAAACTTTGGAAGACACTAATGAACCAGCCTTCGGAAACGCAACAGATTTTGAGGGGGGAGATTTTCGTTCGACCCGATCTGTCTCCTAACGAAACCAATTTAGCTTCTGCCGACAAACAATTCAGGGTGCGGGGTTAGGGGAGTGGGTGGAAAAGAAAATTAATACTTCGTTTGCTCTCAGGGATTAAGATGTTTTGTTTCCAGCAGAGTGAAGGATGTCTTTGAGAAACACACTATCAGTGACAAGAGAAATGTCTCTTTACTAAAGGCACGAAAGCAGTTGACTTTGTTATGTTAAATCCAGGAGAAATGAGAAAAATAAAAGAAACGTCACTGATGCTCAAAAATCTACAGGCTGAAGCAATCAAACGGGAAGATTTAAAAAATTCACAAAAATAGAGAGCAAATATTATTGATTTTTTGAACATGAATGTACTGTACATGAGTGGAAATTACCAGTGTACCTGAAATACGTTCACTTTTTTAAATATGGGGTCAATAAGATGGCGTCCTTGGTTTTGCACACACTGTCGGAGTCTCAGAGTAAATCCGCCCATGACGTTGCGAGAGGCAGCCAAACGGGAAGATTTCAGAATGGCTGACGGGTGTGCATTATCATCTCGTGGAATTATCGGCCCCTACTTTTTCAAAAATGAACACGGTGACGGTAAACGTTGGACGTTATGCTGACATGTTGGTAACCTTTTTCCTGCCTGCCCTTGATTACTATGACCCAGATGAAGAAACACTCTTCCAGCAAGATGGTGCAACTAGCTATACTGCCACAGTGTCTTTGGATGTGGTAAGACTCGCATTTCCTGGTCGTCTCATCAGCAGATTCGGCGATATTCCGTGGCCTGCCCGTTCACCCGATCTGCCGGCTCCTGACTTTTTCCTTTGGGGTTACCTCAAATCCAAAGTATTCATGGACAACCCTCCAAGAACCAGGCATGATTTGAAGGAGCGAATTCGGCAAAAGATCCACAACATTCCGTTGGAGATGATACGAAGAGTCATGGGCAGATTTACTCTGAGACTCCGACAATGTGTGCAACACCAAGGACGCCATCTTACTGACACCATATTAAAAAAATGAACATTTTTCAGGTACACTAGTAATTTGCACTCATATACAGTACATACATTTCAAAAAATCAAAAATATTTGCTTTCTCTATTTTTTGTGAATTTATTAAATCTTCCCGTTTGACTGCCTCGACCTGTATTACTGTCCGCCTGCGCAAGTCGCCAATATCGACTCAAATGCTCAAGCGCTAATGGAGTCTGCTACTGCGCATGGCGCTGACTGCAATTGAAACATATGGGTTACGGCTGCAAGTGGAACGCATCCAGGGAAGCAGGTTTCGTGAAGATCGTCTGCCGCTGCTCATGCGCTAACCGGACTACTCCAATTGCAACATAAAGGCGACAGATGTTAGTGAAACGCTACTAGGGAAGCAAGTTCTGTGAAAACCATCTACTGCTGCGCTTGCGTTGACTGGACGTGTCCAATCACAACATAGGGGTGACGGTTGCCAGTGGAACGTTACTAGGGAAGCAGGCTCCTTGGAAATCATCTGCTGCGGAGAATACACGGCTGCAGCTACCAGCCATTTGCAGTAGTGAGCACTGCTTTCCTCCTACAACTCGCTTTCTCCCCACTGTAACGTTATGCGCGGCCTTGGTCCACAATGTGTAAATGTATTGATTGTTTGAAACCACATACGGGAATATGCGTACAAAGATCCCGCATAACGGTAGAGAAGGGGAGAACGCGAGTGAGCGGGTTAAGTTACAGCCGCGTTTTCCCCTCCATGCACTCACTTTCACTTATCCTCTCACGCGTTCATATTTAAGAAAGGTTACCTGAAGAATATTTTGGTTCAAGACTAATTTGTAACAGAAACCAAATTTGTTGAAAGATTTCCGAACTATATAAACATCCAAGACAATTTTAACAACGACCAAATTAAAAACCTAGCGACATCAGGTCTGAGGTTCGATGCCCGATGGAGGCACATGCTGGTTCAGATCCCATTTTAAACTGTAGGTGTAGTTCCGATTAGCCATACTGTGCATAAAATGGACTTAGAACACCAACTCAATCAATCAATCAAATTTTGAATGGTGCCCAGGGTCTCCCCGATGGCGTAGTGGTAACTACGTCGCCTTGTAATCAACGGATCGTAGACACGGTTTGAGATAAAATACTCGTTCGAAATTTATAATAGACTAAATTTGGAGTCGAATCTCCTCTTGAGAGTTTCAAGTGTGCAAGCAGACATAAAAAAACTGTGTGAGGCTATACAGGCACATTCTTCTCACTAGAAACTCTGAGGGTTTACAATAAAAACTTCAAAATTGTGCTTGACAGTTTGTTTACAAACTTAACTTTGTTGTTTGCTTTCTTAAACAACTCTGGAAAAATACCGGGTGGGCCATAAGTCAGTTGACAAAAATGCATTTGGTGCAATAATACTAAACAAATGAAAATACAAATATAATTTACAACATAGGTATTACATCCTATACATGTAGTGTTCAATTAACCTATAAAAGGTGCTCAAAGTGGTTTCCATGCTGTTCTATGCAAACATTGCATCTGTTCAACACTGATGTACAAATTTTGTCGGAAATCTTCCTGGACTTTAGGTTTTCAAATTCTGATTGGATTCGTTCCTTCAGATGCTGAACATCACGAATCTTGACGGAATAAACTTCATTTTTTAGTATACCCCAGACTGAAAAATTTTTGCGAGTTGTACGCAATCCGACAAGAAGCCGATCCTAATTTTTACAAGTTAACTTTCTATTCATTTTTTCTCAGATAATAACAAACACCACACAACAAACAATCAATGTCACACAGAACCTCACACAAGACTTCAATAACTGCTAGTGTCGACTGACTTATGGGTAATACGCACTAGTCAAGTTTACAACTGACTTCCACTACGCTAAGCAAAACAAAGTCTTACGATGCTAGTGACAACTGACTTATGGCCGCTCTGTATATGAAAATTAAAGGGTTTTTTATATATATAATTCTTAGCATACATAAGTTTCACATTTCTACTCTTGTAACTAATCAAAAAGATTGTAAACGTAGGAACACCCAATAAAATAATAAACATAGGATTCTAAGGTTTATTTGTTTTTACTATCTTTCCACATACAGCTCGAATGTCATTTAGAAATAAAACATTCATCTAATAAACGAAATAATTAATTTAAATAATACTCTTAGCATAAGCTTTTATAGTTTAATAAAAACAGTGGTCTTGTAAATCATCAATGAATTAATAATTCTAAAAACATCAAGGAGGATACACGCCTCCAAAATATCAAAAACGCACCACCAATCAACAAGCGAAAAAAAATCCTCCAAAACCCACTATTCGGAGAAAACGTTTCATGGTTAGACTTTAGTTACGACTAAAGGGTACAATGAAAAAAAAAATTGAGAACAACTGTTCTACATAAATCGCGGACCAATGTGGGACCACTGAAGTAGAAAGTCTTTAGGTGAGAGCAAAGTTTCTAATTTTTGAAACGGAAGGGCAGGAAACTTTAAAACTACTGGGACGAAGATGTCTAGAGACGAAGATTGCAAACAGTTCACATGGAGCCTTAAAACCTTCCTGGCGTTTCTTTGGGGAAAGATGAGTAGGGAAGCTCCTGATGAATAAAACATGGCGGAGAAGGTTCTTCAAAACATATCGTTCCCTTGCGGGACACATCCAAGTGGAAACAAAGGCTCCCCAGCTGAAATTTTCATTTTAAACTGACTCTTCTGTTTCCTCGCCCGTTTGCTCCAAAAAGTATACCAGGCAGTTGCTGATGTTCAGTTCGGAAAAACTAATGCAAAAGTTTGTCTTGTGTTCATTTTATGGGAAAATAGGCTAATTCGAATTGGATCTACAGTCTCAAGTGGAATTCGAACCACTGTATAGTCTGCCTCTACCCAGGATCGAACCGACAACTTCCTTCCACGTCAGACCTACTGGCACTTAGCCTTGACGATACTGTCACACTGGGATGCCAATGGCTTCTGTCAGCAGAGCTGCAAGTCTGAAACACAGAAAGCAAGTCATTCACTCCTAGCAGTGATACCAGTTCGTTCACTAGACGAAGTTACTTGCTGGTGCTTGTGCCAGTCTGGAAGCGCTTCTATTTGAATTAGAATTTGATTTTTAAAATTTGGGTGCGCCAGCGCTTAGGCTATTTTGACCCGTCACATAACTAAAATCTTAAAATATTCTGACTTAGGTTAAAAGCTGAGGCTGTAAAGGGGCACTCAGCACACAGGACAATAAACAGTACAGCACACAAAATTATACTGGCCATAGGGCCAGTCGCCAGAGCCTTGTTAGTCTGCAGAAAGCAATCAAGGGTGTACTACTTATAACACCATTAAACCTTGTTTCCATGATATGAAAAAACTCAATATGCTGACCAAGGCAGAAAATTATTTTCTTATAAAACATAAACTAAACGTAACGTTTCAACCTTCTAGCAAGGTCTTCCTCAGACTCTGCACCAAGTACAAATGTAACAATATACAAAACAGGACGATATATATACACAAACATTACTCCCCTCCAGACTATTAGAAAGTCGTTCTGGAATATTCTAGCAGATGGCTTTCCCTTGTCCACTGTACTTTCACCTAAAAGGCTAAACATATTTTCTTCCATCTAGAATGTGGCTGGACTCTTTATCTCACACTCTTTTTCCTTCATTCTTCTTCCTTCTTCTCTCCTCTTTCTCTCTTGTCCTTTCCACTCTTTCTAAAACCTTCTTCCATTCTTTGTTTATCTTCAGTCCCCCATTCCAGTTCATTGTGTATTCTTCACCTTTCTTCTCTATTTCCTTGGCCTCCTTCCATTTTCTCACTAGTATTCTCTTCTCCCTTCCTATCTGCTTAGCCCCATCCCACTCTGTGTCATGTCCTGTTTCTCTCGTGTGTTTAAATATCGCACTTCTCTCTCTCTTAAGTCGTACATCATCCCTATGTTGTTTCAACCTGTTTTTCAGCCTCTTTTTCGCTTCTCCTATGTACACACTCTGACATTCTTTACATTTCACTTCGTAGATAATCCCTTCCTCTTCCTCTTCAATGTTCTTTTTCTTGTTTGCGTTCTTCGCTATTCTTAAGATGCTTCTCCCTCCCTTCCTGTAAGTTTTAATGCCCGCTTTCCTACTACGTGTAAGTGAGGTTGACAATTGCGTGTACTGCGTTGAAAACGCTGCTATTAAAATATAAGGCGGGAAGTTGAAGCTATCACACTCAATGCTAAGAAAGAATTGTTTCCGGCTTCTCAATGATTATTGTTTTGCATTACTATCATCGACATGTGTTTACTATCATGTGTTTAGAGGTGACAAATTTGGATATATAATATTATACATATAATATAATACTCGTACAGTATTGTATATATATTGTAATGTGACAAAGATGTCAATCAAGGTACGAAGAATGTCACTTAGGGATGTAGCAAAAAAACGATGTTCACTGGTTTCCTTGACTCGGTGAAGAGGTAAAGAAGGCGACGACCAAAGACACACTCACCTGATCGGGCAGCGACCCCTCTGGCGTCTCGGACTCTGGTGACGACCACGGCACGGGCGAGGCAGTCACCCCGGACAGCAGGTGTTGGCTGTCAGCACCTGAACGGTGGCGCGCGTCGACCAGCGACCACGATATTGTTTGTGGGACTCCTCATGTTTCTCAAAATCAGGTGTACTTATCCGACTCGCCACGTGCCGTGTTTCTGATGAGCTTGCAAGCTACGGTGTAACTGCTTCCCTCTCTCGATCAGAAAGAGCGACCCGGTGGTGTCTAGCCAGAGGAATTTGGTTATTTTCGCTGCCTTGATTGGGTCAGTGTGCTAGAGTTAACTTGGTTTTTACTTTAAGCTTTTGGTGCTAATTCGCCTTCCCATGACAATATAATACTGTACGAGTACAATAGCTAAAAACATGAAATCGTCAATCTGAGTAACTATATTTTACATATTTACATAAGCCACGAACATTTTCTAAATAAACAAAAAAAAACATAAACAAGAGTGGGTCATTTTCCCATCACTACTGTATTCTCAAAAAGGGATATTGCAGAGCGCAGACTTGTGGAGCCTGCCTCTCTCCACACACACACGAGAAAAAAAAACATTTATGCAAGGACAAAATCGAAATTTTGCAAAATATGAAAACTCGTCAATTAGGTTCACATTAAAACATCTCATAGCTCCAGGAGTGAGGCATGGTCCCCTTAGCCCCCTCCATTAGGTACGGGCCTGCTTCTTATCAAGTTTTCATTAGTAATCTTACGGAGATTATTTAATAAACGAATTGGTTATTTAGAGAGTGAAAGCTTAAGTTTTGGCATACATACTGTAATCTTATCAGTTTAAAATACAAATTCTTAAGTAAGATTCATTAGTCGAGGTGTGGCCTTAGCTTCCTTAAGTCACAGCCAGTGATGTGCGTCTACGCGTAAACAACGATAGTCTACATTCTACATGTAGACTATTTTATACACGTAGATTACGTAATCTATGTAAACAACATGGCGAAAGGTGAAATCTTAGGAAAGGGCGTCGTGGAATTAAAAAATATATTCTGCGTATCAGTTGCCGATGTGTGAGGACAACTTTTCATACTATTTATTCCAAATTCGAACAATGTCACACCTAGGAAGAAACCTAATATAGGAAATATTCTAGTGTTTATGGGAAAAATACCACTCTTGCCTTACGACTGGCATCTGTTGTTGTTTTGGTATACTATTTATCTTCTTCCATAGTTGGTAATAGAAGAGAAGATAAATTATGTTGTAAATAGGGTTCTTTTCACTTCGTTAGGAAGAACAATATAGTTGAAAATGTCACTTTCCTTTCATGAAAGCCTTGAAAATGAATTTTAATGCACTTTAGATTGTCTACGTAGTCTATGTAAACTACAACCCTATGTAATCTACGCGTAGATTACGTGTAGACAACGCATGTAGACGTAAACTTATAGTATACGGCACATCAATGGTCACAGCCTTCGATCTCGATTAATCTTAGGAGGCAGAAAAGTAATTTCATAATTCACAAAAATACGATGCAAATTCACTAGATCACGTCTCCAAACCCAACGATTTTATATCCCTCACACCTTCGAACTATTCCCAAACTGTCCATCACCTCCCGCTCGCCTTTGATTCCGTACCAAAGTTTTTCCTTGCTAAAATTCGCGACAGGGTACCTACGACACGCAACGTTTCCAATTCTGGACTTGTGTCCTGTTTGAATATACATTCTCGCAAGTTAGTTGCATGATAAACGATATGAAATTTTCATTTAAAAGAAAGAACTGAATGGTAAAATTATTGCGAATGTTTGATTCAGGGATCCTATTTTCGTGATACCGTGCAGACAACATGCAACGCAAAATAGACACGCCAAGGTGAACTGCTTCCAAAAGTGTCTATTTTTAGACACTATTTTTAAGAAACTTTCTTTCGGAAGAAGATGTTGGATATATTTTTCCCATTCGTCATTGGCCACAATGGTTCATATCGCGTATGGTGTTCGATTTGTCACGTGTTTCCACAGTTATTTTTAACTTTTATTATACACTAGTGTATTTCTTTGCTTTTCTGTCACTTCTGGCTATCCTTTGATAGATTTATTGATTGGTATGGTTAATTTTACGTCGCTTTTCTGCCACTTTTGGCTAATCGCGAAGTTGAGGATGAGTGACGATATGATTAAATTGATGAAGGGGCACTCACAAAGAACACCCAGGCCGGGAGTCGAACCCGCGACGCTTGGTGTCGAAGCGTGTGTGATAACCACCACGGAGGTTGCCTGTTGGCTAGCCTTAACAACGGAGACCTATGATGATTGGATGAAATGAATGGATCAGATATGTTCTTCATTTTAAGAATCATTGGGAACATTTAATTTATTAATATATCCCTTTCTAAATAAACATAGAATTATCATGGCTGTCAAGTGGTACTGGTAAAAGAAAATTAAAGGAAATTTGAAAATAGTGGTAATTTCCGGAATACATACAGGGTTCACTTTAAATACAGTATAGAGCGCTGCAGGAAATAATGGAAAGACAGATTTATATTTCGCATTACTTATAATGTAGAGTACTAATGCATGTACGTACATGAATAAAAATGCGAAACAGTCGCAATAAGCAAAGCAGAGATTACAGAAATATTGAGATAAAGTGAAGAAAAAAGAAAGAAACAAAGATAGAGAACAAGATAAATACAAAGATGACGAAAGAACAGAGGAGAAATAGACAAAGAAAGGTGGAGAAAGAGGGTAAGAGATGAAAGAAAGAAACGGAATCGTAACAGCTATGAGTATTGTAGCGCATTCTTTCATATCGACAATGTTACCGATAAGCGAGTACGGCAACAGAGGCTTGTTCCACTTACAGTATTGCATTGTTTTCTTGCGAGCGAAAAAAATAAAGGAACAAATTTTCGTCTTACTGAGAATAAAAGCATCTCGTTGGTCTTTAAATGGTGTTCCGTTTCCGCGTTAAGGAGGTTTCCGCCTTAAGCAGGTTATTTTCAGGTATAAAATCAGTCCGTTCTGGGGACCTTTTTTTTCCGTATTTACAGGTTTCCTTCTTATAGAGGTTCCGGGATATGCATACAAGAAAAGAGGGGGAACCCCCGAAAGTAGCCCAACCTACACTCGCATACATTCAAAGGTATTCGCTTATTGTTCTGTTACCTGAAATTTCCACGACGTCATATCCGTTGAATTTCGGTTCCCTCGTTTTACTTTTCCTCTTTATTATTTTCAAGTAAACATTACATGAACATCGTTGTTCGGAATTCCAGAACAACGATATTGGTTATACAAACAATACAATTGATATAATTAATATAATAAAACTTTCAGTATTTTTCATTGAGGATAAAACTTACTGGAAGAGGTATTTAGAAATTATTTCAAATATGATAATTGGTGCTTGTAGCGTGGAAACCAGTGAGAGTAAAATAATTAGTTTTATAAATATTTAGTAGTACGAGAATAAAGTAATATAAATTATAATGCATATAAACATGGTCAACCGTGAATAGACAATTCCATATTACTTCGTAGCATATACAGGGTGAGTCATAAGCAGTGATGTGCCGTAGACTATAAGTTTAAGTCTACATGCGTGGTCTACACGTAATTTACGCGTTGGGTTGCAGTTTACATAGACTACGTAGACAATCTAAATTGCATTAAAATTAATTTTCAAGGTTTTCATGGAAGAAAAGTGACATTTTCAACTATATTGGTTCCTAACGAACTAAAAAGAATCCTATTTACAACAAAATTTATCTTCTCTTCCATCATGAACTATGGAAGAAGATAAATAGTATGCAAAAACAACAACAGATGGCAGTCGTGAGGCAACAGTGGTCTTTTCCCCATAAAACACTAGAATATTTCTTATATTAGGTTTCTTCCTAGGTGAGAAATTGTTCGAATTTGGAAGAAAGAGTATGAAAAGTTGATATGAACCTCACGGCTCATATCCATGTGCCGTTAATTATTCTGGGTTATTTTATATTAGTTAGTTCTTATTATTTGATATTTAATATTTCATATTTCATAATTTTTGATAAATAGAAAGATTATTACTAGACTTATATAATCCACTAATATTTTCTTTATTGTAACAATAAGTGTAAACGCAGCCTAATGTAATAATCTATATGTTAATTTTCTGACCGAATCTTTAATATTGGATATGTAAATCTGTGTTCTTTCACGGCAGAAAAATGTTTATGATTTAGATTGACATAGATTTCGTTTAGCAACAATGGGAAGATCGAATCCGTTCTTTTAAGTTTAATGTATTCAATAAGGTTCAAGTTGCAACGGGGAATGATTAGAGTTTAGTCCTTATTAACAGAGATGAATCGTTCCCCTTATACAATTTTATTTGGTTTTGCTGCAACGTGGAAATTAGTTCAACTTTGATATTGAGATTGTGAATATAGACATTGATGAGTATTTAGTTTTTGGAAATGTCGCAAGTCGCGCTGTGCAAATTACGTAATGCTTAACAAGTGAGCATCGATTGGAAAGGTATATAAGTAAATGCGGAGCTTAGTTTGCACGCATTCCATCAGCGTCGGCTCTACGATATGAACATCTAATGACACTTGGGAAAAAAGATACCTGTATTTCGCCAAGCACAATTTATACTTCGAAATTTATAATGTTATGGGACGACAGGTTAGGATCGGCCGAAATCCTTTGAGGTTAATGACGCCTGCCTATTGGACATGTATTTGTCACTGTTGACCCATATATTCTCATTCTTACGGATAAATGATAGAATTTCAGATCTTCGAACTTTATTTTGGCCTTCTTCAAAATTTATTCAACGTAGACTTATTTGGGCAAGGAAGCAAAACTAGACATGTAATGCAATATGTCTCGTTTTTCAATGGACATGTCATCATTGGCGTGTATCTTGATGCAAGCTCTGCCTATTAACGTTTCTCGATCCCAAGTACTCAGTGGAGCCCGTAGATTCGATTCTGCTTAAATCCTGCCCGTATTAACTTCGATACTCTTACACATTTTGGTCGCAATACTGTAGGAAGGGGCACGTACGAAAGTTTTTGTCTGCTACTGAATGGTAGGCCGTAAGCTTCGTCTACGGTTGCAAAAACGACAGGGTTCTCTTCCCTGGTACGGCTTCCTCCTAGCGACGCACATACACAAGTGACTATTCCCTACACATATACCTATTTGGATTTTCCCCGTGGAGACATGCAGCAAATTAGAATTCTGGATTCATCGAATCGAATATTAACGAACAGGGGATTCTGTATTTTTTTTTTTAATTTAAGGATATTCATGGACTGTAAATTGTAACTTGAGTGTAATGTAAGCTTTCGTATGTATTGGAAAATAAACCATCTCCTGGATAAAAATGAATGAAAAGAAAGGTCAAAGTAACCTCCCAGAAGATGCAGTTGCCAATCTTAAAATTTGAGAAGAGTCGTTCATTTATTTTATGATTCACCAACAACACCCTTAAGTTCTCAATGCTTTATTCACCAAGCCCGTACCTGAGAGGGGTCAGAGTATCCCATTTAGCCGTCTGAGTTTTAGCCGAGGTGAAATTAGAACATAAGGTATTTGGAAGATTGAGGCAGGCTACGATTACCATAATTTGCAGCTCTCTGTGTGTGTGTTACTGAAAGGCTATCTATAGTGGAGAGTGAAATAACACACAGTTATAGTTATATGAACATACATATATATATATATATGTTACGCAGATGAATTGCGTCTTACATAAAGCTAAGGTCAACCCTCATGCGTGAATAAGCGCGCGTAACGGCCATAGTAAGTCTCGCAGGTAGGTAAGACGAGCAGAGCCGCGCTCGCTGTGAAAGAGGTTGAGTTGACAGTAGCGTCGAGACGTTCGTCGCGTCCAGTTTAGCAGCTGCCGTGCGACCGATCAGTGGTTGTGCGTTTTTCTTCGCCTGTGCCTCATTTGTCTACAGTTAGTTTGGGCATACAACTTTACGTCCGACCGGAAGTCACGTCGTCCTTGGCAAATAGTGGCGTCGTACATTTGTTGCGTCCGTGACAATTGGCACCCTAAACGTGGGGCTCGATTGAGAAAAGATTGGTGATTTCCGATTGAGAAAAAGATTGGTGAAGGCTCGATTGAGAAAAAGATTGGTGAAGGCTCGATTGAGAAAAAGATTGGTGAAGGCTCGATTGAGAAAAAGATTGGTGAAAGCTAGATTGAGACGGAAGGAAGATAAACATTTTAATTGAATCCAGAGATGCAGTCCTTTAAGATAAAACACTCAACGTCCTTTGGATGTTTATCAGTTGTGTCAGAGGCGCAATTATATAACAAGGATCCACTAAAGCTAATGTCTTACGTCCGACCGGAAGTAAATCCAGAAGAAGGGAAGAAAAGGATGGAGTATCAGCGTAAGCTACATGAAATAAATTCAAGAAAATACGTCGAGTGGCAGAGAGAATTCGAAAAGACAGAACAAGATATGTACAGAGAAATACACACAGAGAAACTAATTTCAGAAGTTGTGTCCGAGCAGATCCAACCTTTGGAGGATTCGCTGCGTGAACACGTGACAGAAGAAATTGCCGACTTGAAGAAATACCATGTTTTCCATGTTGAGGAAATCGTTAACCGCAGAACTCTCTGAAACAAACGTAAAAGAAGTTGAAGAAATTGCTGGCACTAAAGACTTCAAGAATCCTATAGGAATTCAAGATGGTGGTCGAGATCCGTTGCTCTCTACGATGATGCAAGGCGCCGTGCATGTGCAGAGAGATGTAATGGATGTGGCGGTACAAACTGAAGAAGAAATCGAGATGTGTAACCTTTGCGGTTGTCGCAAAGAATCCCGAATGGACTTAATTATAAATACTATGAAAATGCAAGTGCCTGTAGAAGAAAAACCGGAATGTTCCCGAACAATATGTGAAGGTGATGGTTTAAGTGAGATTAGTCTGGACGATGAAATGTTGGTGGATCTAACCATATCGCCAAGACTTTATGACGAACTTAGTGCCCTTGGTGAAGAGTCAGTTTGGAATGAAATGGAAGAAATCAGTGAGGTAGACTCGAAAGGAAATTTTCCTTTAGTGTGTGAAATCGATCAAGGTTCTAATCAGAATCTTAAGGAGAAGATTTCCGAGCAAATCGCTGGAAAACAACTGAAGTTTGAAGAACTTGTTAGCCGTATGGTTGCAGAACTTAAGTATGTGGGCAGCCGTAGCAAATTAAAGAAGAGGCTGATGAAACATGTTTGTGTCAATAAGGGCATTGTTTGCATGAAAGTTCCTTGAAATTTAAAGGGGATGTTATGACTAACACTCCAGGTATTTGGTGTATATAGTATGTTTGTAATACCCATAGATATTTAATAGTTTTAGTAGATGACTGTACCTGTAAATATTCCTTTGTATTATTATTACGTATTATTTAGTATTTTTGTGAAAAAAGGGTAATTCGTATAGTGCATATTCTCTGTAAATCGTTCTTCTCCTTCATTTATATATGTATATATGTATTTCGTCCAAGAAACGATTTTCAAAGTGGGGGCCATATGATATGAACCTCACGGCTCATATCCATGTGCCGTTAATTATTCTGGGTTATTTTATATTAGTTAGTTCTTATTATTTGATATTTAATATTTCATATTTCATAATTTTTGATAAATAGAAAGATTATTACTAGACTTATATAATCCACTAATATTTTCTTTATTGTAACAATAAGTGTAAACGCAGCCTAATGTAATAATCTATATGTTAATTTTCTGACCGAATCTTTAATATTGGATATGTAAATCTGTGTTCTTTCACGGCAGAAAAATGTTTATGATTTAGATTGACATAGATTTCGTTTAGCAACAATGGGAAGATCGAATCCGTTCTTTTAAGTTTAATGTATTCAATAAGGTTCAAGTTGCAACGGGGAATGATTAGAGTTTAGTCCTTATTAACAGAGATGAATCGTTCCCCTTATACAATTTTATTTGGTTTTGCTGCAACGTGGAAATTAGTTCAACTTTGATATTGAGATTGTGAATATAGACATTGATGAGTATTTAGTTTTTGGAAATGTCGCAAGTCGCGCTGTGCAAATTACGTAATGCTTAACAAGTGAGCATCGATTGGAAAGGTATATAAGTAAATGCGGAGCTTAGTTTGCACGCATTCCATCAGCGTCGGCTCTACGATATGAACATCTAATGACACTTGGGAAAAAAGATACCTGTATTTCGCCAAGCACAATTTATACTTCGAAATTTATAATGTTATGGGACGACAGGTTAGGATCGGCCGAAATCCTTTGAGGTTAATGACGCCTGCCTATTGGACATGTATTTGTCACTGTTGACCCATATATTCTCATTCTTACGGATAAATGATAGAATTTCAGATCTTCGAACTTTATTTTGGCCTTCTTCAAAATTTATTCAACGTAGACTTATTTGGGCAAGGAAGCAAAACTAGACATGTAATGCAATATGTCTCGTTTTTCAATGGACATGTCATCATTGGCGTGTATCTTGATGCAAGCTCTGCCTATTAACGTTTCTCGATCCCAAGTACTCAGTGGAGCCCGTAGATTCGATTCTGCTTAAATCCTGCCCGTATTAACTTCGATACTCTTACACATTTTGGTCGCAATACTGTAGGAAGGGGCACGTACGAAAGTTTTTGTCTGCTACTGAATGGTAGGCCGTAAGCTTCGTCTACGGTTGCAAAAACGACAGGGTTCTCTTCCCTGGTACGGCTTCCTCCTAGCGACGCACATACACAAGTGACTATTCCCTACACATATACCTATTTGGATTTTCCCCGTGGAGACATGCAGCAAATTAGAATTCTGGATTCATCGAATCGAATATTAACGAACAGGGGATTCTGTATTTTTTTTTTAATTTAAGGATATTCATGGACTGTAAATTGTAACTTGAGTGTAATGTAAGCTTTCGTATGTATTGGAAAATAAACCATCTCCTGGATAAAAATGAATGAAAAGAAAGGTCAAAGTAACCTCCCAGAAGATGCAGTTGCCAATCTTAAAATTTGAGAAGAGTCGTTCATTTATTTTATGATTCACCAACAACACCCTTAAGTTCTCAATGCTTTATTCACCAAGCCCGTACCTGAGAGGGGTCAGAGTATCCCATTTAGCCGTCTGAGTTTTAGCCGAGGTGAAATTAGAACATAAGGTATTTGGAAGATTGAGGCAGGCTACGATTACCATAATTTGCAGCTCTCTGTGTGTGTGTTACTGAAAGGCTATCTATAGTGGAGAGTGAAATAACACACAGTTATAGTTATATGAACATACATATATATATATATATGTTACGCAGATGAATTGCGTCTTACATAAAGCTAAGGTCAACCCTCATGCGTGAATAAGCGCGCGTAACGGCCATAGTAAGTCTCGCAGGTAGGTAAGACGAGCAGAGCCGCGCTCGCTGTGAAAGAGGTTGAGTTGACAGTAGCGTCGAGACGTTCGTCGCGTCCAGTTTAGCAGCTGCCGTGCGACCGATCAGTGGTTGTGCGTTTTTCTTCGCCTGTGCCTCATTTGTCTACAGTTAGTTTGGGCATACAACTTTACGTCCGACCGGAAGTCACGTCGTCCTTGGCAAATAGTGGCGTCGTACATTTGTTGCGTCCGTGACAAAGTTATCCTTACACATCAGCAACTGATACGCAGTATAATTTTCTTTTAATTCCACTGTGCCCTTTGCTAAGTTATCACCTTTCGCCATGTTGTTTACATAGATTACGTAATCTACGTGTAGAAAATTGTATACGTGTAGAATGTAGACTATCGTTGTTTACGCGTAGACGCACATCACAGGTCATAAGTCTCCATACAAATGGTGAAAAAGGTGACTAATGTTTATTTTTCCTTTTCAGGCAGGTGAACCAATGAAAAAGAGATGCCACTAACGAAGGAAGAACGGATTGACATCGTTCTGTTGGCTGGGAGTGGTATCACCCGTCATGGAGCACGTACATGCAATGCAACACACGGAACGCAGATAACCCATGACACCGTGGCCAAACTTATCAAGAAATTCAGAAGGACAGGTTCATCTGTTGCTCTTTTTGGTCTTCCAGGCCTGCCTTCTTCGGCGACGAAGTTTGGCCACGGTGTCATGGGTTATCTGCGTTCTGTGGGTTGCATTGCATGTACGTGCTCCATGACGGGTGATACCACTCCCAGCCAACAGAATGTCAATCCGTTCTTCCTTCGTTAGTGGCATCTCTTTTTCACTGGTTCACCTGCCTGAAAGGAAAAAATAAACATTGGTGTTCGTTTTCACCATTTGTATGGAGACTTATGACTCACCCTGTATAATATTAATTAATAACAAAATTAATTAATTTAAATTTCTCTGTATTCAACATGCTTAGAGTGAATAAAGATTACCTTTCTATGTCAATGAGTGAAGACATGATGATTATCATGTAGGAAACGAGCATAGTACTGAGAATTGAATGTAAACAATAAGCACCAAGGGTAAGTGTGACAGTCTCTGTCTGTAAGCGACTGGGTTGCTGATTGAGTTGAAGTTTTATTCATCTCTCTACCATATATGCAAAATGTATCTGCCTTGGTAGTTTCAGCCCACAATCATTTATTTCATTTTCATGTATCATTGTGTATTTGTAAGATGGACTAAACTTCATAAACTTGAAAACATTATGCGTCTATCACTTCACGAGGCATATTTGAGGGCCCAATACAACAGACAAATTACGGTTATACGTGTACTACTGGGCTTCGAGTGTATACCGTTTGTTTTGCCTGTTCGAGCATTATTCGCTCGAGCGAAGAAGCTCTCAATTCCGTACGCTATCTAGCGTCGTCCGTGCGAACTATTTGGCGCTCGAGCGAAACCATCTCTCTGCAGTACTCGAATCTGCAATGGTACGACGGCGTTGGTGGTCACGTATAATACTCCAACAGCATTGTGGATCTTCCTTTTTCACATTTTCGGATACCCCCCTCACCCCCACACCCTCCCAGAGCCTGCTGCACACTGACACAAATCAGAACGACACAATGCTCTGCACGTTTGCTTCGGATAATAAGGCTTTTAGAGAACAATTACAATCTCGTTAATGGTGGTAAAAAGTAATAGCACGACCTGGATAGAGCTTTATGACATGTATTCAGCCCAAGCGAGGCTCAATTGTCAGTTGGCGTGCAACGTTGCATAGCTACAGGATGTACGTAGGGATGAAATATGAGAAAGGAACAGGAATTGAGAGAAATTTAACGAATTTAAAAAGTAGCAATATACCGAGTTAATATTTTACTAATTCTTATGTTTACTTCACTTTTCTGTGTCTATACGATGATCGTAACGATGTGGATAAGTGGATATTGGATGAAATAGAAAAAAGAAGTGAAATAGAGGCAGAAAGAGAAAGAAAGTGGATGGAATGAGAGAAAGCAAGAGAGAGGGAGAGAAAGACAAAGACAGAGAGTGAAAGAGACATCAAAGAGATAAAGAGGGAGAAATGAGAAAGAAAGGAAAAAGATAGAAGAGGAAGTGAGAGATACAGAGTGAAATATGGAGGTAAAGAAAGTTACAGAACGAGAAGAGAAGGATGGAAAGGGAGAAAAGATAAGCATAGAGAGAAAGAAAGAGATAAATAGAAGGAGAGAGAGATTGGTGAGAGAAAGTGAACTAGAGAATGGGAATAAGAGATGGAGCAAAGAGAAAGCGAATGACAGAGAAAGAAAGAAACAGCGAGGGGAAGAGTGAGATGCAGGGATACAGACAGAGGGAAGAATTACAGAAAGAAATTGAGTGTGAAAGGTGAAAGATAAAAGAGGGAGAAAGGATAGAGAGAGAATGTGGAGGAAAAAGAGTAAAATAATGAGAAAGAGAGGGGGTAGAGAAATAGAGAGAGAGATGTGTGTGTGCGCGTGTGTGTGAGGGAGATGGGAAGAGAGAGGAGAAAGAGAGAGACAGAGAGAGAGAAAGACAGAGAGAGAGAGAGAGAGAGAGAAAGAAAGAGAGAGATAGAGGTTGACAGCAAAAAATTAGTCATATTCAAGGACCCCTTCATTCTATTGGTATGCAGGGAGATCGCGTTCACATTTCTCTCCTCAGCACAAAAAAATGTGAATTCAAAAACTGGCTGCAACTCCAACCGAACTCCCACGAATCCACGAATACCTTTGCGGAACATTTTGAGCTGAAACGAGCATTCGTTTCGAGGAAAAGCCGATACCCGTTTGTTATATACGACCTTTATCTGAATTCGCATTTAGTAATGGCACTTGGGTGGCTAGGATTCAATGACAACCGCCCCTCCCTCAACCCCCCCCCCTCCCCGAACTGCCAAGCGGGAAAAATGCGGAGAGATACGCTTCCCATTTGTTCACCCAAAAGTATGATCTATTTTTACGAATTCCCCACAAAAATAAAAGCCATCATCCAGTTGCACAAAGTGAAATTTGACGTAAATTTTGTTTCTCCTGGATTCGAGCGATAACAGGCTCTCTCTCCAGTCAATTGCCATTGGCTGTTTTGTTTCAACTGCTATTCTTTTGTTTGCTTTGTTCTTTTATAGAACGAGAGAGAGAGAGGGATAGGACATTCAATCGGTGGAATTGTTGCGATTTTAACCCACGTCTTTTACCATTACTAAATCTATGTTCGTACAAATTCTGTGCTTCATATAAAAAAGATATCGCCAATTGAAGATGTTATACCCATGCCCGTATGGATTGATTGATCAAAGGAAAATGCCGCAGACGTCCTCCTCACTCATATTACATGATTTTGTTTACTTTTGCTGTATCATCTCAACTTTAATGTCTCTAATAATTTTCTTTTGACAGATTTCGTGACGAAATGGTCAGCCAACGTTCAAAGGTTCGAGACATGTGAAAGGTACGTATGAATTTTTATGTTTGACCCATCTCTCTCATCATTCATCTTCATATGTCCTCATCGTCTGGATTAATCCAAGTACCAAGTGACGTACGGTTCACATAGAAAGAAAGATTTTCTTTTGTTTAATTCATTAATTGATACCTGGCTCCTTTTTACAATTTTCTCTGTTGTGTTCTCTGTCCCTTTGTCCTTGTCTGTTCCACTCCATTTTTTATTTTATTTTTCATTTTCTTAAGGCCGAATCACACGGAACTGGATTATTAGTAGGAATGCTCCAGTTGGCGCTGGACTGGCTACCCATCTGCTAGTTTTCGCCTCACACGATACATGTTACGGTAATTGTCGGTACACTTTTGTTTCCATAAACGATCAAAAACAACCAAGACTCGGAAACCACAGACAAAAGACTTTCCTTTGATGAACTTGCAGGTTATCTTCACATGGCCAAACTTTGCTCTCATTGGCTGTTCCACAGAATCCAGTCGAGGAAAGCCAGTTGCAATTAGAACATGCACTATTCCTCAAAACCAGTCAAGCAGTGAGCAGGGCGGCCATGATTGCCACCCAGGTAGCAGTTCAAGGCTATAGTCATGCAACTGTGTTCCTTTCTCATTCTACTAGGGAGTATCAAAAACTTTTGCCTGTTGAGGTATAATTGGTTTAATAATGGAAAAATTGAAACAATGAACATATTGTCTGTAGTGTCCTCCACGCAGTTGCCATCACGTTCGATGCATTTGTGCCAGCGATTTATCTACCCCTCAAAACCAGTTTGGAAAAATTCCACAGAACACTAACTGCCTCACCGTTTACAGCTGCTTTAACCTCGTGTAGGTCATCGAATCTCATGCCACAAAGCACAGACTTAGCTCAGACTTTATGGTATATCAAATTGTCAATCATTGCATGTGCTGACCCATAGGACATGTGCACCGCATCAGAAATTCCCTCTCGAATGAGCTCATCATCCCTGTCGTCGGTCAACGACGTTGATGGCCTGTCACTCCTTGACATGTCCACACTTTCGGTTTCTCCCACTTTGAACTTAACTACTTAAGTCTGAGCTAAGTCTGTGCTTCGTGGCATGAGATTAGAGGACCTACAGGGGCTAAAACAGCTTTGAAACGGTGAGGCAGGGAGTGTTCTGTGGAATTTTTCCAAACTGGTTTTGAGGGATGGATAAATCGCTGGCACAAATGCATCGAACGTGATGGCAACTGTGTGGAAAGGTAAACAAATTATACCTCAACAGCCAAACGTTTTTGATAACCCCTCGTACATTTTACATTCTACATATTTATTTTTGCACTTTTGCCCTCTATATTTTCTTCTATATCCCTACTTCTAGTGCTTCTTTTCATATCCAAATGGCTTACTTGTTTTCTTTTAGTGTGATTTTAGTATTTTGATCCTCTGTTGTATATTTTAAAGGTTCTGGTTTTGCAAGATGTAACTGAAAAATTTTGAAAACATATGCATTGTTCGATACCCGGGACCCTTGATTACAATGCGACGACGTTACCACTACGCTATCGTGGATGCCGCCATAAGATGAGAAGCACTTAAGGGAAATAAATCGGGAACCTTCCATGGGAAGACCAAGAGTCAATCTCCTATTGTTCGTGCAAAAGAGATAGGGATTTTGATTTTGTTATTTAACGTCGTTTTTCTGCCACTTTTGGCTAATCGCGACGATGATGAATAGGGTCCGGATAGCATTGCACTTAAAATACCTAAAATACGCATGCAAATATGCACTAAAAGGATGCAAAATATGCAAATAAATATGCATCTTTGGGAAACACCTTAACTTTTTTAAATGTTTTCATTAAGCTAGTAAAACACAGATACTTGTTTTCTTTTCAGCTCATAAGATCTGTTCAGTTACTGCAAGAAACCTAAATGTAAAGAGATATTTGTTATATTGTTTTGCTAAATTTTTGTTCTTTGATTTGCTAAATCATATTAGCTGATAAAGAGAATAAAATATCTGCTAGCATCGTATCAATCCATAAGATTATATTTTATTTAAACTCTCTCTGGATGCTTCATGTTGACCAGGGCATTCACTTGTTTACTTCAGTTGTCTCAACCTCTGTGGTATGTAAATAATGCACAGTGTTATGCAAACTTCCTGATGTATTCAGGATATAGGAAGTTCCATTAGCCTATGGAGTCAGCTGTTTGCAATAGAGGTAGTAATAATCACGATTCGGCATGGAGGAAAGTCTCCATGGCCTGGGTAATATAGAGGTGAGACAGACTGAGAAGGGACTGACTTTTGATTTGGATTGAGGAGAGAGAGGAGCTTAGAGAAAGGAGTTGAGGGAAAATGAGGCGAGTCCTGGCCAACCTGCAACGAAGCCTACAGAGGACTTAGTTTATTTTATTCTTCGAATTTATCATCACTCTTCAGATAGACAGGTAATTATCCTAACCCAGCCATGATTCAGATTCAAAGGTTCATAAAACCCAATGAGTGACTATTGTCTTTTCTAATTGTTAAGCTGTTTAGTTTTAGTTGTGCCTTTCGCACTGCCAAGTGTTTAACTTGTCATGTTTATGACGAGTGCTCTCATCATTGAGGATGAAGGCAGAATAAGTTACATCACCCATTGATTAATCGTGGTAGTGACTGGTTTTGATCATCACCATTCTGTAGAATGATACGGCATCTAGATTTTTTGCGGTAATTGAAATAAAGCATTTTTAAAAGGTAAGGTTTTTCAAAAGTGCATATTAATTTGCATATCTATTCGGGTCATAATAATGAATGATGATATGATGAAACTGATGAAGGGACACTCACAAAGAACACCCTTGCCCAGGCCGGAACCCTAGGCATCGAAGCGGGTTGTTAACCACTGCGCCACGGATATCGGCAAAAGAGAGAGAAAGAGCGCTTACGAAAACAGAACAAGGAGATGCTAAATCGAATAGCAAAAATGGAAAACCATAAGTACAAACGCTAATTTTTCCTCGTCGTATTTACAAAGAAAAACTACCAGAAAATATTTCTTACATTATTCATGCAGCTGTTTGGAAACGTCGTTGACAACAAAAATCCATGAGAGAAAATGGATTCTGCATTCATATTCATTGTCTTTGCATCAAGAGAACGTAACGAAGGCCAATTAATGGTTTATTATACATTCAAAAGATACGGAAAGTTCCATGGTAACAGAACTTGAATAGGATATAAATCATTAACTAGTATTCTTTTTTATGTTCGAAAACAACCGAGATTGCTTTGCCAGTTCTCGCAGAGCAAATGAACCGAAATCCAAGCGCATTAAATAGAACTGGAAAAGTTTCCTTAAAGCCTTTTTGCTGAATAGAACTGTTTTCGACTGAATACAGAAAAGTCGGAAACCGTTAAAAGAGCTGCGAGAAATGAGGGTTACGCTTGAGGGGGAGGGAGGCAGCAGCTAATTAAATTAGCAGCCTGATTCGTCATTGGAAAGAATTGAATAAAAGAAATAGAAATGAATGTGAAGAAAGGAATGTCTATTTACTTAGATTTGTTCAAAAATTAAAAGCCTTGGGAAGCAAATGTAATAAGTGGGGCTCGGAAGTTGAGGAAAAATCTTTTTTTTTCCTAGTGTCCGAAGACGAGGCCCAACATTGTTCATTTTGGGTCATTGTAGGCCAGAAAAAGGCGGGTTTTATTTGTCCTTTTTTGCCTTAATCGTCGTTTTTTTTTTAACTTCACCTTCTTTCGACTACGTTTTTACTGCCCGTTCTCAATTCGAATCATCATCAGTTCATCACCTCTTAAACATCCTTTCTGTAGTAAAGAAATAAAAAAAAAAAAAAAGAAATATATTTGAACCATCCCTGAAACGAGAGAGAAACGTAATGAAACCATTCATTCAGTGCTCTCAAAGGTGAGTGATGTACAGCAACAATTGGAACAATATGAAGGTGACATAGGAAAAGCCGTCAGCAAAAAAATGAAACTAGTGCTTCAAAAAACCAGGGGTAGCAAATTATGTGCAAGATAAGTGAAATATTGAAAGGATAAAAAATTTTGCTGCGAGTGTTTTTGAAGAGGAATTTTCACCACGAGATCTCACTTGCTTCAAGTATGCACCCTTAACATCCGTCCATGTGGAGAGAAGTTTCTCGATGTTTCGCAACGTGATGTCAGAAACCCGACGGTCCTTTACACCTAAGAACCTGGAGATGACTACCTAGGTATTGTGATATACTGCAATGCCAACTGAGGCAAGGTTTCCGAAGTCCTATTTCTGTAACCCTAGTGTGGTTAGGCCAAATATGATTCTTCAAATACGATTTTTCAAATTATGTCAATCTAAAAAATATATAATGTCTGAAAGAAGATGCATTTCATTCATATAATTTTTTTCGCACTGGTGTGTTCCATACCACCACAATTTTGTATTTTTTATTCATTAAATATGTAATTAAAACTGAAGCTATTAATTAATTTGGATCACATTTATACGCTCTTTTTCCGTTTTTATGTCCTTTTTTTTATATTTTTAGGTCTTTTTATAGGTCTTTTTTTTGGCAATTTATAGGTCTTCAATTTCCGAGCCCTAGTAATAAGCAATATGGCATTGAATATATTATGAACGGAAATTATGCGGTGAAAATGTCGGCCATCATAATACGCTACGAAGCCAGAAGTCTCAGGTTCGAATCCCGGTTAAGGCATGGACGTATCATTGTGTTCGTCTCCATCATGTTTTCGCCAGTTCGTCATTGTTCCTCATCGTCGGTATAAACACAAGAAGTACAAAAACAAAGTAATATATCCAAACACGTCGACCCCCGTAGCACAGCGCGTTACGATGTCAGCGTCCCAGGTTCGAATCCTGGCCTGGGCAACATAGGCGTACGTAGACTAATTTATTAGGGGTGCCTTAAGACGAGTTTTATTTGACTATGTGAGCAATGTTAGCTTAATTGTCGTGACTTCATGTTCCTTTTTCACAGAAACTATTAGGCATATAAAGATGAACATTAGAGTCTGAGTATATTACATTATTATTTTAATGGTATTTTTTATATTATTTTTGCATGCACCCCTGGCACCCTCCGTGCGCATGCCTATGCTGGACATGTATTTTTGTGAGTGTCCCTTCATCAATCTCATCATATCATCACTCAATCAAATGAATCAATCAAAAAATGAAAATCAAATCGTAATCGAACACCGGTCAAGGCAATGTTTGTCCAATCACTTTTACATCAGTTCATCATTCTTCTTCATCGTCGCGATTGACCCAGGAAATAGAAAAGCGACGTCAAATAACCAAATTCAATAGGCGGAATATGTTGTATAATACTTAGGTTTATTTATTTTCGTCTTTGGTATTTATCGTTATTATTCCTTCCACTTTTTGCTAATCGCGACAATGATTTGATTTTCATTTGCTTTATTTTACTTCGCTTTTTGTGCCACTTTTGGCTAATTTGCGAAGATGGAGATGAGTGATGACATGATGAAATTGATGAATTGACACTCACAAACAACCACGCCCAGGCCGAGATTCGAACCCGGGACCCCTAGCGTCCTAGCGCGATGTGCTAACCACTCAGCCACGGGGGCCGGCTCGCGACAATGATAATGGTCGCACTCAAAGAGCACCCAGGCTGGGATTCGAATCCGGAACTTCACTGACGAGATCGAAAGTCGAACACGCGATGTCCCTAACAGGCAAATTGACTATTTTGGTGCATTGCACACTAATTCCTGTGGAAATTGTTAACATCCATTTGTAGTTAGTAATCTGTGGCTTCTAAGATAGATGTCAGCACGGCGTCCTTAGTGTTTCAAGATTTTTCCGCGGCGCCCAAGTCAGAATGTACGTCTATCTAACAATTGCAACGGCCCCTAAATGTGGTTGCTTACCTCAAGTTAAAAAATAAAACACGTATTTCAAATTCAAAAGCATTGTACTAAATAAGCACATATTTGGAAGCAAGTGTAATTTCAGTGAACATACTGGAACATTTCGTAGCATCCTTGTAAGCCCACCTATCGAACCACTGCAATACACCTCTGATTGGTCGAAAATGTGCCACTAGGAATATAATGATATAATTTTGCTAACTGAAAGAATTCCAGATTCTGGTAATGTAGAATATTTATTATCTTTCTGGATCTGTCCATCTGTCTTTCAATCGGGGTTATAAATCGAAAACAATCGATTTCATGACGACTTTTCCGTAACCAATAGAAGTAAACATATGCAAAATGTCTGCCTTTCTTTACAAGTAATATAGGATTCAATGAGAATCAACAAATAACAATAAATTTCAGAAACAAATATTACTCCTGGACAAGTCTGAATGGTCTCATGTTTCTGTTTAAGAAACGAAAACATCTTTGGGGAGTAAAAAAAAAGCAACATATTTTCCGTGCGGTACGGATCATATCCTTGTCTTTCGGAAGAAAATAACTCCTGTCTTTTTTTCGAGCACCCCAATTCTTCTGTCTATTATATACAAGAGCCTGTCTTTCTAATAAACTAACATATAGATGTTTCACGTTACATGTTCCCCCATTAGCTTTGAACTCTAATGATGTTTTTTGTCAGATTTTGTTTACGTAATCTCTATGATCCATTTGCTAGACACGTTGCATACGCATTTTTTTAAAGAACGTTCTCTTCTCTATCTTTATTATTCCTATTTCTATCTTGTGTATCACTATCTCTATTTATTTCTCTTTCGAAATCTATATCATCTCTGGAGCTTTCTGCATTATTTCAGACTTCTATCCCTACTCTCGCCGACTCTATCTGTGTTTCTCCCTTTCTAGTATGATTTGATTCTCCCCTCTCTATCTCTCTATTTACACAGCAAATTTAGTTCCTATTCTTTCTTTCTCTCTTTCTCCATTTCTATATCACATTCATTTTTTATTATTTATCTCTCTCTCTCCCATTTTTCCATCACATTCATTCCTTATTCTCTCTATCTTATTATCATATACATACTTCTCTATCCATGTCTATGATTCCCTATTCCCTCTTTCTCTCCCCGTTTCTATATCGCATTCATCATCTATTCTTTTCTCTCCCTCTCTCACACAGAGTATCGTTTATCTATTTCTCTCCCAATTTGTAATATTCCCTATTCCTTTCTAGGGGTATGTTTAACAAGACATATATTATGCCATTTTTTACCCATACATCACTTCAGATTTGAAGAAGCAGTATGATAGTGACACTTTCTTGGCGCAGTATGATTATTTCTACATATTTCAATTTATTCTCTCTCTCTCTCTCTCTCCATTTCTATATCACATTAATTTCCTAGTATTTATGTATACAGGGTGTTTCCGGGCTGATGATACAAATTTTCAGGGATGATGAAGAAGGGCACATGTATCAATTTGATATAAGGAACCCTGGTCTGGAAACGACTTAGTCGAACGTTATAAGCGAAAATCGGTGTATGAAGATGTAATACTTTTATTACATGCACAAGTTTCAAAAACTTTTCCGTGGCCAGCTCGGTCACCTGATCCGGCCCCACTTGATTTCTTCTTGTGGGGTCATGTGAAACGTAGTGTGTACGAGACACCTGTCGAGACTGAAGAGGATCTCCTGGCAAGAATCTCGCTGCCTGTGACATTGTTGGAAAGACCCCGGAGTTGTTCCAACGGGTACGCCAGAACTTTGTGCGACGAAGTCATGCCTGCAGCGAAGCTGGGTGACGCCGCTTTGAACAACTGTTGTGAATGTAGCAGCTTGTGAAAGTTGTGCAGGTAATAAAAGTATCACATCTTCATGCACGATTTGCGCTTATAACTTTCGACTAAGTCCTTTCCGGACCAGGGTTCCTTATCTCAAATTGATACATGTGCCCTTCTCCATCGTGCCTGAAAGTTTGTATCATCATCCTGGAAACACCCTGTGTGTGTGTGTGTGTGTGTGTGTGTGTGTGTGTGTGTGTGTGTGTGTGTGTGTGTGTGTGTGTGTGTGTGTGTGTGTGTGTGTGTGTGTGTGTGTGTGTGTGTGTGTGTGTGTGTGTGTGTGTGTGTGTGTGTGTGTGTGTGTGTGTGTGTGTGTGTGTGTGTGTGTGTGTGTGTGTGTGTGTGTGTGTGTGTGTGTGTGTGTGTGTGTGTGTGTGTGTGTGTGTGTGTGTATATATATATATATATATATATATATATATATATATATATATATATACACATTTCTATATCACATTAATTTCCAATTATTTATGTATCTCTCTCTCCCCTCCCACCCCTCTCTCTCTCTATCTCTATCCACTTCTATATCGCGTTTATTTAGAGTTGCAGAATTTAACCTTGAGCTAACACATTCTCAGTGTGCACTCACCCTTAGCGCGTCCCCTAGTTTGCAGAGTGCACTACGAGCACAGACAACACAGGACAGAAGCCCGTGGATACATGGACTTTCCTCAGAGACATTCAATGTGTGGGACAAGGCTCGAAACGAAGGCAGAATGCTTTCGTTTCTGATGGAGACTCCACACGTTCATCCCTCACAATTGTTCTTCTGCGTGAAGTCCCCAGTGGAGCCGAGAGCAGCGGGATTTGCCGTCGAAGAAGAAAGTGAGTATTAATGCAAAACGCGGGAGAATTTTGCAATGCAAACGACAACACTTGGCTGTCTCCCCTTGGAGAGTTCGGTAGAAAATTTCCATCAAGTAGATCTCTCTGGTGCTCCACAATGCACGCTTTCTATGGTTTCCAATACTTGTCTGTCCTCCTGAGCTTTAATACCACGCACTTGAGCCACCTTTCACATTGGGTGAAACCGTACGAATGCCAGAAAGACTATAATAGCACAGAACAATGTAAAGTGCGCAGACAGTGGCGTAACTAACGTCTCCGTGGAGGTCCCAGCTCGATATCAGAACTTAAAGAAAATGCAAAACATTACATATTACCAAACTTTTCCACCGTCTTTCACTACATTTGCCATCAATTTTGAGTAGCTGTTCTATTTGCTCGTATATGTTATTGTGTAAATGTAGTGTTGCAGATGAGAATACCAAATACCTGTAAAATAACTGAGAGGACTCCATAGCTACAAAATACCCTTACATGGCAAAACACCACCACTTCAAATTACATAGCTTCAGCAGTTAAAAAGAAAGGAAGGAATTCGACTTTTAAGAAGGCAAGTTTTGATCGAAGGTGAGAAACTGCATTGTTTTGTTTATTTTAGTTGCTTTTCATTGACTGATTTGCATTATTTTACATCGCATTTCTGGCACTTTCGGCTAATCGCGAAGATGAGGAAGGATGTGATGATATTGATGAAGCGACACTGAAAAATAACACCCATACTCAGGCCGGGATTCGAACCCAGGACACCTGGTGTTGTAGTGCGCTCCGTCACGGAAGTGGGCCGAAGTTGTTATTTTTAAGTTCACTTTATGCACAGATAGGCTAATCGGGACTGAATCTACAGTTTAAAGTGAGATATAAATCACTATGTGATATGGGTGCGACGAATGATAAGGGGGACAATAGATAGGGACAGATCAGATATAGGAGGCGACGAATGATAAGGGGAACAATAGATAGGGACAGATCAAAGATAGGAGGCGACGAATGATAAGGGGGACAATAGATAGGGACAGATCAGAAATAGGAGGCGACGAATGATAAGGGGGACAATAGATAGGGACAGATCAAAGAAAGGAGGCGACGAATGATAAAGGGGACAATAGATAGGGACAGATCAAAGAAAGCAGGTGACGAATGATAAGGGGGACGATAGATAGGGACAGATCAGAAATAGGAGGCGACGAATGATAAGGGGGACAATAGATAGGGACAGATCAAAGATAGGAGGCGAGGAACGATAAGGGGGCAACGAAAAATAGGTAGTGACCAAAACCGTGGTCTACGAATATTATAGGGAGTGACAAAAATAGATGCGACTAAAGACAGAGTGCCAGGAATAATAAGGGGGCGACGAAAGATATGGACCGATGAAAGGTAGAAGATGACGAAACATAAAGGATGACGAATAAGGGGAACGAAAGATGGGGACCGGTGAAGAATTTAAGGGGACGAATATTAAAGGGGCAACGAAATATATGGATCGATAATATATAGAGGTGGTGAGGTAACGCCAGTCAAGTAGGAGTGGAAGAACGGGAAATAAATCAACCTTAATGTTTTAAGATAGCAGCAGATGGTGATATCGTTGAAACCGCCCACGTGGCTCTGTAACTGATTATATATATAGTCATATTTCTGATATGCGTCTAATTTTTTATACAGTCCATTCCATTCTCCTCTGTGGGCAATGATAGGATGACGCTTTTCTCTCTGGACATTTCTGATAATTATTTCTGGGGATGAGCACAGGGTAGAAGAAACAGATAATTATCACTTGAGTAATGGCCATTCTCTCAGCTTGATGCACATCAACGCACGTAGCCCAGGAGCGGCGGAAGGGGCTAATTACGGTGGGCAATTTCAAGACGAGATTGCAAAATCGGAACACGGGGAGTGGTCGCGAACCGTGCTTTTTACGGTTTCCTCAGTTAGTTTTCCAGCCGTAAAAACGGGAAATTAGAAAAGCAATAAAAACCTAACAGTGTGGAGGAACACCTCTCTGGGAATGGTGGTTCGAAGAGTCCGCGAGATACGTGGCTGAAGTCGGTGACGGAGTCTGGAGTGCCAGAGGAAATGGTGATGGTTTACGATGTCGCTTTATGACGACCGAGTTTGTGAAAAGGGGGGTTCCCCCCATATTCAACGGTTAAATTGGTCGAAACTGCCCTCTCCGCCCCCCGGCCCCCCTTATGCCCTTGTGGACCTTCGTCCATTAACAGTCCGACCTTGTGGAGACCGAATGTCGGTCGCTTGGAAGTGGCTGTTCAGGGGCTGGAACCGTGGATACGGTTATGTGGAGCCCAAGCAGGTTGGAGAGCTCATTTGCTCGTTGCTGTTATTGCGAAGGTGGGGCACTGGGGACATTCTGTTTTTCATCTATCTCTTTTCTGTTTTTTCTGTTTTTCAACCTTTTGCCATCTTTCTCACACTCTCTCCCATTTCTATATTTCATACATTCTATATTCTTTCTCTCCACCTCTGATTATAATCTATCTTCTTCTCTCTCCATTTCTATGTCACAATCATTGGCTATTATATTATATTATTTCCTCCCTCTCTGATTATCATAACTCTCTCCCTCTCCAGTTTTACCTTATTCATTCCCCATTATTTGTCTTCCTTTCTGATTAAATTATCTCCTTCTCTCTCCAATTCTCTATCACATCCATTGGCTATTCCTTCCCTCTCTCTATGATTATCATTTCTCCTTCTCTCTATTTCTCTGTCTCTCCGTTTTTTTATATCTAGGGCCCGGGACTTTACGTTATAACATATTTTTTATTTGGCATCGGATCTTGTACTGGAGTGAGATCTTTACATATCTGATGAAAATCAGCCGAAATAGACCAACTTGAAAAAGCATATTTTGACATATTTTACCAATTTCGCTTTTTTACAACATATTTCTTCAATTTTCCCGTAATAAGACATATTTCTGTATAACTTCGTAATTGTCTTGCATTTACTCTGTTATTTTATATTTTTTCATCATAAATTTAGCGCAACTGATAGTTCATATTATCGATGCCAGGATAAGGAAATTACGAACGAAGAATTTAAAAGCAGATGCAGTCTTTTCTTACCAACTAAAAATAGAGCAATAATACCCCCTTTTTTATCTCGCCGACAATTAATAGCCATGCAAACATTATTGAGGGAAAATGTTCTCTCATTGTTGTGCGGGAATCTGGCTTCATTTAATACTCCACCCCCACCCTGGTCGATCTTCCCTGGAAGATACTGAATCCCGTATTATGAGAAATTCGAAAGTACTGATGTGCATATTTTTGGATTTACTGGGAATATTTCTACCTTTTTCTGACATATTTTTCAATTTTTATGACATAATTACATACATATTTTACAGTTTTATAGGACATAAAGTTCCGGGCCATCCCATGCATTCCTATTATTCCTCTACTGTCTGATTGATATATATCTCTCTCCATATCTCTGTCTATTCTACTTCTCTATTTCTCACTTATCTAGTTGACTTTAGTTTATTTCACGTCGCTTTCTGTCACTTTTGTTGAATCGCGACGATAGTTTTGAACGACGATGAGGGACAACCATAACACAGCACAACCTCCACAAAGGATCATACTGGCCTTTTGTTGAGATGTCAAAGCCTCGATAGCCTACCTGCAAAAATGCAGTACAGGATGTATTTCGTGGAAGAGGGCTTGATATTTGATTGCCTTCGGAAAAGATCACTCTTTACACTCCACTTTTTATCTCGGTTTTCTTTCTCGAACAACAAGTATGATCTGGTCTGCCATGAGAGTAGAAAAAAAGTATATCCAGAATATTTGTAGAGGTCTTACTGAATAATAGTGGTGCGCACAGACTTGTGAATGTGCACTGCAATGAATTTGTGCCGTGCAAAGTGTGAACAGTTGCAAACTCAGTACCTGTAAGTAGTACGATATAGAAAAAGGATAAAGCTTTCCCTTCTCCATTGCACTTTGTAACTTTACACCGTGTATATACGATAAATATAATTGTTATACAGGGTGGTCTAAAAAAGTAACCGAAATGTAGAACGTTACCTTATGTGTTCGGTTACCTTTTTTGGGCCACCCTGTATAACAATAAAAAATGGAAAATTTCCACAGTCAATATCTAACATCTAGGACGTACTTACTTAAAAAAAATAGACACAGAACAGGATTGATGCATTCACCATGACGTAAATTCGATCTGGTTCTTCACATACCTAGAAAGAGAAAAAAATGTGTAAATTATTTCAATTCTTATTCGCATTAATTAATTATTATCAACTACGACATAGTAGAATGATTACTCATTAATTTAAGAATTTTGCAGCATATGTTGAAAATTGAAAGTGAATGTTTTGCTCTCTTTATGCACTTTAAAACACTGCCTTCTGATAGCTATATTTTAACTTTTCCATTAACCAATGAAACTGAAATATTGTTAGTACCCATGACAAAGAGATAAACGTGCAAACGAGGCTTCCAATGGTGAAATGTTGAAATGCAGACATAGGATTTGACCCTTCACTTCCGGAATAAGGAACTGTTGCCTCCCTCTTCTAACCTTCACCATATCTTCTTTCTATTCTTCGATCTTCTTCTCACCGTTTTATTTTATATTCTTGTTTCGTCATCCGTCCTACTTGATTATTTCATTTTCCGTTTTCTCCTCTCCTCTCGGTCTTATTTTTTCGTATTCCCACCATTTCTTTTTCTTTGTTGTTCCCACTCTCTCTTTTATCTCTCTCTCTATCTCCTTCACCCTCTGTCTGGTCTTAATATTTCTCTAACCTGTCTTCCCCATCCCACTTCTACATTTCTATATCTATATATATATCTTTCTCTCTGTCTCCCTTCACATTTCTCTTTCCCTATAACTCGTCTTCATTTCTCTCTCTGGCTTCTTGAATTGTCTCTTAAAATACTTCTTTCCTTTGATGGTGGAATTTTAGGAAACATTCAAATACATATTAAGACGGACAGAGGGACAATCCACTACCCGAGAACTTTGAAGGTGTGCTGTGGGTGACAGAGCCAGAAGAGCCTGATTTTATTTATTCAAAAATTTGCACAATTAAAATGAAATATAGAAAATATTGTGGCATTTTACGACACACGTGACACAACTGCAGATATGAGGAGGAGGGAGCAGGGGTACTGTTACGGAAGCTGAAGGGTGAGTGACGAAAATAGGGGCGACGAAATATAGAGGGCGGCTAATGATACCGTGCCAGCGAAAGGAAGGGAATGATTAAGGGTAGGAGGAGACGAAACATAAAGTGCGACGAATGATAGGGAAGGGAGCCACGAAAGATAGGATGTAACAAAAGGTAGGAACTAATCAAAGATAAGAGTCGACGAATGATAGGGAATGGCAAAAATAGGTAGGAGCGACGAGTGATAGGGAGTGACCAAAATAGGGGCGACGAAAGATAGGGAGTGACAAAATAGGGGCGACGAATAATAATGGTGACGAAAGGTAGGGACCAATCATAGATAGACGATGAAACATACTGTTTATCTCTTTTTGGTCCATCAATCTCTCTCTCTCTCTCTCTCTCTCTCTCTCTCTCTCTCTCTCTCTGTGGCTTCTTGAATTGTCTATTTTTCTCTGTCTCTTAAAACGCTTCTTTCCTTTGATGATATGTAATCAAATACATAAGCATATACTATATATATAAATAAAATAGACAAAACTATTCGATATTCCCCTCTGGAAATGTTTTTTTTTTCCCTCCGAGTGCACGTACAGTAAGAGATTTAACTTCTTTGCTGCACAAGCTCTCACACGTTGCAAAACTTTCTCTTACATGCACATGGAAATGCACCGACGAAGTTGGGAGAATATATGAGCGAATATCTGCAGCAGATGTTCCCAACAGCCAACGTACTCAGAAAATCATGAACCTGTGACGTTGGGGCAGCTATTTGCTGCGCTCTGTGCTACGGCAGAACTACAAAGTGAGGTTTTTTTTTTGGCAGCCGGTGGCGACATCTGAATTTCAAACAGGATTCTCCCCGAATTCTGCTTGTAGCACACGTACGCCATTAGTACCCATCATAGCCTGTCATGAACGGAATATCAAGCACAGTTCGTTCCGTGTGAAACCACTTTTGCTTCGTTTGGGAGATTTCAAAGTAAAGCATTAGATGACTCTGCCTTAGATTTTTCTAATTCCTTATTGTTTTTACAGCGTTTGGTAAGCAACTGTCCTTTTTACACAACAATAAAAGGTATTGTAATAAACTCAGCAATATTCCTACCACAAATTAAATTTGCTGTTTATATTAGCGGAAAAAAGTGTTTGTAATCGGAACACACGGGACGTACTAATTGACTTGATTCTTTTTACTTTGCTTTTCTGACGCTAATTGTGAGTATGAGAATGAACTGTTGGTTTTATAGTCCGATTACTTTTAAAACATCTCCAGCTTAATGTGCGAGTCCAGCAAGTGAGCCTACCAACAGTGTTGAGCGGGAGAGTTAGCGATAGGTGCTGCGTTGAGATGACGTCAGCGGCTCGCTTCTTGATTGGAGCCTTCGAACCTTTTGACTCGCTCCCAAGCTGTAAATGCAGAACACCCAGAGATGTTACGAAAGTAATCTCACTCTAAGATGAAATTGATGAAACACTGCTTAAAGTGTTTGCAATCAATATAGTGCGGGGAATAAGAGCCGAAGTATTTCAATTCCGAATACTAGCACAAACTTTGGATGTTGACTAAATACATATCAAAGACTATAAATCAGCCGGGAGACAACCATAGAAATGATTACGTCACGTGCAGTGACGTCATCAAAATGGCCGCCCATCAGATTCTTTGAAGTTGAATATCTCTGAAACTACTAAACAGATTTTAATGAAACAAGTCTCATTTCAAAGAAGAATTTTTTATCTAAAAGAAACTTTACTACACATTTTGCCGTAAATTCAATAGTATTTTAATAATGTTCGAATTATGAGATTTTTCCATACTTCTTGATGTTAATTCTAATAATAATACACACATACATATTAAAGTATCAATGATGTTTATTATTATTATTATTATTATTATCAGTGGTTTTTGGGAAGAAAGGTTTCAGTACCAGACTTGTCTTACGCGGTCGAAAGGTATTCGTTTCCCCGCTATTCACGTTTTTGTGTGCGAGAATGTATGTGGCTTTGTCAGAATCACCTCGGTACCAACCGTGCCAATAAAACATAAAACATCGTTTTGAAGTCTCTTTCAGAGCACGTTTGCAACCAGGAAGTTTTACCTTTTCAATACTTGCATTCACCATGCACTACCCCGATGTAGGCAGATCGTTGCTCGTGTGCACGTATTCCACCGAATCATCATTAGGCAGATGACTACATAGCCCTACGCATGTCACAATAATTAGTGCTTGGGAAGAGGGATTTCAAGCAGTACGTTTCCTGACGAATGAACGTCAAAAGCCATTCGCAGAACATCTAGTTCGTGTTCTGTACGGTTGTAGTAACGCAGCATGTGCATTGAACATTGTAACCACCGAATTTGGCTCAAAACTCTGCCTGAAAAAGCCCTACTATGTTCCCAACATAGAGAAGCAGACGCCACTTGAAAGTACTGAAAGTTTAATCTCCACACCAGGGAGATTTTGGGTTCCCTTCAAGTTACGCCTTTGTCAAGTTCTACAGGGTGTCCCACGAACGGCGCAACTGGGAATTAAGAGTGGCGTTACTTTGTAACCGAAACCTGTACATACATAAGTCATACACCAAATGTTAGCCCTGTCCAAGTAGATATTTTTAAACATAGAAACAACACACGGGGTGCAGTGTTGTTCATGCAGTGTTGCCAAATGTAAGTGAAAGTGTAAATTTATTTTTCCACAAAGCATGGAAAATTACATGTCAAACATTCGTACGGAAATTTGGACGTCAATTTCCACCTTGGGTAGGTGGACTTTTTCGCCATCTATAGTTCAGAGAAGAAAACCGATCGTTTTCGCGTATAGCCAATCCTGAAATGCCTCGTAAAGGCGTACCGGTCCAAATGGGTGTTTTAAAAAAATTATGAGGTACAGTGGCAACACTGTTGATGTTTGAAGGCAACTTATGTGTGTACAGGTTTCGGTTACAAAGTAACGCCACTCTTAATTCCCAGTTGCGCCGTTCGTGGGACACCCTGTACTTTTTCTGTAAATTACCTACACTCTGCATAAAATCTATTAACAAGTGAATAAAAATTTGTACCAAAGCCATACGTTGTATAATTTCACGTAAGTAATGAAAAGTTTTATCTACTGGTGCATTTAGACCAAACTATTAGTTAGTTTCATCATTTCGCCTTTAATGTCCAACAACAACAAAATATGAGGGTTGAGTTTAGAGTTAGTAATGATATGCTTGGTGGATTATAATCAGTAACTTTGGCATATCGATACATTGGGAGTAAGTTACTAAGTGAATCCACACATGCAGATATCCTAGATCACAGTGTACTTCTATTACTGTATAGTGAATGAATGTATGAATTTGTAAGGTTGGGTGCGACAGCACTTAGGCTATTTTGCACCCCCGTCACATTATACGTGGTCCAGCCCCTTACCATAACTACAATGTAACATAACTGTAATGTTGGACTAAAATATTCTTACTTCGTTAAAAGCTGAGGCTGTAAAGGGACACTCAGCACACATATGGACAAAACACTGGACAACACACACAGTCCTACGAAGATTATACTGGCCGTAGGTTCGGACGCCAGAGCCTCGTTAGTCTGCAAAATGTAATCCAGAGTGTACTACGTGGAAGTGAGGTTGACAATTGGGTGTGCTACGTGATGGTCACCCCTTACACCCTTATTACTGTATTGAATGGACGATTCCCCTACCTATGTGGCGGAGTGGTTACCGTTGCGAAGTATACTACTGAGATAATCCTGTATGCGTGCTTGCTCTATCGTTTCTTCATCTGTCCATCACTCATCTTGGTTGACATGATTAGATCAAAGAGTAGAAAAGATACGTATGTAAAAAAAACTAAAAAAAAAACATAGAAATAGAAGATAGTAAGATTTTAACTACTATCTGATGTATTCATAATGCACTGAACGCACGGCCATGAAACTAGACGGGTGGCAGAATTTCGCGCTGTTGCCACGTCGGAGCACAACCTCGTGCGTTCGGAGGTTTAAGAGAATGAAAGATCACGTTGTAGAGTTGGTCTTTGCAATCCATGTGATACAAAGTAACAGTATTTGCTCGAAAGGTCAGGGATGACACAAAAGTGTCCCGGAGAGAGGTCGGTCTGACGCTCGAACTAGGCAACGCAGCCCGGTTGACGTTGCCACACAGTGTACGGGAACCAGCCACTTTTGTCCCGCTCTCGCTTTGCTTTTCCCAAATGTGGCAACAGCGCAGTTCTGCCCACCCGCCTATTTTCATGGCCCAGTGTTTAGGTAGCTAACTCGAGTGCGAGAATATTATCTGTGCCAATGTAATTTTGCTCGCATATAATGGAATACAGAAGGAGTTGTATATACAGGGTGCATGGGTTATTTGAGGACACCACATTTTCAATGTATAAAATGCTTATGCCTTATTAATGTGTCGTTTCTGTTGCAGATATACGATGACTGAACCTATATTAACTGAAGAAATGTAAAGAAGCGCTGTGATTGTGGCCTTACATGCAAAACACAAGGATTTAGAAATTGCTAGATTCCTGAATGTTGCCAGATCATTTGTCCATAAAGTTCGGAAAGAGTTGTAAGCCTCCGGTTGGAAAGTTTCAAGAGTTTCGAAGCGAAAGAGGCATTCTCGACGTTCGGACATTATCAGGATACCAGAATTTGTCCGAAAGGTTCACGAAATTATCAATGATACCCCCGGAAAGTCAATGAGGGCCATTGCAAATAAACTCAAGGTGTCAGAGGGCACAATTCGACCATTGGTTCATGAAGACATTCAATACAAGTCGTATGCGATGAGGAAAGGTCAATTCATGTCTGCAAAAACAAAAGGGAATCGTCTGAGTCGTGCAAAACAGTTACTCACCAAAGTCAACATACACTGAAGAACATGGCATGCTGTGGTTTTTCTCTGATGAGAAAAACTTTGATCAAGACCAAAAGGTCAATCGCCGAAATGACAGATGGTTATGTAAGGATCCTTCTGAAGTTATGCATACCAAGTTTCCAACAACTGTGATGGTTTTAGGAGTTGTGAGTAACGAAGGACACGTCATGCCACCCAACTTCTTTCCACAGGGTCTTATAGTTAATGCTACAGCCTAGCTTGAGGTTCTGCAGTGTTTTGTTAAGCCCTGGATAGACAATGTACGCAATGGCAGACCGTACGTATTTCAACAGGACTCTGTTTCTTCCCATAAGGCTCACATTACCCAAGAATGGATGTCAGACAATCTCCATGACTATGTCACACCCAACTTGTGGCCCCCTAACTCTCCAGATCTTAATCCCTTGGACTATTATGTGTGGAGCGTTGTTGAAAGAGAGACTAATAAACATCCACACAACACCAAAGAATCATTGAAGGCAGCCATTGTCAAGGTGTTGTCGGAAATAAACAAAGACCACTTGATTCAGGCCTGTCAACGCTTTCGGTTCCGTCTGGAGAAAGTTATTGAGGCTGAAGGCGATTTTATAGAATAAACCTATTCAGAAACTTTTGTTTCTCATGTGTACCAATTTTCATGAAAATATATTTGATTTTGGACGAGATATGGTTATTTTTGAAAATTTACGTAAATGTCCTCAAATAGCCTAGGCACCCTGTACTATCGTGAAAGCAGATGGTACTTAAATATTGAATCATTAATGCAACTAAAACAAAAGTGATGAGAATATGCAAAAGAGGAACGTATGAAGCAAAGAATTGCGCAGAGCTGCTTATTCTCCATCAAAGACAGGAAAACACATGTTAAGAGACAATGAAAGAAATAGGGGATAGTGGGAAATGAGAGCTTTGGATAGGAGAGGAAAGTTTTTCAACCATGCTGGCCTTATGAAAGAGAATGTTCAAAGAATTTAATCTTTTGGTACACAGAGATAATTAATAACAGTCAATATTCACGATTTCACAAAATTGTAAGTGTTTTATTGCATGGCAAGACGAACTTGAAAATTCTAGAATTATTTGTGAAGTTGCATTTTATCTTCTCTTTCGAAAAAGAAACTAATGACGTTCTCTTTCCTATTTATTCAACTTTTCTCTCGTATATCTAATTAGACACACAAGCCAATTATTTTGCTACTTCATTTCTGCTACTACTAATCACTTCATAATAATCTCTCTATCCCGGAACCGAAAATCAAGCTGTTCTTCTGGGATAGTGAATGCAGGTAGATCCATAACCTGAAGGAACATGTTGATTGGTCCTTACCAATGATAACTTAGAACAGTTTAGGCGTAGCAGACAATACACACGCTAACTTTAACATTGTTTAAAGATTTGGAAACTTTAAGTTCTGAAAAAATCTCCTCAAGAATCGTATAAAGTTGTGGCACACTTTATTCTCATCATACTGTTCGGATCCATGTAGATCATATATTTAATCAGAATGCAGGTGATATATTTTTTTCTGTTTTGGTTATTTTACGTTGCTTTTCTATCTCCTAAGTTTTCCGCAATGATGAGTATCATGATGACTAATGTAATGGTGATTGGTTAAATATAATTATATATGTACGCCTGACCGGGATTCAAACATAGGATTTTTGGCTTTCTAGTGTTTCACGCGCCCTGTGTGAGTGTGACGTTGCCGGATGTGTGTGCTAACGATGAGGATCGAGTTGTGCGTCTAGAGAGCCCGTATAGGCTCTTGGAATAACCGGGGAGGGAGGAAGTTGTTGCCATATGGCAGCGAGTGTACTGTGAATATAAAAATGGAGTCTGTTGTGTGTGCATTGGTGTTGATGGCGCTGCTTGTGATAGGCGGCGTAGAACTGAACCCAGGACCAATAGATCGCTGGAATGATGTTAGCCGAATTATGGATAGGCTAAAGGTATTGGAGGGCCTACCCGAAGCAATCCAGAACATCAACCACAAGCTGACGACCCTGAAGCAGGTCCACGAAAAAACAACCAATATTGAGGCCGGGCTGGCTGCGATTGGAAGAAGAATGGACGACTTGGAGAGGGAGAACCGGGAAATGAAGGAGGATAATAAGTGCCGGTGGAGTAGAGTCTGGACAGCTGAAACTCAGATAGACAAGGTGGTTGGACACTCGAAAAGAAGCAACCTCATTTTCGATGGTGTCCGGGAGAACGGTCGCGAGACCTGGGAACGGAGCAAGGAGAAAATCCGGACACTGGTGAAGGAGAAGATGGGGGTGGAGCTAAATTATATGGCGGTGGAGAGGGCACACAGACTGAACTACCAACTAGCCGGATGCAGGCCCACCATAGTGAAATTTCACCATCACAAAAATAAGGAGGAGACACTAGCCAACAGAGGAAAGCTCAAGGGAAGGACGATATACGTGAGGGAACATTACTCCCCCTATATTGCGCGCCAGAGGAAGCTCCTGACCGACCACATGAGGGATGCCAGGAAGGAGGGGCATCGAGCTTTCCTGACCTACAACAAGTTAATCGTGGACGGCAAGGTATACATGACTAAGGACGACTGCTCGGACATCGTCTGCGTGGGACAATGTCGGGACGGATACGAGACCCGCAGATCTGAGAAGGATGATGGGAGATTTGGCAACACGACAGCACATTCCACCACTGGACCAAAAAAGAACAACGGGAATGTCACGTCTGGAACAAACACCCGGGACGGCGCCATGCTGAAGGCGAGTGTATCTAAGCTGGTGGACAATATGGGTGTGGAACTTCCCCCCGGGGGCAGGAAGCAGTCGACCGCGGAAGAAGAGACCCAAGGCTGCGTTCCAGAAGGGACGCCGGTTGACGCATGGAGTCACACGGAGACAACGAGGAGGAGGTCCAGGGTACATCAGAGCTGCAACTACAGAGATTTCAGCGCCCAGGGAGAGAATTGCACTTACAGGCGGCAGGAGAGGGTGACAAGAGCGACAGAGAAGGTTAGAGGGTCAATGACATTGGAGGGGTGAAAATTTGTGCACAAACAGTTTATTCTGGGACGGGGAGGGTCTCAAGGAAAATTACCCAGACAAAGAGCCCAGGCCAGGGCTGGTAGTGTGGAACGTCGAAGGGCTATATATATAAAAAAAAGGTTCTGTGACGAAAATTTTAGGGAGTTTGTGGATAAATTTTATATACAATGTTACGTAAAAACGTGGGGAAGTTCTAATAACATACTAGAGACATAGGGGGAGGGGTTCTCAAGAATCACGTGTAGAAGGGCCAGTAAAGGGCGATTCCCGGGGGGTGGTAATAATCTTCAAACAAAAATGGAAAAAGTTTATAAAAGAGATATGTATCGATATGAGGGAATTCTGGGGATACATTTTGCAGCGGGGTCCTTGAACTTATTCGTGCTGGCAGTTTACAGACAACCTCCAGGCTCCAAGTTCTATTCAGAGCAATATTTCGAAAAGCTAGGGACAACTATTCAACAACTGACGGAAGATCACCCTGAGGACAATATATTGGTGACTGGCGACTTAAACGCCCGAATAGGGGAGGAGTAAAGGGGAGGAGGACGTATCCTGGGACGACTACGGGGGTCAAAACGGTGACCAAACGACTCAGACGGAATGCACTTAGGAAATCCTAGACAAAGCAGGGATAAAATAGTAAACGCGGGAGGGAGGTTGCATAAGCTCCAAATATTAAATGCGATTTTTTTTTTCAGACCATCCGGGGCATTTCACATACGTGGGAGCGGATGGAAGTAGTACTATTGACTATGCTATTGGCACTCTCGAATTATTACAATGAATTAAGGGTTCTAACGTCCAGGCGCAAACGCAATCGCATCATATGCCACTTCCCATACAGCACACCAAGTTTCAGACATATTTCAGAAATATTACAATGTTTCATTAACGTTTCTAACATTCTGGTTTCGCGTTGACGTTACAGAAAGCATCACATGAAGTCCCAGTTTTGTTTCTGAAACATTGCAATCTTATAGTTTCATTGTCTAGTTTCTGCAACGTCTCATTTTTCTTACATCTCTGAGAAATGTTTCAGAGACATTTCCGCAACGTTGGATTCAGTCATCATGCATGCGTGGCGGCCATCCGGGACATTTTCTGTGGCAGCCATGTTGTTACCTTCAACGCTGACCGGGAGTCGTGCACATCTTATGAAGAATAATGTTGTTTATTGAGCGGTAAGTTGAATGTTATTAATGCCAAAGTATGTTGAATTGTGTTATACTTATGCACGCTATATATTTAATCTGTGTTGTGTAACGTGTGTGAAAAAGTGAGTGGAAACAAGGCAATTCAAGCCAGTGATTAAAGAAGTATTTTGTTTTGTTTGTTTAATTAAAATATGTGGACGTAAAGAAGCACTGAACTTCTCCACCTCATGAAACTATAATCGCGAGAAATAAGTTGCCTGCATTGTGTGTAGTGAAAAAGTGAATGGTCGAGACGCCAAGTATTTCCCTGCATGTTTTTACTGTTAAAAATAGCAATATAGTTTTCGTTTACGGTATATGACCCCCCCCCCTAAATTTTGCACAACATTTGTCCTCTTTTTTTTTTAAAAAAAAAAAATGTTGTTTCTCACTTCCCTGTGCGTAGAGAAGAGGCGTAGAATACCACGTAAGTTGTTACGTTCAGAGCCTCTATCTAATACAAATTACGAATCAACTAATTTGTTCTGTGACATCGTCACGAAATGTAAGTCTACGGCAGCACCACAGCCACGGTCATACTTGTTAGATCAGCTCTCCATTGGTTGCACAAGCTATCAAGAATAAAATTATCCTATGAAAAAACCTTTAATAATAGATCAAATGAACATAGCAGTCATAATCAAAATTCTGTTTACAATGAAGTGCAATTATAAACAAAACAAACATGATACTGGCTTTAAAAAAAACAGCCCGCTGAAAGTGACAGTATGCGATGACTACTAGTAGTGTCACAGTGCCATGACTAGACAGTGTACATTATTAAAAAATGACTAGCTATGCCAGGCTATCAAGCTAGTGTTTATATAAGTATTTTGACCTGTCTCATTATCCACTATAAAGTGAGAAATTCTTGTTATGAAATACATGCAAAATCTGAAGAGATTTTGTTGTATACTTTCATTTTTTCATGCTACTTATCAGGTTAGGTAGATAATATGCAAAGCTAGCTTTTCCTATATTTCCAGTCATCAATCACTACATGGGTAAATACTTCCATTTTTTCATAGGTAGATAATGTGCAAAGCTAGCTTTTCCAAAATTTCCAGCCATCAATCACCACATGGGTAATTTTCTGTGTGATAAAACTTAAATCCTAATTATATTTCTCTCTTAATCACTTGTTAGGTTACTCACTTATGTTAATCATCTCTCTCTTTCTCTCTCATGTAGTCTTGTATAGTTTTGTTTCTCATGAGGCTTGTGATGCCCTCCATATACTATATTCATAATTTTATCGTAATTAGGTAGGTAGAATTATAGATTATTGACAAAAATAAAAGGTTAAAATCAAATAATGATACTGCACGATTGCACAAGTTGCAGATGTTGTATTTAATTTGGCATGTTAAAAGAAAGATGAAACATGAAATATTTTCTGCGGAATGCCGAGGAATTTTCTAAAAAATTAGATGGAAACACTGATTTTCACTAATATTAACGATTTGGATGTTAAGTGACATATTGAGCATTCACTAAAAATCTTTATGCTAGTTCTGAGCAAATAATATGAAGTAAAAGCAATTTTTCTTGCCAAAATTGAATGTGTTTTACGGCATTCTCCGAGGTTACCTTTATAAAAAAACTGAATGGTACTGACATGAAGAATGTAAATTCTTGATGTTGCTTCGCAATTTTCTTCAAGGCTGTGATGTTTATGACTCTAACAGTTAGCTTTTATGCAGATTGAGCAGTAATTGAGTATTTTATGGCTGATTTAAAAATAGTTTCTTTCGCAAGAATGATCATTTTTGGACAAAATTTGGATTTTAAGTTACAATAATTCAAAACTATGAAACAGTACAAGTTTAATATACTAGATTTAGGTCATTTGTGGTTCAATTGTTATTATTAAGTTTCAAGAGGTAAAAAATTGGTAATATTTAGTTGTTTTTATGCTAAAAATCCATTCAATCATCATTTCTTCGTTAGGTAGGTAGAATTATGGATTATTGACAAAAATAAAATAAAAGGTTAAAATCAAATAATGATACTGCACGATTGCACAAGTTGCAGATGTTGTATTTAATTTGGCATGTTAAAAGAAAGATGAAACATGAATTTTTTCTGCGGAATGCCGAGGAATTTTCTTAAAAAGTAGATGGAAACACTGATTTTCACTAATATTAAAGATTTGGATGTTGCATAACATATTGAGCATTCACTAAAAATCTTTTTGCTATTTCTGAGCAAATAATATGAAGTAAGAGCAATTTTTTTTGCCAAAATTCAAACTGTTTTACGGCATTCTCCAAGGTTACTTTTATAAAAAAAAACTGAATGGTGTTGGCATGAAGAATGTAAATTCTTGATATTGCTTTGCAATTTTCTTCAAGGCTAAGATGTTTATTTTACTTGTTTTTTGAAATGAAAATTCTGACCAGAATTGATATTATGACATTATTTGCTTTCAGGAAAAAATGAATGTTACTGCACTCCAACAAGAGGTTATAGCGGAGAAATTGCAATGAAATACTTCTTAACAGAACAGGAGCAATTGTATTTTGACAAATTTAGACAAATAAAGAATATTATTTTATGAAAAAATATTATTTTTATAGTAATTTTTCTTTGAAGTGATTCATGTCCAATTTTTAGAGTTCAATGGTGACATGGATAGTGTCTGATCACTCGCTGGTGTAAACAAATGTATCAAAGTATGCTTATTTATATTTATTTGGTTCTTTGAATTGATGTTTTAAGTCCATTTTATGCACAAATAGGCTAATCGTGACTGGACCTACAATTCAAAATGGGATCCGTATCACTGCAATGTACCTCTACCAGAGTTTCCAGTAGCTATGTACAAGGTTTTGCTAAATTACAAGCATTCAAGTTTGCTATTTAATTATTACATTCATTTTGAATTTTATTTGAGATACGTACAATGTGAGAATGTCACATAATAAATTTTAGTATGAGAAAGTTATATTTGAAGACATGTGCTCAATTTGTGATGTTTGAAATTAATTTGGAATATTGCTGTGTAATTCTCAAAGTTCGAACACCATACATGTGGAACATGTATTCTGTCCAGGAAATATGTTTTCATTCATACAGATATGACATTAGAGTAGAATTTTCAGATGATCGTGACTCATAGAATCATGAATGAATTTCTTACAACACTAAAATGCTTCCAGCCTCTCATCTATTAGTAGAGGGGACGGGAGCATTATGCTGATCACATCATTCAAATCCCACCTTCTTTGTGACAGGGCGCAACAAACCCCGGAGAGCTTATTATTGTATGTAAAACTTTACACACATTTGAGGGTAGTTTAGGATTTGGTGGCGAATACGAGTATTTTTCTTTTTTTAGTTGTAACTGTTGTCTGGTGTGAATGAATGTGTATTTCGTACTTTTATGCACTTCGCCCCCCTTTCGAGAATAATTGTAGCAATTGAGATAGGTGGTCATTTGAGGAGAGGTAAAAAAAAATATAATTAAATATCATTCCTAATTAGGTATCAAACATTGTGAATTTTATTTTCAGGAAATGATTTACAAATAAATATTGAAATAAAGGGGCTTAACCCCAATAAGCCCCCTTAAATATTTCACTCGTGAATACAGTACTGATTCATTCAATATAACCGTAATGTAAAATTATTTCACTGTAATGTAGATGAAATATCACAAAACCTTACGGACATGTATCTGTAATGTTACACTGACATGTTTCTGCAATGTTACATTGACACGTTTTTCTAATGTTGCACTGACATGCTTCTGTAACATTACGAATGTTATGTTAGATTCGCGGACATTTTTACATTGCTGAAACATACCTGAAACATCACAGTAATGTTTCGCAATGTTGCTGCAATGTTACAATGTTTCACGAGTTACGTATCCGTAACATATCTGAAACCATGTTGTGCTCTATGGGTTGAAATCGACATTCAGTGGGATATTCATAGTATTCATAGTAACGTATATAAGCCAAAACTCGTGTTCGAGTCGGAGAAAATATTACACAAATACGTATGGACTAAGGAGGGGGAGGAACAATACAAGATAATTATGACTGATTGCGTGACAAAAATGTTACAAAAGCGCTGTAAAATAGCCATCGAGGAAAATAATATACAGTAAGCAGTGGGATTAGGATATCATATTTTTGAAAGGGCCGGAAGGTATTTCCTTCTCTTTCCGCTCTTTGTGCGGAGAGGGAGAGACGGACGAGCATCTGCTATCTGCCTGCCCCTCTACGCGTGATTTGCGAGACAAGTGGGTTAAGAACGTAACAGGGAGGGAAATAATGGAAGTGGTAGAAGATAGAAGAGGAATCATAAGTGAGATGGTGCAATGAGTAAGGAGATATTTGTGGGAAGTAAGAGAACGACGAGGAAAGGCGATAGAGGATACCGATAAGAGTGAAGAAACCGCACAAAGTGACCTTAGCTTATAATAAGTTTACTGTGGAACCAGCATTGTGCAATAAATATATATATATATATATGTTTGTTTGTTTTTTGTTTCATATTTTCAAACATATGTCAAAAGAATAACCAATGTGAATCAACATGTAGTGCGTACAGCCAACCAACGGCTCGCACAAAGAAGTTCAAATATATATAGTTAATCCATTCCGCCAGGGAGACCGACGAGAGAATTTGGAATCTTTCTGCAGATACGTACAATTAAGATAATACAAGCCAATAATAAGTATTTCTCCAAATCTGGAGTTTTCTTGTACTGGGAGGAAACACTGAACACGTTACTCTAATTTTCTCTTGAATCTCAGGTTTTCCGAGCAATAAGAGATGCAATGCATGAAAAGGGACTTTTGAGAATAAATGGAAGAGAAAAATTCCCAGCCTACGTAGAACTCCCGCCCATCAAGATCCCTAATTGTATCAAGATATTAATTACGAAACACCACTCTTTCGGAAGAGCTTTGCCGTTTCCTTAATTAAACCGTCATATCTTTTGGCGAAGAAAGCCTTCCGGAGTTTTGAGGGCATTATGCTTCTTCGTGTGGAACGAAAGGCCCGGTGCGTGATGAAGACCAACTTAGGAAGAGATCTTTTGTTAACAAGATTGTGAAAGCCTTATCATTCCATTCTCCTGGTTGTGTGGGGTGTTCTTCATGGTGGTGGTGAGAGATTGTTCCGTCTAATTGTGTGATGCTCTCGCTGTGAGGGTACCGGGAAAAAGGGGTAGATTTTATGTAAGATAGGTGTGTAGTTTCTGTCGGTCGCCATGCGCTACGAAGTTAGAGGTTCCATGTTCGAACTCTTGTCTGGCTAGGATGTGTTTGTTCCGTCATCGACTTCATCGGTATCCGAAAATTTGCTATCACAATTCAACAGAATCAGTTTAAAGAGAAGGTGGCTCCAATCTATAATTCTGCCCACATTTCAAACAAACAGTTTAAAATGAAAGCTCCTACAAGCTATCACGATGACGTTCAGACAAAACCACTTGAACGTTAAAACGCACACCGACAATTGTGACCGTATTCCAACCACATCAGTTTAAAGTGACAGCTCCCGTGGACAATTATGAAAACAGTCCAACAGCACCAGTTTAAAGTGAAAACTCCGACCGACAATTGTGACCGCATTCCAACCAAACCAGTTCAAAGTGAAAGGCCCCACAAACAATTGCGACCACATTCCAACAAAATCAGTTGAAAGTAAAAACTTCCACCATCAGTTGTGCCGGCATCGAACAAAACCAGCTTAAAGTGAAAGCGCCCACAAACAATCCCTACCACATTAAGGCAAAACCACTTGAAAGTGAAAACTCCCACCGACAATTGTGACCGCATTTCAACCAATTCAGTGTAATGTGAAAGATCCTATGGATAATTGTGACCGCATTATAAACAAATCAATTCAAAGTGATAGTTACTACGTATAATTGCATGATTTGGTTTATTTTACTTCACATTTCTGCGACTTTTGGCTAATCACTAAGATGAGTATGAGTGATGACGTAATGAAATTGATGAAGGGAACAATTATATTAACAAGTTCCCAAGGACAATTACGAATACATACATTCCAACCCAATGAAAGCTTCCGCAGACAATTGCGACCACATTCGAACCAAACCGGCTGAAAGTGAAAACTCCCACGGACAATTACGACCAGATGAAGCAAGGAGTATAAAGATATAGCTCCTCTCCATAGGGATCTTTCGAGGCAGTATTGAATTGAGGGAGTGAGGAATTCCAGTTTGTTTCCGTCCAAAGTCTGTCGATCTGGTGCCAATTTTGGTTTGATCGAATTGTCCTACATTTATTTCATCAGACGTCCTCGACAGCGGGGTTAACCCAGAAAGCATAAAAGCGACATAAAATAACAGAAATAGTAATAGTATATATAGTCCCATGATTGTGACACGCACCTATTGACTTATGCGTAAATGTACTAAGGTTGCTAAATTCCTTCATTCGGACTTCTCAGCATTTTTTGAAGGCAAGGAGCCACAACAATTTAAATTACATTAACAACTATGCGTGGAAAACAAATTATGTAACTTTCACAAATACCACTCTTCAAACACATCAATATTTACCTTCTTATATTTGGAAAAGCTACACACTTGTACACAGTATTAAGTTTTTGAATTTTAATCACATTAAAGACTGGTACATTAATCAATATGCAACTTACAAATTTATACTTTCATTTTTTTTATATAAATGTATATTTGGTTGTAGCTTTTCAGCTATGCACCAGTTCCATTTGTTTTACATTTCATAATTTTACAATTTCATAATTTTATAATACAATATTTTCTCTCACAATATAGTTGGTAAGTGCATATATTATTTTCTTAGTTGGGTTCCTCAAAAGTGTTGACAAGGCGTATGAGCCATTATATCCTACTTCTTTTAGATCTCTTAAGAAATAATCACGCGTAGTTACATTAAGACGACATTCAAATATAACATGATCAGTTGTTCCTTCAGTTTCATTACACTGACAGATTGGGGATTGTACAATCTTCCTAGTGTACAAGTCTTTAGGGGCTATGATGTAATTTAGCCGACATATAAGAAGGCTTGTTAAAGAGTTTCTTGAAAGGTTAATATCTTGATACCAAGGTTCTTTATATATAATTGGTTGAATAGAATAATATTTTTCCCATTAGTCTTCCCTGTAATTGTCCATTGTTCCTGCCTACTTTTCAACAATTCTGTTTTAGCATGCGACTCTAGCGCTCTTGCAGAAAATTTAATCCGAAGCAATCGGTGACTTGGTTCTTCAGCTGCGTACTTGGCTAATGCGTCTGCTATGTGGTTTCCTTCTATGGATGTATGCCCAGGAGTCCAGACAAAATAAATACTGTAACCTGAGTTGGTTAGTTTGTGATACATTTTTTTTTATGTTAACAATGTACCAGTCTACATAGTAATCAGCTGTTATCGACTCTAGGGAAAGACTGACGCTGAATCAGTGGCGATCACTACCCTCTTGAGGTTTATCTCCTGTATATACAACAATGGCTTGACGAATAGCAAAAGCTTCCGCCGTGAATATTGAAAATTCTGCTGGTAATGGGTAGATTTTGTATTCCATTAGATTATTGCAATATATTTGCAGCTCCAGTGTTACCAGCTGCGGACTTTGATGCGTCTGTGTGTGTGTGTGTGTGTGTGTATATATATATATATATATATATAGGGTGATTAGTAATTGTGAGAGAATTGTGACAGCCGCCCAATACATAAGAGACAGTGTGTCAACGCGAGTGACTGTGTCTGAAGTACGCCGCAGGCTGCGTGCTTGCATACGTAACCGGGGGAGGCAATTTTAACAGGATTTGTAGTTTTTATAACAGCTAATTCTCACAACCTGGAATCATGAGAATGGTAAATAATATTATTATTTCATTCATTTTCGTTCCTTTATTTCTCACAACCGACAACTTCTTTTCACTTTACAAAGAGGTCTACAACGCACCTTCTCCGCTTTTTATTCAGATTTCCCCCCAACCCGTGTGCCAGTTGAAAACATTTGTATCTTTTTGGAGAGCTTATGAAACGAGGAAGTGTTTTCCGTAATTTTTACGCTCCAATGACTGTTTCTTTCTGTGGGTATGGGAATTTTGGGCATGATTTTTTTCCCAGTAGTCACTCATTCGTCAGCTGTTAGCAACATGTCGATTGAGTGCCCAGGGTGTAGTAGTTTTTTCACAATTAGTATTTTTTTGGTCGCAAGTCTGAACATGTCACGAAAATCTACAAACTGCAATAACTCGAAACCCATTGATTTCCGACCCCCGGTGCATAGGGTCAAATTTGTTGCAAATGTGCTCTAGTATTACCCCTTTCCAGGAATAGGTCGAATTACCAATCACCCTGTGTATATATATATCTTCATGCGCTACAGAGTGTACATATTCCATGAATATGTTATTCACCATACTTGGCATTCACGTTCGTGTATATTTATCTGAATATGGAGGAAAGTGAACGGGAAGTATTGTTGCTAATTTAAAATAGTCTGTCGTAAAGCACGGAGACGTTGAAAATCTAATAACTTTCGGTATGAAATCCTTAATCATCTTGTATGCTGTGAATAAGATTGGAAGATTTAATTCATATTTAGCTGTACGGGATGATGACATTAACATTTGTAAAAGTGATAATTTTGGTATTATAGGACTGGATATGGAAGACATCTTTTTCATTAAGAATTATCTCGCAAGATATTGTGACCGTAGTTGAAACTTTGGTTCTCCTAATTCAATAAACGTCTCTTGTTTCGGTGTTCCTTTCCATATCCAAAGATTCTGCATATACTATGATATTGTATTGAAGATATTTTCGAAAATACCCAATTTACATTATTGTTAATCAAGAAAGAGCCATATTCTAATCTTGAGTTTAGCATTTGCTTGTGAACAATGTGGAGTAGTCTAGGATCTGCTCCCCAGTTTTTCTTGACTGTGAGGCATTTAATAATGTTAAACGCCTTAAAAGCCTTATCTTCCATGTGTTCTACTTGTGCTTTCCATTTCAATTTATCATCCAACATAATACCAAGAAATTTGTGTGTCCTAGTTTGTTTTATGTGTGATCCATTAATATCTAACACAACTGAAGTTTGTAATCTTCTTCTATGGAACACAATTACAGATGATTTTTATACGTTAATGTTTATGCCATTGTTATCACACCATCTGCATAATTCGTTTAAAGCCAGTTGTGTTTTCTCTATACCATCATATAGATTCTTGCTGCTTTTGTATATAACAATATCATCTGCATGTTGCAATAATCTAGCATACTTCAATACTTGTAACCTTCGAGATTATTACATTTTGTTAGAGTCACACATAAAGGTTTGTTGTTAACCACAATTTCAACAGAAATGCGTCATACTGTAGAAATTGTATCGATCACCGACAAAGCCATTACAATTTGAAGTGCTGGGTCAGTCTCCACCACACGATTTTTGGAATAAAAATTAAGCAAGATGTATCGGTTAACATACCAAGCCAGTAGTATTGAAAAGGTGACAATCGGGAAACGGTTTTCCTCAAATATCTAATGAACCTTCAAATCTCTTCGCTTAAAAGGACTTTTACGATGCTCTTTTTTTTCATCGAGACTGGAGACGAGACATGTCTCGTCTCGTCTCCATATCATATCTGCCATGCCTTAATAGACTGAAAATCATCCTGAATCGTGATCACTACGGTTTGCCATCATGCATTACGACACCATGATGACGCTCCAAGCCATTCAACCCTTGAGGAATGTCGAACGAAGACCCCTCGATTAAATTTCTACTGCGACGCCGGGAAGTTTGCAACTTGCTAATTCACTTCCCGGAACTCGTGCCTCGGTTGCCATGACGACGGGCGTACCGTGTACTTTCGAGAGTAGCATCATTTGCACACGGCACGCTCGCCCTTTCCTTTTTTAGCCATTTTTGTCGCTTCCTTTCCTCTCTATCCGTCCTTTTTTTTCTGCATCCGTTTCCGGTGAGTTTCTCTCCCGCTTCAACTGCTTTCGTCAGCTGAATTTCCCGCCCTTTTTGTCCACGTTAGCATTCAAAGCCTTTGCTTAAGTGGTCCCGTTTCGCATAATCCCTTTCGCCTAATTGCTTATGAGCACAAGATAATATGATTTATGACCTGGCCGCCATTTTAGGCAGAACGGGATATCCCCTTTCGCCAAATCGCATTTCGCCTTAACTGGTTGAAAGGGAAATATTTCAAATGAGGGAATTTCACGGTCTCTCAAGAATACGTGCTCTGTGTTGCTATGTCAATTCATCCATGATTAGCGCTTAAAGTTAGGTTAGGTTACATTGATTCATTGATTTGGTGTTTTAAGTCCACTTTATGCACAGTAAGGCTAATAGGGACTGGACCTACAATTTAAAGTTGGATCCGAACCACTATGTGCCTCCACCGGGTATTGAACCCGGGACCTAGGTGACGACTCTACCACTGCGCCATCGGGGAGGCCCCTGATTAGTTTACAATATAACAACCTAGCCATACTTTACCTTAATTAGCCCTTAGCATGCGACTAAGGCTATTGGCTGTTATATTGCTCATGCGACTGTTCGTAATTAGCATCTGCACATGTTCCTAATTGATTTATGTTTATATTGGTCACCGGCAAAATTTCCCTCACATTTCGCCGGTTTAGGCGAAACTATATTAGGCGAAACGGGATGAGGTCCTTTGGTTCTCTTGTAATGTTGAGTTCTCTGTAGAAGAATCAGGTCATCTTGCTTATCTTAACTAATTTCCATAATTCCATAAACCTGCTTATGGTAGTGAAGCGTAAGGAAATAGTCTTAAGAAACCAGAGTAGCAGATTAACAGCCTTCTTCTACTTCTTCCATCTCTCTCTCTCTCTCTCTCTCTCTCTCCTTCACTCTCTCTCTCTGTTTTCAGCTGTCACTATCGGCATCCATAGAGGGGGCCAAGGTTTGTAATTTTGTAATTTGACTCCCTCTCCCTGCAATGTGAAAAATTTCGTAGTTGTAAATTTCTTTCTTATAACACCATTAAGCCTTGTTTCCATGATAAAAAACTCAATATGCTGACCAAGGCAGAAATTTATTATATTATAAAACATAAACTAAACGTAACGTTTCAACCTTCTAGCAAGGTCTTCTTCAGACTCCGCACCAAGTACATGTTTATGTTTTATAATAAAATAAATTTCTGCCTTGGTCAGCATATTTAGTTTTTCTTTCTTATGTTTGAATGAATTTTTCCTCTTTTTGTTTTTCCGTCTTTCTCGATTCTCAATTTCCTTCTTTTATCTTTGAACTTATTTCTTCTTTCCTAATCTCGCTCCACCTCCCATCTCTCTTTGTCGATTATTTATTTCTCTCCTCTCTAAATCTCTGGGTTCTTCTCTCTTTCCCTTTCTCGTGATTTTTATTGCTCTTTCCCATTCGTTTCTTTTCTTTATCGTTTCATTTTTAACTCTCTCGTTGACTCCCTTTTATTTCTGTTCCTTTCCTTCTATTTCCTCTCTCTGTCTCTCTTTTTCTTAATCCATTTCATTTCTCACTATCAATTTCTCTTCTCTTTCTTAATACCTCTTTTATTTTTCTCTCTTCTTTCTCTCTTAATTTCACGTTATTGTTCGTCCTCGCTCTGTCCCTCGTAATTCCTCTTTTAATTCTTGTTCTTTCTCACTCTTTCTCTCTCTCTCTCTCTCTCTCTCTCTATCTCTCTGCTTCCCATAGAACATTTGTATGTTACGATGGTTCATAAACATGGCGCCACACGATTTTCAGAAAAGTTTGTCTATATCCCACTTAAGAACGTGACCTTTTCCTTTTGCCCTCCCACTTAGGAAACTTTCTGCAGGCATTCGTGGCTTTGACTCTTGTATTCGAAATGCTCGTATATTCATCGTAGAACTTATTGCTGGTTTTGGACGGCTCCGTATAAGGGGTCGATATATTTTAGACACTAAAGCGGAGTACGACCTTCAGTTACTCTTACATCACTACTTTAATGCACTCCGTGGTCGAATCACGATCTCGCCACCAAAGGTCCGAGTTAGAGCCATGGTCTTAAATCCACCACTTACATGGCTTATCTCGCCAACTTTACAACCGCGAATAAAGAGTAGGTTAGGTTCCTCCTAAGAGAAATAAATATATATATGTAATTGTGTTCTCAGGGGGGAGGACATCCTACTTTGAGCTTGACAATGAATTTACATACATAGAACCTTGGAAAGAAAAATCAAAATGGGAGATTCCCTAAAACGTCCCACCTTCATTCATTTCAAACAACCCTTACGAAATTCCTAGGTACGCCACTGACTGGGTAGCAGAAACATGACAAAACAAGAAACAAACAAAGTTTATTTAGGCTACACTCCGAACTGAACCTACAGTTTAAAAGTGGGATCCTGATCAACAAAATTGAATAAGTGAAAGTGGAGAATATGATTTCCTGAGGAAAGAGAATAAGCATATAGATTACTGTTTGGGACAGGAACAAAGATAATGAAATCTGTATTCTTCACCTTTGGCTAGAAAACGCTTAAATGCGGTGTGCGCCAAGGAAAGAAGAAGTAACATGCCTCCACTGGGATCGAACCAGGGACTCCCTTAATTAGATGATTACTTTTTCAGAACTGCGCCTGCAGTTTAAAACGATATCCGAATGTGCTCCACAGGGGATCGAACTTCTTCAATAGGGGGCAAAGGAAACACCATCTCCAAAGCAACATACCAAGGTGTGATTGATTAACTGTATTATTAGTTTGTTGTTTTCATTATATATATATATATATATGTGTGTGTGTGGGGGTATAGGTGTAGTAGGGTAAAGACCCCGAATATGAGACCCTTTTGGTAGAATTCGATTTACTTGTTAATTAAAGCATAAACGATTAGTGTTTTTATAAAAATATATTTTGTAGGGAGTCTATTTTATGGTACAAGGTATTGGAATATATAAAAAAGTAACAATCATAAATTATAAACAAGAAAATGAACACAAGTGCTACTGAGCTATTTTTATAGGGGGTACCGAATAAGAGACCCCGACCTTGTTTGGGTTATATAAATCATTTGAATCTTTGAACTAAATTATTTTTGAACTAAATTAACTAAATTATTTTCTTACCCAACTATATTTGAAACAAAATTATTTTTACACCATGTTTAAAAAGATTAGGCTATTCTAAAAAAGAAGCTGACTATTTTTACCATGCTAAAAATACAAAACGAAATGTTCCTTCTATGCTATCCTAGTAGCTGTCCTGTTGTCACCAAAATTGGTTCACTTCAAATGAAACCTACATTGTGTTACACATGAAGTAGCTACCTGGTAGAAACGAAGTTCATAATGCGTTTGCTTTTGATTTTTGCACATCGGACACACAAATGTGTCATCTGCACCACAATGACCATGAGCCCACTTGTAACAACGTGTGCACTTGACCCACTCTTAACCACATTGATCTTTGGAATACGATGAACCACAAAATACACATTCTGTATCATATTCATCTTCATCTAATTCTAAACTGTCAGACGATTTTGCTAATGAGAAAGATTCTTCCCATTTCTTTGATACAACCTTCTTCTTCTTACGTGAAGTAGAACGCGAGTAATCTGATTGCTGCTTTTTCTGTTGTTGTTATAACTACTGGTTGATTCACTACGCGAGATTTCCCGGAGTTGGTAAGAGATGGGCTGTCTAGTATGGGTAGTGGCTCAATGTCTTCTGGCATTACAATGGCATCATCAGGGGTGGTACTGTTTGAAGACTGCGTAGCCTGAATAGGACTGCTTTCAGGCTCCTGTTCCTGTTAGCCTAACCTGCTGCAGCTTGGTTGGGGTTCCACTTCACTTTTGGGTAGTTCCACTGACTGACCTGTTACATTCCGCTTTCCCTTTTTAGAGCTGACAGAGTGTATTGCAAAATCTTCATCACGAAAAATGTATCTATTGCAAGGGAAAAAACCAGTCTTTCGAAATGCATTAACGGATGTTTCCATAGTAGCAGCTCTGTTGCATGCACCTGACAATTTTCTGGCAATTTTAGTTATTTTTAGTGGTTTTCCTCGATTCTGACGCAACCATGTTTCAACTTCTTGCTGCTAAAATGTTTTGAAGGGAAACATATCACTGTACCACTGATATTCCTGAGTCGTCCACATTAAAAAGTCTGTGTGGTGTTTGTTTTGAATCTTCTCCAGTTCCCCTTCAAAAATATCAAAGAAGGCACTCACACTATCGGGATTGAATCCTTTAATATGGGCAAATGACGTTGGTTCTAGACTCCGCATAGACAGTTCGGGGTAACGCTTCAGAAAACCTCGCAGCCATTTCTTGCCCTAAGCGAACACTCACTAATGCCTCAGGTGTCTTCCCTTTGTCTTTCACGTAACGTTCTAGTGTTCCTTTTGGGATGCAGAAATAACGTGCAGCTTTCTTATAACCCATTTCGCCACTTCGAACATAATTTACAGCCCTTATCATGCTTTCTAGGCTCCACTTCTTCCTTTGGGATGAGGCCGCTCCCTGAAACAAAGAAATGAACATTTTCATAATAAATCCTAGGCTATAGGGCTATAGGCCTACACATTTCTAAAATAATTGTTCACATTTTATTAATCTAATTATGAGTAAATTGGGTTAAATTTGAAAATGAGTGGTTCCAAAACATTCATCCAACAATTTAAATACTTTATGGTTTTGTCTTTTCTTTCGTAAAAAAAAAATACGTCATTGAATTTATTAAAAATTGCAATACTTTGCCTTCAAGTTTCCTTCTCAAAAATATCGTCCGATGTAGTTCGTTATTTTGTGTAAAAACTACAACAATATTCTATTCATTACATATAACAAAAAATAAAGATTAATAACCATTTCATTTGTAACATAATTGCAACGTAACTCCCAAATTAGGAAAAGCAATGATGAAAATCAACGTAAAATATTAGATATATTTTGTGACTCCTAATATGAGACCCTTCATTATTATGCTAGTCCTATTATGAGACCGGTCTCATATATTGAACCTCTTCCAGGTCTCATAATAGGACCTTCGCAGGCTAAACAAATGAACAACGCTATCTCTCTTACAAGTGGACGAAAACTAGCAACTAATTACATGGTACAACACACACACTCACCACTACGAAATACAGTAAAAAGGGGATCAGTAACAACTTACCTTAACCATTTTCAGCAGCTAGTTTCCAAACGGCAGCAAAATTTTCACGAGCAAGTTTTCTTTTTCACATTCGCTGCGTCACCAACTCTACACACAAAGAGCTCACGTGACTTTCAGTGCTATGGCGCGATTCCTCCTTCTGTTTCAGCTTTTTTCCGCTAGGGTGCAGCTTTTTGTTTACGAGATACATGGGGGTCTCATTTTAGGTGCCTATCCTCATATTCGGGGTCTTTACCCTATATCTCCACATTGGAAGAGTGTAGGTGTGATATGTATGTATGTTTAAAGTTCTTCATTTGTGTATGTTTTCTCCACTTTACTTTCTCGTTAACCACGTTAGGTAAGGTTAGGTTAGGTTAGTTAAAGGAAACATACAAAAAAAAGATGTGTATATTTCCTTTACCTAACCTAACCTACCGTGGTTCACAATGACATATCAAGAAAAAATGTGGAGTCATACTACCGTAATTAAATGTGGAGACATACTACACCTATGCTGTGTGTGTGTGTGGGGTGGGGGTGTATACAATATACTACAGTATTGGCCAAATTGCTGGACTCGTTTTAAAAAAGGAGCACTTTTCCTTGTTTTGAAAGTGTTCTAACTAAATAAATTTGACCATTGTTAGAAATTTTTATGCGATTAAACTGTTCGTCTGCTTCGATATAATCTTGTTTCCTAACAATTCTTTCTTTTACTGTGTCCCAAGAATAGGTAGCAACACGATTCTTTACAAATTTACAAAAATGCCTTCAACAATACGTACATTGTTTATGTGTTATTTATGCTATTTGTTTGGTTATAACAAAGGGAAGCGTATTAATTCTGGTTGTTGTAAGGGTGCTCTTTATTTGTATCTCCGGAGTAGCATGTAATTTCATAATCCTCGTGGTTTGATGTTTAGAAATAAGAGTGATAAAGGAAAACAGTGATTAAAATGGGGGTCGAAAAGAGCCAAAGGTGTAGCTTACAATGCAATGTACACATAGGCGTAGCTAGAACTTTATATTTGGGTGTGCACAATGAAAAAAAGTGAGGTCTTATACCTTTTTAATAGCATATTTTGCAACACAATCAATTGGCTCTTTAACTGCACTGATGTTTGTAAAGGAATATAAGTTCACTAAATGACAGTGTTGAAAATTTCTGAATATAGGTAGTATAAAATAATCAAATTGCATAGAAATAACACACACACAAAATGTTCATAAATGTTATAAACAAATACTCCAAAATACACGTCATCCATAACAAGAGACGTCTGTGAAAAGATACAATGTTCTTAAACTCATCAATAACTTCAATTACATCAATAGACTAAGCTTTTTCCTGTTCCACAAATAGAAAGAGCAGGGCTTCCAATCTATCCTGCTTCTGAGTTGCTCTTAATTTAGTTTTAACTTAAGTAAGCTTGGAGAAAGCTCTCTCACACGTGCAGCTTCTGACAGGTATAGAAGAAAGGCGGTGCAGTACAGAGTAGAATGCAGTAAATATCTTCTTTCTCCAATGACATCAAAAAATCGAAAATCTATAGACACCCGTTTCATCAGCGATAATGCACACGTTTGTACCAAGTAATGACATTTTCAACTTCTTACAAAATGCCGCTTATTTTCTCTCTTATTGAAATATCTGTCTTTAATTCTCTTTGATAAAGCAGCCCATTAGGGTGTGCCTAGGCACACCCGGCACACCCCGTAGCTACGCCTATGAATGTACATCACAAAACATTAAATGTCAAATTTCTCTACATAAAGTGAGTTTATCTGTGTTTCATTTTTTAACTAATGAGTACAATAATTTGGCCAATACTGTATATATAAATTTATGAGAATAAATTTAATAAAATAAAACACTGGGGATTCAACCCAGAAACCTTTAATTACAAGGCGACGGAATAAACCTGCAATTGCGTGAAGAAAGGACAACAGCTTAATAGAGAGAATTGAATCAGCCACTTAACTCGCCAATGGACAAAGAGCACAGCAAAAGCTTCCAAACACAGCATCGTGCGTCGGACTTCAAAGCAATGTAACCCCCAGGAATGGCGGCGTGCTCAAAAACCTCTTCCGCCTAATTAGGGATCGATTAACTAAGCCTCGTTGAGCTCGACCACTTTTAATGAATTCTTGACCACGCAGTTACTGGAGGGGGTTCGGCTTCCATACGCTCCGGGCAATAATATTCAACGACCTCGGTCAGGCCGCTGCAAGAGCATTGGGACATTCATTTTCCCGCTTGTTTTCTCATTGTTTATTTCGAATAATTAGGTTTGTCACAAAGCAAATCAATCGTCCTATGATATCCTAGAACATGTCTCATTGCTTTTATTCAGTAATATATTCGTCGGATTTATTTCAAAATGAATTTGAATTTCGCAATGCACATTGTCGAGATTCGATCTCGGATTTGAAGTGTCAAAATATAATGCCATCTGTTGGGAATAAATTCGAACTTGCCGTACGTCAACACGAGCGGTTAGCGATAGCTTTAGCAACTGGATGATACACTGTTGTTACCATTGATTTACGACGTCACGCATTTAATGTCTGCTGTGTAATACGAGGGTAGTTTGAAAACTAAGGTAAACACCAAGCAGAGATGGTAGTACCACAATTGAAATCGATAGATAAGTTTGATCCTTCAAAAGAGCTCCTTGCAGAGTTTCAGCCCAATGTGTTGTGATATTTTTGTTTATAAAATTAATTATCCTGGTCTGCAAAATAGCCGTTCACAGCATGAATCACTTCGTCGTTATCGGAAAATCGTTCTCCTCCGAGCCATCTTTGAGGTTAGGGAACAAATGGAAGTCAGAGGGAACTAGATCGGGTTAATAGGGCGGATGATTGAACAATTCGAACTTACGTTCTGGATTTTTAACATAGAGACCAGTGACGTGTGAACAGGTGCATTGTCTTGGTGGTTTCGTCCACCATTTTTTTTAAAACGCTTGCACGTTCACCTACATCACGTGATCAAACAATAATCTTACAACGCATTAGGTTAAAACTTTGCAAGAGCTCGTTTGAAGGTTCAAACTAATCGACCGTGCATCGATTTAGATTATGGAGCTGCCATCTCTTCTTCGTTTACCTTACTTTTCAAACTACCCTCGTATGTGCTAACAGCACTAAGCCTTCCTGCCTAACCTATTCGCATGTTTATTTCCGGTATCACATGAAAACGTGAGTATGTTAGGCAGGTCAGATTTCGTACTGTTAACAGATATCTCTATCTCCAAGATGCTATAGCTGTCAGTAGCCGCTTTTTACGTCAACACATTTGCTGACAGACTTCATGGAAATTCACATTGATTTTAGGATACATATTTCTGTGCCAGCGTTTAAATTAGCCTTATCATAATATAACCAATGGTTGCCGGCTTGTATTAGCGTGGAATACATTACAAATTTCGGGTCAAACTCTGGTTATTATTTATATTTGTAAAGGAGAATTTATGTAAACTTTGTGAATCTAACACAGACGTAAACAACAAAAATGAAGTACAGGGTGTCTGATAAGTCAGTACCTATTTTTAAATTGGTAAAAGATAACGCAGAAACCACTGTATAATGGTAAATTTCACAGGGAATGAAAACAAATCCTGTACCATTTATGCTGCAGGTAACTAAACATGTCACCTACGATTAGCACAGAAGAGCGAGAGCAAGAATTGCTTGAAGGTACGAGGCATGGAACTAGGTAGTTCAAGTCCAGCGTTGGTGGAGAGCTAAGGATGCTCGAAATGCAATGCTGAATCACAATATCATAAAAAAAATGTCACAGTAAATTGATGAGAACAGATTCTGTTTTGAATGCGCGACATAGAAGAGAAGGTCTAAATATGGGCGAAGGTTTAAATATGGGTTTTGGTGTTATCAGCGCTCCCCGGTGCTGCAGCCTGGCAGAGGCTATGGGAACTGGTTATCTGTCAAGGACAAAGGTTGCGGCGCCAATTCGCAAGAGAGAGTGGTGGTTAGTTTCGGCCTTGGACGCTGTTATAGAATTGCGACCTCCGAAAACATTTTGCAGGTATGTTTTAACTCAGCGTTTTCTGCATTCTCATCTGCTTGGTATAGGTTATGATATTAGCGGTACATAAAACAAACGTGGACTTTTATAATGCCATGATGTGTTTGTGAAATATATGCCACAGAGAACGAAAATAAATTGAAGAAAAAAAAAATAGCGTGATGGTCTAAATATGGGCTATTACATTAGGTCTAATGCTGGGATCACATTTAGAAGAAATATTTGGATGTTTTTCTTAATTTCGATTTTTCCCATTCCGCGTGATTTTCAAAACAACAGATTATTCATAAATATGAATTTCATAATGTTTTAGCGATAAATGACTGTTTTATAAAATGTTAATTGCTTGTTGTGATATTGCCACTAGTAGCCCATATTTAGACCACAATTTTGAAATACATCATTTTTCCATTTTTTGGAAATTGCTCTTTTTTTAAAAAATGGAAACTTTCTATACTTTAGCATGCTATTACATTTAAGTATATATTTCATAGATATGCATTTTAAATGCAGATGTTTGATATATTGATTGTTTTCCTCCGAAAATGACAACACAAAAAAGGGGGGCCCATATTTAGACCTTTTCCTCAACGTCAAGATTGGAAGAGAATGTTGCACACGTGCGGGAAGTCTTTGAAAGAAGGCTTAAAAAAAGTTCCTCAGGCCAGCTGAGAGAGCGGGTTAACAAGTTATACGCGTACCACTGAGACTGTTTTGAAAAAAGAATTGAATTTCCATTCCTGGAAGCCTCATTACGTCCAGCAAATCTTTCCCGAGCACTGTGACCACAGCATGAAATTTGCAGTAAATCATGGTCGGATGGAAAGAAGATAATCCTCTACCGATTTCCATACCTCGTACCTTGCAGCAATTCTTGCTCGCTCTTCTGTGATAAGGCTTGTGACATTTTCAGTTACCTGCAACATAAATGGTACAGAATTAGTTTTCATTCCCTGTGATAGTTACCACTATACAATGGTTTCTATATTATTTATTACCAACTTAAAAAATAGACATTGATTTATCGGACACCTATATATATGTTTGTGTGTCTTTCCGTGTTGTGGCAATTTTCTACAATAGACACCCATTTGCAGATGGAGGCTCAGTTGTAACCTCTTACATTCTGCCATGTTGCTGTGGTGGAAATGGGGTTGTTTGTGGTTGCTAGGTTGTTTTGATCAAGTCCATTCAATTTTGTATTCACAGTAGCAAGACCACAAAGAGACAACAGCTGATACTAAGGGTATTAGTTTTCCAGAACATTCTAATCAAAATGGTTTCTGAAAGCTGTAAAGAAACCTCCAGGATTGTTATTATTTAAAGTTGGCGAATGCACTTACTGCTCATTTTCCGATCGAGAGGAGTGTCTTATCTGTCACACGGATAAACAAGAATCCGATTATCGATTTCCAATATCCTGGTAACTATCCGTGATTTGAACGAAGCTGCAGTCAGATTCACAGCCGTCAATATATCCTCTATTTTTTATTCCTGGTTAGTTCTAAACTGTGACCAGATTAAAAAAACGGGACATTTTTAATATTTTACTTAAGAAAAGGGGACAAAACGGGACTGCAAAATGTACACAATTTAATACAACAACTGTATTTACATAAATACTTATATTTGAAAACTATTTAAATAATTACACAGTTGTATATAACTTACATTATACGCGAATGGTGTTAACGACTGCACTCAAACCAAAGAGTTCTTTAGAATTAAAAGACATTCATTGATATTTTACCGAGGAATGAATCTGAATGTTACTTTGATATAGGTCATAGTTGTTGTTGATGTTTGGTTTGTCTTTTAAGTCCAGTTTATGTACAGAAAGGCTAATCGGGACTGGATCTACCGTTTAAAGTGGGATCTGAATCACTATTTGTCTCCACCGGGTATCGAACCCAGGACCTCTTGATTGCAGGCAACGACGTTACCACTACGCCATCGAGAAGGCCCGCAGCTAACGTTGCTTGCGTCCTGCTGACAAAATTTTGGCCTGCTAGTGTTGCCAGCTAAGGTTATATGCCCTTAAAATGGCACTTTTCCACTTAACCCATAAAATCGCCAGTCATAAATCCATCAAATGTTGCATTATGTAATTTCCTGTATGGTGTAAACTAGGGTGACCAGATATTTGTTGACCAAAAAGAGTATGTCTATAGGTTGAAGGTGAGCATGCACAAAACATAAAAAAGAAAATAAGGGTGGATATTTGTTATTGCTTCTATTATATAATATAGGCCTACACTGTACAGATTCAAATTAATTATGGGTGTAATGTAATTAGCTAATTACAAATACTTTCTCACCAATGGGCACCATCATTCATACTTCTGGGATGATTTTGCTTTCTTGAGTATGTTTAAATCGCACTTTATTGCCAGTCCAAACTCTTCACAGGTCATGTCCACATTGAATTTCACTTTCATTACTTGTTCAAGTGTTGACACCAGGAGTGTACTTTTTTCCTCTCGCCAATACGTTTTCATAACACTGAAGAGTCTTTCACAACCAACATTTGTACCAGGCAGAGTAAACAAGAATTTTATAAGATACCCAATCACTTCTAAATTTGACCCAGCCTGTACTGACCTCCACTTACCCTCGATTGTTTCTTTCCTTTCTGTGGATTTTAACGCATTTTTACGCGTAAAATAATGAATGAAATTAAATAGCAAGGAAAAGAGTATATCTGGAGATTTTTGCAAATTGAAAAGAGTATATTTGGGGATTTTTGCAAATTGAAAAGAGTATAGAGTATATGAAGCTCTAAAAGAGTATAATACTCTTAGAAAGAGTATGTCTGGTCACCCTATGTAAACTTATAATGTTAAGCATTGAAAAATATTTCAATGGATGAGGCTTTATAATGCAGAAAACCCGGTGTAAAATATCTCTTACGGTTTTCATGATATAAATTTTCGAAGTTTGGGTTGCCGACTTTTGAAACACTCTGTAGTATTGTTGCAGCATTTCTATGTCATTGTTACAAAAAGGGACATTTTGGCGTCACATGTTATGTTTTTAAAAAATCGGAACAAAGACTGAAAAAAGGGACTGTTCCTGTTAATACTGGACGCCTTATCCTAAACTCACTCATTTAACCGACGTGTGACTGAGAGAAAACGAGCTCGTATACTGGAGGTACTGAGAAAAGAGATCTCATTAAGCGAGCACAACCCTGGATCTACGGTGGAACTTGTTAGCTTTTCCACGAATATTTCTGCACCGAACAACAATCGAAATCCAAACAGAGCAAGCACACTCTTTATCCTCCAAGTTTCATTGTTGCGGACCGAGGCCGTAATCCAGACATCCTATTTCGCCAGAATGCCTTTCAGCGTGTTGCAACGGATGACAGCAGCACAGTGGTGCCATCAGGCGGACGGATCTAGAAGCTATCGGTCCTTCATTAGACGCATCTCGTGATCCGCATTGTGTCCGACGTCAACAGTGTTGTGCCAGCGCCCCTTTCGGTGAATGCATGAACTACATTGCTAGCGTTTCCCGCGTTTTTTTGCAGAAATCGATGGATTGGTTGGTAAACAATTAGCCGCTTCTGTGACACGCTGAAACATGATCCAATGAAATTGCAACTCTAGTTATCTACCTACCTTGAACATGTGATTTCTTTATGAACGGCTTGCGAGACAACGCTTTCAACACGAACGTACATTGCCCCGGGAATCTCTGGCGCAAGCGAACGAAAATAAGTCTCTGCGCAAGTAATGACTCGAGAGGGCTCGGCCAATGAACACGTGCGGCTTCAGCTACCAACCGTTTGCAGCAGCGCGCACTGCATTACTCAGTCCACTCGCTTTCTCCCCTTCTCTGCCATTATGCGCGGCCTTGCTCCACAGGTTCCCGAGACATAGCGCAACTATCTGGTGCATTAGACTATGCCATGAAAAGATGCAAAGATTGAGGGTGTATGGGCCCCACACATGGCCTACAAAAACAGAAATAATAGGTGGGGTTCAGTTGATACAGTTTTAATAGTTGAAAATTTAATTGCAACTACTTATGTATCTATCTACATATATATAAAAATGGATGTATATGTGTGTGTATATATGTGTGTTTGTTTGTTCAGCAATAACTCTCGAACGACTGGAGCGATTTCAACCAAACTTGGTACGCGTATCACTTGCAACCTGGAAAGAAATACTTTGGGGGTAAGACACCTCTGGTATCTCTAGCGGTGGGGGTGGGAAGGGGTGACATGTAAAAATAATCGAGAACCACCGATATTAAATTCCGCAGAAACAGACATCCGTGACTCTATGCAATCCGCACAACGATAGTGTTACTCGGGTTGTCTAACATTCAGGCTGTATTGCGAATGGAATCCATAGTTCACTCCCAATGCGGTTCAACTCCAAGTTCATCACCTATCGGCATGGGGGGTGAGAGGGGGTGAAAAATAAAATGCAACAAATGACCTAGATTAGTGTCGAATCCATATTTTTCGGAGTCGCTAAGCTAATTGGTGACATTCACGATCACATTTAAAATTAGTTACATTTTACACTATAGTTAGAATGCATTATCTTCCTGTCTAATACAAGATTGGGATAAAAAAATACCATAAAATAAATTGTAGCCAACAAAATTTTCCCTCTAAACATTTCGACATATAAGCTTTACTCTGTCTACAATGTATTAACCATATCAACATTGTTTACATATTGGACTTTATTACAGTTAAGCTTTTGTTTTTAGAAACCTACTTTTGAGTGCGCGCGCGCGTCTGTGATATTAATATAGCCTAAAAATATTTTCAACCATTGTAATGTTTCGAATAATTTTTGTGATATTGGATTACACAGTCAGTGCAAAATGTTTACTAAACAAATGGGAAGGGGTCGAACCTGTTCAACACTCACCTTATATACTTCTATGACCTGACACATTCTCGACCTCGATTAGTTGATGTGATCAGCACCACGCTCCGGCAGCCTTTACCGCGTTAAGGTTGGCACCAAGGCACCCATGCCGCTCTATCAAAGTTATTGTCGGAAGATTCCCAACTGAAACCACGCTGCCGGGAATCAATCCCGGGTTTCCCGCTTAACAGTCACACATCCTACCGACTGGTCTCGAGTTTGATTATAAAGTGATAATTAAAATCAACTGATGATATTGCTCTATTATCGTCGGGAACATTAAGAACATAGGGGAGAGCGGCTCCCTATTACCCCTGTACTGTGCGCCCTAAGAGTAATGCTAGATTTTTATAAGGGGAAAAAATATGCATGAAACAATAAATAGCTCAAAAAGTCATAAATGCCGAAAGATATATTGTTGGTTGGTTGGTTGATTTGGTGTTTTAAGTCCACTTTATGCACAGCAGTGGCGTATACTAAGTCCAACATCTCGGCCATGTCACGTGTCCTAGGTTATGAAATAAATTTACCAACTCCTAAGAAATCAGGTTGCAAACTCATAAAAAATCAGGTTACCAACTCATAGGAAATCACGTTATCAACTCATAGGAAATCAGGTTATCAACTCATAGGAAATCAGGTTACCAACTCATGGGAAATCAGGTTACCAACTCCTAAGAAATCAGGTTGCCAACTCATAAGAAATCAGGTTGCCAACTCATACGAAATCAGGTTGCCAACTCATACGAAATCAGGTTGCCACCTCATAGAAAATCAGGTTGTGAACTCACAATAAATCAGGTTGCCAACTGCAGAATCACCATCATCATCTCACTGATATGAATAATTCTATTTATAATTTCTCATCGATTTTTCTCCTGTATTTTATTCTCTAGGATTCAGGCTTCGCAGATAGCCTAACTAGCCTAGAATATACGCTACTGATGCACAGTAAGGTTAATCGGGACTGGACCTACAGTTTAAAGTGGGATCCGAACCATTATGTGCCTCCACCGGAAAGATATATTGTGAGTGTGCGTGTGCCTGTCGTACACGTGATTTGAATTGATATTTGTATTTAGTATCCCTTTTGTGCCACCTTTGGCTAATCACGACGACGAGGATGAGTAATGATGTGATGAAATTGATGAAGGGACATTCACAAAGAACAAACACTATTGTCCAGGCAGGGATAAGTACCCTGGACTCCCTGGCATCGTGGCATGCTATGCTAACCACTACGCCGTACACGTGCATGAAATACGTGAGAAATGAATACAAGGAGAAGGTTACATGTACAGTCAGCATCAATAAAAAGTAGACACCTAGAACCTTGATTTCCTGCAAGGCGTTATGTGTGTTGCCTAACTCAACGGCGATAAATGGATTTTAATACCAAAATTTCAATGGCAACTTCTACCACCGCCCCTTAGTTAGGCAACACACCTAACGCTTTGTCGGAAAGCAAGGATGTAGGTGTCCCATTATCATTGCCGGTGACTGTACAAGAAATATACGAGGCATGTTACAATTCATTACAATGATAGGAGAAACAGTGCACTAAAATGCGTACAATGGTCTAACACGGTGGTTCTCAAACTATGGTACGCGTACCACCAGGGTTACATGAACGACTTGAAAGGGGTACGCGACCAACTCGGAAGAGAAATGTCAAGATTACCCACAAGACAACATTGTTGCTGTAGGTGTGTAGAGCAGACTTCAAAGCTTTAACACTCAACAGGAAAATAAGGCTGATTTTGTCACCGACACTTTTATTTTTATTCATATGTTTTGAAATAAAATACTCGTTCTAAATCTATCTGACACTTATCTTTAGGGATATTGAATTTTCGCGATGCGCGAAATCGCGAAATGTGAAAAAAAGATGCAATTTTGAACATTCTGCACGTAACTACACCCCCCAATGATGAAATATGCATGAGTTTTATTCGCGAAGTAATGCGAAATGTGTGCTTTTTCAGGAAATGAACGCTTTTCGCGAAATAACCGTGAAATATCATCAAATTAAGTAGAAAACAAGCAAAAACCGACAATCGAGGTTGTGCGCGCAAACTGTCGATTTGTAACGATACATTTGCCTAAAGTTTCCTACCACTTGCAGCTGAAGAACGTTTAATTTTCGATCACATCAGGAAGACGCTGCAAATTTGGATTTCCCATGCACATAATCTCAGTTCGAAAACTTCGCTCCCAGTCAAGCTGCATTCCTTTCTTCCCCCGAATGTCTACTCAACTTCCAGTTTCATTGAACTTACTAGCTGTAGCAGCGATAAGATTATTCTGTTCCCGCCCATCAAGGGAAACAATGGTGTCATTTGCGCATCAGTCATGAATGAATTTTGTTTATCATCATGTGATTTTCAACATGTGTTTGTGTATGTGCAGTAGTGATTATTTTATTTGTTGGACATGAAGGATATACTTTAAATACATACAATGAATAAATCACTTGAGATATGCAATTTAGAAATGAAGTGATTTTGTGTTGATGTTTTCTTTTTGGTTGGACAGCTAAGTACTTGTGTATGTGTACAGTATATAAAAATGAAGTAGTTTATCAATTTATAGCTCTTTTGTATGTTGTTTCCTCTTATAATGAAAAAGTGTGAGCCAATTTTTTTTTCCACCGCTGGTATATACCGCTGATCTAACATTTTATTTACCGCTCTCCTCAGTTTTTATTTACCATAAATTTGTCTCCCTACTTATCTTTATTCATATGTTTTGAAATAAAATACTCGATCTAAATCTGACACTCTTATTTTTTCATGTGTTTTGAAATAAAATATTCGTTCGAAATCTATCTGACACTCTTATCTTTATTGATATGTATTGAAATAAAATACTCGTTCGAAATCTATCTGACAGGTATCTTTATTCATATGTATTGAAATAAAATACTCGTTCTAAATCTATCTGACACTCTTATCTCTGTTCATATGTTTTGAAATAAAATACTCGTTCGAAATCTATCTGACACGTATCTTTATTCATATGAATTGAAATAAGATACTCGTTCGAAATCTATCTGACAGTCTTATCTTTGTTCATATGTATTGAAATAAGATACTAGTTCGAAATCTATCTGATACTCTTATCTTTATTCATATGTATTGAAATAAAATACTCTTTCTAAATCTATCTGACACTCTTATCTCTGTTCATATGTTTTGAAATAAAATACTCGTTCGAAATCTATCTGACAGTGTTATCTTTGTTCATATGTATTGAAATAAAATACTCGTTCGAAATTTATCTGACACTCTTATCTTTGTTCATATGTATTGAAATAAGATACTCGTTCGAAATCTATCTGACATTCTTATCTTTGTTCATATGTATTGAAATAAAATACTCGTTCGAAATCTATCTGACAGTCTTATCTTTATTCATATGTTTTGAAATAAAATACTCGCTCGAAATCTATAATATACTAATTTTTTTTCCGAATCTCAGCTTGAAAGTTTCAAGTGCACATCCAGACATCAAGAAACTGTATCAGGCTATGCAGACACATACATCCTTCTCACTAGAAACTCTGAGGATTTACAATAAAAACTCCAAATATTTGCATGACACTTTTTTTACAAGCTTATTTTTCTTCTTTGCTTTTTTTCTGTAATATCTGTGAAAACATATGTGAAACTTAAAGTTTTTTATATACTTCTTGGCATACATATGTTTCACATTTTCATTTTTGTACCTAATCATCAAGATGGTAAACGTAGGAACACCCAATAAAAAATTCCCCAAACTCACTATTCAGAGAATACCTATGGTGGGGGTACATTGAACGTTTAGTTACGAATAAAGGGTGCAATGAGATAATAGTTTGAGAACCGCTGGTCTAACAGGGGGGAAAGGAGCAACTTCTGTATATTGAGTTGGTAAGAACTATTGAAGTAAGAGGAAGGTAGGTTAATATAAAGGACTTGCTGCAGTGAACTTCAAAATTGAACCTCTTTTACAGTACAGATTAATAAGAATACTTTACCTGTGAGTTGGAAAACCCGAAATCGCTCAAAAAGCATAATAAAACCGGGAATTACTCTTCTACCTAAGAGACGGACCAAATGGCCTACTTCAGTACTGAACATCGTTTCGAACTCGAGTACATCCAGTCAAGAGCCTGTGAATATAGACATCCCCGTGAATAGAGGAAGCTAAATATGTTTTGGGGATTGGGGAGAGTCCCGTTTGGAGAGATAACTTTCCGTTCCTTCGATCGAACTGTATTATGGGAAGAGCACTTGAGGGTGAAGTGGGACCGCGGGATGAAAGAAGGGAGGTAGGAGCATTTCCCCCTCTTCCCCGTGTACTGGAAAGGAAATCCTGAAGGAAGCAGGAGCTCCCTCGCTTTTTATCGGGAACAGATATATGTGCAGAAAAATGCACTCAGAACTTCATTGTCGGTGACTGTTTTCCAAATAAAAGTGTGCGAGTTCATTATATGAATGTATGTACGAACGTTGGTCTTTCGTACATTCAAATTTTCTGAGAAAGAGTTGAGATAGTTGTCCCGTAAACGAACGTTGGTGTCCCGTAAATTCAAGTTTTCCGAGAAAGAGTTCCTGTTGTTGTCGCTGTGAACTTACATTACTGTTTCACATATTCAGGTTTGCAAGAAATATTTCCTGTTGTTGTGGCTGTGAACGAACATTGGTGTTTCAAAAATTCAGGTTTGCCAAGAAAAAGTTCCTGTATTTGTCACTCTGAACGAACGTTGGTGTTTCACAAATTCAGATTTTTCAAGAAAGAGTTCCTGTAGTGAACGTTGGTGTTTCACAAATTCAGATTTTTCAAGAAAGAGTTCCTGTAGTGAACGTTAATGTGTTTCACAAATTCAGATTTTTCAAGAAAGAGTTCCTGTAGTGAACGTTGGTGTTTCACAAATTCAGATTTTTCAAGAAAGAGTTCCTGTAGTGAACGTTAGTGTTTCACAAATTCAGATTTTTCAAGAAAGAGTTCCTGTAGTGAACGTTGGTGATTCACAAATTCAGATTTTTCAAGAAAGATTTCCTGTACTGAACGTTGGTGTTTCACAAATTCAAATTTTTCAAGAAAGATTTCCTGTAGTGAACGTTGGTGTTTCACAAATTCAGATTTTCGTAGAAAGAGTTCCTGTACTTGACACTCTGAACGGAAGTTAATGTTTCATAAATTAATGTTTCCAAGAACGAGCTCGTATAGTTGTTGCAGTATCTGAATGAAAGTGTTGTGTATGTATTAAGACTGAATTTTATTGAGAGTTTTCCATGTGTGGGGTGTGAAGTTGTTTTTAAGTAAGTTTAAGTGTAAATGTAGAGTTACATTCACTACGAATATGGCCTTTATGATACATTTGAGGAGCTGTTAAGTTTCTTATTTATAGAAATCACTGTGTTCAGATCCCTGACCGACCATGCGGCTGCATGGTGTTGGTTTGGTTCTGTTGACATGGACTGGGATCATTGGTGTGTATGGGCCGCCGTATGATATCCGTTTTGTATCGGGAGGTGTTAGGGGACCACTTACACCCCACAATGCAAGGCTTTTATGCACACGGGGACGGCATTTTCCGAGGCAGGGCTGTACTTGCTTGGCTAGAGGAACATTCCACAGAGATGCAGCATATGAATTGGCCCCCTAACTCCCCCGATCTTAATCCCATAGAGCATCTGTGGGATGTTGTGGAACGAAATCTTTGAACCGTACATCCTGCCCCGACGTCAGTTGGCTCGTTATGGGATGCCATCAGGAATATATGGTGTCAGATCCCCGAGGAGACATATAAGCACCTCGTGGAATCCATGCCATGTCGTGTTCAGGCCGTTCGCCGAGCCAAAGATGGACCAGCAAAGTATTAGGTAGGTGGTCGCAATTCAGTGAGCCCTCCTTGTATGTACACGGAAGTAAACTCTAAATCAGGGAGACGTAATTACTAATTGTCGTTCTTGTTAACATCGCTCCTTCCTTTCTTTTCATTTCTGGACATACTCACTTTCATTTCAGTATAATATGAAATAAAATAGAGATAGTACCACCCAAGATCCGGTTCGAATCCTGACCTGCATATTGATGTTGGTTGTGAGCGATCATTCAATCATTCAACAATATCATTTTGGAAGAAAAGCTACATAAACTAGGAATACAAAACAACACTTTGCTTATGGACACAAAGCAGAGAAATAAATATTGCACATTTTATACATTATTAGATAGTTTGAAAGTAGGTTTTCTCAGGAGACCACAGATGTCACTTGCTTAACTAGAAATATTATTAATCTTATTTAGTGCAATAACAAAAAACATTTCCAAATTGTAGCACAATGTTTTCTCAGAATGTTTCTGAACTATAGAAGGAAATCAGAATTGTATGAGTGAAGGAGACGGACACTCGTTCAGTAATGGATTTTCGCTGACTCGAGTGGTTTAAAGTGTCCGAAAGATAAATGTATCATAACAATTATAGTAAATTAATCGGAAAGTTTTGAAGTACACTAGACTCTCGCTAATCCGGCCATTCCTTGCACATACGGGTGCCGGATTCGCGGAAGTGCCGGATTATTGAGAGGGTCAGAAATTACGTACCACTATGTAGTTTAAATACATAGGGACTATACAGGCTGTACTTTACGTGTTTCCTTTTAGAAGCCATAGTATGTACTGAACTTTACTGTAAGAAAGTCACAATTTCAAATACTGTACGTATGTATAGCATTGTTTAACATTTTTAACTAACAACATTGTTGAATACGATAATTCATTGTTGTGCGCGTCATTTCTGCATGAGTGACTACAGGCCGGATATGGGCCGGACTACTGAGAGGGCAGACTAATGAGGGCCGGATAATTGAGAGTCTAGTGTATTTCCATAACTTTTTCGAGTGAGAAGTCTTTCTAAGATGAATTACGTTGTCAAAATTGAGTCAACCATTCCTTGGAAAAGACTCAACCCTTCATATTACTTTGTATTGAAAGTTGTTAGCAATATGGTTCAATTCAGTAGAATGATGCTTTTAGAAAAGCTTTGGTATGGTTTCTATTTAAATATGTGTACTGTGTCAAATTATTTATAGCTTCCCAAATAGTTCTTTATATATCCATAATCCTCATGTACACGCGCCACATTATATACAGGTGTACTACATCTAAACGTATGTATTAAGTAAATCTATGTCTGCATGTGTGTAATACTCTTTACCTATACGCAGTGCCGGATTAAGGTGAGTGCTATTGATGCTGCAGCATTAGGCCCATTCCTGAAATAGGCCCGGATGAAAACAGACGAGAATTTTCCGAAAGCTGAACAGTTTTCTTTTGCTATATTAACCTGAAAATAAATCTTAGAATGAAATTTGGAGCCGCAATTTCGGACGCCTAGACACAGCGTTACTTATTATACAGTTACTATTATTATTTGCGCCGTGACGTAACTATAACGTCGTTGTGTTTATTGTTCACCGAAGATTCCAAGTTAACGCTATCAATTTTACGTTAAACAGTTTACTCACTTAGTAATTTACCTACGTTTTTTGCATATCTTGGCGATTGTTGCCACTTTATTATTGTTCGGTAAGTGCGACGTAGTAAATTTTTCACCTTGAAAGTTAGCTGTACAGAAAAAAATCGACGGTAATTCATTGTTAGGTTTTGACATGGCCTCACATTGCGATATTGTTCCCACTGTTCCGCGCACGCTTACTATGGCGTCTCAACTCAGTGGGTGGGATAAAGCGAAAAAGGAAAGGAAACAAGCAGCAGAACAAGAAAAGCTTTTGGCGAAAATTCCAAAATTGAGTTCATGCTTCGGAGTACGAACATCTTCGTTTCAATCGTCTGCGTCGGATGCGATTGTGAGTTCGAGTGCTCCTGAAGGCCAAACCTGGTAGGACATCAGGCTGTTGAAAGCTGCAGTGGCTGTATCCAGTATTTTATATTTTGTCAATGGACTATATGTTTTCCTGTCTGCTCAACATATCGCTGGCAGCAAGTAAAGAATCGCTGTAGGCTGACGCTCAAGGGTCTCCCTGGAACACGATGGTGTGAACGTGCAGAAGCTGTCAAAGCGCTGATAGAAGGGAGAAAGAGCATTCAGGAAGTCCTGGATAAGCTTTCGGCAGATAAGGAGTAGAAGGCAAATACGAGAAACCAGAGTGCGGGAATTTCACGCAGGATGAACGAACTTGAGACAGCAGTTATGGCGACTGCCTGGAACGATATCCTTGGCCGTCTCAACAGTACGAGCATTAGCCTCCAAGATCCTGCAGTCAGAATGAATACGGCAACTGGCTTGATGGCATCACTGGTCGACACGGTTCAGTTTGCACGGGATATATTTGACGTGTATGAGCAGGTGGCGACCGAAAAGCTTCAACACGGCGAATGCAAAGATGAGCAGCGTCGAGGCCGTAAGCGAAAGCGAATGCCTGATGAAGGAGCTGCAAACGTAGCAGATCTCAGCCAAAGGGAAACGTTCAAAACAGACGTATCTGGTCATGATCGACAGTCTGTTAGCTGAACTGGAAAAGCGGATGAAGGCATATGACGATATTTGTAAAACATTCGGATTTCTCTAGGAGCTAACGTCATTGAGCATTGAGCAGATCGAGGACAAAGCAAAGAATCTCGTTTCCTCGTATCCAGATGACTTGGAAGACACACTGGCGGCTGAGTTGGTGCAGTTTGCTGCATTTATGCGCACTCAGAAACCGGTGACTGTTAAGGAATCAGCAGAGCTTACCGTGTACAGGCTTCTGTCATCGTTGAATCTTTCTCAGACATTTCCAAACGTCGAGATTGCGTTGCGCATCTATCTGTGCATGATGGTGTCCAATGCCTCCGGCGAACGGAGCTTCTCAAAGTTGGGAACAGTCAAAGGAGAGCTGCGGTCTTCAAAGGCAGGAAAGGCTAAGCATGCTGGCGCTTATGAGCATTGAGCATGAGCTGCTGCGCAGCCTTGACTTCACTGACACGATCGAAGAATTTGCGCTTGCTAAGGCTCGAAAAACAGCAATATAAGTAATCAGCACTAGCGCACCTCTCATAATCATTTCATGGTACATTATCATAATCACAAAAAGAAAAAAACATAAAAACAAGAAAAACATTAAAATAGAAAAATAATATATATATATATATATATATATATATATATATATATATATATATATATGTATGTATGTTAATCATAGTATGTAACTGGATCAGGCCCAATTTCGTCTTATTCCGGCCCTGCCTATACGATATACAATCCAAACCCACGATATGGCTCCCGGGTTCGATACCCGGTTGAGGCACAAGTGGTTCAGATCCCACTTTAAACTGAAGGTCCAGTCCCGATTAGCCTTACTGTGCATAAAGTGGACTTAAAACACCAAATCAATCAATCAATCAAACCAAACCCACGATACAATACCTATGCGTTCACCTCGGGGTAACGAAGTTCATAGTGGATACTTAGTGCCTAAATATTTTTGGCACTATTGTGAGAGCTACAACAATTACATTATTCTTCTCCCATAGTCGATTTATCCCAAAATTACTGCATAGCAATTCATTTTCAAGGTTTCTGTCGATATGGACATAGCTTCTTCTATCTTGTCTACTAGCAAGGACATTACAGACAGCAAATTGACATCCATATTTTGATTATATGTAAGAAAACCTAACTAATGTTTATGTGAAGGCATGAAAAATGAAGCAACTGTATTTTGTGTGGTTGGTAATGCAAGTATGATTTGAGGATTAAACAGTTATGCCTTGAAACTTCACCCTGTCGCCATGTTTTGTAATTATATTGCTTCTGCAGTAAAATGTCACTTATTATGTTCCTACACTTTAACTAGTACTTCATTTTTGTATAGTCATTAAGCTTCTGGGTTGTAAGGATCTACAATCCTTTGCAATGACTCGATCAGGTGCTTCAGAGTCTGAAATTGTTCTCTTCCAGGCATCCTGTAGTGCAATGCATCATTCGACGGCTCGTGTACTTATCTGCCAATGCTGAAGTCCGTTTCTGCTGGGCCCCTAGTCACGTGGGCATAAGGAGAACAAAGCAGCCGATGCTGGCGCCAAGTCTGCTGATGCAGATTACGACGTTCGTCGTCCATCTTCTGCCAGCTAGGGACCTGCAGGGTGCAGTACGTTTTTCCCTTCTTGACACGTGGCAGGAAGGGTGGGTTCAGGTAGCTGGGAACAAGCGCTATCAAGCTCACCACTGGTGCATGACATTCCTCGTACCTTCCCTCCCGTCGAGAAGAGGTCATTCTAACCCGGATTCGTATTGGACACAGCAGTCTTACACTTAATTTGCTCCAAGGGCTGGACCCTCCGACGTATCATGTATGTAATGTCGTTTTAAATGTTCGGCATATTCTTCTGGAATTTCATTTGTTCAGAGTTTTAACAGATATGATTTATCAACCATGTTGGAAGATTATGACAGGATTTTAACTAATGGTTTAAGCTTTGTGAGAAGGTCGAGTTTTTTTAACTTTCACTGTCTGAGGAATTTTCTTAGTGTATCCATACCTTTTTAATGTGTCGTATATGTCCTGTGCAGGTCCATTTACAAACTCCACATTTAACCTGTCAAGGGACTTCTTACACCGACTTTTTAACTCTCGGTTAAGGGTTTTAGATTAGGGGATTTTCCCCCGTTTGCAAAATGGCTATATGTGGCGACGCACCTAAAAATGTTAACTCATTCATTCCGAAAGTTTTCGTGACTCTATACTCTATCCCCGGGATGTGTGGAGCAAGATTACGTATAGAAAGGGGCGGGTGGGAATCGAGTGGTGGGAAGAGCGAAGCAGTACACGCTGCGAAGGCTGGTAACTGCAGTCGCTTTCTCCCCTCCACGCAATCCCGTCCCCCTCACGTGTTCATTGGTGGAGCCGTCTCGCGTCACTGCTAGCGCAGAGACACCTGGACAGAGTATACAAGAGTAACGAACTCTTGGAGTAAGCGGTCTGAAGACCCGACGTACAAATCTGGGCTGCTACAAGAAAGCTCAACCCCCCAGAAATGAAAGCGCAAACACGCCACTGGCCGCAACGCCATTTTTCAAATTAAACCACCTTCACCATCTCCTTTTGGTCGTCTTTCGAGATCATGGACCTCCCGACGATGAGAAGAGCCTTCCACTTTCAACAACTCGCAGCAGAGAAAGTCGATTGCCAGTGTCAATATTTGCACGGCCTAACTTCCTTCTGAGAGGGATTTCTTTTTCTCCCAACCCTTGCAATTGCTCGTGTGGCAGAGGCGGGCTTCCACCGCCTCTGGAACTCATTTCAACCGGATCGTTCGCTTCCGATAGCATTGGCAGGATGTGGCGGGATAGGAAGGGAACATCCCGGGGAGAACCCGGTTCCGAATCCGGGATTACACTGCTCCTCCCTTCAACACGAATTTCCTCTGATATTCCTTGTTCTCCTTCTTAGGAAACCAGCCTCAGGTCCTCGCTTAATAATCGTATCGAATCGGAGACTACAGTAGGCTGGTCCAAAATTTGTAAAAAGGTTTTGTTGGAGGTAAAGCAAGCGCCGCAAAGGAATTGCGCACACTTTACATCCAGAATTGCGCACAAATCTCACTGACCTGTTTTGCGGACAGATTTTGATCCAACGTTGCCACTTTGATAGCTTTAAAGTCTGAGAGAAATTAGGTTAGGTTAGGTTAAACACAACAGAAGTGAGTATTGTGTTTATGAACACTTTACATCTGACAACATTACCTAATTTTTTTGTGCGCAATCCTGTACATTGTGACAGCTTGTCAACGGGTTATCCGATACCACTGATAAAACCGGAAAAGTGTGCGCAATCCCGCTGTAGCCAAAGCAAGTCCCTCTTCAGTTGAGTGTCAATGTATCTACAAATACGAGGGATGGAAACAAAATCCGGATAACGGATATCCGCATTTAAAATTGTCCGATACCCGTTTCAGTTGCAACGGATAATCCCGATATTCGAATATCCAGATAGAGCAGATTTGACGAAGAATTTGAACAAAATCCGTACAGTGAAATAGGTGAAGGTAAAAGGTAAAGTTCCCCGTGAATATAGTACCGTGATATGAAGAAACATTTAGGGGATGTGAGGATAGGGCCTCACACATTCTAGATCTCGGCCATTTTGGAGGTGATGTGATCAGCAGCACGCTCCACACTACCCAGTGTTGCCCCCAGGTACCAATTTATTTGAGGCTGGGTGAGCCCCAGAGCCGCTTTATACGGGCACAAGGCCGGACAAATTCGACCTTAGATCACCCCCCCCCCCCCCGAGTCTCCCAGTCGGAGCTAGAATCCTTTCCTTGAAGATGCACATAACATACTGTAAACATATAAGTTGTGGCATTGGAAATATAATGTGCGGATTTTTCTAGATATTGCAATCGGTCCTAAATATAAATATTCACATCCTGACAATTGCAAGAGTTTGTTTTGCCTGCTACCGTGGCTGAGTGGTTAGCGCATCGCGCTACGACGCCAGGGGTCCTGGGTTCGTATCCCGGCTTGTGGCTATTCATCAATTTCATCATATCTTCACTCATCCCCATCTTCGAAATTTGCCAAAAGTGGCACAAAAGCGAAGTAAAATAAAGCAAGGTGCCCCCGTACCCCTCCCGCTAAATCCGTCAATGTGTGGTGCTATCTTAAGGTAAAAGTATACGTTCCACGCCCTCTGCCATTGCACGAATTGAAGCAAACAAAACAAACGAAATCACAGGTACTGTCACTACAGTACACTTCTGGGTTGTAAGGATAAAATTTAATTTCAACAGAATCGTTACAACCCAGAAGTGTCCATGACTGTACCACGAAAACGGCCTAAAATATGGAACGACTTGTCCAGCTGTAATTTCAGGGGGAGGGGGAGGGGAAGAAGCAACTAACGTAAAAAAAACCTCCCACATCTATGCTACGTTTCAGCTGTAATAAATTGTCTCTAGCATTGTTCTGGTTCACATACATTGAGAATGAAAGGTGTCAGTTTTATATGAATCGCCCTGTATATTCCCATTCAAAACAACATACCGGGTGGTCCAACAGCACTGTTCGTTCCTGAAGATCCTCCACCAATCAGAGATTGCACTCCCGTCTAGTTGCTCCATGATACGTCGAGCAACAACAACTGAACCTCTCGGAAAACAAACGAATGAAACATAATCAGTATTGTTATTTTGTAATCAACACGACATCAAAGATTCCAAAACATTAAATACAGGGTGTTCATATATTACTAACCCCAAATCACCCTATATGTACTATTCAACAGTTCGCACTGTGGATTAATAAATGCTTTCTTGCTGGTTCTTGACGAATAAAACTGCATACTGTTGCACATCCTCGACAACCTAGCCTTCCTCATATTATCTTTGTTCTCAGTGGGCTGAAATCCCGGGTTGTTCCCGGGTTGAAATCCCAGCGTGGACATGGGTGTTCTTTGTATCAGTTTTCCCATATCATCACTCATCTGCATCTCCGCGATTAGACAAAATAGGCATAAAAGCGACGCTATATAACAAAAATACAAACACGGTCGAAGAGGAACTTTCTCCGAAACTTGGATAATGTCTAGAGAACACAAGACATTGGAAAATGGATAATATCCAGAGAATACGAGAAATTAGGGAATGGATAATGTCTAGAGAAGACTATAAAAATCAGCTGCTGAGTTGTTGTAAAATTACAGAGTTAATGTAAACACTCGAAAAAGTAATAAGTTAATTTCCACTAATAATGAGTAGAATTTCATGTTGTCTGTATAAACAACATAGAATAAACTATAAATACAGAAAAAGATGAAGTTCTCATCTATAGATATTATCTTGTTATGCACGCATACACAGTAACACAATTCAGTATTCTCTTTAGTTCAGCCCCAATAATGAAAACAATTTTCCAGAACCTTAAAACTGGTTATACTTCATTTATATCGAATCGGTAGGTGTTAAATGATTTTCTTGTTCTTGTTCATGTACTGCACTTGCTTAAACAGAAACTTAAATTTTGAAAAAGAGATGGCACCTGGGACGCAATTTCTGAAATTCGAATTGAGTAGAAACGTTTGAGAATCATTTATAAATTTTTTTTTTTAATAAATTGGACGAAATATTATAGCTGATACAACAAATTTAAAATTATTGAAAATTTAACTTACATTATTACTTTGGAACTGTGACTTTATTTAATTTAAATAAAGGAGGATATGTACATGATATAGTCGATCATCATCTGCGCATCGTATTTTATTTTTGTAGAAAGCACTTTACGAGCGGCTCTTATTTATTGTGAATGGAAACTTCCGCTGTAGAGATGTTTCACCTAAAAGAAATGCGTCTTCTTCACCTGGTGTCCAATGTAGTGTTGCCAAAGTCTCAACTTCGACCTGTTAATATATAACTGTACTAACTGGCAATTATTATCTGCCAAGCTGATTAGCACGGTTATCTCTACTTCACGATTCCAAATTTCCTGTCTGGCGTCTGAGCTCTCAAATGAAGATGAAATCTTCGCATCCTAAGACTATCCCTCGCTTCTTCATTTCTAATTCTCTCGCAGGTGTTCCAGAATCATTGTACGGAAGTTTCCACTCGTCGTCTTTCGAAGTTTGCGCTCTCTACTGCCCCAAGGTTTGCATCACTTCAGTCGGAGATATGGCAACACTGCACGAGACACTATTATATCTTGCAGGGAATCTCCCATATCTCCAACGGGAGAAACGGGAACCTGTGGCCAAACCCAAGAGGGATGAAGGCGGGATCGAACCCAAGACATGCGAGAACTTGCACCACTAACCACCTTGCCTTTTTACTTCAACATAAACTAGGGATGACATTGAGCCTCTCACCTCCTCTGGGTTTTATCTCGTTCATTCTCATAATTATAAGGCAAAGGTGCTCACTACATGCTGCCATGAAGGCACATAAGGGGGCGTGGAGGTAGGGTTCCACAAATTCACGACCTCGGCCTTATAATTATAAAGCTATTGCTTCATTATGAATGCCATCTTCCTCAGTATTAACGCCTAAAAAGCTACAAGAACATTTCGCCACGTACGCCAAAACAAAAATAAATTAATAGGCTATATGTTGTTGCTTTTTGAGGGAATAGTTTCCAAATGTGAGCGTAGCTTTTGATTTACTGTTAACCTTTTAATATGTAAAATTTTGTACTAAAGGGTAAGAGAAAACAATATTATACATGTAGCGCTGCTTTCATGTTGGAGAGCTGATTTACTTCCGGTCCACTTCCGGTCCACTTCCGGTCCACTTCCGGTTTGCCTACTTCCGGTTTGCCTACTTCCGGTCCACTTGTGGCCTATTTCTGGTTTATTTATATTGCATCATGCTGTGCAACAAATTATTATCCAATATTATGCAATAAATTATTAGACATGTGTTGTTTTCTGATTGGTTGCTTATGACATAATGTGATGATGTGTTATATTCTGATTGGCTTATTGCTTCAGATATTTTCAATGCGGTCCGTGCTTAGGCTATATAAAGAGATTTTGCATTGCATATCAGCCAGTATTGTGAGAGCTGTTGAAGAGAAAGGGTGTGTTGTTGCAGTGCTGCTCATATTTTTTAAACACAAAAATATTGCAGATTTGTATAAATTGAATTACAAATCTATTTGATTTAATATACAGAATTTTTGACAACCTGTTATAGGTTTATTAAGTATAGAGTTTTGATTTGAACCCCAAGAAATTTTATATAAATACCAAAGCCAAAAATATTAACACACATACACACACACACACACACATACACACACACACACACACACACACACACACACATACACACACACAAATCACACTGCTGAACCCAACTGATATTTTTTATTAAGCATAGAATTTTGATTTGAATCCCAAGAAATTGTATATAATAAACAACAACAAAAATGCCGAATCAAAAACATTGTAATCAATGCAAAAAAAATATAACCAGCCCCAATTGGGCCAGGCACCAAAAGAATTGTAATCCAGACAAATGCAGAACTCCCACAAAAATATGCTCTAAATGCCATAGAAAATATAGTCTGGAATATTTCACATATAAACATAAAGGTACTTGCTCTGCACAGTCATCAATATTGCCCCCACAACCATCTACATCTGGTCTGAAAAGGAAGCATGAAGCACCTGTTAATGCTGGACCGGCAAAACAGCCACGCTATGAACCCATCCATAGCAGTTTTAATAGCCAATTAAGGGATTACCGGTTTGTATCAGAGCCAAGATGTGACATTAAGAATTTTTTGAACAGTATAACTTCTGATGTGCAGACAATTCTAAATGCACAAAATGGCTCTTATAAGTTGTCCCTCAAATTGTTTACACAATATAAGAAACCAAACGGCACAAAATTTACACAGCCCCACATAACAGAAACTGTACCCGTATATTCAAATGCAAATTCAGACAAAATAATAAGCAGTTTGATAGATCAATTGAATATTAAACACTCTGAATTTGCAGCAAAAGAGTCTGGATGGAGCGTATGCGGATCTCCACACAAGTTATATGTCAATATTTCTGAATTCAGCCCATTACAAGGATCTACATATCTGCCATTGCCTGCCAATATTAAAAACAAAACAGCCGTGGTTAATATAAAAAATAATGATGAGAAATGCTTTTTGTGGTGTATTTTAGCTGCTTTGTTTCCAGTTTCAAGGAATCCAGAGAGAATAAGTTATTATAAACAACATGAACATGATTTTGATGAAGCAATGGAGGGTTTAGAATATCCAATGTCTATTCAGAATATTGATAAATTTGAAAAAAAGGCCAGGAATATCAATGGCAAACAATTATCTATTAATGTTTTTATTTGTTCTACTGGCCATGGCAATTGCTTGATAGAACCTCTCAGAATCAGTACACTTGATGATGAATCTGCTATTCCGATTGATTTGCTCTTAATTGAAGAGGATGGTACATATCATTACACTCTGATACATAATCTTGAAGCTTTAGTCAGAACACAACTAGACAAATCCAATACAATATTCAAGTTGTGCAGAAGATGTTTAACTGTATTTGATGGCAGGAAAATGGTAAATAGAGTTCGGGAAGAGAATGCAGAAATTGCTAAAAACAAGTTAATTGAGCATCTGAAATACTGTGGCAACTATAAACCTGTTCATATGGTGATGCCAATGCCAAGTGAAAATGCAAAATTCAAAAAGTTTGAAGCCTTGTTGGAACACCCAGCATATATAGTCTGTGATTTTGAATCAAATCTCAAACCTCTTGCATTCTGTAGCCCAGACCCTGAGGAATCTTCAATTACAGCATATCAATTACATGAACCTTCCAGGCTTTTATTATGTGATTGTACAGGATGGTGTAGTTAGTAAAAAAGATTCATACATGGGAGCAGATGCCATCAAAAAATTTGCACATAGAATAGAAAATGAGTGCCATGACATAGCATCTAATATCTTATTAAAATCAAAACCTATGTTGCCTTTAACAGAGAAACAGATTGAAGATTTCAACAATGCAGAAAAATGCCCACTATGTGATTGTGAATTTTCAGATACAAAAATCAAGGTGAAACACCATTCTCATACAGATGGTAAATTCAAAATGGCCCTGTGTAATAGCTGTAATATTAAGATCCAGAGACCAAAATTTGTCCCAATATTTTGCCATGGAGCATCCAATTATGATTTTCATCATTTGATCAGGTACGAGGGGTTTGACAAGCAGAATTTAAATATTTTAGCAGAAATTGATGAGAAATATATAGCTATTAGCAAAATAATTAAAGTTAATGGTGTTCCTATTCACTTAAGATTTCTTGATTCATACAGAATTCTGTCTGCTAGCCTGGCTACACTGGCCAGTCAATTATCTGATGATCAATTCAAAATTACATGTGCTTTGTTTCCAAATCAGGACCTGAAATTAATTAGGCGGAAGGGTGTATATCCATATGATTATGTTACAGATTTTTCTAAATTTGATGAGTGTTCTCTGCCACCACAAGAAGAGTTTTACAGCAAAATCAGAGGATCTGGAATCACTGATGAAGATTATCACCATGCCCAATTGATGTGGAACAATTTAAAATGCCAGACATTTGGTGATTATCACATGGCATATTTAAAACTTGATGTGACCCTCTTAGCTGATATACTTCAAGCATTCAGAAAATCTTCTATGCAAAATTATAGACTGGATCCAATATATTTTTACAGTGCCCCGGGCCTAGCATGGTCTTCAATGTTTTTAAATACTAAAATGCAATTGGATCTGATCCAAGATCAAGATATGTACTTGTTTATGGAGCAATGTATAAGAGGAGGCATGGTGCAATGCTCTCAGAGATATGCCAGAGCAAATAACAAATATATTCCTGATTATGATCCAGCACTGCCATCAAATTATATACTGTATGTGGATGCTAACAGCCTGTATGGTTATGCCATGATGGATAAACTGCCATATGCAGGGCTTGAATGGGTTGAAGATTTTAATATTCAGAATCTTAAGGATTTTGATGACAGTAACTATGGCCTCTTCTTAGAGGTTGATCTGACAATTCCAGATGATTTACACAACACATTTTCTGATCTGCCCCCAATTCCCGAGGTTCAGTGCTCACCTGGCTCTAAACAGAAGAAATTGATGATGACACTGGAGCCAAAACAGGGTTATGTCATATATTACAAGAACCTCCAGTTCCTGATGCATCATGGTGTTCAAGTGACCAAAATTGGCAAAGTTTTGAGGTTCAGGCACTTAAGATGGTTGAAGCCATATATTAATACAAACACAGAGCTTCGAACATCTGCAAAAAGCCAATTTGATAAGGCCTTGTTTAAATTGATGGTCAATTCTGTGTATGGCAAAACTATTGAAAATGTCAGAAAACATACCGATGTTAAAATAATTACTGACCCCAGCCTGAGCAAAAAATTGGTTGCAAAGCCTAATTTCAATTATAGAAGAATTTATGATGAAAATATGGCACTTTTCAACATGAAAAAAACAAAAATTAAGTTTGATAAACCTATTTATGTAGGGGCTGTGATATTGGAATTGGCCAAATTACATATGTTAAAATTGTATTATGATGTGTTGAAACCTTTTTATAAGGATCGTGTAAAATTGATGTACATGGATACAGATAGTTTTGTTCTTGATATTCAAACAGAAGATGTTTATCAAGATATAGCACAGCCTGCATTGCTTGAATATTTTGATACCAGTGAACATTCAAAAATTCAACCCCACAACAAAAAGGTGCCTGGCAAGTTAAAAGATGAGGCACTTGGTGATGTTATTGTGGCATTTGCTGGGTTAAGGGCCAAGATGTACAGCTTTGAAACATGTAGTGGTGTTGTTGCCAAAAAGGCCAAGGGCATTGGCAGAGTGACTGTAGAAAAAGAGCTTGAATTTGAGGATTACAAAAATTGCCTCAAATCATGTAGCACAATCAGAACATCAGAATCCAGAATTCAGAGTGTGGATCACTTGTTGACTAGCAATATTGTAAGAAAAGTGGCTCTGGACCCACATGATGATAAGAGATGCATTTTATCATGTGGAATACATACTTTAAAATGGGGTCATTGTGATTTGAAAAGTGGGAATCAATGCCCAAACACAGAGCATGATTTGAAATAAAGAAACATGCCTATGAACTTATTTGGGTTCAAAAAACAGGCTATTATGGACCTGCCAACACCACAAGCCTCTTCTGATATGATATCTAAACTGAGTGCTTTGTTAATTATTCATTTGAACAGCATACTTACAGATATTGATGATAAAACAGGCAAAACATTGTACATATTTAACAATAATTTAAATCATTACCAATTACCTGTAGGTGGGCAATTGCAATTTATTACAACTCCTGAGGGTGATGTCAAGATTTCAATAGGGAGAAATATTTACAGAATTAAGCACTCAAACATGATTTCTGGCACTGTTTATACTGTTTCTGCTGGTGACTGCTTATATATTGAGGTCCCGGGATCATATGACAAGCTTATACCCTTTTTTATAGAATTAAGAATTAGATATTCAATAATAAATAACCACTAAAACAAAAATGCCTAATGATATATTTGGCCATACAAGACATGAAGATCACAGTGATGAGATTCTGATGCTTGATGTCAGAGTCAAGAAATTAAGAAGTGATTTACAAGCTTTACAAACCACACTCAATGCCAGTCTTCAATTAGAAATTACAAATTTACAATCACAATGCATGGACCCTCTTCTTAAAATTGATTCTGAACTCAAATTGCTGCTTCAGAAATATACTGACTTGGCCACATTGGATAATTTTCAAAGTTTAGAAGAAGCTGTAGCAGCTCTTCAAGCCAAATTTAAGACCCAGACTAACAACTCTGAGCAATTGAAACAACAATTGGAAGAGCAAATAAATAATGTCCAGGCACAGCTCCAAACAATTGTCAAAAGCATAAAATCACAAGAAGATTTTGATCTAGTGATTACCACTTTAAAGGAACAGATTCAGTCACTCCAAATACCTAATCTGGACCCTCTGAACAATGCCATAGCCGAGGTTAAAGAAAAAATTGAGACACTTGAAAATTTTATGAACAACTTGCCATCTTCTGATGCTTTGAGTGCAATAACTCGCAGTGTTGCCAATATTAAGCTGCAACTTGAAACATATGAAGATTTTGGAAAAATTCAAAGTACCATAACCCATCTTGAGGGTACAATAGCAGCAGTGCAAAGTGATTTGACAAATGTACAAGAAACTCTAGAATCTCGCCTGCCTGGGATTGTAGATACCCTTGTTAGTGTCCAGCAACAAATCACAAAGCTTGAAAACCTCAACACTGAATCTGAGCTATCTCATTTTCATCACTTGATTGATGATATCCAAACAAAGCTTGAAATTTTACAACAATCAACACCCACTCAGGCAGATATAGCCCTGCTCCAAAATGCTATGCAAAATGTGGCTGATGCTTCTGAATTAAATAATGTAAAATTGGCACTTGAATTTTTGCAAAATACTGTATCAAATCTGCCTACATCACAGGAACTTAAAAATATTAAGAGGGCAGTGAATCGCATATTGAAATCAGAAGATATCAAGAATATCCAGACAGAGATCAAACAACTCACTCAGACAGTGGCCACTCTACCAACCAATCAACATATTAATGAACTGCATGCCCTGTTTGAGGATATCAGAAGACAGGTCCATGATCTTACTGCTCAAAATTCAAAATTGGCAGTTGTTGAAAATTTGCAACAAATTGTAGCTAATATCAAGCAACAGCTAGGGACCATGGAATCCAATCAAGCAAATGCTCTGTCTGTTTTTGCCACCCAGCTACAAGAAATTGTGCAACAATACAACAAACTTGTTGTGGACATAAAAATCAAGCCAGGCCATGATGATGTTGTTAGGACTATCAATGAGCATCTTGAATCTGTAACAAGTAGATTGCTTACAGCAGAAAAAGAAATAACAGGCATAATCGAGAATCCAAAACATACAGTAATTCTTGAATTGTACAGTATCCCCAACAAAGAATATGATTCACCATTTACACCAGGTGGCAAAATATATAAGCTGTCCCCTGCACAATTTTATTACCAGTTTTTTGTTGGGGGCACACTGAGACCAATCAAGATCAAATATTGGCTTCAACCACAGGCACACCACTACCCTACCTTATCAATAACAAATGCTGATAACAAAGTAAAAATCACCCGTGTAGAATTAGAGGATTTTACAGACCCCAATACATTAGAAACATCTTATGTTGAAGATGATGGCTCTCTGGAATTTAATATACAAATAAGAGACAAATTATATTTAGAAAATCCTGTAGTATCAGCTGCTGAACACACTATAGTTGCAATATTCTTGTTTACATATTATGTCTAGACAAATTATTGTTGATGAATTACACAGACAAGCCAGACATAATTTTAAGAGACTGCCAGTAGTCACAAAAGGCATAGATGATTTATGGCAGAGCGACTTGATTGAAATGGCAAGTGGACAGCTGAAAAACTTAGACAAAATCAACAAGGGCTACAAATATCTACTCACTGTAATAGATACATTTTCAAAATTTGCATGGGCTGTGCCACTCAAATCCAAGACTGGAAAATGTGTTACAGAAGCCATCAGAACAATCATCAATCAGAGTGGAAGATCACCGCGCTATTTGCAAACAGATAATGGCAAAGAATTTTATAATTCAGTGTTTCAACAATTTATTAAAAGCCAGTCAATACAACATTATTCGAGTTACAGTGATCTCAAGGCCTCAATTGTAGAGAGATTCAACAAAACCCTAAAAAATCTTATGTATAAACAATTTACACTTCAAGGTAATTATAAATGGATTAATATTCTTCCAGAACTTCTACATAAATATAACAACTCGGTCCATTCCACAATCAACATGAAACCCTCTGAAGTAACTTCATCTGATGAGCAAAAATTGATCAGCAATGTTTATTATCCTAGATACCAGCCAACAACTAGAAAAGCCAAATACAAGATTGGTGATCAAGTAAGAATCAGCAAATATAAGCACTTATTCAAAAGAGGCTTTACAAGAAACTGGAGCACTGAATTATTTACAGTGGTTCAAGTTAAACCTGGGACCCATAACACATATATAATAAAAGACCACCGAGGAGAAATTCTCAAAGGCAGGTTTTATGAAGAAGAGCTCAGCAAAACTAAACAGCCTGACACATATCTCATAGAAAAAATCATCCGCAGAAAAGGCAACAAGTTACTTGTCAAATGGCTAGGACTCCCAGAACACAGCTGGATCGATGCAAACAAAATAATAATATGAACACCTGGGATGTTATAAAGAGGCTGCCAGAACCTGAACAGTAGAATAAGAGAAATGGAAAATTGCTGCCTGATAATATTAGGTGTCTTATTGTTGGGCCATCTGCTTGTGGTAAAACTACACTAATGGTTGATAATTTTTTATTGGCACCCAACTGGTTAGACTGGAAAAACAGGCACTTGTATGTCTTCTCTAAGAGCTTGGAACAATTAAAATATCAGCAGCTGATGAATCTATATGATGGATTCGATATTGCCACTTTTGAACCAGATGTTAAGCCACTTCATGAATGTCTCGATAATTCTGTTGTTGTGTTTGATGACATTATACTGGATAATCAAAACAAGGTTAGAAATTTCTTTACACAGGGCCGACACAAAAACATTGATTGCTTCTACCTGGCACAGACTTTTTCAAAAATACCCAAGCAGCTGAACCGAGACAACAGCAATTTTATATGTGTGTTTCATCAAGACCATACCAACCTCAAACACATACATGATGAATATGTAGGTGGGGACTTGAGCTACAATGATTTTTCCAAGTTTTGCAGCAGGTGCTGGAACCAGGACAGTTATGCGTTTGTCACAATTGATATGACAAGAACACCTAATAGTGGCAAATACAGAAATAAAATCAACAATTTTCTAGATATTGAAACATATATAAATAACCATGAAAAGGCCAATCATTGATGATCTTAAATTAAGAGATTATCTTGTAAAAAGATTTAAGGGATGGAAATCAGAGAACCGAGGAATTTATGAAAAACACAAACAAACAGAACAGCCTATAATTGATGCTATTGGTGAATTAGGTAAAAATATCAAAACTGTTACAGAGCAAAATCAAAATTTGATCACAGAGCTTGTACCTGTAGCTGCAAGAAACATATTAGATTATCCATTCACCCCACTTTCTAGTATTCATACACCTAGACCTATTGCTCCTAGAAGAATTGAAGCTACTCTGGATCCTATTGAATTGGGTCTTCTTGCTCAAAAATATTTAAGCACACCTAAAGACAATAAAGATGAGGTATTTGGCTTATATGCTGACACAGAGCGTGATGGTAGCATCATACATAGAATTGGCAATTTCAGAGTAACATTTATGGGGGATGACCTGATTGTATATTCAGAATCTCGTCTTGGAGAAAAAGGTGCTTTTGTTAAGTACCCCGGCACACCTGGGTTGTGGGAACTGATGACTAGGAAAAGGCCTGGCAGCTATACAGATCAAGATTATGAGCACTACAAAGAAATATTAATAAAATCAGATGCTCTATACCAGAACAATGATCCCACACAAAAAAGAGTCAAGTCGAGCAGTGGAGCAAAATACAACAATTTAATCAAGCCCATATGGTCACAGATCAAGACTGGCAGTGGAATAAAACAATACAACACCCTGCCTAAAGAATTTGTGTGGGTTGATGATGTCAGGAAACTTGTAGATAGGTTATTGGTGATAGCTGGGGAGGAAAATGCTGGCAACCACAATTTTTACAATGAAAAGGTTGGAATTATGGACATGATAAGCACCAAATTGTCTAATTTTATAGTGAATGACACTAAGGGGATTGGATATCTTATAAAAATTATTAATATTCTACCACCTAAATTTTGGAATATTTCTGAGGGTCGGGGGCTTGTTAATGATATTATAAACAAGCTGCCATTTGAACTACACATTCCAGGCTATCAGTATTGTGGTCCAGGCACAAAATTGGACCATAGATTAAACAGAGGTGATCCTGGTGTTAATCCCCTAGATGCTGCTTGTAGAGACCATGACATAGCATACAACACACATTCTGATCTTGACAAGAGACATGTTGCAGACAAGAAATTAGAAGAGGCTGCATTTGGTAGATTTGTAAGCAAAGATGCTTCTTTAAGTGAAAAAATAGCATCATTGGGGACCACCATAGCTATGAATACCAAACAAAAACTGGGGTGGGGGTTGTGAATATGTATATAATAAACCTACAATGAAGGCCAAGGGTGTTATGTATCAAATACCTTATGCAGGTCTTAAATCTCTTAAAACTATTGATAGCCTTTTGACCAAAAAGCAGCGCAAGAAAAAAAAAATCTTGTCTTGCAAAGGGACATGGTATGAAATTGTTACTTAGTACCCCCCAATTAAAAAAATTACAGCAATCCAGGAAAAAATCACATGTGGGGGGATTTATATTTACCATCCCTGCCATCTTAGCTGCTCTCGGGGCTGTTGGGAGCTTGGCTGGGGGATCAGCTGCCATAGCAAAAACAGTAATAGATGCTAAGAAAAATAAGGCAGAATTAGATGAGCAGAGGCGCCATAACCTGGCCATAGAGAAACAAGGCAAAGGTGTTAAGAGAGCCATGAATAAGTTTAAAAAAAACAAGAGCCGCTTACAAACCAAGATATTGAAGCTTTAATCAAGCCACTGGGCATCAAACATTTTAGACGTGTGTACATGTCTGATTCTTTACCAGAACAACCACTCAACAAAGAGTGTGGCATTGTTAATTTGGATAAGTACAAAAATCAGGGCACTCACTGGATTTGTTATCTTAAATATTTAAAAAATGAGGCATTTGTGTTTGATTCATTTGGAGGTGTTTCACCTGAAAATTTAATAAAATATCTAAATTCAGCTAATCTTTATTACAATAATGCCCGTGTTCAGAATTTCAAAGATGTTAATTGCGGACATTTGTGTTTATCTGTTCTTAGATATATGTCTCAAATAAATAAACCATCAATTGAAGATTTTCAAAAAGCCTTGTGGTATTTAAAACATCATGGGGGTATTCCATCTCACCAGCCAAAATTCAATATTGAAACTCAAATTACATGATGACATAGTGTATCCCAAAACAATAGCTCTCAGAGCATTTTATGGCATGTACTTGATCCCTAATATTACACACCACAACAACACAATTGCAGTAGGGGATGAAAAAATTGTCATCACTCCAGGGCAATATAATCTGTCCACTCTAAATGTTCAATTACCCAGAGGTATAGTATTAACTCAAAATTCTGTCACTCACAGAGTAGAGATTGTATCTGCTACAGAAACAGTGGATCTGGGTACTATAGGAGAGCTGTTAGGCTTTGAGAACAACACAAAACTTGAACCGGCCATCAAACACACTGCTATGAATATACCTAAATTCTTAGCCATAGAGACTCTAAATATTCACTGTAATGTGGCCGAGGGTATGATCACCAAATCAAATGGCATAGGCACTCACAAACAAACTGGGATCATTGAAACATTCAAACCTAACTCTGAATTTATGGAGCCCATCATCTACAATCCATCTCCAACATTACATTTTCCTGTGTGTCATAATAGAATAGATTACATTGAATTGATGGTCACTAATGAAAAAGAAGAATTAGTTGATTTTGCTGGAGCCACAACAACTGCAATCATAGAGATTAATATTTAAATAAAAATACATACAAGAAGAAAATGGAAAATATTGAGAGTTATGAGCTACAATCATTCCCCCCAAACAGGAGGACATTTGCAAATTTAAATCAACCCAACACAGAGATTGAGGTTGATCTTGATGTAGGGGATGGCTTTATACACCCCCACAGAGCAGATTTATACATCAAATTTGATGTTGTAAAGCTCGATGGTACAGATTATCCGGCAAATTCAAATATAAGATTGGTAGACAATTTTGTGCCGCATCTGTTCTCTGAAATTGAGATCAGAAAGCATGGTGTTGTTATAAACAGAGTAGATTATCCCGGCATTACCTCCACAGCTTTGGCCACATTAAAATTATCCAAAACCGAGGCTTCTTACTAAAAAATAGGTGGATTTGAGGCTGGTGATAAGATATTATCTAAAAACCACACAGTGCTGTTCCCAATGCGCCTGTTGCCAGGATTCTTCTCAGATTACAAAGATATTATGTGGAAGGGTGGTTTAAGAATCACATTTAGAAGAGCTGCCAATGATAATAATGCTTTGATGAGGTACAGTGCATTAAACTCTACAGGGGAAGCTCTGCCTAATACCCTACCTGATGAAGGCAAATGCATTATTCAGACTATGGAGCTAAGAATCCCGGTTGTTGAATATGAGGCCAGTTATGCTCTTAAATACAAAGCTGATATAATAAAAAATCCACAGATTCCTTTACAATTTTATACATATCAATGTGTACAGAAGCCCGCATCTGGTACCTATTATGAGTTTGATGCTACAAATTCATTCTCCAGTATACAATATGACATGCCGGATTTTGTGGTGGTACTGTTTCAGACTGGAAGACACAACAATCAGGAAAAAAATTCAAGTAAATTTGATAGCTGCAACATCAAGAACATATATCTTAAAAATGGCAGAAATGAGGTATTTCCTAGAGAAAATTATAATTTAGACATGTCAAAGGATGATTTCCTCAAATTATATGAAGCATTTACAGCATACAAAAGGGTCACTACTGGCAATACTGACATGTATTACACACCAGATGAATTCAAAGCACAGAGGCCCATGTTTGTCATCAACACTTAAAAAAGGAAACAAGTTGTGGTTAATGACAGGACAAACATTAAAATTATCTGTGAATTCCATGAGGCATTACCTGATAACACCATATGTAGTGTTATTCTCATAGGTGAAAAATCATATGTTTATGATGTAAGAAATGAGAGAGTCACAGAGCAATTCTAGAGGGGCTCTGCATATTACATTGTTTTAATATTAGATAAACAAATTGAACCTGGTATCCAATTGAACTTAAACCGGAAGTAAATATGTGCGTGTGTGGGTGGGTGTGGGTGTATATGTAGGTATGGGTGGCTTAGTTTTAAGTGTAACCAAAAAAAAAATATCAAGAAGAGCATATTTTTAACAAATTTATGGACAACAATCTCACAGAAGTGCCTTTTGTAAGTGTAGCCAAATCAATCTGAGGGGGCTCATCATTTCACAGGAAATTCTCGAGGGCATTTTTACAAAAATCTTGGATTAGACAGAGTTCCACACTTGAGCAAAAAGCTCATATGGGCATGTTGAGCTTGTTTTAAGTGTAGGCAAATCTGCTTGAGGGGGGCTCATCATTTCTCGAAATGGTTATACCACAAACCCCACTACTGAAATTTTCAGAACTCACGCCGTTACGTTTACAGCCCACAATTCTGCTGAAATTATATTTTGTTTGATCAAACGATGCATAGTACTTCAGACAACTTGCATTGCTTTACAGAAAACATAGCAACGGAAATTCATAACAATGGGTTACGTCATTATTGATTATTGTTAAAAATCTAAAAAAAATAGCAATTCCAAAACATTGTTGAATGAACGTTTGACAACATGAGGTCGAGCTCCGTGACGTAGTTGTCCATATCAGACGTTCTGTCAAGCTAGAGATTCCAGGTTCGAACCCTGACCGAACATCAAATTTTAAAAATCGAGTTTGGACTCCAATTCAAAATTAACCAGTAGACCTACATTAAAAATAAGGAAATTCAATTCTGAGTGAAGCTATGGTAACCAATTTGTTTCAGTATGTCTTTTATTTTTTATTGACGTGAGAACAAAAAAAGTTCCAGCATTAACAATGGCATTGGAAACCTCTGTACCATATTTAAATTTTATAACAATCGGACTATCCGTTTTCTATTTATAAAAAAGGCGCTTTTTTGTTCTCACAATAAAAAATAAAAGGCATAGTCAAAACAAAATGATTACCATACCGAATTGAATAACTTAAATTTTGATGTAACTCGTATTTATGAAGGTCTACTGGTTTATTTTTAATTCGAGTTCAAACTCCAGTAACCATAATTTTTAATTTGAGAGTTGTTTTCGGCCATTCTTCCATTTCACCTGTTCACAGCCAAAGACGCGATTAACCAAAGTGGCAGAGAAGCGGCGTAAAATAACCAAAATATGCATTGTGAGTTACTGTATCACCTATGATTCTAACCCAAGGCCTCTTACTTACAGCGCGTTAGGTAGGTTAAACAATACAAATGTTATTTGATCGTAGATTGAAAGTCTCGACAATAAAGAAGAAATCCAAGATTTCTTGTTTCAAAGCAAAATGTATGAGCGCTCAAGTAGCATTGCTCGGATCGCTCACCAAAGCATGTGAGCTCTCAAGGAGCATAGCTCGCTTCGCTCAGCTATATTTTAAGCTACATTCTAAAATATAACCATTGTAATAATCACTGAGTTACAGTTATTTATTCTAAAATATAACTGAGTTACAGGTATTCATTCCAAAATATAATTGACTTTGTTATTTATTCCAAAATATAACTGAGTTACAGTTATTCATTCCAAAATATAACTGAGTTACAGTTAATCATTCTAAAAGTAACTGAGTTAAAGTTAATCATTCTAAAGGTAACTGAGTTACAGTTATTTATTCTAAAATAGAACTGAGTTACAGTTATTCATTGCAAAGTATAAGTGAGTTACAGTTATTCATTCCAAAATATAACTGAGTTACATTATTTATTCTAAAATATAACTGAGTTACAGTTAATCATTCCAAAAATAACTGAAATACAGTTACTGTTATTTGATTCAAAAAGTAACTGAGATACAGTTATTCATTCCAAAACGAAACTCAGTTACAGTTAACACTACTCGGTTCAAAAAGTAACTGAATTACAGTTACAGTTTGTTCATTCGTTCGCCGCCTGGAAAAAAATCTAGGGCTCGATTGTATAAAGCAGTTGATCCTCGATTAGCCAGTAAAATTGATCTGCACTGCAGTCACGCTGAACTCTGATTTTGTGTTGTATAAAAGTTGAACTGAGATTAAGTCCCTGCGATCTGCGGTTAAAGTTGACCCGCGATTTATCTCCGATCACCAGACATTGACCGTAGTTCAGCTGTTGTAAAATGACTAAACTAACGAATATTTGCTTGTAAAATGTGTTGCAAGTGAACGTATGCGGTAAGACGGGAGAATCAATTCATAAAATCCTGTTTCCATAATAATAAAGAAGAAGCATGCACAACAAGGTGAACAATGATAAATTTTTCTTCCATTTTTCTTTCTTTCCATATATCGTGTCTTATTGTTATTTGCTGTTTGAAATACCATGTATTTTTTTTCTTGAAATTTGCCTTAAATGACTGCAAGAGCATATTGTAACATTATTTAATTTTACGATCAGTGAATGGCAACTTGAAAACAATCAAGTGTTGATTGATACAAATATAAAATGTGACCCGCTTACGTTTTCTTGTTGATGTCATTGTAAAAATTGCGTTGGGATGAAGAGGGGGGGGGGCAGGTTCACGGACGTTAAAAATATTGCAATTTCGCTTTACTCAATCAGCCAAGTGTCATTGCAATTCAATTTTGTCCGCAGAATGGAACAGAGCATGTAACTTTGTCTGTAGTGCATATATCTACTGCTTTATGAACCGAGCACGTTGCATTTTAGTTGGTAAAGCTTTCTCTCCTCTGGATATATAAATAACACACATCATATTTTATTTCGAATATTAATTGTTTTTGGCATAATTTCCATCCGAGAGGACAAACGCCATTGTTGTTTCAATATTTCTTTCCACTCGGGAAAACGCAAACACATTTTACATTTCACAAGTCACAACGTAGGTTATTCAATTAAGTGCAAGGAAAATTCCGTATGCTACTTACAGGAACTAATGGTCCACCTGTAACATGTTATCGTGTAATCACAAAATAAATATAATAAACATGAACAATAGCTCCAAATCCAAGTACAAGAAAGTTGGTATACAGGGTGGCTCAAAAAGTCAATTAACACCCCGGATACAAGCCCACTTCAGCGCGCAACGTGGAAATGGCGATGACCAATCGTTGCGAGGCCAAGGGGGAACCACATTGACGCCACCCGCGCGGTCGGTGGCCATCTCGATGTCCGCCATCTTGAATTCAACTTCAGAATTTTAAATGGGAAGGGGGTGATATGATATATCAAATCAGGCTAGAATTTCACGAGAAATGCAATGGTGAAGGTTTTTTCGACGTATCTTTAACCAGTAAAAAGTTATGACTGAATTCTTGTACCAATTTGCTCCTTTTCGAGGTGTTAGAAAAATGCCTTAACATTTGTTTAGCGCATCCGTAATGCATTGAGATCAAAGTGATGTCTAGGGAGAGAAGTTCGCATGCCATTGCACACGATTTTAATTGGATACATCCACGAATGGTTGTCGCGAACAATTTACAGTGTGACGCTCCCATTGAATTAAAAGTCCTTCACAGTGACAAGGCTAATGTTTATATTCATAAGGAAGTTCATGAACAGAATATTCGATGCTTTTTATCTGATAACTCATTTTCGACAGATCAAAGCTGAATGGTTAGTGCTGGTAAGTTAATGGTGTGTCGTGCTGTGTGGAACACGATTGGTTAGTCAATTTTTCATCAACGGAACCTTAAATGTTTAGGGCTACTTGGATTTGTTAAATAAACAGGTTATTTCATCCTTGCTTATGGAAGAAGGTACTTTTTACAGAGTTTTTTTTTCAATAGGGAGGAACACCAGAACACTATGGGAACGTTGTGAAGCAGTTTCTGTCCAAAGTTATTTTATCAGATGACAAGGGTGGCATATTCTGTTTATGAACTTCCTTATGAACATAAACATTAGCCTTGTCACTGTGAAGGACTTTTAATTCAATGGAAGCGTCACACTGTAAATTGTTTGCGACAACCATTTATAATGCGCAGTTCTTCATGGATGTATCCGATTAAAATCGTGTGCAATGGCATGCGAACGTCTCTCCCTAGACATCACTTTGATCTCGATGCATTACCGAAGCGCTAAACAAATTTTAAAGCATTTTTCCAACACATCGGAAAGGGGCAAATTGGTACAAGAATTCAGTCATAACTTTTTACTGGTTACAGATACGTCAAAAAAACCTTCACCATTACATTTCTCGTGAAATTCTAGCCTGATTTGATATATCATATCACCCCCTTCCCATTTAAAATTCTGAAGTTGAATTCAAGATGGCGGACATCGAGATGGCCACCGACCGCGCGGGTGGCGTCAATGTGGTTCCCCCTTGGCCTCGCAACGATTGGTCATCGCCATTTCCACGTTGCGCGCTGCAGTGGCCTTGTATCCGGGGTGTTAAGTGACTTTTTGAGCCACCCTGTATATCTTTTTAGCATTAAAAAGAAATACAGATTTTTTTTAAAAAAAAAAATCCATTTATGCAAGCATATTTTCTCCCCTTTGCAACCGAGAACCGATAGTTGCTTTCGTTGTCAATGACAAATCATAAACGTGGAACTCACACAAGCAATAAATGGCCGTCTAGTATCTAATTTACGTGATTTTACTAAATTTACATGTTCGAATATTTACTACGTCCAGCACTTCAGATTTATTCTTTTTCAAATATTAAATACATGCATTTTCCGAAACCGACTTTAAAATGTTTGATGTTTAGTGTTGGACAATTGGCAACATCACAGGCACACTAGCGACATGTCTGGATTTGCCACGTTGCCAAAGTATTTCTTTGACCCAAGATCAGGATTTGATCTAAGATCGACAAATCGACAGTTAGCTTTATACAACATGATAGAAGCTTGAACTTAGTTCATTCCCGGATCGTAGGTCAAATGTGATCACCTGTTAGTGATGTTTATACAACCGGCCTAGAGCTGATAATAAATAACCCGTGGCTCTATAGCCCTGGAAGGGCCTGGCTTATTTCCCGACTTCCAGTCTCCCTCCCACAATCCTATCTAGAGGTGTGGAATCCTTCAACCGGTAATGGGGTCACGTGGGGTCAGCACGTCGAACCCTCAGCCGTTACAGAGGGTTACGCTACTCACTCGTAGCTCCCCAATTACCTCACAATGGTGGGTTGAAACCGGGCCTATACACAGGCCGAGAACCTAGAGACTGAACCCAGGCGGACTCGAAACCACAGTCGGAGCCCAAAGCACAACGCCTCACACCGCACGGCCACGGAAGAGGACTGTTTGTATAAGTGCAGTTATTTATATATTATAATAATAATAAACAAATTGAACACCGTGTCATGAGTGTCTCGAATAATAAACAATCAAAGGGAGTGCTATCTTTCCTCATATGTACAATATGTTTATGTATTCTGAAAGTAATACAGAAATATTAGGAACACGCTTACCAAGGTTGACTAGAAAAATTGAAGACCTAGAGGTGATGGCAGTGGCATAAATGAGACGAGAGAGCTATTGGGCTTCATGGATACCACTTAGTCGAATGTTTAGCGCCTTAGACTTTAGTGCGAGAGGTCCTTCTTTCGGTATCCGGTGGGAGACCCAAAATGCAAGTGTACAGGGTTAAAGCATTGTAGGAGATACTTGAAACGAAAAGATAGCGAACTTTTTCTCCTACTGAAATTGAAATGGGTAGCTATACCGCTCGCGATTCCAACTGGCGGCTGGGAAACAACGAATCAGCGATCGGTTGAATTCTCTTCGGCAGACATCGGGCATTTTCGAGTCACAAGGCATCGAAAGTTCCTGGTGAGACGAAACAAATGAGCGTCGGATACACAGCATGTTGCCAAAAGTACTGCAAATCGGGAGAGAGAGAAATGATCAGCGACGTTACTAGATAAAAGTTGTACAATAGTACACAAAGCACGGAATATTAGTACACAAAACACTGCACAAACAAGCCAATAAAAACAGACGCGGTAGCTCAGTCGTCGACCTCCGTGGCGGAGTGGTTATCACAGTGCGCTAAGAAGCCAAGGGTCCCGGGTTCGAATGCCGTCTAGGAAATCTATGTAATGAGAAAACCGAGAAAAATTGATATGTATGAATGTTAAGAAAAAGTGTGAATTATGGGGTGATAGCACCGCATAGGGATATTTATTTTAAAATTTAAAAAGAAAAGTTGCTATGGCGTCTGACTACCATGCGAGAGACCCAGTTCCATTCCCGGCGGGGGATAATAGGGATTTTTATCCCAACGTTTTCCCCACTCATGCACTCACCCAGCGTCGTATAAAGTGGGTACCTGGAGGAAACTCTGGGAGTGGGGTAAAGGCGGTCAGGGGCATGGTGCTGATCACATCACCCCCACGTTCGGCCGTGATCGAGAAAGTATGGGACCCTAAATCCACACCCTCTATACGCTGTCATGGCGTGGTGCAAAGCACAGAAGAACACTTTACTTTTCTTTAAAAAAAAAACAACAGACGTATGCTTGGCAACGTTGTAACGGGAGAGCGATATTACACCTACAGCTTTTAGTCACTCGTCGAGGCACACACCCCCAAAGACGATTGGTGGACTGATAGAGCTATGTAGCAAAAATTAGGTCATTCGCCAGTTGGGCTTGCAATCAGTATAACTGTGAAGTGGAAAGTAATGTCACGTGGTTAACTTAGAAGCAAAGAAAGTTAAAATACGCAATGGATAACAAAATTAAGGTTCTGAAAAAAAAAAACATCGTCAGTGATGAATGTGTATCGGGATTCTTCCCACGGGGAGGCAGACACACCTGGCTTGTTACTGGAAATCTGAGATTCCAGCTCTGGCAGAAACGCAACGCACGTGATTGGAAAGGCGTCGTAGTTTGCTGGAACCACTCCAGCATCCAGGACACGAAACTTCAGTCTTCCTCGCTAATCCTGTGGGAAAAGGAGCAACTGGTCCTCCTATCTCTCGGAAGATATTGCGTGGAGAAAATACACACCATCAAAGCCGTGTACTAGTTCGTTCCTCTTCATAACGCTCAAAGCAAGCATCGTTGTCGACAAGGTAAACTCAGAAGTTTCGAAAAGAACAACTCTGTGTTGTTGGTCGGTTGCGTTTAAGTACATAAGTTGGTTTAAGTTCGTCGCTACAATAACCGAAACGGTTTACTATACCAGACCGAAGTTAATTGCTGTAGATGCTTCACAAGATCTACACACTGTCCCGGGAATCTATGGCGCAAGCGAACGAAAACGGTTGTAGTGATTCGAGAGGGCTCGACTAATGAACGCATGAGAGAGGGAAGCGAGTGCACGGAGAATTTCACTGATCTTTGAGTTATTCTGTAGGCTGGATTGCAGGGAGAATTTCACTCATCTTTGGGTTAATCTGCAGGCCGAATTAATTACAAGGAGCATTTCACCTGGTTAATCTGCAGGCTGAATTGCAAAGAGAATTTCACTGATCTTTGGGTTAATCTGTAGGCTGGATTGCAGGAACAATTTCACTGATCTTTGAGTTAATCTGTAGGCTGGATTGCAGGGAGAATTTCACTGATCTTTGAGTTAATCTGCAGGCAGGATTGCAGGGAGAATTTCACTGATCTTTGAGTTAATCTGTAGGCTGGATTGCAGGGAGAATTTCACTTATCTTTGAGTTAATCTGCAGGCTGGATTGCAGGGAGAATTTCACTGATATTTGAGTTATGTAGGCTGGATTGCAGGGAGAATTTCACTGATCTTTGAGTTAATCTGCAGGCTGGATTGCATAGAGAATTTCACTGATCTTTGAGTTAATCTGCAGGCTGGATTGCAGGAACAATTTCACTGATCTTTGAGTTAATCTGCAGGCTGGATTACAGGGAGAATTTCACTGATCTTTGAGTCAATCTGCAGGCTGGATTGCATAGAGAATTTCACTGATCTTTGAGTTAATCTGCGGCTGAATTGCAGGAAGAATTTCACGGAGCTTTGAGTTAATCTGTACGCGGCTACAGCTACACTCTGTCCCAGAAATCTCTGGAGCAAGCAAACGATTGATTGATTTGGTGTTTTAAGTCCACTTTATGCACAGTGAGGCTAATCGTAACTGGACCTACAGTTTAAAGTGGGATCGAAACCATTTGTGCCTCCACCGGGTATCGAACCCTTGATTAGCAAGCAAACGAAAACAAGTCCTGTGCACAAGTAGTGACCCGGAGATGGCTTGACCAATAAACGCATGAGACACAATGTAAATGCATGGACGAGGAAAAGCTGCTGCAGCTACCAGCCATTAGCAACAGCGCGCACAGTTTTGTTCTGCCCACTCGCATTCTCTCCTTCTCTGCCGTTATGCGCGGCCTCGCTCCACAGCTTACCGAGATAGAATATAGGTGATGTTTTTGTGATTATACCCTATTCCAAAAATAAAGGGACATTAGAAAACAGCCCTATTGGTAACAGTACCTAAATTACTAAATTAAAGTGAGAATTAATAACAATTGTCTGACGCCTCCCCGATGGAGCAGTGGTCTTCGCTTTGTAATCAAGGGGTTCCGGGTTCGATTCCAGGTGAAGGCATATGGTAGTTCGGATTCCTCTCTTAAAATGTAGGTTCAGTCCCGATTAGCCTTACTCTGCATAAAGTCGACTTAAAAATACCAACTCAATAACAATTACTGTTTTATTTACATCTAAAATGACTGGATCGGTTATGTAACTCAACTAAAAATAAATCGTTAATTGACATAAGTGTAAATTGCAAGCAGTTTCCTTTATGTCTAAAAGTGGAAATACATTGTACATTAGCATGTGACTGCAAAGCTCCAGCACCCTTCCGCAAGAGATGATGTCTAATACTAGTAAATCTTTAACAAATCGCCACACTGTCCCTACTATCTCTGGAGCCAAAGGGGGGGTTGAGAGGCCGGAGCTAAGCAGTACACGCTGCTGCAATTCTGGTAACTGCAGTCGCTTTTCCCCCTCCGCGCAATCCCATTCCCTCTGGCGTGCTCATTATTGGAGCCGTCTCGCAACACTACTTGCCCAGAGACTTGTTCTCGTTCGCTTGCTCCAGAGATATCCGGGACAGAGTGGAGAAGACCAGTGATAAAAAAGGTCGTATGTCCCCCGTGAGAAGGTAGTTAATCCGTCACTGTGTACTTATGCATATGTGTGAAGAGATATTTATAGGGTGAGGTATTGACTGAGAGGAAAATATATGGAAATACTCACAAAAAGATTGTTTGTTTGTTTGTTTGTTTGTTTGATTGTTTGATTGTTTGATTGTTTGATTGATTGTTTGTTTGTATGATTGTTTGTTTGTATGATTGTTTGTATGATTGTTTGTTTGTTTGTTTGATTGTTTGTATGATTGTTTGATTGATTGTTTGATTGTTTGATTGATTGTTTGATTTTATTTCGCTCCTTGTGCAACTTTTGGATAATTTGCGAAGATAGGGATGAGTGATGATGTGATTAAATTGATGAATGGACATTCACAAACATCCACGCCCAGGCTAGGATTCGAACCCGGGACCTCTGGCGTCGTAGCGCGATGTGCTAACCAGTCCGCCACGGGGACCGGCGCACAGAAAAGCATATTGAAACTGACATTGAACCTCTCGTGCGTTGCTTGCTCTTACATATTTTAAACACTGAGAAGACGAACCAGAGAGAGAGAGTAAATTTCCAAACGCTCGCTCCAAACAAGACTTGACATTTCGCCCAACATCGCGAAAATTACCCGTCAAGAAGCACGGCGCTTGCATATACAATCGTCCTCATTATCTGCCCTGTTTTGGAACACTAGCTGCCTAATAGACTTTCAACGACACAAAGGCTTTCTGTAGAGAAGACTCTGCACTAGCCTTGAGTCGACGGTGGCGCCACACCGGAAAATAACAGCGGAAAAGCATATTTAATAACAATTCCAGTGTTCTGTCCTCATTAATCTCGTTTCGTTTGCCGGTGAAGGCACCTAATGACGTAAGCGCCTAGGTGGAAGTCAACAGAAGCTCCTGTTGAAATTTGCCTTCTGGGAGAACGTCTGTAAACAAGTTTACATAAAGGGCAAGACATGTTCTGTTGACGGTATACAGAATTAAGAATGCTAATTTAATTTTATTCCGACAGGTGTGCTGAGAAAATAACTCAACCATTTTTCAACAATCTCATTAAGGAAATTTTAACATTAACTAAACTTGAGTTAGGTTAGACACTCTTCCAGATAAATTTCTGCATGTGGCTCTAAGATCTTCTCAGCCTCTCTGAGATGTGTACCTCAGGGTACTAATTTCAAATCTTCACGGTTGCGTACACCGTCAAATTTTTTGCCCAAGTTTCGCTGTATCTTCCTCTTATTTAAGAATTTCATATGACAACTACATGCGTGGATAACTGGCCTGGTTTTGCATTTGTGAAAACGGCCAAAATATTTCAAGATTGCGGGTGAAAAATCGGTTGTGAAGGCTCTAAATTCACCTGATAGATTGATTGATTTGGTATATATTTTACTTCACTTTTCTGTCGCTTTGGCTAATCGCGAAAATGAGGATGAGTGATGATGAAGGGACACTCGTGCCCAGGCCGGGATACGAACTCGGGATCCCTGGCATCGTAGCACCCTGTGTTTACTACTCCACCAGAAAGGTCGGCTGTGATACTTTCGAATCTCTGTATGCACCATTTTCAAGAAATTTGGAAACATTCTTATTTTACTGCGATAAGTGGATTTCAATAGTAAATTTTCAATGGAAACTTCTGACACCCCCGTAGTGTTAGGCAACACACACAACGCCTTGCAGAGAATGGAGTATTTCAGGATCTAGGTTTCCCATCTTTATTGCCGGTCACCGTACACACCTCCAATTGAAATGGCACATCTACATCCTGAATTACGCGCTTCACTGCAATGTGTTACTAACCTTGTGGCAATGGGAACGTTCGGTCATTGCAGTAGTGTCAGGCAACACCCACAAACATTCTAGGAGAGGAATCAATTCTTATTGGCGGTGACTATACATACAATGGAGAGTTAAATGAAAACCTTATTTTTACACCAGATTTTTGTGTGTAGCTTTGCATATAGAACCATCCACTTAGAGCAAATCCACATAAATTCCAAACCATCCACAAAGAGCAAATCCACATAAATTCCAAACCATCCACGTAGAGCAAATCCACATAAATTCCAAACCATCCACAAAGAGCAAATCCACATAAATTCCAAACCATCCACTTAGAGCAAATCCACATAAATTCCAAACCATCCACTTGAAGCAAATCCACTAAATTCCAAACCATCTTCTTAGAGCAAATCCACATAAATTTCAAACCATCCACTTAGAGCAAATCCACATCAATTCCAAACCATCCACTTAGAGCAAATCCACTAAATTCCAAACCATCCACTTGAAGCAAATCCACTAAATTCCAAACCATCTTCTTAGAGCAAATCCACATAAATTCCAAACCATCCACAAAGAGCAAATCCACATAAATTCCAAACCATCCACAAAGAGCAAATCCACATCAATTCCAAACCATCCACTTAGAGCAAATCCACATAAATTCCAAGCCATCCACTTAGAGCAAATCCACATAAATTTCAAACCATCTTCTTAGAGCAAATCCACATCAATTCCAAACCATCCACTTAGAGCAAATCCACTAAATTCCAAACCATCCATTTGAAGCAAATCCACAAAATTCCAAACCATCTTCTTAGAGCAAATCCACATAAATTTCAAACCATCCACTTAGAGCAAATCCACATCAATTCCAAACCATCCACTTGAAGCAAATCCACATAAATTCCAAACCATCTACTTAGAGCAAATCCACATAAATTCCAAACCATCCACAAAGAGCAAATCCACATAAATTCCAAACCATCCACTTAGAGCAAATCCACTAAATTCCAAACCATCCACAAAGAGCAAATCCACATAAATTGCAAACCATCCACTTAGAGCAAATCCACATAAATTCCAAACCATCCACAAAGAGCAAATCCACATAAATTCCAAACCATCCACAAAGAGCAAATCCACATAAATTCCAAACCATCCACTTAGAGCAAATCCACATCAATTCCAAACCATCCACTTAGAGCAAATCCACATAAATTCCAAACCATCCACAAGGAGCAAATCCACATAAATTCCAAACCATCCACAAAGAGCAAATCCACATAAATTTCAAACCATCCACTTAGAGCAAATCCACATAAATTTCAAACCATCCACTTAGAGCAAATCCACATAAATTTCAAACCATCCACTTAGAGCAAATCCACATCAATTCCAAACCATCCACTTAGAGCAAACCCACATAAATTCCAAACCATCCACTTAAAGCAAATCCATTTAAATTCCAAAGCGCAGTATGCCTGGTAACTTCAATAACAAAAACAATAATTAGGATGTGCCAATGACATTATCGAACTTTCTTCTCCACACATATAATTATAAAATAACTAAATTGACAGGAGTTTAGGTACTGCTATTACGTTCAAATGACGTAACCTAAAACTTATTAAAGTCCTGTTCAGCCCAGTTCGGTACATACTGGAAGCGCTTCACATCAGTTTCGATCAACGATGTCAGATCTCTCAGATTTTCTCCCCGCCGGCCCTCTTACGCGCATGCAGAGCTAAAGCTCTGATTCTCTGTCGTCTGCTGGACGGTAGAGGTCTCAACAAAGGGTGCGGTGTTGCAACCACTTGCAATGCATTTTCCGTTCTGTGGATTTTAACGCATGGACGTTCCGAGGGTGAAAAGCGCGCTCTGAAATCTATCGGCTTGTGTTTGTTATTGCGGTGTTGTATGTTTTCGTTAGTTTCTTGATTTATTGGTGTTGCATTGTTGTTTCTATTTCGTTAATTATTATTTATTGTTGTGTTTGAGTGTGGAGTGCATGAAGTGAGCAAGGAGAACAATGGCATGCTTTTCTCCATGATGCTACAAGAACAAGTAAAAAAGAGGCAAATGTTTGTCCTCGGCCGAACAGTGTTAAACGTGTATGCCTATTTCCGGGCAAATAAATTATTGGCGGCATCGACACAATGAAGACTGCCACTCGAATGACATTTGAAGCAACGGGGATAGATAGCTATGTCAGAGGTCGACTACTATTAAAATTAAGAAAGACTTTAATGTAAACAAAGAGAGAAGCTTTCTGCACCAAGTAAGAAGAATGATATGGGGCGATTCGTCTTGAAAAATATGATAGTTGTTATTAGGAGGACAGTGCATGTTATGTATAGGGAAAATGAGCTACCTACTTTGGGAAAACTTCATAAAATCATCAAAGACGAACATGATTTTCCTAAAATGTCACACTCCACTTTACTGCGTAAACGTAACAACATAAGAATATGTTGTTACGTTTTAAAAATAACTTTAAAGGTTCCTGTACAAAATTTTTTAAATATGATGAAGGACCGGGCGACAAAAAAAGAAACATTTGTTCCGTGTTCTCGATTTTATTGAACAAGTTTGTTTACAGTTCACTTGATTCTCAGATAAGCTAATCGAGACTATACTATAAAATGGAATCGAACCATTGTCCATATGACTAAACGGGGAATCAAACACTCTACTCGATTACAAGACGATATGGTTAATAACTGCATTTCTTAAAAGTTTTTATCGAGTTTTCTTCGAATAGCAGTGGTAATCCGAAAATGCCTTATTCTTTGGTTAACTCACATTAAGCATTTTTTTTTAAATTTTTAAATAGCATTGCTCATATGTATCATTTAAATAATCTGTGAAATCGTGCATTTATCAAAAGCATATATTACTTTCAAAACATAGAAATGTCGTGATTATTCAGTAGTACAGATGTGACAGAATCAAAAGAAAGCGAAAACATTGTTAATTTGCGGAACAGAATATTCGAATACTACTGACAATTGAAACTAAACAATGAATCTGAAGCTGTAAGCCATGCGGCGGCCTTTGTCAGTAACCGACTGTTTTGTTTGTTTCAATTGTCATTTTCCGACCCAAAGCTGGATACGGGTCTGGTTCCAATGTCCATTCATGTTTGTTTAAATTGACAAGAAATGATTGCTATAGCCTGACAAGTAAAGTCCCGATATGCGCACATCGCTGTGGAGCACTTCCTATTACGTAATCCTCCCCAGCACTCTTCTACGTACTAGTCTGGCCTTGGGAGAACGAGTGGTGCCAACTCAGCAAAAATTAAGCTAAAACAAATATGACAAAACTATTTTTACTGTGTAGATTGACGATGCCGGCTCATATCAGTTAATCAGTGGTTCATTTGATTTAATTTGAACATGCGTGCGGTGCGCGGATCATAAACCGTAGTATTACGCACGCGCGTTAAGGTTTATAACGAAGAGAAACTAGTGGGCGAATGACTTCATTTTCTGAATGCGACATCAAGCAGTGGCCTGTTGTTTTTTTAAAAGCCGAGTGGGGTGGGGATTCTTTTGTTTATCGTACAACAATCGCTACGAGAAGGCAATCTGATAACATGCTTGCCTGTGTTCTTTTTTAAAGCATTGAAATGTTCTTGCTCTTTACTCTTGGCTGCATATTTTGAAATGCAAAATTCGAATCATGCCGGGTCCAACGAAATCCACAATCTGCTCTGGAAAGCCCCTTAGAAGACAGGCCAGATTGTTTACAAGTTGCAACATATTTGCGAAATCAGAAGGAGTTACATAAACTTAAGTATAATGTTGTAGAGTCCACAAGCGCCGCCACGGGAGTATCTAAATGGATGGTTTCTCAAGTTTTAAAAGAATTGGATTGGATTGATTTGTTGTTTTAAAATCCACTTTATGCACAGTAAAGCTAATCGGGACTGGACCTACAGTTTAAAGTGGTATCCGAACCACTATGTGCATCCACCGGTAATCGAACCCGGGACCCCTTCATTACAAGGCAACGACGCTACCACTGCGCCATCGGGGAGGCCAAGTTTTAAAAGAAGGAAAAGAGTCGTTGGCGAAAGGTGAGCTGAATTTCTGTACTCCGACAGGTAGAAAACAGCCCAGGAAAAAGCGAATACAAATTTCGTTGAAAATCCTCGGGCTATTCCGCTCCCTCAAGATTGCAACACTGCGAACCAATGTCGCTGCGGAGAATGAAGTGGGGAATTGTGGTGTGAGATGCGCAAAAGCTATTTGCAGCGTCTTGTTTTTAAACTTGTCAAGTTATAGCCCTGCATTTCAGCCCATGTAATGCGTGAAATGAGACGATTTACATTTGAAATCCTAAAAAATATGCCTAATTATTGCATGTGATTTCGCATACACCTCGCATCCCTTCACCACTAAAACAAGAAAACAAAACAAAAAAATATATCTTGTCGTCGGCTGGAGCGACCGCGAGTACAAAATGCTCGTATAATTTTGCAAACTCTCATGTTTGATCTTACATCATGGTAGCGACATCTGTTGCACAATTTTTCAGTTATCCAGTTTGCAAATGAAGTCTCCTATAAATTAATGATATCCATTACTTATTTTTATTATCGGAATCTGATCATAGCAGAAAGAAATCTCTCATGACGTTTGGCTGTACGGAGGCTTTTTAATTGCCAAATTTCTTGGCACTGTGTGCCGCTAGAATAAGGGAACCAGATTTTAAAAGGAACAAACGGGACATTTGTCATGTTTTGATATTTTACCGATGAATGGATCTTTTTCAGTACATCCTTATCTCCAAATAACATTTTGTAAAAGTTTACACACGTGTTATTAAAGTGAACCTTATATTATCAACATAGTTTTCAAATAGCGTTATTGTCACTTGTCCACGAACAATTAATGTACGAAAACACTATTTCAGTGGGGCATTAGTTCCAGGTAAACAGAGAAGAAAATGACACATTGTTGACATCGAAATGTGAAATAATTTCTACCCAACAATGCCACAATTCATAGTAAAAGTAGAGACTGCATTGTTGCAGTAATTTTATGCCTATAAATCATTGTCACAAAATGGAATATTTTGGCGTAACATTTTAGGTTAAACAAAATCGAGACAGAGGCTTAAAAAGGGACTCGCCAGACTAAAACGGGGCAGTCACCTTACGCTAGGAAACCAGATGCTTATGGCCGAAGTTAAACGAACATTGAAAAATAACTGTGACATTACTCAGAAGATTGACAAAAAGTGAAACAAATAATATAAGGTCCGCCCATAAAGAAACCGAACTGTCAAAAAAGAACCAAACCAAATATAAAGGTACTGTATTCTGGCAACACTGCAAAGAGCTATATCTAAACTTCCCGTCAGTGCATGTATCAACCTGGTACAGGCAGTCGGTATCGGGGCAAGCGTGCGTCAGATGCAGGTTGTGTGCAGGCGGCGCACAAAATACGCGAACCAAGATGGAATAAAGTTACAGCATAAAGTTTTGTTACAATTTGGGTAAATAGTTTACCGAAACGTTACAGATGATACGGACAGTGTATGGTGATGCAGCATTATCAAGAACCCAGGTGTGTGACTGGTACAATCGTTTCAAAGGTGGACGTGAAAGTGTCGAGGATGAACCAAGATAAGGGAATGACGACATGTGGAGAAAGTTCGTGCACTGGTTAGAGGTGAGAGACTTTTAACCACGCAGAAACTGTCAGACATCAATCAGTGAAAGTGCTTGGTCGACTCAGAAACAGTTTGAAGCGGGTTAGGAAGGACCTCTGTGATTCTGGCCAATGGTTTTTGTTACACGATACTGCTCGGCCTCATACGGCATTGTCTGTACAACAATACCTTGCTAAGCATTCAGTGATAGTGATGAATCACCCTCCATATTCTCCAGATTTATCGCCTGCTGATTTTTTCCTTTTTTCCAAGCTTAAGATGGCTATGAAAGGGCGAAGATTTGACGACGTCGCGGATATTAAATTAAATGTTACGCGTATTTTGCGAACACTTACTGTCAATGACTATCAACAATGTTTCCAAGACCTGTACAAACGCTGGTCACAGTGTATTGCCTCCTCTTGTGATTATTATGAAGGTGATAAAGTCATTTGAAGGTAATTACTTGTTTTCTTTCCTAAAAGAAAAATGTTCTGTTTTTTTTATGGGAGGGCCTTATATAAAAATACAGGGTTATAGAGAAATGGTATTTTCGATATTCGAAATTTGAGGTTGTGAGACTGAAATCGAATTGGACACGAATTGTACAGAAATGCATTCTAAAAATTTCGAATTGTACTAAGTTCCTTGTACCAGATCTCGTACACAAAAATACCAGGTACCAGAGAAACGAAAAACCCTACCAATCGAAATTCCAATGTAGAAACAAGAATTTTTCTGGAACCCCATATTTTGATATGCGATTACTGGTATAAGGAGCTTGATACAATACGAAATATTTGGAGTGCATTGAGGTGGAATTAGTTTACAGGATTCTTGCTGGGAAACCTGATGGTAAGATACCAGTAGGAAGGCCAAGAGGAAGATCACGTTGATGGATGAGATTGGATTCATCTTGCCCAGGATAAGGACAGATGGAAGGCTTGTGTTGCTGCAGCTATAAATCTTCGGGTTTAAGAAAGCTAGAGAGTTAGTTAGTTAATAACTTAACAGGTTACCCTGATTAGAGAAATGTAGCAAGCCAGAAGCAATAACCTCCTTCGTCGGCAGTTACTCTCTCAAGCATTCAAAGAATGCTAGGTCAATATTAAATCAATCCTCCTGATTGAATGGTATTAGGGAACAATAACCAAGGGGTCGAGGAAAAAGGATAAGTTAGAGAGTAGCGGACGACGTGGGGTCTTTTGCTTTGAATCGAGGAACGAGAAACATCGGGGATTAAAAATTCCATGTGTGAAAAGTAACCTCTCGCCCATTACCATCAAGTTATCTGCCAAGGGCGAGTGCTCACCAGTGAGGATGAATGAATGACAAAACTACATCACCCAAGCATAATGGTTAAGATTCTTTGTTTCATCCGACGAATCTCACAGTTCGTTACGAAAAGGTGCAACTCGAATATATATTGTTATTTGGAGTTTCCTTGTTGTTGGGTTCCAACGAAATTTTCCCATACCAAAAGGCCATTTATACCCTTTCAACAGGGGTGCGGGAAGCTGTGGCTAAGTTGATACACCCCCGGTACTGTTGTCTGCAGTCGTGGCGAGAAGGCAACAGAGTTACGTTTCCTGCCCCATATTTCAGCTCTGTTCATGACACTATTGCTACTTTTGGGCCAGGAATGGATACTTCACACTGGTCGTTCGGATCACGATAGTGACCCACTCATTTTCACGTGCTGCTGATGTTTGGCAACACTGTGGACCTTGGCTCCCAGTGTTACAGCTTCCTGGAATAGTCCAGGAATTCTGTTCGTTCAGCCGTTATTTGAAAAAGATCCATTTTTGACTTGTCTTAAGAGCTCACATTTCGGTGGAGCACAATAGTGAACCGCGCGACAATTGACGGTAGCGTTTTTCAAAACTAGTAGAGGAAAAGGTCTAAATATGGACCTCCCTTTTTATGTTGTCATTTTCGGAGGAAAAAAATTAATATATCAAGCACCTGCCTTTAAAATGCATGCTAAACTATAGAAGGTCTCAATTTTTCTTAAAAAAAAAGCAATTTCCAACAGATGGTAAAATGATGTATTTCAAAATTGTGGTCTAAATATGGGCTACTGGTGGCAATATCACAAAAAGCAATTAAAATTTAAAAAAAACAGTCATTCATCGCTAAAACATAATAAAATTAATATTTATGAATAATCAGTTGTTTTGAAAATCACGCGGAATGGAAAAAATCGGAATTAAGAAAAACATCCAAATATTTGTTGAAAATGTGATCTCAACATTAGACCTCATGTCATAGCCCATATTTAGACCATCATGTTATTTTTCTTCTTCAATTTATTTTCGCTTTCTGTGGAACATATTTCACAAACGAATCATGGCATTACAAAAGCCCACATTTGTTTTATGTACCGCTAATATCATAACCCATAGCAAGCAGATGAGAATTCAGAGTTAAAACATACCTACAAAAAGTTTTCGGAGGTCGCAATTCTATAATTGCGCAACCTTTGTCCTTGACAGATAACCAGTTCCAATAGCCACTTCCAGGCTGCAGCACCCGGGAGCGCTGATAACTCCAAAACCCATATTTAAACCTTCGCCCATATTTAGACCTTCTCCTCTATTTATAAAAGTAGTTTTTTTAAAGTAAAATATGTTCTAAATGCATGAAGTGGGTGCGTCCAGACTACCAAAAACCTCCTTAAGAGTATTGTGGCGAACAGGAATAGTAAAAGTAAGATTTTAAGATTATTTTTGTTGTTGTTTCATCAGAATCAAAATTCTGGAGTTCAATATACGTATTTAGAATTTCTATCCTCCGGTAATGTTGAGAAAAATAACTTACCATCTTTTGCTAAGTGAACTAGAATACATTAAAATGTGCATTCTCGCTATAAAACCAGAAAGATTTTGACAAATAATGGGTAAGAGGGACAATATTCGATGGATTACAATAGTGATCCGCGCGACCAATGTTATGGGGATCATTTTGTGTGTGTGTGTGGGGGGGGGTAAGTTAATTTTGAAAAATATAAAATTGTAGTTGATTTCACCTGCGTTCAGTACAGACCTTTCAATTTTCAGTTTCCACTCAGGGTATCTGTTAAGGATGGTGAGTGGAAGCCTGTATGGTCTCTTAGAAACGGTTGCAGCAAGTAAAACGATTCTGATCTTTAAAGGATGCTCATCCTCTATGGCTCTCTCAGAGGATTTGCTGTGTTAAATTAAATTTCACAGCTCAGCCTGCCCCAAGAGCAGACGGACCATACACTTGGTAGAGCAAAAAGGGTGATGAAAAGAATGGGAAGATGAAAGAAAACTTGAGAGAGACACACAGAGAGAGAAATATTTAATATTAAAGAGGGAAACAAGTTAGCGGCACGCTTATTGGTCGAATTGTTCCTGCCGTGGAACGTCACCAGCAACAATTCTAAAGGCCTCTTCCAATGGCGTCTTTGAAGCGCTGCAGCGGGTGGCAATCTCAGTTCCGAAACAGACGTTGTTGGAAGAGCATGGACTGTCCTGTACAATACAGAGTGTATCACAATAGAGCAAATAACTTTAGGAATTTATTGCGACTAAACTGTATGGAATACAACAATGATACATGTTAAGTATCAATCAGTAAGGCTTCAACTTTCTATCAACGTCTACAAATGGCTACAAATGTTCACCTGTTATGCAACACACATCCCATCGAAATTCTAGTTCTTGCCACACTTTTCTCAATAACTCCTTGTACACAAGGCAAGGGCGTTTCCTATTCTCTCCTTTAGCTGTTGCACATTCTATGGCATGGGTGGTACATACACTTTGTCTTTCACAAAGACACAAATGCAAAAGTTTAGAGGTGTAAAAGTCACCATTTTCTATAACAGTACACTAGTGCCACAATGATCGAGGTTACAAAAGTCTTGCACATGACAACAAAACTTGAAGGTTTTCTCATTGTTACACAACTAACCTTATTGTTGTGTTTCAGATATCCTTTTAAAAATAAACCTGTACATACTCTATTATGATGCACGCTATATTGCCAAGAGTTGCTTGTAGAATTAGCAAAGGTCCTTTCCCACTTTCATGCGGAGCCATTCATTACAGGACTCTTTAACAACCATCATCGGAGGGAGGGAACTATGTGCTTACAATAGGTTTGGCAACAAAGGGTGTCTCAGACTCCAGTTTGTTTCGCACCGCGAGCAGCGTTCGGCGCCCCGGAACACGAAAGTTAACGATGGGAGCCGAAAACCGATCGCTGATATGTGGATCTCCTCCCGAGTATGTTTCGTACTGCGAGCAGCGTTCGGCAGCATCTTCGCGATTAGCCAAATCGATCAATATTTAAGTCCACTAAGATAGACTAATCGTTACCGTGGCATGGATTTAAGTGAGGTCAGAGTCATGGGGTGTAGGAGGTGACTCTTTCCGAAGACACCCAAATGTCAACGTAGTACACCCTGGACTGCATTTTGCAGACTATCGAGGCTCTGGCGTCTGGATTCACAGCCAGTATAAACTTCTGTGTGGCTAGTGTTGTGTCCTGTCCCTTTGCGTTTGTGACTGTCCCTTCATCCATCACAATTCATCCTAATCTTACAGATTAGCCAAATGTGGCAGACAAGGGAAATAACGTAATTCAATCAATCAACCAACCGAATCACGGTATGTCCTTGCACCGGAGTTTGAACCTGGGAACCCTTACTTACAAGGTAAACGTTTAAAATTAACCACCTCTCAGTGGAAAAGCGCGTTGAGTAGTTGACTCAGGAGCTCAGCACAAGTTCTGGGTTCGAATCCTGGCCTAAGCACGTGTGTATCCTTGAACAATTCCCCCTCCTTCTCCCAGTCGTGACTCATCCTATTCATGAAATATAGAAACGCGTACCACATTAAAGATTGATTTATTGAGTTGGAGTTTTTAAGTCCACTTTATGCACAGTAAGGACTGGACCTACAGTTTAAAGTGGGATCCGAACCACTATGTGTCACCACCGGGTCTCGAAACCGGGACCCCTTGATTACAAGGCGACGACGCTACCACTGCACCATCGGGGAGGCCTCATTAAAGATTGATTGAAGATTGTTATGTTTTATTTTACTTCGCATTTCTGCCATTGTTGGCTAATGGTAAAGATTAGTGATGAGTGATGATATGATGAAACTACTTATAAAGAACATCCTTGCCCAGGCCGGAAGTCCAACCCGGGACCCCTGGCATCGTAGCGCGCTGTGCTAACCACTCTGCCACGGAGGCCGCCAAATTAGAGAAAAACAAGTATTGCACATACTTGAAAATAAAGCGATAAAATTAACAAGGAAACTTCTACGTTCCGTTGATCCGGATTCGTTCGCAAGAGCATTCCTTCCCTCCAGCGGATTTAATTCCGCAGCTCAGAATTCATAACGCGAAGTGCTGTTTTGGCAGTTTCCCGCCTTTTCGCGGTTTAACGTCGCCACCTACGCTCAGAAACAATTTCCGGGGACCCGTGCTTACTTTAAAGTACGTCGGAACCTGTTGCTTAGCAACCGGATAATTATGTGGAAAGCGAGAGAACGACTCCCTAGGAACCGCTGCTGAAGCATCGAGCTACACGTTTGTGTATCGGTGAGAAATAGTCACGAGTGAATGACAAGAAATGAAGTGGGATATAGTGTCAAAAGACACGAGTCGTTGCTTCCAAGAATTGTTTTCTTGGAAGGATGGTTACGAAGCAGGGGTAAAGTGGGATTGTGTGTGTGTCACGCCATATAATTCATCTACATAGCTCAAGAACAAATGTTCTACTCCTTGCCCTATGCTGCTTCCGTTCCTTTATTAGCTTTCGTTCGCAGTGTTGCCAGTCAGTCATTTATAGCTGCTATTCTCTGCTCCGAAACAATCGACGAGTCAAGGTCAAGTTTCTGCTCCTTACCCTCGGCTGGTTCTCTCCCTATTCGCAGTGTGGCCAGTCATTCATCTAGACTATCATCTGTTGCGAAGGGATCGACGAGTCAAGGTCAAGTTTCTGCTCCTTACCCTCGGCTGCTTCTCTCCCTATTCGCAGTGTGGCCAGTCAGTCATATATACTATCATCTGTTGCGAAGGGATCGACGACTCAAGGTCAAGCTTCTGCTCCTTACCCTCGGCTGCTTCTCTCCCTACTCGCAGTGTGGCCAGTCAGTCATCCATACTATCATCTGTTGCGAAGGGATCGACGACTCAAGGTCAAGCTTTTGCTCCTTACCCTCGGCTGCTTCTCTCCCTACTCGCAGTGTGGCCAGTCAGTCATCCATACTATCATCTGTTGCGAAGGGATCGACGACTCAAGGTCAAGCTTCTGCTCCTTACCCTCGGCTGCTTCTCTCCCTACTCGCAGTGTGGCCAGTCAGTCATCCATACTATCATCTGTTGCGAAGGGATCGACGACTCAAGGTCAAGCTTCTGCTCCTTACCCTCGGCTGCTTCTCTCCCTACTCGCAGTGTGCCCAGTCAGTCATCTATACTATCATCTGTTGCGAAGGGATCGACGACTCAAGGTCAAGCTTCTGCTCCTTACCTTCGGCTGCTTCTCTCCCTACTGGCCGTGTGGCCAGTCAGTCATCTATACTATCATCTGTTGCGAAGGGATCGACGACTCAAGGTCAAGCTTCTGCTCCTTACCCTCGGCTGCTTCTCTCCCTACTCGCAGTGTGGCCAGTCAGTCATATATACTATCATCTGTTGCGAAGGGATCGACGACTCAAGGTCAAGCTTCTGCTCCTTACCTTCGGCTGCTTCTCTCCCTACTGGTAGTGTGGCCAGTCAGTCATCTATACTATCATCTGTTGCGAAGGGATCGACGACTCAAGGTCAAGCTTCTGCTTCTTACCTTCGGCTGCTTCTCTCCCTACTGGCAGTGTGGCCAGTCAGTCATATATACTATCATCTGTTGCGAAGGGATCGACGACTCAAGGTCAAGCTTCTGCTCCTTACCCTCGGCTGCTTCTCTCCCTACTCGCAGTGTGGCCAGTCAGTCATATATACTATCATCTGTTGCGAAGGGATCGACGACTCAAGGTCAAGCTTCTGCTCCTTACCCTCGGCTGCTTCTCTCCCTACTCGCAGTGTGGCCAGTCAGTCATCCATACTATCATCTGTTGCGAAGGGATCGACGACTCAAGGTCAAGCTTCTGCTCCTTACCTTCGGCTGCTTCTCTCCCTACTGGCAGTGTGGCCAGTCAGTCATCCATACTATCATCTGTTGCGAAGGGATCGACGACTCAAGGTCAAGCTTCTGCTCCTTACCCTCGGCTGCTTCTCTCCCTACTCGCAGTGTGGCCAGTCAGTCATATATACTATCATCTGTTGCGAAGGGATCGACGACTCAAGGTCAAGCTTCTGCTCCTTACCTTCGGCTGCTTCTCTCCCTACTCGCAGTGTGGCCAGTCAGTCATATATACTATCATCTGTTGCGAAGGGATCGACGACTCAAGGTCAAGCTTCTGCTCCTTACCCTCGGCTGCTTCTCTCCCTACTCGCAGTGTGGCCAGTCAGTCATATATACTATCATCTGTTGCGAAGGGATCGACGACTCAAGGTCAAGCTTCTGTTCCTTACCCTCGGCTGCTTCTCTCCCTACTCGCAGTGTGGCCAGTCAGTCATCCATACTATCATCTGTTGCGAAGGGATCGACGACTCAAGGTCAAGCTTCTGCTCCTTACCTTCGGCTGCTTCTCTCCCTACTGGCAGTGTGGCCAGTCAGTCATCCATACTATCATCTGTTGCGAAGGGATCGACGACTCAAGGTCAAGCTTCTGCTCCTTACCCTCGGCTGCTTCTCTCCCTACTCGCAGTGTGGCCAGTCAGTCATATATACTATCATCTGTTGCGAAGGGATCGACGACTCAAGGTCAAGCTTCTGCTCCTTACCCTCGGCTGCTTCTCTCCCTACTCGCAGTGTGGCCAGTCAGTCATCCATACTATCATCTGTTGCGAAGGGATCGACGACTCAAGCTCAAGCTTCTGCTCCTTGCCCTCGGCTGCTTCTCTCCCTACTCGCAGTGTGGCCAGTCAGTCATCCATACTATCATCTGTTGCGAAGGGATCGACGACTCAAGGTCAAGCTTCTGCTCCTTACCCTCGGCTGCTTCTCTCCCTACTCGCAGTGTGGCCAGTCAGTCATATATACTATCATCTGTTGCGAAGGGATCGATAAATCAAGGTCAAGCTTCTGCTCCTTACCCTCGGCTGCTTCTCTCCCTACTGGCAGTGTGGACAGTCAGTCATATATACTATCATCTGTTGCGAAGGGATCGACGACTCAAGGTCAAGCTTCTGCTCCTTACCCTCGGCTGCTTCTCTCCCTACTCGCAGTGTGGCCAGTCAGTCATATATACTATCATCTGTTGCGAAGGGATCGACGACTCAAGGTCAAGCTTCTGCTCCTTACCCTCGGCTGCTTCTCTCCCTACTCGCAGTGTGGCCAGTCAGTCATCCATACTATCATCTGTTGCGAAGGGATCGACGACTCAAGGTCAAGCTTCTGCTCCTTACCCTCGGCTGCTTCTCTCCCTACTCGCAGTGTGGCCAGTCAGTCATCCATACTATCATCTGTTGCGAAGGGATCGACGACTCAAGGTCAAGCTTCTGCTCCTTACCCTCGGCTGCTTCTCTCCCTACTCGCAGTGTGCCCAGTCAGTCATCTATACTATCATCTGTTGCGAAGGGATCGACGACTCAAGGTCAAGCTTCTGCTCCTTACCTTCGGCTGCTTCTCTCCCTACTGGCCGTGTGGCCAGTCAGTCATCTATACTATCATCTGTTGCGAAGGGATCGACGACTCAAGGTCAAGCTTCTGCTCCTTACCCTCGGCTGCTTCTCTCCCTACTCGCAGTGTGGCCAGTCAGTCATATATACTATCATCTGTTGCGAAGGGATCGACGACTCAAGGTCAAGCTTCTGCTCCTTACCCTCGGCTGCTTCTCTCCCTACTCGCAGTGTGGCCAGTCAGTCATCCATACTATCATCTGTTGCGAAGGGATCGACGACTCAAGGTCAAGCTTCTGCTCCTTACCCTCGGCTGCTTCTCTCCCTACTCGCAGTGTGCCCAGTCAGTCATATATACTATCATCTGTTGTGAAGGGATCGATAAATCAAGGTCAAGCTTCTGCTCCTTACCCTCGGCTGCTTCTCTCCCTACTCGCAGTGTGCCCAGTTAGTCATCTATACTATCATCTGTTGCGAAGGGATCGACGACTCAAGGTCAAGCTTCTGCTCCTTACCTTCGGCTGCTTCTCTCCCTACTGGCCGTGTGGCCAGTCAGTCATCTATACTATCATCTGTTGCGAAGGGATCGACGACTCAAGGTCAAGCTTCTGCTCCTTACCCTCGGCTGCTTCTCTCCCTACTCGCAGTGTGGCCAGTCAGTCATATATACTATCATCTGTTGCGAAGGGATCGACGACTCAAGGTCAAGCTTCTGCTCCTTACCTTCGGCTGCTTCTCTCCATACTCGCAGTGTGGCCAGTCAGTCATATATACTATCATCTGTTGTGAAGGGATCGATAAATCAAGGTCAAGCTTCTGCTCCTTACCCTCGGCTGCTTCTCTCCCTACTCGCAGTGTGGCCAGTCAGTCATATATACTATCATCTGTTGTGAAGGGATCGATAAATCAAGGTCAAACTTCTGCTCCTTACCCTCGGCTGCTTCTCTCCTTACTCGCAGTGTGCCCAGTTAGTCATCTATACCAGTGGTATTCAAAGTGTGCGGCGCGCGTCCGCATGGAGGCACGAGAACTTTAGAAAAAATATTCTTTATCTGATAGTTCAAAACGTGTTAATAAAAAAAAATCAATATCTTCTGCATTATTGCAACTCACATTGGTTGTCAATCGGCAATGTTATCTCCCGTATTCCTTGAACTGAGACGGGAACTGTACTCGTTTCTTGTAGAAGAAAACCATGCTAAATATAAAAACTTTATTAACAGTGCCTTAGAAATTGGCTTTACATTCTGATATTTTCCACAAACTGAATGTTCTGAATGTATCTCCACAAGTTACAAGGGAATCCTGCACCTATCAGATAAGAAGGACGCTGCTTTGTAAGAGAGAGGTTAAAGATGAATGCATTGGTGATTGTTTTCGTACATTGATCATATTGTTACAAGAAATAGGACTACAATTAAATGTAAAAATTAAAAAATTTTTGTATTCTGATTTTTAATTTCTATTATCCAGCCAGCTCTTTTAATTGTATGTATTTATCCTTTTTGTCTCTTGAATATCGTATCGCTAAACGAATGGACCCCAGCTTACAAGCATTAAAAAAATATACACCACCTGTACGATTACACACATTATACAGTAAAACCTCGTTAATCCGGACTAATGGGGGGATAAGTTGATCGGTTTAACGAAAGTCCGGATTAACTCAAATATCCTAAAAGAACAGTAGAAAGTGCATTAAAACTCAGTTTATAGCAACAAAACACGTTTATTATGGTGTATTTAAAGGGCATAGGCGTAAATACACTATACAGTTACAAAGTCTGCGGGAAACAGAATTTCATCAGTGGTTAACTTCCTTTTGTTTGGGAAGTTCTCTTGTTGACTTCTAGCCACATTTAAAACCTTGCATTCTGCTTTTGAGGGGGGGGGGCTTCTGCCTGTCCGGATTTAGCGAAGTCCGGCTTATCGGGGTCCGGATTAACGAGCTTTTACTGTATTTTCATTACTTGTATGTGCACTAACAGTAAATAAACGCACGAAGAAGAGATTATGTGTTGGTATTTCATGGTTACATCAAATGTATGCATCTATTATTCTCGAGGGAGGGGAGGCGCCTGCAGATTTTGGCAGCAGAGGGGAGCCACGATAGTAAAATTTTCTAAACCCCTGATCTATACTATTCTCTGTTGCGAAGAGATCGACGACTCAAGGTCAAGGTTCTGCTCCTCGCCCAGTGTTGCCTCTTTCTCTCCCTACTCGCAGTGTTGCCAGTCAGGCATCTATACCATTCTCTGTTGCGAAGGCATCTACTGCTCAAGGTCAAACACTTGCTCCTCACCTATACTGCTTCTATCATGTTTTTTCTCTCCCTCAGAGTTGCCATTGAGGTACTTTTCTCTGTTGAAAAGATTCAACGGCTCAAGGTCGACACCACAATGTACAGGATCTCTCCCTCCTTCCAGTGTTGCTATATAGTGGAACCACAAGGAAAGAAACCTGCGCAGACCCGCGACTCCTGTGCACCGTACTCCCGCGACCAGGGGAGGGGGAGAGTGGACCATGCTTCCTTATGGCCCGAGTTGAACGGAAGTAGGGAAAGCTGCGCGGGACTTTTCGTCCAAGGTTTCTTCCTTGTGGTTGCTCTATAGTGGTACCATTTTTCACTATCGCTTTTCATTTTATTATTTATTGTCAGTGACTGCTATGATCAGTAGGGAGAAATGAGTTGAATATCTTGTGGCAGAATACTACCCAATTTTAATGTTGAAGAGATGAACTTTGTCGAAGTATTTTATGCTGGAATTTCACAACGTCCTTATCATTGTTAAATCACTAGCTTTACTTTAGGTCTACCTTTTACCTGATCCTTGTGGCGCAGCAGGTAGCGTAACGCAATACGAAACTAAGAGCTTTGGGTTCAAATCCTGGACAAGACATTGTAATTAACAAACATCTATCGCATTAGTTCATTATTGATTCTCATTAACATGATCTCATAACAAGATAACCCAAACAGAAATGGTGGTCCACTTTATTCACGGGTACGCTAATCAGAATTGGATCTACACTTTATTGGAAATCGTACTATGGTAATGTGCTCAGCACGAATTGAACCCGGAACCTCTAGATTACGAATTAGTAGTGGTACCATTACGTTAACGACATATAAAAGAAACATCTATATCTTAACGACTCCCCGATGGTGTAGTTGTAAATCTGGCTTGTCATGACGGTGTCCCGGGTTCGATTCTCGGTGCACAGTGGTTCTATTCCTACCTTAAGCGGTAAGTTTACTCCTGATTGGCCTATCTGAGCATAACGTGGGCTTAAACTTTAGCAAACTTTCTGTTAACGACATAGTTCTCTTGTCCATAATAACGATGCAGAGTGTCTTATGTTTTCGATTTATTATCTCACCACACTAAGTTCTCATTTCAACTCATGAACATCTGCATACATGTTCCTTTATCTAAATATAATTCATTCCATTGTTACGATTATCCTAAGAAGCAGCAAAGGTAAATGGAATAGTGAAAGATATCATTTATAAGTATGCACTATATTATGTTTGCACGGTTTAATTTTTTTTATCGTAAGAGTTTGGTAAGTAAATCACATCTCAAGGTGTATTTTTGCTCGTTTCTTTATGCGAGGGTGGGTAAATAACAAACTTAAAAGTCCAACATATATTGTAGTAGAGCATATATTAAGATCAAATTGACATAGGTGTAATTTATTGTAGAAATTGTTTAAACCTGCAAAGCGCCATCTTGTGTTTTTAAAGATCGAGACTCATACAAAAAAAAAATTAAAGTTACTTTTGTAGTCAGTTAGGCTAATCGGGACAGAGACTCTGTCCGAAAGGTACAAAGTACAGCCTTGAAGTATGATCTTGGCGGAACTGACGTCACCTAGTACAGTTCGAAAGCGCCAAGAACAGAAGTACACAAGGGCACAGCTCGCAGTGCAGATGGTTGGCGACTAGGTCACGTGGTTTCCGCACTCTTTGTTCATTTGTTTAAAATCACGGAGGTAGATATACGATATGGGCCAGTAAGTTGTTGGTTATAGTTCTTCTAATGTGTGGAAATGTATGTGTAAGAACATTTGAAAATGATATGTGATTTCTATGGTGAAAAACAAGTGTTCAAACGCGAGGAAAACAACGAGTACTCAGTTTTATGATCGTATTTGGCGCTGCAGTCGAAGTGCAATTCGAAAGACACTTCCAGTCCACGACTTGAAGACCGCACTCCAAGACCATACTCGGAGAATGCTCGCTTCAAGTACGGTCTTGCACCTCTCGGACACGCATTGGGTAAAGTGTCTCTCTCCATCGGGAATCGAACTCGTGACCCCCTGCATTACAAGGAAGGCTCATACAAGCTTAAACCAGTGAAGATCAATGGTTTCTTGAATTTTGGAAGCCTAAAGGAAGCTTCAGACCGAAGCGACAAACGGCACCGATCCTAGTGCATTCACTGCTCATGCGCTACAAGAGACCGAGGTTACACGATGCACAATATTGAAAAAAAACGGCACAGTCCGAGCGACATGTGTAACTCAACCACTGCACTCTGTCCCGGGAACCTATGGAGCAAACGAACGAGAAGAAGTCTCTGCGCAAGAGAGAGCTCGACTGACGAACGCGCGTGAGAGGGGAAGTGAGTGAATGGAGGGGAAGACCCGGCTGCAGCTATAGTCCGCGCGTTTATTATGTCCCCATCGGCAACCCTTTTATAAAACTTAACACTGACAATAATAGCAAACAATAGCCAAGCCGCTCCCGATAAGCGCATGCACTCAGACGTTGTTGCCACATTTTCTTTACATTTCTTGTAGTTGCAAGGCGCCTCTCATTATTTTTGCTCCATAACCACGTGCGGGGTTGATTCTTTTTAACTAGTTGTGTTGTGTTATGGTGCTGTTTTGTTGCGTTGTTATAGTGTTGTGCTTTTAGTTTTTTCCTTAGACTTTGAATAATGCAAGTTATCACTCACGGCTGCTAGTGAAAATCCTAAGTCTGAAGACAAAACTCCAGGATATTATTTCCTTCATGGAGAGCAGAGGTACCCATCCCCCCCTTCCCAAAGACAATGGTGCATTTCCCCCAAAAATCATGTCATGCGTCCCCCCAGATTATATCATGTGCCCCCCCCCCCAAAAAAAAAACATCATTCGCGCCCTCAAACCATAACGTAATCCCCACAAAGTATTTCATTACGACAGAGTATCTACCGAAAGTAACTTTTTCCTTAGCTTTACAGAACACTATACTTGATCTGCCCTTTGTTAACCGCTGGGGATATAATGAACGCGGAGACTTTACCAGCAGCAGCGCGCACTACCTTGCTCCGCCCAATCGTTATCTCCCCTTCTCTGCCGTTATACGCCGCCTTGCTCCACAGACTCGCGAGGCAGAGTGCATTTGCATTCACCGTGTATCGAATTCGGGTTTACGAACTGAGAAGAAAGTAGGCAGCCGATTGGTAGAAAGACTCGTAGTCGGGCATTTAAGTGACTGCACCTATGGTCGTGGAAAGAAATATTCCCCCATAAAACTACTGGTGTTAAGGCTCTATGGAAGAAGTATTTTTTTTCTATAACTGTACACCATGAAGATTGTATCCTGAGACAACCAGGCACTTAATGAGCCTTTAAAAATATGCGTAGGTCAAGAAAGAGTCTGTGTTGGAAAGTAGGAAAACCGGTGCAATTTTGCATGCAAAACTCAGTTTTTTGACCGGCCCTCGTATATAAGAACTACGCCAATTTATGATCCTGAGACGTGTGTCCGGGATTTCTGAAAGGAGGGGGTTGTAAACTCCTTTTTGTAGTCAGTCCTCATTTTGCCATAGTTTTCTGCCTTTGACGTTCCTTTCTAGGAATACTAAGAGAGGGGGGGTTACCCCACCAACCCCCCCCCCCCTTGGTCACGCCACTGCTCCTCAGAGTAGAAGTGTTTTGCGAGTTATTGCACACATCAAGGTTCCCCACGGTATTCGGTCGCTCAGCCGTCTTAAAAGTGGGGGAGGGGATGGAGGAGTCGAATGACGAATTCTTGGCCAACAGGGGGCAAAACGACAACAGCAAACAGGCCCTATATAAGAAATACCAGGAGTGCTCAAGGCCACGTAGAAGCATCCGTCTTCATTACTTCGCCTCGCTGCCGCTGCTGATTGATGGCGCTTGCAGCACGTTCGGGCTATCCTGGAGGGAAAAAAAGGTTATTCATCTTCTCTCTGCGGGGGTGAGGGTCCGTGGGTTCGGTCCAAGGCAGGAAAGAGGTGTTTCCGTCAGCCAGCAATAACCTGGGGGAACTTCCGTAAACCGTCCTGGAGTGATGAGTCTTATTTCCTGAGGATTTACGGAACACTTAGGACAATGGAGTCAGGTTGATGGTTAAAGCTCATCCGCCTGTATCAAATGGATTTCCGTGGCTTGTACCTAAGTCCTTCCGATGAATAATGAGCTACGATTTGGAAATGTAAAGTACGTTTATCTCTAACCCCCCCCCCCCCAAATGTCACTCAAGCGTCACCTCCTCTTTTAAGAACTTGTTGCCCATCGTTAGCGTATGGGCTTGCACATTGAGTCTTGGGTTCGCATCTTATAAAATTTTATCTACTTTACTTCCTTATTTTATTAAGTCTTAAATTCGATTTTTATAATCGCTTTTCCTAAGTCTACAAGATCCCGGGTTCGGTACCCGGTGGAGGCACATAGTGCTTCGGATCCCAGTTTAAACTGTAGGCCCAGTCCTAATTAGCCTTACTGTACATTATGTGGACTTACAACACCAATTGAATCAATCAATCCTTAGTCTACACAAAGAAAAAATTGTTTTCGTATTGTCCTGTCTATTTCATTGAACTTTGGTGTCCTCGTGGCGGAATGGTTTGAATGTCCACGCTTGCAACGGGTGATCCTAATATGAAGACATCCAAAATTAAACCTTACTTTCACGTAGTACACACCGGTAACTGCAATCTTGCAGACTAATGAGGCTCTGGCGCTTAGATTCATAGCCAGGAGAATCCTCTGCAGAGCTGCCTGTTGTCCTGTGTTTTGTACTTGATTGTTTGATTTGCTTTATTTTACTTCGCTTCTTGTGCCACTTTTGGAAAATTTGCGAAAATGGGGATGGGTGATGAGATGATGAAATTCATGAATGGACACTCACAAATATTCATTCCCAGGCCGGGATTCGAACCCGGGACCCCTGGCGTCGTAGCGTGATGTGCTAACCACTCCGCCACGGGGGCCGGCTGTGTTTTGTACTTGTACGTGCTGAACTACTCTATACTAGTGTTGCCATATGAAGGGAAATTTCCCTTCTTGCAGGGAAAATTGGACCGAATTTTAAGCCAAAAGGAAAGAGGTAGATTGGATAAAAATGTTTTGAAAATTAGGGAATTTGAAGACACCCGGCCCAATATTAATTAAGTTAGGTCTCAGTTTCTTATTAACATTTTTTCAGGTCACTTCTAATTTCTATTCCTTTGAATATAAGCCTATTATAAATATTTGCATTTCTATTTTGTATTATTTTACGTCGCTCTTCTACTTAATAGCAACGATAAGGATGAATAATGAACTTAAGAAATGGGTGATGGAATAAATTTAGGGTTATCACACACACAAGCAGAGGTCAACGGGAAAAATACTACAACCATTACTGCTACTAATTATTATCATAACTTTTGTTATCGTTATTATTATTATTATTATTATTACAAGATTTCTTTATATGAAGGGGAAAAATTGGGCGAGAAAGGGAAATTTTATCCCTTGGAAAGGGAAATTTGGACCTTAGATTGTGGCAACACTGCCCTATACAGCCTCAGCTTTTAAGTAGGTAAGTAGCTTTTAGTCTTCAGAGACAGATGTTGATGTTAATTATGATAAGGGGTTGAACGCGTATAATGTGGCGGATGCAAATAACCCAAGGGTTGATTCACCCAAATAGTTTTATTTCAATCCTTCAAAACACACGCTTGAAACAGGGCTCGATATCCTGTGAAAACAGTGATTTCTGTGCAGCTCGAGAGGAATCCTAGCATGGAATAAGGTCTAAAAGATTAGGGAAATGTAGGGACTGAGCCGGGAGCATGTATTATGCAAAGGAGAGTACGTCTTGGCATTTGCACATCTCTCGCGTCTCTCGTAGTTACCTTCAGATCAGTCGTTTGATGCAATGAAATTAAGTTAAATTCAGGAAAAATACGTTGCTTCAAGTTCCAGGAAGTCCCATTTTCCTGATAGAGGTTGGGTTGGTATTTGGGCATGTTTCGACAACGATTTTCCCAGCGTATCGTTTCGAAACGGCTTGATTCTCTTTCCTGTCCTGCTTTTTTTTCATCTTTCCTCTTTATCTTCCATTTTCTCTGGCTCCCTCTCACTTTCCGTTGATCTGTAATTTTTCCTTCTCTCCCTCTCTTCATTATTTTTCCGATCTCTCACCTTCTCTGTCTCTTCCACTTTCACACATTTACTTCCAATTTACTTTCATTTTCATCCCTCACTTTCAAGCTCAAATTTCCCTCCGTTTCATGTTCTCTCTCACTGACTCTTTCATGTTCTCACTCTAATTTCTTCCTCTCTCCCTCATTTACAAATTTTCTCTTTCTTCTCTGTCATTTATCAACCTTTCTTTCATTTTCAATCATTACCTCATTTTACCTTTCTCTCTCTCTCTCTCTCTCTCTCTCTCTGTCTCTCATTTCCAATTTCATCATTTCTCTCTTCCTCATTTACCTTTCTCCATCTTTCTCTCATATTTATATTTCCTTCGCTCTTTGTCTTCCTCCTCTCTCACATTTTCCATCGTCTTTGTCTTCTCATTCTCGTCTCTCTCTCTCACTTCTCATTTTCTCTCCTTCCCCATTCTCACTCACTCTCTCTCTCTCTCTCTCTCTTAATATCTCTCTTTCTCCTCTCTCCCATCCAAGACACAATATTAATCATTGCTGGAAAATGGCCACTAACTTGGACTCCCAACAAATCTGAAACAAAACCACCGCATTTTCCTCCCCAGCGTCAGCAATACCGCCTGTTTTCTCGAAAACTGTTTTAACCGCAGTTAAGTGAATTCATAATTACAGAAGACAGCTACTTACGCAATTGATAATACCACATCTTCGTACTACCGGTTACGAAAATATGTCTCCAGTGGGTGCAATATCTTACAGCAGTTACAGTCCAGGATGTGACATAAGCGATATAAGCAGGACAGACAGCGCTGAAGTCCAGGTTTATTTCTGGACCAATTGCAACAGTAGAAACGTCTCCGGTTATTCTCAGCGCAAAAACAAGGCATGTTGCAGTGCCTATCGATTTTCTTGCACGTGCTTTACGCAGGGGAAAATTGCGCGTAAACGCAGGTTAGCAAAGATTGCCCCTTGGAAGTACACATTATATGAGGCAGTGTTTCCATATTCGTAGAAATTTCTCCAGAGTGAAATGTCCAGTTATTTTGTGCTGTTTCCTTCTAAGTTAACATCGATAGAGCAGAGTAGGGTAATATCGGACACGGGGTAAAGCCGATACGCAGGTGAAGTTGGAGCTACGAGGTTCTGGAATGCACAATAAAGAAACCCACACAGTTCTGAGAAGTTTCTTGCGAGTGTAGTGGTGTTGTGGTATTACTGGATCCCAATCTGCTGCAAACCTGCATAGTTAAAAAGCTTTCCGGATTCTGCACAAGAAAAACTAATAATACGTTGGTGGAGCATTTTGGTAAGGTGAAAACTGGTTCACAATAGGCTTGGTTAAGGGCCTCCCCGATGAGGCAGTGGTAGCGTAGACGCCTTGTAATCAAGATGTCCCGGGTTCGATACCCGGCGGAGGCAAATAATGATTCGCATCAGACTTCAAGCTGTAGGTCCAGTCCCGTTTAGCCTTTCTGTGCATAAAGTGGACTTAAAAACACCGACTCAACTCAACAATAGGCTTGGTTGCTCACGCATGTGGAATAATACCGTTGGCTTGATTTTTTCCGAAACTTTGTTTACATTTGCATATTTCGGATTGGTTAATTGTAACAACTTCATAGCAATAATGATATTTTTCTTCTTCTGCACATTTTCTTCAGTCTCTCTGTATTTAGGTTAAGTCGATTATTTCTAATTCTTCAGCTATTGAATGATGGAATGGATGATGAGACAAATACAATAATATCACGACCTTCCCAGGTTCGAACCCAGGAGCAATTGCTTCCCAGAGCTTTACGCTAACCACTGAACCACGGAGGGAACAAGTAAATGTCAGCGGATTAATAGAGGAGTAGAGATTTAAAAAAAAGAATAATGATAATGACAGTAATAATAGTAAAAATGGAACACAAAATAAAATATAGAACTAAGAAAAGTTGGAAAGAACATATATTACAAGAGAAAACGAAAAGAAAAAGAAAATGCGGACTGTAAGCAAAGGTTGAAAAGGGATGCTGATTCTACAGGAGGTAAGCTCAGGTAGAATTTGAAAAGTGGTGAAAATATGCATACACGTAAAGAAAGTCAAAGTATACAAAAAGAGAACAACAGTTAAGATATTTATACTAAATGTACAGCGTAGGCGTGCGCACGGGTGGGGGGTCGGGCAAGAGCGAGCAGTTGCCCCACCTAATACTCTCACTTAGAAATTTAGTGATGGGGAATTTTATCACCGTTATTAAACAATATTATGCTCTTAAAATATCAAGTATTTCAAGCAACTACGGAGGATCTGCATTATTTCCTATGTAAGTGAACTGTACATCTTCGTTCTCTTGCAAATTTCTTGTTATTAACACTCCCACATACTTTACCGTTAGGTATGTTGCCTCTATCTGTTTGCAGAATAAATTGCACAGACATTGAAAATCAGTAGCGGCAATTTGGTACCAAAATTGGGGAGGGAGGGGGCAAGTACAGTTTATTTTTCTTGGTATACAAGGCTTAGCATTAAATGGCAAAAAGTAAAGGGTTAACCGCCCTCCCTCGCACGCTTCCCTAATGGCCGCCATTGTTGGAAATTAATAAATTTTGTGTTCTTGTTTTGAATCTGCTGTATTAAACCATATTTTCATGTTGGTTGATTTGTTGTTTGAAGTCCACTTTATGCACAGCAAGGCTAAACGTGACTGGACCTACAGTTTAAAGTGATATCCGAACCACTATGTGCCTCCACCGGGTAACGAACCTGGGACCCTTTGATTACAAGGCGACGACGCTACCCCTGCGCCATTGGGGAGCCCCCCCCCCCCCCATGTTTACATGTAAAGTAGTCGCTGAACCACAGATAGGGTTAATAAAAGGGAGAAAGGAACATTGGTGCAACGGAAGTTTGAATTCTTCTAATACAGTGATTTTCGGCGGGGTCCGAACACACTCTATAGGCGTATACGCATCTGTTTCGTACCCATAACAACAATAAAACTGAGATGAAATGAGGTTTTTCTTTCTCGATTGAACGCACGGCCATGTAATCAAGGTGCTAAAGAAATATAAAAAGAATGATCATATGGAGAGAAAATGCAAAAATTGATAGAATAAAAGAATTGGAATTTGGAAGAAAATGAAATATTCAAGGCACGTAGGGTAGACAAACAAGCCAGGATCGAATGACAGAAATACGAGACTTGATGGCGACCGTCCAGAACCATCCCGCGCGTAAACAACGGCAACAGCATCTCTGGAGAGACTTTGAAGGAGCCTGTGGACTTGGAAACACTGCTGAACTCCTTCCGGACGGAGGCTTCGAAGGGTCATTGGGAAGCTGAGTAAGACTTTTCTCCTCGGACTGTGATATTGAGTGGAATGACTCCTCCAGGAGGTTCCCCGTCCCCGTGTCTCCTCCTGTGGCCATTCTCCGAACGGGAAGGGACGGTAAAACCGCTCGCAGGGGAAAACGGTTCGCATAAGGGACGAGACTGGCATCAGACAAAACGCTGGAATACGGGCGTGTTCCGCATCATACAGAGTGCCAAGAACGTGGTAGTGGCAGGACGGAAGGAGGGTTTCCGACTGCAGAGGATTATATATACAGGGTGTAACATAACAGAGAATTTATTTCCACTAAACTACAGAGTGCTCCACAAAAACCAGGAAATTTGTTTGAGCTCATTTAATATGACTGTACCCTTGTTACACTTTGCCATATTCAATTCAAATGTTCAAAATGCTTCCCATGGGCTGTTACACAACGCCGTAGACGGTGTAACCAACTTGCAGTGGCATTCTGGATAGTTTCAAGCGGAATATTGTTCCAAGCTTCTGTCAACACAGTTGTAAAGCAGTCAATGTCTGTGATTCCTCTCCTCTGTATTTGAACTTGGTGTAACAGTAGACCCCATATACAAAAAATCCATTATGTTAAGATCTGGACTTTTTGACAGTCAGTCGTTAGTTTCAATAAAGTCAGGAGTATTGGCTCTGAGCCATGCCACAGTGTCCCGTCCTGTTGACACGTCGATTTACCCCGGTCCATTAGTCTGTTTAAGTCCTGGAACATCTCTATACATAACCTGGTACGCATTACATTACAAATAATTACACATCACATTACAAATAATCACTGGTTTTTTGTGGAGCACAATCTGGCTTCCACCTATGCGACAGACATCCCATCGAAATTCTAATTGTTGCCCCACTTTTCCCAAGAACTCCTCGTCCACCAAACTAGGGCGTTTCTTGTTCTCTCCTTTAGCTGTTGCACATTCTTCGGCATATGTGGCACATAGACTATGTCTTTCATAAAAACCCAAATTCAGAAGTCTAGGGGTGTTAGGTCTGGAGACCTGTGAAAGTCGCCATTTTCTTTAACACTACACTAGCGCCACAAGGACTGTGTTTACAAAAGTCTTGCGCATGAAAACAAAACTTGAAGACTTTCTTATTGTTGTGTTTCAGATACTTTTTTAATAATAAACCCGATAGATTATTTACTCTATGATGATACACGCTGTATATTTGTGTTTGGAAATAACGATTTACTCTAAGATACCTTTCTAGTAACAGTAACTCGGTTACTTTTACAGGATACGAAATTATTAGTTACTTTTACAGGATACGAAATTATTAGTTACTTTTACAGGATACGAAATTATGAGTTACTTTAACTGGATACGAAATTATTAGTTACTTTTACAGGATACGAAATTATTAGTTAGTTTTACAGTTAGTTTCTGTACCTATCAAAAGTGATGAACATTTGTTTCTTTGAGTTTCTCTTTAAACTCCACTTTATGCACACGAGGACTAAACGGGACTGGACCTACAGTTTAAACTGGTATCCGAACTAGCATGTGCCTCCACCGGGTATCGAATGCGAGGCCCCTTGACTACAAGGCGACTACGCCAGCGGGGAGGCCTCAAGTAATGAATAAAATTGTGATTTGTGCTAGAAAAATAGAAATGAAGTTTTCATTTTCATGTACGAATTTATCCCTAGTAAAAATTTTGCGTCACTTATTGTTTTCAAGTATATGGATTCACGTTGAATATTATTAATGTCCGAGATGTCCCCGTACTCCTTCTTGCATGTATCCTGTTTCGACTGTGTTGAAAAGTGGCCATATTCGGTTGCTTGGGAATGATTTCGTTTCCGTGGTTGCCACCCCTGCTCTGATGGTTACATAAAACGCTGGCTCGAATGCTTATGTCAGTTGTGGTGCCACGGTTGACGTGAGCGGAAGTAGTTGGTCAGCCGATTAAGTTCGGATTATATCATATCTATGTGTACTTTAAACTGGATTACTGCTAATGCTGACTGTCTAAGATAGTTACATCAACATATCTAATACAAAAATGTTAATGAAAAATATATAAGTAGTTAATACGTTACCACACTAGGGAGATCTGAAGACCCGGAATACTAACCTGTAAAGAAATATATTATTTTAATATATTATAATATAAACACAGGCAATAACAAGATACTACGGATAACAATACTAGAATACTTTGAAAAATATGGAGAAATGATAATACTGTGGCATATAAATATTAAATGCGCGTGTGTGCGTTTATTACATGCTGCTTCTGAGTTATAATTATTGTGTACATATAATCTGGAACCAAAACACTTCCTTGGTGATAATTATTTGCAAATAGAAATACACCAATGGATTCCTGACAATCCCTCCCCTCAGTGGGGAGAAAGTTTTAAAAAATACATCAATACATACAGTGTAGTATGCATAGCCTAAATATTGTCTTGATTCTTACCCATTTTAAACTATGTGCTAGTTTCCTGTTCTCCCTCTGCCACACGACAGGGCCACCATCTTACGAAATTGTTTGTTTCGTCTTGGTTGATCTTCGGAAATGACCGAAGGGAGACGGAAATAGCCGAATGCGACGGAAATGGCCGAGCAGCAGCGAAAATGACCGAACTGTGACGAAAATGGCCGAGCAATGACGAAAATGGCCGAAAAGTGACGGAAATAGCCGAACAGGTACAAATTACGTGTGGGCACCTTGATCGTCATTCCCAAATGTGGCATGGCTTCCCTGTTGTATTAAGCTGTCGCAAATCGATTTTGCTACCGATCGAAAGATAGCTTGGTAAGAAGATGATAGGTTACATTAAAATGGAAAATAAGGCAGGAGTAGCTATTCCGGACTTTATCGAGTGTCTGATCGTGGTGAGAAAACTATCGCAACGCATTGGCCCTGAAAATATACAAACCAAAACAAGGTTCCACGAAGAAATGAAGAGAAACAAAATGCCTATCCGAAAAAGCAACGTGGATGCTTTGAGATCTACAATAATAACATCTCAACTCAGAGATAAACAGGAATAAAATGAAGTCTCAAGTATTTCCTACTAAAGAAAAAACTTGATGACATAAACACTAGAAAAAGTCGTTTCTTAAAGCTCTTGCTGCGAGGAGCTTCCTTTGTTACAACACTGGTCGTTCCAGGAATTTGCTTCTGAAAAGAAGCATCCTTTGTTTTCCTCCTTTGTTCCTAGCCTTCTCTGCTAGTATTAATTGAAGCGACAGGCGCTATCCAATCAAAAGAAGTTGCACGATATCGAACGAAAGCACATTTTGAGCATCTCCCAATAGATATTTCCCCCGACAAAAATATTTGAAACATTAGTGGTGAACGATCGAAAAATAAACATCAAGCATTTATTGCAACCTGAATGTAGATGTATGGTAGAGTGCAATTATTTTCGGAACCTCTCCAGCTGACTGCATGAATCCAGTTATCAACAGTGTAGAGCGTGAGCTGGATTGAAATTAAGTCAGCGACTCACTGGTTGATTGGAGCCCTCGCGAGTTATGACTCGCACCAAAGTTGCCAATGCAGAACAGCCGTGGGTTTTAATGTAAACACTCACACTTTATAAATTTCTAACCTTAATATATTTCTCACTGTTCATTAATACTAAACTAAATTTTCAGTCCTAAAGTCAGGCGTGGTATTGTATAAGTCCACTTAATTTAAAAAGAGTAATAGCTAATCAGGACTGACCCTGGAGTATATGGCCACGATAGATCTCTGGCCTGCACAAGCAGAGGGATTTTCGAAAAATACACGTGTCTAGACTTCCTTCTAGAGAATTCAAGAGAAACTTCACATGGTTTGCTTTCGCTTCTGTTGTCGAGATATCTGTAACGGAACATAGACATGCACTGACACGAAACCACCACACACATTGTTGAACAGATTATTTTGGGATATCAAACGGGTGAGTTCTGGAAAGGTTTCCGAACTTTCGAGACCAAATGTCACTCTTTGAGGTCTACGCTGAAGATTAGAGCGATGTTAGCTATCAAAAGCTTGGAAACCATTACAGAATTCAGCTGGTCGTTATCCCGAGAGAATTTGTTCATCAATACTTGTGAAAATTTCGATCCGCAAACATATTTCTTATCACAGATATCTAGACAACAACGAAAGTAAACCACATGAAGATTCACTTGAATGTTCTGGAGAGAATTCTATCCACGTGTAATTTTCCAGAAATAAGAATATTGTGGCGGTTTCTCTATAGGAGAGTAATTTTCAAAAACGACAGCCCTGAAGCCCTGAAATGATGGTTTTGTGATCGATTTACGATCTGGCCACTAAAGTCCGTGGATTCAAATCTCGGCATACGTGTGATTGTTTCTTTGGTAGGGCACACCTTATAAATTTTATTCTCAGTCTCGAAAAGCTAGGTAAAATAAGAAATATACATGTAGTTATTTTCGTATAGATGTGATGTAGGTTACTTTCACCTAATCACAACGATGAGGATGAATGGACAGACAAAAGGCCGGGACTCGAACCCAGGAACTTGCGTTGCGAATAAGAAATATACAAACTCAAGCAGAACCCTCTGAAACGTACCAGGGCCGAGAATTCAACCGGTACTCTTCGAAGACACGTTTATCGTTCACGTTCTTCTGTCTGGGTACTGTCATTTTGATGTCTCGACAGTATTTACTTTTGTTATTGGTAGGAGCAATGTGTCAATACGTTTAATATTATTGAAATTGAACTCTTTGAATGCAGTCGAATAAGCATCTCACTGGCCACAAAACATCCCTCTGCACAGTGACACCATAAATAACACGTTTAATACAATTATTTACGCGCTTTGAAGTATAGAGAAATTTGTTTGGATTTATAAACCATAATTAATATGCAAACAATATCCGCGTTTCCGGTGAATATGTATTTTAGAATTAATATTTTCATATGTCCCGTATGAAGCTACGTAACATTTATTTCGTTTTTGACTGGGGGTCCGTAAACACTCAGATATTACAGCACGCCGGTCTGCACATAGGGGTAACATGATAAATTGGTTTTATTTTTTAAATTGCATTCAAAATTGCTTCCTTTGGTTGAAGCCAAATCTTCCCCTTTAAAAAAATACTAGGTGGTCTGTGCTTGCAAGGGATTATTTTATAGTAATATCGTACTAATCCATAAGATGGTATTTTATTTAAACCTTCTCTGGAAGCTTCATATTGACCAGGACATTTACTTGTTTACACCAGTCGTCTACCCTCTGTGGTATTTCAGTATTGCACAGTTAAGCGTTAAGCAAAACTTCCTGATGTGTTGAGGATACAGGAGTTTCATCAGGAAAATAGGTGGTCAGCTGTTTGCAATAAACAGGTGGAAAACTCACGATTCGGCATGGAGGAAGGCCTGGGTTTTTAGAGGGTAGACAGGCTGGGAGAGGACTGACTTTTGATTTTGGATTGGAGACAGAGAGGAGGTCGAGAGAGAGGACTTGAGAGGAGAGGTCAGAGTGTCGCTGGTCAACAAGTAACGATGTCCAAAGAGAGTTTAGATAAATTGTATTCTACGTCATTTTAAATTTATCATTATCATTCTTCAGATAGACAAGTATTTATCCAACCAACATGCATGATTCAGGTTTGAAGGTTCATAAAACCGAATGAGTGACCATTGTCTTTTCTAGTTGCTTAGAGATTTTATTTCAGATTTGCCTTTCACAGGCAAGCATTTAGACTTGTCAATTTAATGGCAAGTGCTCACATCATTTATGAGGATGAATAATGAATAAGCTACATCGCCCATTGATTTATTGTGGGAGTGGTAGGTTTTGATCCCCTCATTCAGTAGAATGATACGATATTAAGAGTAAAGTAGGCAAATATAATTTTGGGGGGGTCATAACTAGTAAAAGAAAGAAATAAGAAAGGAAGATTTTTGCACTGATATATGTTAGATGAAGTGTGGTAAATATCTTGTTGAGGAAAAATAGACACTTAGCCGAAAAGTAAACATAAGTAAAAAGGACAAAAGTGTATATTTGGGAAAGAGTCGACAGATATAGAATTCTTGGTGCTATACTATATAAATAATAAAGTAAGACGTATATAAGACCTAAAAGTTGTCTGTACACCGACATAAATATATTGGCAAACTAACATAATGCGAAATAATATTGTTCGATGCACTTTGTTATATTTTGAAGCCTTCAGGAACCACATTTGCTTCTCACGAACAGCAGTGATATCTTCAGTATCCCATGCCTGCCTTCTCATTCCATTCCTATTTTCAGCCGGACGACTCATCACAAACAAGAAGAAATTATTCTCATTTAGGTATTTAAATGCCATTCCATATTTATCGCCCCCCTCGGTATTCCATATTTGACGCTGCACCATGTTGGCTTTGTTTCCCCCGCAGCAGCCACCATTCTTCGAAACATATTTCAACACCTCCACCTATTGATAGTTAGTTCCAAATGTGAACATTTCAACACCAACGTAACACACTCACGGCACACACATACACTAAATTATTTGCGACTACATGCATTCCTGCAAGACTTTTATTACTACCAAAAACAGTTTTCTTGTGCAACACCTACAGGTTCCACCAAGACAGTCTCACAAATAACGGCCGGCTGCTAAAAAGGGGTTTATCAGCTTTCCGCCAGATGTTTACATATATTCAACTAGATGTGTCGGTATTCCATATTTATCACCCTATTCCATATTTGTCTACTTTCCCCTATTTCCAAATCTCATTTATTTTGTACCGTTTAATGGTGGTATTACACTTGGCAAGACAACACTAGTGTTTATATCACGTCCTCTAAAGCCGAAATCGAGAATATATGTGGATCCGTACCTCCACACACCCTTTGTCTCTTCTACTATGTACATGGTTACCCTGCTTTTCTTTAAATACTCCACGTTACTGCGGGGATTGTACCTTTCACAAAGGCCAACTCTACATTCTCCCAGTTCTAGTTTTGAGTTTTCAACCCATAGTCTCGTTGTCGGGTCTAGCCAGTCGACCTCCGTCGCCAGAGATTCTGGGCTCGAATAGCGGGTTGGGTTATGTGTTTTTTCTGAGAGCCTCTTCATTTATTTCATAATATCATAAGTCATCATCGCGTATATGTATATAAGTTATGTATGCTAAATAACGAAAATCAAAATCAAAAAAGGGTGTCGAGCCTAGAAACATCTGAGTCTTCGGTTTTTCTTTGAAACTACACTAAGCAATAAATATGATCTACATGTAATCAGTCAACTCCTTGATGTGTGAAGGACTTTTGGTTAGTTAAGATGAGTTTGATTTAAGTCCATTTTACGGCACAGAAGTCTAATCGGGACTGGACCTATAGTGTTTAAAGTGGGATCCGATACACTGTGCTTCCACCGGGAATCGAACCCAGGTCACCTTGATTACCACTACGCCTGAAGTTAATGACTTTTGATTTAGGCGACTCTTCACTCTCGAAGAGTCAGTCTCGCTCACGATCTTGCTTCGATAAGTCTCTTCTCTAACCAGGGTTGTAAAAGGTCCAGGAATTTTAAATAAATTCAATTCCAGTGCAAGAGAGAAAATCAGCAAGTGTAAATGAGTTTTGGCCCGTAGAAAACCTTTTTATGTTTAAAGTATTTCAATTCGGTCCAGGAACCTTTCTTTCCGGCTGAATTTAAATTCGGTTCAGGAACCTTTTTTTCTGGCTGAATTTAAATTTGGTCCAGGAATAATTTTTCAGGCTGAAATTAAATTCGGTCCAGGAATATTTTTTTTCTGGCTGAAATTAAATTCGGTCCAGGAACATTTTTTACCGGCTGAAATTAAATTCGGTCGAGTAACCATTTTTCCAGCTGAATTTAAATTCGGTCCAGGAAGCATTTTTTCCAGCTGAAATTAAATTCGGTACAGGAACATTTTTCCAGCTGAATTTAAATTCGGTCCAGGAACCATTTTTCCAGCTGAATTTAAATTCGGTCCAGGAACCATTTTTCCATCTGAATTTAAATTCGGGCCAGGAACCATTTTTCCAGCTGAATTTAAATTCGGTCCAGGAACCATTTTTCCAGCTGAATTTAAATTTGGTCCAGGAACCATTTTTTCAGCTGAATTTAAATTTGGTCCAGGAACCATTTTTCCAGCTGAATTTAAATTCGGTCCAGGAACCATTTTTCCAGCTGAATTTAAATTCGGTCCAGGAACCATTTTTCCAGCTGAATTTAAATTCGGTCCAGGAACCATTTTTTCCAGCTGAAATTAAATTCGGTCCAGGAACATTTTTTCCAGCTGAAATTAAATTCGGTCCAGGAACATTTTTTCCAGCTGAATTTAAATTCGGTCCAGGAAACATTTTTCCAGCTGAATTTAAATTCGGTCCAGGAACATTTTTTCAAGCTGAAATTAAATTCGGTCCAGGAACCATTTTTTCAGCTGAATTTAAATTCTGTCCAGGAATTTTTTTTCCGGCTGAAATTAAATTCGGTCCAGGAATATTTTTCCGGCTGAAATTAAATACGGTCCAGGAACCATTTTCAGGCTGAATTTAAATTCGGTACAGGAACATTTTTTCCGGCTGAATTTTAATTCGGTATAGGAACCTTTTTTCCGACTGAATTTAAATACGGTCCACGAATCTTTTTGCAATGAAACAATACGCAACTTGTGCCGAATTTAAATTGAACAGCGGAACCCAACAGAACCCTTTAGAATGTAAGGGTTCCTGTAGCTTTAACAACCCTATCTCTAACAGAATAAATACAACTGCGGTCTCTCTTCTTGCATCTCTGCCCTTTCCCTCGGTCACAAATTAAAACATTAATCAAAACAGAAGAAAACTAATTTAAAGGGAGACGTCTCCAGGGCAAAAAGGCGCTCGTTTCGTCATCTGACTCTCTCCTGGTCATCTCGCGCGCATTCCGCACCTCGGGGCTTTTGTTTCATTAACTGCAAATGAGGAAAGTTCAAGAGATATACGGAGAAGCATTAAACGCCACACAACTGGCTAGACCACCATGTGAAATGAATAATTCCCACTACTAGTTGTTAGAGAAGAAACCATTCTATATGCATATAAAACATCATTGTCTCCTATTGAAGCTAGAGCTTCTGCGTAATTTCACTCTGTGTCGGGAATCTGTGGAGCATGGCGGTAGAGAAGGGGAGATCGAAGCAGTGCACGCTGCTGCGACTGGTAGCAGGAGCTGCGTTTTCCCCTCCATGCACTCACTATCCCTCTGACGCGTTCATTGGTCGAGCCCTCTCGAGTCAAACTTGCGCTCAGTTTCCTGTGAGAGAGTGTAAAAGATTAGGGCTGTCGCCTTTGTTGCGAAAGGTTCTGGGTTCAATCCCAGGTGGGAGATAACAAATTTCAAATGTTAGCCCACCATCGTGAGGACAATCGGGGCCCGCTGCCCATATGTTCACCCAGTGAAAAACGTTGCGTCTCAACACGCTGTTGCAAATAAGGCATTTAGTGTTTTTAGTACAGCTGAGCCGATAATGATGCCAAAACTCTCACCGATTCCGATACTTGAAAATTACAACAATCAAAATTAGTTCAAGATATTGACCAATATTAGTATATAAATAATCTTCAATTTAATAAAAACCAAAACAATGAATGCCATAAAGGAAGTATCAAGTTTGTCAAAGCGCATAGATAAGCATCTGTTTTCCCTTTATCTGCAAAACAGGTTTTCTATCCTATAACGCCACCCTATGCATGAAATTACCAATAAATTTCCTTTACAATATTCAAGAATTACATCAGAATATTAAAAATAGATGTCATGTAATCTAAAATACAGTTCTTCTTTCAAAATTTCTGCAAAATAAAAGGAAACTTTGAATTTTGCATGACTTCCAAGATAATTAGACTTCGCCAAAACGTCGCACAGCATTTTTTTCGGACACCGTGAAAGACCAATCCGCACATTCGGATTTTCAGCGCTTAAGCATTTTTCATTTGGATATTCACCGATGGATTCAGGGCTGAATCCATCAGATTCCACCTCTTCCACCACAAACAGGGGCTGGTGCAAGCGGTGGATTTTAGGAATTGTGGGTAATTGTAGTCTGCTAATGATGAGCTACAATGGCGTCGATGAGAACGATGGAAGTGAATTACGGGCCGGAAATCTACAGACTAAATGTGTGCATTCTGCCACTGCACTTGTAAGTAGAAATAAATCTTCCTCTTCCTTCGTACTATCTTTAGTTGTTCTTTTAAATTCACTCAACAACGGTGTTTCCATAAAAAGCGAAGCAACAGCCGAAACTGCAGAGAAAAGAGCAACTGTAGCCTCCATTTTGAAACAATTTGTGATGAAAATTCGAACGTTAAGTGGTTAAGGCGATGACGTCAACTAAAGCTTCAGCGCTGAAAATACGAAGGTACTGAATATGCCAGAAAAGTATCGGCAGGTATCGGTAAATGAATTCCAATCGATACTTTCCGATACAGATATCACTGGTATCGGCCAATATCGATACATCGGCTCAGCCATAGTTTTTAGTTAAGTTCCTACTGATATAACAAAACGGCATAACAACTTTTGACATCCTTAAAGAAATAACATTATTTTTATTCGAGGTTCAATATATCATTAACCTATATATACCGGGTGGTATCAATTAAAGTTGCCATACTCAGAGCCCTTTGGATCCAGTTCGAAGCCTCGGATTGCCGTGAAACTTGGTATAGAGGCTATGGAAACGACGAAAAAAATTAGTTCAGAGTTTCACTACCAGGTGGATATGTGGCGCTGAAGTAAAAACAAGCCTTGTTTTCCGTTTCGCGAACGACCCTTTGGAAGCGTGGCAGTGCCGCATTTCCACCTGGTGGTGAAACTTCGAACTAATTTTTTCGTCAGCATTCGCATCCTATCGTCTCCATAGCTTCTGTATCACGTTTTTTGTGCAATCTGTTTCTTCGAACGGGCTCCAGAGGCCTCTGAGTAAGGCAACTATAATTGCGGTCAACAGATACTCCCTAGACTGCATGTTGCAGACTGACGAGGATCTCTGGCGTCCGGGCCCTCAGTCGGTATAAAGGTCTTCATCAGACTCTGTATCAAGTACAAAAGTAACAAGATACACAAAAAGGGCATTATATATACACAAACATTACTCCCTCCAGACTATCAGAAAGTTGTTAGGAACTTTCTAGCAGGTGGCTTTCACTTGCCAACTGTACTTTCACCTAAAAGGTTAAACATAATTACTTTGATATAGAATGTGAAGAGATATTCATATAGAATATCTCACGCTCTTTTTACTTCATTTTTTCTCCCTTCTCCTCTCCTCTTTCTCTCTTGTCCTTTCCACTCTTTCTAACACCTTCTTACATTCCTTGTTTAACTTCAGTCCCCCATTCCAGTTCATTATGTCTTCGTCACCTTTCTTCCCTATTTCGTAACTAACGTTACGTTTAGTTTATGTTTTTAATAAAATAAATTACTGCCTTGGTCAGCATATTTAGTTTTTCATAATTCTCTATGTGAGGCTAGTGTTGAGTCTTGCCATGTGAGTTAGTGATTATCCTTTTTCTTATCATCGTAATTAGCAAAAACTGGCAGAAAAGGGGAGTAAAAGAAAACAACCAATTCACCCCTCTACGTCAACACCCTTACTACACTTCACCCACGCACCACACCGCATTTCAACTCAATTCCTCGTCCCTTTTTCCGTACTCTCTCAAAGGCGTCGCACTATATCCACTTTAAGCCGCGGAATTTCGCATGCGATGGGAGTTTGATATGCGTGTGTTTCTGTTATAAACTCGTCATGGAATGACATCGTTGTTTTTTCTGGAGCAGGAAATAATTGGGAAGATCTCTCCGAAAATTGAAAACGCGTTCAGCGATTCCCGCTTGGAAATTGATATGGCCGGTCGGTTCACACGCAAATGAAGCACCGCGGTAATTATGTTTCAATGTTTGATTTGGTGGAGTCCCGTGTACTCTCGATTAAGCGCAGATTAAGCGAGTGGAACTGCCGGAGTTCCAACAACAAAGCTGCAACCACGGTTTGCTGGAATGATTCCTAGTCATAACTGGGGATCGAGACACGTCCAGTCCCAGCTAGAACTGCCATAAGTGTTGTATTACTTTCTTCCCTTCATTTCGCTTTTCTACCTCTTTGGAGGAATAGCGATCAGGGTGAATGATGAAACTGCCGAAATGATCTTGTTCCACCTACGCGTAATGGACAATTTGGTATTATGTTTTTCCCGCATAAAACATCGGCTTGGCTCACTTTACTTGACTGGCCCTTATACAAGGGAGAATCAAATGAAAAACCTTAATTTGTTTTTTTGTTTCTTATCTAGTAGATTTCTGTATGTAGAGTTGCACAAGTAAACAGAAAGTAAAATTCATGTGGGTATTAATATGTCTGACAAATTTACAATTCATGATGGGTTAAAACAAGGAGATGCATTATCTCCATTGCTCTTTAATTTTGCCTTAGAATATGCTGTTAGGAAGGTAAAAGAAACTAAAGCAGGACTAAAATTAAATGGCGTGACTCAGTTGTTAGCATATGCAGATGATGTAGACTTACTGGGGAATGATGTGAATACAATTAAGAATAATGCTAAAATATTTTTTTCAAAACTGCTAAAGAGATAGGTTTGGAAGTTAACAAAGATAAAACTAAATATATGCTTACAGGCCGAAACCAAGTGTTAGGTAATAATCAAAATCTAATTATTGATAACAACTCGTTTGAACCAGTTTCCAAATTCAAATACTTAGGAGTAATATTAACAAATGAAAATTATATTAAAGAGGAAATAAAAAGTAGGCTTAATTCAGGAAATGCATGTTACTTCTCCCTTCATAAACTTTTGTCTTCTCGTTTAATATGTAAGAAACTAAAAGTTAAAATATACAAAACAGTAATTTTGCCTGTAGTATTATATGGATGTGAAACTTGGTCCCTTACATTGAAAGAGGAACATAAATTGAGAGTATTTGAAAATAAGATCCTTAGGAAAAGCTTTGGACCTAAAAGGGATGAGGAGACAGGTGAGTGGAGAAGGTTACATAATTTAGAACTACATAATTTATATTCATGTCCAGATATTATTAGAATAATTAAATCAAGAAGACTTAGGTGGGCAGGCCATGTGGCACGAATGGGAGAGGAAAGAGGAGTTTACAGGATTCTTGTTGGGAAACCTGATGGTAAGAGACCTGTAGGAAGGCCAAGACGAAGATGGAGGGGCAACGTTGAGATGGACGTAAGTGAAATCGGTAGGGATGGAAAAGAGTATATAGATCTTGCTCAAGATAGGGAAAGATGGAAGGCCTGTGTTGCTGCAGCCATGAACCTTCGGGTTTAAGAAGGCTAGGGAGTTAGTTTTTAGTTAGTTAGTTAGAGTTGCATAAGTTTATCTGCATTTTAACACAGACCTATTGCTGATCTGTATATATTTTCAAGTTTGAATTAGTGCCTTAGTACCTTAAGAAGAACAAAGTCTTTGGGTTCCACGTGCAGTCACTTATGAGCCACTGCGAAGAACTTTCCACCCATCTGCCTGCGAACTGAGTCCACTGTCGAACATTCTCCTCTATTAGTAAACTTGGTGGTGTGGTAAGCTGTGCAAGAGATATTCAATGTTCATTTGCCGAGAAATTTCTGTAAGTTTTAGGCTGACAGAGGGCAAGAAACCACTCCTCTTCACTGTTGCAAGTGTGTAGAGGAGGCGCCATCTTTAAAATGACAAAAATGGCGTTTCTTGAGGTCATTTTGTAAATAACAGTTGAAAGCTCATGCAAATTTGAGCTTAAACAGCTATAATTTTCATTGCACTTTTAAGGTTATCATTTGACTCGTGTAATACCTAGTCTGGCCATAAATACTGTTACAAACTTTCGGCTTGGACTGTACATCCGGTAGTCAGGCTCATGAAGCATGCTTGTGCTGGACTTCACTCCTGACCATTGTGTGTTCAGCTCTGAAAGAGCAAGCGCGTATCTTCTTGTGCTTAGCATGGAGTGGGGCGAATATGAAAACAGAGTAGCCGTAATTGTTCTGCATATGGTTGGGAAGTCACTCACTGAGATTTTCAAGCCCCTAATAATCCCGAAGATCAGAAAAAGGTTTGTGTATCAATCAATCCAGAGATTCACTGATACTGGTAGTATGAAAGATCGCCCAAGAGTTGGTCGACTCCACACCGTATGAACCAGCTGCGGCTGTTAAAGCAGTGATGGCTCGCATCCGCCGAAATCCCATCCGGAAGCAAGTGATAATGGCACAGGAGCTGAACATTTCACAACAATCAATGTTCGGGGTACTTAATGAAGACCTTGAAATTAGAGCTTGCCGGTGGAGTACTGGAAATTTCCTCACGATACAAGTGAAGAAGCAGAGGGAACTGAAATCGAGACGGCTCCTGCAGCGGTACGTTGCCAATCGGCATTGCAGGATTATCTTCACTGATAAGAAATTGTTCACCACTGAATAAAGTTTTAACCGCCAAACTGAAAGGGTGTATGCTTCAAACTCTCGAGAAGTTTGTGAGAAAGTTCCCAAAAATCAGAGATGCCACCAGCCCCTTCTCAGTCATGGTTTGGTGGGGGGTGAGCTATGAGAGTTCCACCAGGCCTCATTTTTTAGAAAAGGGCTTAAAAGCCGTGCGAAAGTGTATGTGAAAAGTGTTCTGGACCCTCTCGTGACACTGTTGATCCAAACAATGTTTCACAATGAATCCTGGATGTTCAAGAAATATTCTGCCCCAGCTCATAAGGCAAGGATGACGCGACGGTGACTGGAGACCAGTGTACTCGATTTCATCTCCACTTTTGATTGGCCATCTGATAGCCATGATATGAGTACCTAGGACTACAAACTGTGCCCAGAGCTAGAGGGGAGAAGAGACACCCAATAACTGAAAGTTAAAAGCACTCCTTGATAGCAGCAGGGACGGACTTTCCCATCAAGACCATCCGTGCTGCAATAGATGCCTGGCCAGGGAGACTTCGAGCCTGTGTGAGGACGAAAAGTGTAACATACTAAAAGAATATTTACAGAATAGGTATATGGTCCCTGCAATCTGACTGGTTACAAGGTGAAATCTGAGCTACGTGAGAAATGCGGAGAAGAAGGACTAAACCTGTATCATCCAAAAATACCTCACCAAATCCCGTGGATGTTTTGACGTCACTGAACGGTTAAATCTTCTCTTTAACTCTTTAATCCCGCCGTTTCTTGAAAGCAGTTTGACAGGGAATCATGAAAACGCCAATTCTCCTCGACCGGTTGACGTTCCTAATACGCATAAAATATTGGAAGTCAATTTTTATCAAGGTTCCGTCCCGGAGTGGGTGACTGACAGCCATTTCCATCGATCAAAGTGTCCGCGAGGGAGGTGACGAAAAGTTTTCCACTTTCCATAATTGAATGATGCGCATCTTATTGACACGAAATCTCTTGTAACTACATGAAAGAGGGATGATTTGATTTCGATCCAAGATTCTGTCGTAACAGGAGACACGTGTAGTAAAGTGTTTGACTTCTGGACCGATTTCAGAAATCAGGAACAATCCTTGTCGGCTCATTTTCTTCTCGGTGATATTGGAGAAGATGCACGTCTCCTTCGTGGCTACAGGTATAACTCTATTAGCACTATTACTGGGAAGATAATTTGGACAGTAACCAATAAAAAATTTAAAGCTCACTTGTTCAGTGTTGCAGGAAGTTTGGTAAATAACAGTTGATGTTTGGACTTTTAATGTTTTCAATCGATTGTCCCTTATTAATATGTCTGAATTGATTTAATTTAATTTGTTTTTAAGTCCACTTTAGAGACAGAGAGGCTAATCAGGACTGGACTTAAAGTTTAAAGTACAATACGAATCAATAGTGTATCCACCGGGTATTGAATATGGGATCCTATGATTACTTAAGAGACGGCGTTACAATTATGTCATCGGCGAGGTTCTCAATTTGATTTAAGTATGTGTATATTGACTTAAAAGCGATAGAATTTAAGATGTTTACCTCAAAGAGTTACGTTATGTTCAAAAATTAAGTTTCATCTATGCTAGTTTCAAATTGATAACTTCTACTTGAGAAGATGTAGTATAGGTGATTTATGGCTCGGAACACTGTTTTGTTCAACTGTTTACTTCTTACCGTTCTTCGTAGACTATTACTTCTGTCCAGCTCAGACTCTTGAAGCCTGTCCTTGGTTCAATTTGACCTATTTGCTCACCAAAACACCACCCGTGGCCACATCCGAATTGACAGTTCCAATTACACGTCACGATCACACGTGCTACGTACGGATTTATAGAATGAGTTCGCATTTCGGCGTTCAGTCGACGTGATGTTCACTCTTTGCAACACATCAAGAACTGCTCTCACATAGGTATGTGTTCGATGTGCGAGTGACCGCGACTATTGTGTTGGGTCTCCAACACAGGGACTTTGAGAACATGATAATCTCACTGCTACATTTACGTACGTCTGTTTCTCAGTAACTCTTAAACCGAATTTTGAAATATTAAGTTTAGGCAGAAAATGATTTGTTATATGAAATCTGATTGGTCAAAGTTTTGAGGAAAACGTTACGAAAAGCAAGATAGTTTAGAGTAACGTTGGGGAACGTAGTTACATTTTAACGTGAAATCTTCTGTATTTACAATCAGTGGTCGAGTTGAAGTGAATAGCCACAAGAGGGACAAAAGGTTATGAAAGCAGTCTCGGAGCGGGAGAGAATATTATCACGTCTGTCGCCAGTTTGACTGAATTGAGACCTATAGAAAGAATTTAATGCCACTGGCTACCTCCAGATTGCATTGCGTGAGCGCGCTTCGGATGACAGATTTAAGATATTCTGAAGAAATTGCATCAGAAACACATGACTAACTAAATATAGCTGTAACACGAGGTTCAATTTTGGGTCAAATTAGTAACAGTTAGTTAGCTAGTTAGTGACAAGTTAGGAATTGTGAGGACAGTGAAATCGAAGTAATGCTGAAAAATCTTGAAAAAGAGGATAGAATATGAATAGATTAGATAAACCTGAGGATGATGATTAGAGTTGGAAGTGGTCGAAAAAAAAAAACCGGCTTTGTTTGGGGGGAAACGGAGTTCTTTTCCGCAGCTTTATTTGTTGGGCTTTTTTCGGCTTTTTTCACAAAAGTGTCTCAAATCAATGAAAATACAGGAGTAGGCAGTATTTTTCCTGTTCCAGGGTCTTCGTCTATCTCCCTACTGTAAACTAGACACTCATTTCTAAACATAAAATACAATTTATAATATGAAATTCATAGCTAGACATAATCAGTGTTTTCAAAAAACATGGCTTTCTTTTAATGGGCGGTTCTTTCCGAGTGTTATCTTCATATTTCGGTAGGCTTATTAGATTACGTACTAGATTAGAAACACTAAGAACTAAGTTCTAAGTCTGAGGAAGACCCTGATACAGGGTTGAAGCGTTACATATTAAATGTTTTTTTAAATCTTAATAAACTTCTGTGGTCAGCAACTTAGTGTTTATATTATGGAAACAAGGCTTGATTATATTACTACTAGATTAGATTAAATTATTAGATGTAGTATAAACATATTCACATAACTAGAGTAGTTTTGTATGTGTTTTTAATAGTTCTAACCTAATAGTATGACATGATTTTCAATGTCTGAATTTGTTATACGAACATGTACATGAAGCAAAAAAGAAAATACTACTCTACCTTTTGAAAATTTAGTATCAGATCTCTTTATATTAAATGTTGTGTTCAGTAAAATATATTTGTATTCTGGCTTTCCAGTACATTATGTATAATTTGGTTAAATGGCCGCTAAACCTGGGCACGGAGCAACTAGTGATGTATTTTGGCTGCGTGTTGCAGTGGTTCTCAACCTTTGGAGACCACAGCCCAGTAAATTTATTTCTTACAAGTCGATGCCCTGAACCCAAAAATTTCACTCATAAATACTTTTCTGATCTTTAAAGTTTATATGGAAATTTATATGCACCTTTAATTAATATTAATATATAAACTACCGGTATGGTATAATCATAGTTAAATTATGTACAGACTTGCTGTCAAATATAAAATTATATTTAAAATTAGTCGTCAACCCCTGGGTGCAATGGACCTTTTTTAAGGCCCGGCTGTTGAAAATCACTGGCACTAAAACTGAAGCAGAAGCAAATAAGACTGGCCGCAAATGGAAAAAGAAAAATCTATTTAAGAAATCTGGACTGGACCTACAGATTGAAATGAAATCCGAAGCACTCTGCCTCCACTGAGGATTGAACCTCAGACCCCTTCTTATTACAAGGCAACAACATTACTTTATTCCACTCCAGAGTTCCATTCATGATTATGAAAGGAACCTTCTACCAAAAAGACTGCCTTTTTCCAACAACAGTACTTGCAATTTGTTCTCTGTGATTTACAGGCTAAATTAAATCTTAATCTCTGATAAAGTAACAAACAATCTATATAGAACATTCAGACCGAAGCAACACATGACAGTGGGGGGTGTCACATTGAAGTGACAAGGGCCCCTTTAGTCTAAGCAAGCATCTACCACGAATGCACACACAAGACCGAGGCGACATGATGCACGCCATTGAAGGAGCTTTCAGACTGAAGTCACAGATGACAAGTGACACAGCACAGTCTCCTCCAGTATAACGCAAAACATTCACCGTGCATGCAAGAATAACAGACCGAAGCGGCACGATGCACACCATTGAGGAACCAATATAGTCTGAGCAACATGGAAGTGACATGTTTAGCTCATTGTTGCACTTCAGTTCAAAAGGTTGAATTAGAATTAAAATACTGAGGGTCTGCTTCCAATTGATATATGTCACTTGTTGCTTCGGTCCGAAAGTTCACTGAGAAAACTGTACAGGCCAAGTGACAAGCGACACTTGCAGCTTATGTAAACAGGATATATACACAAATTCACATAGACCGCTCCGTTGGCGGAGTGGTTAGCACATCGCGCTACGCCGCCAGGGGTCCCGGGTTCGGATCCTGGCATGGGCATGGATGTTTGTGAGTGTCCATTCATCACTTTCATCATATCATCACTCATCCCCATCTTCGTAAATTAGCCAAGAGTGGCACAAAAAGCGATGTAAAATAAAGCCAATCAATAAAATTCACGTAATACGTATACTTCTGCATATGTGTTGTGAACAGTAAAGATTTTTAATTGTCCCGAAACATCGAATATTTTCATATTAACATTTGTTTTATATTTTATGACATCAACATTTAAGCTTGTTTTAAGTCCATTTCATGGTCAGATGTGACCATGAGAACTACATGTTTTGTTTTACCCCTAGCTTACGAGTGCAGTACAAGAAACTTACATACCTGGGGGCGGCTCACAGGCCCACACTTCTTTTTTTATCACTAAAATTCAAGAATCAATTTATTATTGAATCACTGCTTCCTTTTCTGATTATATATGTGTAGTTATTTATTAATTATAATAATTACAAAAATTACTATCATTAACAAAAAATAATAACCAATTATTGCATGTGTCTCACATTGACTAAAACTTACAAAATCCATTTTTTATTAATGTTTTTTTTGTTTGTAGAGGTGCAGTTGTTTATTTAATATAATAATTGCCGTAATTACTAATCAATTGTACACTGTCACCGGCATGAGTGTCTCGAATGAGACGCATTCAAAGATGGCCCCTGATATGCGCACCAAGTGCATTTTGCCTCCTAAGTGCATTTTGCCTGTCTCTTGGCTGCTTCATCATGTATTTTTTTAGCTAATTGTAAAATATGCCACTACAAACCTGTAAACTCATAACAGTAACTTCAAGTGAATTAAGTTAGCTGTAATTGGTAAAAAGTAGGGATGGCCAGATCCGGATCCTCGCATATCCGAAATCCTTAAGGATCCTAACTTTTTCGAATTTTTCGGATCCGGATCCGTTTGGCCATCCCACATCAGCGATTCTTTGGAAAGTAAGAATATGTTTATAACATATTGTTACCTGCTAATATAAATATATATATATATATATATATATATATATATATATATATATATAGTGTGTGCGTGAGCGATTTGTAATTAAGTAATTATAATTAATACACTTACAAGGAACGTTATCTAAGTGTCCCCCTCTGATTTCCATGAAACCTGGCAGGTGTATAGAGGGGCCCAAACGAAGAAATACGTGTTGTTTTTTGTTTCGGCTAAAAAACTGTTTTAGGGGGGCAACCCACCCACCCAAATGTCAAGATAAGGACAAATTGAAGTGGAAATTGACCCCTGTGTCCCCCTCCGATTTCCATGAAACTTGGCAGATATATAGAGGGGACCAAAGGAAGAAATACGTGTTTTTGTGTTTCAGCTAAAAAAAACTGTTTTAGGGGGCAAAATCCCCTCAAATGTCAAGATGAAGACAAATTGACGCGGGGATCTGACACCTGTGCCCCACTCCGATTTGCATGAAATTTGACAGGAATCGGATCCAGATCCGGAACTTTTGGATCCGGATCCGGATCTGTTTGGCCATACCTAATAAAAAGCCATAGAAGCCAAAATTTCCGAGGTTTTTTTCCTCAAAAAAGCCGTTTTTTATCAGAAAAAAATTTCAAAAAAGTACTCTAATAATATTTATAATGAAATTGATGAAGTGACACTCACTAAGAACAGCCATGCCCAGGCCTGGATTCGAACTCAGGACCTGTGATGCCGTAGCCGATATGCTAAGTATTTAACCACGGATTTATGCACCATCCGATGTGCACTTAAACATTTGATCTGAGCTGCAGACATTGTGCATTTTTTGTTTCAGCTCATGACACGTCGCGAAGAAGATGAATGATGATGTGATGAAATTGATGAAGTGACACTGATAAAGAACACGCATGCTCAGACCGGGATTCGATCTCAGGACCTCCGGCGTCGTAGTATTAGCCACTTCGCCACGAAAGTCGGCACGCGGTGCAATGTGGACTGGAAACTTTACCTTACCCCTCTGAAGTCCCTTTATACCGACAGAAAACAAAAAGCATCCTGTTCTGAAGAGATTTACACTATCATTGGCGATGTTATATTTAGAAGCCCTGTGGAAACGTATATTATCATTGTGTATGACTGTTCATACAGCCTCAATCGTATATCGCATGTTTTACTGCTGCGCACAACTCTTGGGACGAAATAACCATCGCGTCCACGTCAATAAATACCATAAGAAGTCACAAGGAAGAGACAGAAAGGACACCATTGATCTCAAAGGGGCTGAAGAAATATAATACAACCATTCGAGGCAAAACATAAAAGTGTGATGTCTAGCCCGAGGCACAAAAGAGTGAAAGGGGGTGAAGGAGTCTCACAAAGCAGACTCGGGAAAACAAACTCAAGATGAAGGGGAGGAAATTTATTCGAGAAACGCAAGACGAGAGAAAATAAGTAAAGGGTGATAGGAAAACAACATCCGTCGGGCGAAAGCAAATAGAATTTCGCCAACGCAGCGTCGAAAGTTCCTTCGGTCATGCGAAAGGAAGTTGGAGCAAAGGTCAATGCTGCAATGTGGCATCGGAAAATGCAGGAAGGTGCGTGAGAGGGAAAACCTTCAATACCGACATGTTGAAAGTGCTACAAAGGTCAAATTGAACATAGTCAAGATACTCGAAAGCGCTAATCAAGGAAGATGACATAATGTTCTTGAGAGTCAATAAGCGAATTAAAATTTTATGCTTTGTGGGGGATGCTAGGAAATTCTCCTCCCCGCCATTTGGATCAGATAACTGTTGTTGCTACAGGGTGTCCGAAAAGTTTCGCAAGCGAGATTTTGAACGTAGATAACTTTTGTATAAAAAGCTATAGGGACATGAAACTTACGCTGGGTATTAACGTTCTCCATGTGGATACTGTTGAAACATGAAACAGGAAAATCATGCGCTATATGAACGTTCAGTATGCAGGACAAATTTACTAAAATGTAAAGAAGTTTTATTAATATCATAATTAGCAAGAAGAACTCCAATGGTCCAGTCAAATGGCTCCCCCGTAGCCAAATGTTTAGCGTTCTCGTCTTTCGTGTGAACTGTCACATGTTCGATTCCCCATGCCTCCCCCCAAAAAAAACTACCTCTGTGGAATAGTGGTCAACTCAGCTCGCTACAACGTCTCTGATTCGAATCCTGGGCAAGACACGGATGCTTGTGTTTGTCTGTCCTGAGTAAAAAGTAGGGATTTAAGTCAATTTGATATGAGATGATGAGTCCTCCGATGGCGTAGTGGTAGCGTCCTCACCTTGTAATAAAAGGGTCTCGGGATCTATACTCGGTTGAGGCACATAGTTGTTCGGATCCCACTTTAAACTGTAGGTCCAGTCTTGATTATTCCATCTGTGCATAAAGTGGGCTTAAAAACCCAAACAAATGATAGGAAATGAAAAAGAGAATTGTAAGGGAAACTACTGCTTGCGGATTTTCCTATAAAGAAAAGTCTGTAGGGTGTCTGACTGTGACACGAAAGACTCGAGTTCGAATCCCAGGATGAATTCCAGATGAGAATTTATTGAAGATGGAAAATAAGGAAAGGACATTAGGTTGGAACCAAGAAATGTTTGTTCTATACCAGACTAATGCAATTTGCTTGCCTGCTAGGAGAAATATTCAAATTAACTAATTGCGAACAGATGCAATGTTTTTATATGTATTATTTTACTTCGGTGTTCTGCAACTTTTGGCTAATCGTGACGATGAGCATGAGCTATGATATGAAATTGATTCAGGGAAACTCACTAAGAACACTCGTGCCCAGACAGTGATTCGATTGGTTGGTTGGCTGAGTTGGTGTTTAACGTCCACTTTATGCGCAGTAAGGCTTATCGGGACTGAATCTACAGTTTAAAGTGGGATCCGAACCACTACGTGCCTCCACCGGGTATCGAACCCGGGACCCCTTGATTACAAGGAGAGGGGGGAGACAGTGATTCTAACCCAGGACCCCTGGAGTGGTAGCGCTCTGTGCTAACCACTCCGCCATGTAGATCGGCAGATGCGAAGTGTTGATGATGAAGAAGAATGTAACGAAAAACGATTATAAAGAATTGGTCATTTCTGGAAAGAGAACATGAACAAAACACATTGGCCTAAGAACACTGCTGGAATATGATACCTTCCTCATCGAACACATAAAGCAAATACTGTGCTACCTTGCATCTGAAAGGATCAGGGGGCGGAGGGAGCCAAGTAACTTGACTCGAGAGGCGACAGAGAGGTGGAAAGAGAGAGTTATTACTCTCTGGACCAAAACAAATAGACTTTCAGCAGAGGAAACGCCATTACTTGTAGACTCCGGGAAGAAGGAAAGCACAGATCATGGGTTTAATAAGAGGAGGCAGATTTATTTCACGAAAGTGTCGAGGAATAACTAGAAAATTTGCTCAAGAAGTCATTACACCCAACAGCAAAGATAAGACAGTCAATAGAGTCCGTATCTACCCCTTTCTCATTAACTCATAATTAAGCTTTTCCTGTTACAAGTATTTTTTCACCTTGCACACCGTAATCGAGAACTGAGCCAATGCAACAATGCACAACCGGTGATAACTGCCTACTTCATTTCAATAGATCACTACATTGTATTTTCTGTTTCGTACAAATAACACTAGGTGGCATAATATATCACTTTATGCTATTAGCGCTTTTATGTGAGTCATATTTGTGTACTGAATTTTAGACACACTCCCAAAGAGACCTGCAAGCACGTCCGTTATGACGCCATTACAAATTTGATTCGATTTTTGTTATTTAGTGTCGCTTTTCTGCCACTTTTGGCTTATCGCGATGATGAGGATGAAATTGATGAAGTGACACTCACAAAGAACACGCTCTCGCTGGGATTCGACCCCGCTATGCTTACAACTTCACCACGGAGATTAGCACGTCATCAGTAATGGCTGCCATGAAGTTCCATCTTGAGTTCTTTTGGATTTTAGTTGTTTAAAGCTTGTTTCTAAAGCCAATAAATGTCTCACAATGGTGATATTCATCTTCTATGCGTTTGTCACCGCTTTTATGTTACTGGCACACGCACACGATTGGCGTCTGCCTTCTGTGCCTCAGAACCTGGCAGGTGACTTTCGAGCTGACACCTGGCAGGGAAAACGGCAACTGTACTATTCGGTAGCCTTTCGATTCGGACGACCTCGACGGTACAGGAAAAGGAACAAAAGGAAAAACGTAACAGCGTGCTTGTAGATTCGGACAGGGCTCAATTATGCCAATGTTGCTAAGTCCTTTAATAACTGGAGAAATTAGCTTTATTCTCAAGTTATTCAATATCGAAAAAAAAAAGTTCTTAGCTCCCCGATGGCGTAATGGTAACGTCGTAGCCAATGAGTCTGGTTCGATTCCAGGAGAGAGAACACCATGATTCGGATCCCACTTTAAACTGTATGTCCGGTTCTGATTAGCCTCCCCGATGGTGTGGTGATAAAGGTTGTTCCCTTGTAATCAAGAGGTTTCGAGTTCGACACCCGGTCGAAGGACACAGTGTTTCGGATCCCAGTATGCACAATCCCGATAGCTTTTCTGTGCAAAAATGAACTTAAAACAAAATCAAACAGAAACAGAAAATTTTTGCCGCCAGACCTGTAGTTTAAGCTTCACGTATATGTACAATGTCGAAGCTAAAGGAGGGAGTAGGGGGCGGAAGACCCTCTTACATATTAGTAAATAAGTAAACTGCTTCTTGTACCAGAATTAGGCATTTTTTTATTTGTATTTTGTATATATTGTGAGTGTTCCTCCCACGCACGAAACATTTCCACCTCTCTGTCGTTACTGGAAATGTATTTCCATATGGAATCGAAAAACAACAACAACTCACCCCATTGTTTCATGATTTTGTTCACTGCTTTTTCCCCCCTGGAAACTTCCTGACTAGAAACAAATTTACAAACTTTCTACAATGACGTCACTGGCGCTGGATTTGGCCGGGATTTTCGGGTAACTAAAAATCAACGGAGGAGAGTAACAACAGGGTTCGCTCCAAAAGATGTTTTTTTTTAATTGCCGACTTCCGAGCCGAGCATGAGGTCTTTCATTAATGAGCGTCGGTGGATACAATACGCATAGCCAATTGCTTTTTGATTTCCTAGGTTCTTTGCAATAATCAATACCTCTCCGACGATAGCGTTGAAAATGATGTCTACGGATTGGCAGGTCAAAGGTATAGGTTTCTCTTCAGCAACAAACATAGTCTACAACACAAGCAGTGTTGCCAGTGTTCATGTATAAATTATCAGAAAATATTTTCCTTGTCACATCACTATTTCTGTCTTAAGTTAATCGCGACGATGACTTAGGCAAGGTAGGTAAAGTTGTATGAAGACACATTTGGAGATTATGGGTAGGGCCGCACACATTATAGATCTCCTGTATTTAGAAACTGATGTGACAAGCACCACGCTCCTATCGCCTTTACCAAGGTCGTACCCAGGTACCCATTTATTTGAGTCGCTTTGTGTGGTGACAAGACTGGAATAAATTCCCCACTGCCCAACAAAAAAAATATTTTTTTGTGCCTTGGTTTTAAGGCGTGCTCCTGTGTTTTGGGAGGCGCTGATTCCGAAAATTGCATTGGATAGACTGCATCAGCTTTAGTTTCTTAGATATGGATATATGATAGATATGAATGTAATCAATTTTATTCTGCTATTTAAAAGAGATCTCTTCTGGAGAATCGAGATGACTTGACAAGCTTTCTTATTTGACTTGGCAATTATTGTATTTAAATTAGCCACATTTTTTAAATGTAATTGATCTTTCTTTCACAACTATTCCCACTCATATTATTTAATTTTTGCGGATCGAACACCATAGACGTTATGGCTACTTCAAGTTGGAGTTGCTTGAATCATCCCAACGTATTTTGCTATATTTGTGGGAAACCTATTTCCGAGCTTGTAAAAATAGCATATGTAGGTCATTTTGTTGTCAAGCTTGGAGATCAGGATAAGTCATGGGCTCCTGAAGCGTTGAAAATGATGTCTACGGATTTGCAGGTCAAAGGTATAGGTTTCTCTTCAGCAACAAACATAGTTTACAACACCAGCAGTGTTGCCAGTGTTCATGTCTAAATTATCAGAAAATATTGTACGGAACATTTGCGCCAGTGGATAAATTAAAAGAGAATCTGCCTGGAATTTGGAGTACCAATGGTGTGGAGGGAACAGAAAAAACATTTCGATGGCTGTTATTTTTGTATTGTTAATATCACAGGCATCAATAGAAATTATCGCTTGAAATGGTCTTAGCCTGATGTGCCTTCAGCAAGGAGACCTGTTCCGCACACGGCTCTAGTACCCGTCCTACCTTTCCGTGAACTACCACAGCTCTCAGGGGAAGAGTCTTGCATGTCTGATATCCACAAGGTAAAGAAAGTGGGGGCAGTGTCACTGATTTCCAAATAAGTTCACACAGTGAACGTTTTGACCAGAATGAATTGAGTAATAGATCGTGGACTTAAATCTTTCCAAGGAGTCTTCGGAATTGGTTGCCTCCAGAATAAAGGAAAAGAAAGTACTTCAGCCTGGAACGAAAATTACATTGCTGACATTCTTTACCGAAGACAACAACTTAGTATTCTGCAATGGCATCGGAAGCCTTCTGAAGAAAATTGGTCTTTCAGAATATAACCCAAGTGGTTGGTGTCTTTTCATTGACAGTTCAAAATGATAGTTTGAAATGTGTTCCTTTAAATAACGGCAACAGACATGGTTCTATTCCAATCGGACACTCCGCAAGGATGAAAGCAAAGTAGAAGACCGTCTGTTTAGTCTTGCAAAAGATAAAGGACCAAGAACATCAATGGGCGATTTGTGTGGACTTCAAGATGGTTAAGAATGACACACATTTCATATCATCAATGAATGAAATCGAATCATGTGCCTGCTCTTCATTTGTTCTTGTGAAAAATTTTCTTGGCAACAATAAGGCAGTCAACTACATACACAATTAGTAGAGGATATGCTCTTTCATTTCAACACGCTTGGCTGAAACGTGAGTGTTAAACTTCAATCTACACAGCCACCTAGATCGCTTACCAGAGAACATTGGTTACTTAATCGAAGAGTAGGGTGAAAGACTTCACCAGGACATAAAAACAATGGAAGCCAGATACCAAGGAAGATGGGATGCACACATGATGGCAGACTATTGTTGGAATCTTATGCGGGATTGTCCTGGCAGATTCCACTTTCGGAAGTCTTACAAAAGGAGCTTCTTGTGTGTCGAACGACTGGAAGGTTTACGTCATAAAGCTGTGCTTTTGGTATGAAATAAGTAGATTTACAGGTAGTACATTTTTCTTTCAATTTTTAATGTGTTCTCTTCATGCTTAAAATATATAAATTTAAAAAAACACATTAAAATTTCCTGATTTTTTATATATTTATTATGGGCGATCAGAACATATGTACTGTATCTCGAAAACTGGAGCTGATGGGGAAAAACTGGTACCATTTTTGGAATCAGCAGGTCAAATATACCCAGAAACAGGTCTAACATTTGACGCACCAAGATGTGTTGGCCACTGAATCCATCCAGGGAATCGAACCCAGGTCTCCGCATGGCAGTCAGACGCCAAATCAACTAGAGCAACGCGGCTCCGTAGAAATGTGTGATGAGACAAAATAACACAAACGGCTCTCACACTATCCGGTGTGTTGGGAAAGCATAATTTCGCTTTTAAGTTTGGATCAAGTTTCATAGGTCGTTCTTGTAATGCGCTTAGAGTAGGATTGGTGTGGCGGAGTGCTTAGCACAGCGGTTCGAATCCCGACCTGGGCATGGGTGTTACTTTTAAGTGTCTTGCTTCATCAACTTCATCATACCATTGCTCATGCTCATCTTCGCCATTAGCCAAAAGTGGAAGAAAAGCGAAGTTAAATAAACCAAACCAGTCAATTAGTAGGTTTGGCAACATGGGTGTCTCAGATTCTTGTTCGCGAGCGCGTTCAGCATCTTGGAACACGAAAGCAAACAATATCAGCCGAACACAATCGAACCGATTGCTATTTTGCCTCTTAGAGGCTTAGGGACTTCTCTTCCATCATGAGCCCTGTCGTAAACCTGGTTCCTAAGATGCCTGCCCACATGTTAATTCGGCGGGTGCAAATAGCCTGAGTTATGAATCTGTGCATGCTCCATTTCCCCATAATCGCGTCCCCGATCTACAGATGCACTCACCCGTCTCTCTCTCTTCTACGGGTCGACCAGCTTTCACGGACCAACTTGCATTTAGTTTCCAGGAACTCCCGACATAAATATGGATCCAGGGTATAACAAGCGGGCCCCAGGGGTCTCTGATGGGATTTTCCTGAGAGACAGCCTCCTTACAAGATGCCGCGTTTGGCGAACCCTGGGCAGATTGGGCGAATAAATTATGCCCGTTAACTCGCAAGGGGATATTTTGGAAAACCTCCCTCTCCGTGTCTACGTCGGGGCAGATCCTTAGACGCGCTGAGTTAGGTAAATGAAAATGTGCATCTCGATTCCCTTTGAAGTTTCCGACTGCGTTAAACCTATAGGCGTTTCGTCAAATTGGATTTTAACACAAGCGCTGCGGGGGGTTTCGAACGGAGATAAGCTTTTATTTGCGCTCTGTGGCGTATCGCACACCCTCCCCCACTTTGAATTATTCGCTGTTTACTTTACTCCTTGTGGTGTTGATCGTTGGTCAGCGCTGCAAGGCGAGAAAAGTACTGTACAGTCTAGAGAAAATGTATGTTGCGAATAGAGCGCCTGGTGGTATGCAACCCAAAATACGCAACGAATTTACACATTGCATAACGCTCTAGGCTCAATGCTTGGTTCATTGTCAAAGAGATCACATAATAAGTAGAGTTTGTATGTAAGTCCACTTTAGGCACAGAAACGCTAATAGGGACTGGACGTACAGTTTAAAGTGGGATCACCGTGCAGTGTGCCTCCTGTAATAATTAGAAGGCAACGATGAGGAAAACTGGTACTGACTTCAGCACACAAATGTATCGCAGTACAACGCTGGTAAAGTGTAACCATGACTCATTGATTCATTGTAGCCACTGCCATTTTGTTTATGTTGGAAAACTTATTTAAAGCAATAGCGTCCATGCCATTACAGACATCGGCACGATGAAGCCGCAAGGCTCAGTTTTACCCTTCCTAAACCTTGCATGTAATACCTTCCACACACGGGCTCTTATATCCTATTTCATATTTTTGCAAGGTGCTCGTACGTTTCTTCCATATATAATTGGGAGAGCCACCCTTCTTTTGATTAGGCACAGTGTGACACTAAAAATTGTGTCCTTTTCTCACATAAAATATAATTGCCAGTGGCAACCCTGAATCTGTGCCACATGTTTGCATAAATACACGATACGATTTGCTGTTTTTCGAGGGCTCTGATAGTGTAGTAAACTTTTTGTGACATAAAATATAATTTTCAGTGGCAACCTTGAATCTGTGCTGCATGGTTGCATAAATGCACGATAAAATTTTCTGGCATTGTAGTAAAAATTGTGTCGTTATCTGCCATGAAATATAATTATCAGTGGCAACCCTGAATGTTCGCATAAATACAAGATAACATTCGCCGTTTTTCGAAAATGAAAATTTGGAGAGACACTGTATAAAAATTACTTTTGTCTCATCTTATACTAGTTGCTGAATGGCCAACATGTTGCATTTCTCCTCCTGTTACACAACATAGCCGAACGTGTGGCGAAAACCAACAGTTGACCTACCTGTTAACACAGTTCAGTGTGACGTAACGAATATGTAACCGTGACGTAACCAGCTGGATAATTCCCAGCAGGCCGTAGATAGAGGTGAGATGGGAATATTCGCAACGCGTGCCGAAAATGGAAGCAGCAAGCTGACGGCGAGAAAACAACTGACGGTCTTCGGTTCAAGCTGTGAAGTCAGGCTTACTGAAACAACAAACAAAGTACCACCTGCCGTTTCCCCTTTAGAGGAGGTTTTTTTGGCTGAGGAAGTGAGATAAAGCTAAGCTTCGTCATACGTGGCACGTTATTGTCCGTGTTCATTTTCTGCTGTAGCTGTCTCATCTTTTCTCTCATGGTTTTGCAATCTTCTATGCAATGTTTGTGCTAGAGTGGTCAGCGTAACGCGCTACGAAGGTCACAGGTTCGAGTCCTTGTCAATGCATTGATGTGTCAATGTATCGGTTCCATCATCAGTTCACCGTTGTCGGCCTCCGTGGCGGAGTGGTTAGCACAACGTGCTACGACGCTGGGGGTCCCGGTTTTGAATCCTTGCCTGGGCATGGCATGGCTGTTCATGGCTGACTCATCCTCATCGTGGCGATTAGTCAAAAGTTGTAGAAAACAACGCTAGGTAACAAAAAAACAAGTCTTCTGTGATATATCTGTGCAGGGATCCCAGGTTCGAATCCTGGTCACTGAATTGAAGAACAGCTAAAAAGCCTTGATATAGCAGTTCATGTGGGCCTCCCCGATGGCGTGGCAGTAACGTTGTCCCGGATTTGATACACGGTGGAGACACATCGTGGTTCGGATCCCACTTTATACTGTAGGTCTAGTCCCGACTAGCTTATCTGTGCTTGAAATACACTTTAATAAACAGTTTATACAAGAGTGTGCATGTTGCGCATTCGAAATACAAATTTGGCAGGAGAATACCTAAATAGAGTACCAGAGTAATACAAAATACATAAAAGTACCTTATACCTAGTGCTAGGATTTTTATGACGTAAAAATCGACAAAATATGCAAAATAAAATATGCTCTTATGACCTAAAATTGTACAAAATATGCACTATAATTTGAAAAATATGCCTTATAACTGCTGTTTCAAACATCAATATCTAAATGCTGAGAGATATTTTCACATTTTATGGACCCTGAGTTGCAATGCCCGATGAATACTTTCTCTAAATTTTCAAATAAAAATGTAAAAGAATTTGCTACAGTCCAAAAAAAAAAACCTCTCGAGTAAAAATGGGAGTAAGAACGAATCCATTTCGAAAATGACTGTATATTTCTTGGAAGTGCAAAAATATGCTGAATATGACCGAAAAATCCATCAAAATATGCTCTATCACGTAGAAATGGCCAAATATGCCAAAATATGCCCTTAAAAAGCACCTTAATTTAAGTAGTTTCTTCATTAAATGAATTTCTATATGTTTAGGGAACACCACATTTATAATATAAATTATAAATATTGTATATTAAATAAAGTACGATCTCAGGAACGCCTAAAATTATAATGTTTGACATTAATGTTTAGGAAATCATGCTTTGTACGTTATTATTGAAACGTTGTAGGTTCTTGTACGATATGATGTAGCTGGATATTTTTTTTTTATATATAATTGTGCGGCAAAGATAGTATCTAATCATCTTCTAAGATTGTTGCAATGAATTTGTGATCATATTTATTTCTTCTGAATGAAAGGGGTTCAAGTTTTAGTATGGTCAAGGTATTATTATAGCTATAAAATAATATAGACAAATAAATTAAAATTTGAAAAAACAAGTATGAAATATATTTATTTTTGTATTCTCAATGAAGCCATTTTTTACAAAAAACTAAATATGCTGACCAAGGCAGTAATTTATTTTATTAAAAACATAAACTAAACGTAACGTTTCAACCTTCAAAAGACTTTTGTACTTGATACAGAGTCTGATGAAGACCTTGCTAGAAGGTTGAAACGTTACGTTTAGTTTATGTTTTTAATAAAATAAATTACTGCCTTTGTCAGCATATTTAGTTCTTCATAATCAAGGAAACAAGGCTTAATGGTGTTACATTTTTTACAGTGTCGCGGTATAGTCAGGCGCGTCGCGTGATAATGTTCGCATGAGCACGTGAACACTCATGTAAATGTTTTAAATTACGTACATATTAAATGCACACACACACATATATTTATTCGAAAAAATACTTCTTTGATGTTCGAATATATACACACAATTTACTCGGAGTTGACGTCTTTCACGTCTGAAAACTTTTTTAGAGAGTTGGTAACACTGACTCCCACTGTGTTCCACGGATTGCGTTGAACACAATAGCTGTGCTTGTCGAATCAGACTGACAGCTAAGGGACTGTTGCCCACTATACCGCGAAAATGTTCACTGGGCTGTGCGAACATATGGTGCTGGGAGCCCTAATTCAAGCGGCAATACTTCTTGCATTCGGCACCAGAGTGCAGCATATACAAGGCATGCCTAGGGGGACTCGAGACAGTCTGAGCTACATGGTTGCACACTTTAGTGAGAAATCGCTAAACCTGGCGGATTTTAAATTCCAGTGTTCGCTAAAGTTCACGGAATAGTGACGAGCGACTTTTCTTTAGAAACTGGTCTGCAGAAGTTACATATCTTTCAAGGTTTATATGATTTGCGCATGTGCGTCTAAGGGCCATTCAGACTATGCAACTTTTTTTTTTAGTAATCGACGTTTTTAATGCAAAAAAAAAAAGAACTCTCACCAACTTAAATTGCAAAGGAAAGTGCGGACTATATTTACATCAATTGAACGCACATTTTTCTGGTAACTATACTCAGTATGGAGTCCTAGGCCTAAATAGTTGTTACCGAAAACAGTTATCAATTGATGTTAGTAAATCATTTTGACTATTCTCTACGTTATTAGAATATGCTTATTGTGAAGAACAAAATATAACTTTCAGAATACTAGAGATGCATTTTTGCTACACATAATATTTTCTTCTTTGAAGTTAGAAAGTTAAAATGAAATATGCATAAAATTATCTAATTTGAAATTAAGTAATTTTTCAATCTACATATAAACGCACAAACATTTAAATTTAATTTATTGGTTGGAATAAATCTGATGTAAGTTGTTCTTTACAGCACTTTTTAAAAATATATTTTTGCATTTTTCACCTGTAAATTTGATTCAGCAACTTTTAACGCATATTGAAGATTTAGCAACTTCTGCGTTTCAATTGTTCGCAACACAGTTGCTGTAGGAAAACTGGAAGGGTACACGTTATTTTGGGGAAGGTCAAGTTCCGTTCATTTTGCGGGGCTATAAAAAGCCTATGATCTTTGGCGGCAACCGGCAAAACGCGGTTAGAGTGGTGTCGACTGTTGAGAGCGTGATATCTATTGGCAAGCGGTTGGGTGAATTTAATTGAATTGGCTTTCAGACGTGCGCGCGCGCGTGTGTAGTGTAGTGTAGTGTTTTGTACACTATGAATACTGTTAGGAGTTTGAAAGAAACTTCATTTTCGCGAATGAGCGAAGCAGAATGAACGGAAGTAAAAAGGATGGGCCCTCACCAGACAAACGTCTGTATTGTAGAAGATGTAAATACTCCCAACCGAGTTATTGTGGGCGGGGTGAGAGCATTCTGTATAATACCCAAATATCTTACATACACAAAATATTTTTTTCTGGACTGAACGCTTCCTTCCCACTGTTCCGCTAACGATGCACGTGCTTTCAACGCTGAATGAATGTCGTTGGTTAACATATGGTCGGTGTAATAGAAAGTAGATTGCGAAGTATGGTAGTCTTGCATTGTACATACCTGAGATTGCATGTTATACTAATTAGTTTGCACTAGCCATTACTAATTTTAAATTGTGTAATTAAAAGAGTGTTAATTGAATGAAAAATCTTGTATTACTTCAAATATAGCGTGATTTTTGTGGGAAATAGTTGAAAATAAGTTGAACTGTTATTCTTACTTTTTCAATTGAATATGAAGTTACAAGGGGAGAGGAGTAAATCTCCATTCAGTATAAAATTTTTATTGTGAACACCCGTATGTGAACCGCACGCGACGCCACTGGGTATAGTGAATACTAGATAGGGTCTAACGAATGCCATATACATAAATACTGTGTCACTGTGTTTGTCCAATAAAACTAGTGCATATTTACTATTCATTGATTCTTATACAATATCGTGATTAATAATGTAAGTTTACAAACAAGTGATGTTCCTTAAAGGGGATGATAATGCTAATGCAAATAGTGACTTGTAAGTTACAATAATTGCTGGCATAATGAAGTGAATTGTTAAAATCCGTTGCAGTCAATGACGTATCGTACGGAAGAACAAACTAATTTTGAAATTTTCATCAATTTTCTCTTTAGGCTCCGAGCGTTTGTGCCCCAAATCCCACATTTATCGAGGTCCGGCGGCTATGTGCAGGTCTGATGCCGCAAGCGCAGTTCGATCTCCCTTTAGGACAAGCTGCTAAGTTAACATAGCAATTACGTGCTGGTAGCACCATCGGCAACGTGTTCCTCGATTTCAGCCTCTCCGCTCGTGGTACCTTGTATCCCAGGAGACCAATATCCAATCACTTCTGGGAAATAAGAAGAAGGAAATCCAGGGACCCTCTCTCTACCTGTGCTCAACATATGGGAGATAATCCCGATAGAGGCAGGAGAATCAATATGAGACCGGGAGCGAGATTCAAGCTGAGCGAGCGATCCATTACCGTTCCGGCAGAGACTCGCTTCGGCGCTGAACTTATGGACGTGGCGAACGGGCGAAATGGGCCGTTTCGTCATCGTGTGACTGCTTCTTTTCCACGTGCCACTCCTGCAGGAACAGGTGAAATGTATCCTAGCTTTCCAGCGCGTTTGAACTCGGTTCTAGAGGATGCTAAAAGCGCGAGGTGAAGCATGTCTTTTTTGCAAATGGCGTCCGTTTCTCTCGAGCAAGTTGGCGTGTGTGAATACTGATTCGTTAAAATTTCACGAGGCTATGCAGCTTGTAACCAATAAAGGATTCTCTGGACTAGCTTAAAGACTCAGAATGATATAATTCGCTTGCTAGATAATCTTTGTCGCGTTTTTGTAATGAAATAACTAAAAACATGTATTTATTGAGGAACATTTTGACTCAAGAGCTCATCCCGTAGCGTCCCGCAATTAATAAATGAACATTGCCATTCTGGTAAGATTTTCCAGTGCTGAAAATGGCTTCGATTACTCTCCTTAATAGGAGCAGCGGTGGTCTAGTAGATAGAGTTCTCACTGCCACACATGAGACCCGGGTTTGATTCCCGGTGTGGATGATGTAAGGTCTGGATATTTCCGGCGTTATCCTACATAGAGCAGCTTGGAGTTCACCCAGCCTCAAATAAATGGGTATCTGGGACAATCCTTGGAGTTAAAGGCGGGCGGAGCGTGAGTCTTGATAGCATTACCACCAAACAATGGCCGAGATAGAGAATGTGTGTCGCTCTACCCCCACATCTCCACTATATGTGCCTTCATCACAAAGCACGGATAACTTCATATGTATCTTACTCTCATTTCAGCATGTAACATCACGAAATCACACAATTTTAATACCATGCATATAATAGTTTATTATTATACACAAAACTCAATTTTCAGTTATTAAACGACATGAAATACTATTGATCAGCTTTCTTGCATTGTAACGGTTGTGCTTTTGGATATTACTTCAACTAACGTTTCAGCGTTCAAGATAAAAAGTTGCTCGAAAGGCAAATAATCTTGTACAGTTTGGAGTCTGGCGTCTTTCTAACCTTGACACGAAACTTACTTTCCGATCAACCCTTGTATAAAACTTAAAATAAAGCAAAATTAGAAATGAAATGGAGACAACTCTTGCCTCACGACGATCGAAAACCGATTTCCACTGGAAAACATCGCTTTTTTTCGCACTGCGGTTCCGCAACACCGAAAAACACAGAATTGTCATTTTCTGAGAGGTGTGGCGTGTTGCGGGTGAGGCTGGTGACAATCGAACGCGAAGATAAATGTGCTTTGAATTGCGCCTCCTCCTCACTCCCTCCGCCATCCCCTCAGCGCCCCCCCCCCCCTTACAAACTCATCTCACTTTCTGCTGCAGCGTGCAGGAGAGACACTGGAGCCAAAAATCGATCAGGCAGTTTACTCTAAAGAGCACACTGCATTGAAGGGGCAGTGTGTGGAGAGAGAGTCCTGTGGGTTTGTCCTGTGTCTGATCCCACGGGAATCCCACATCTGAATCAATGCAAGAGGATTCCGAGGAAAGGGAGGGGGGTAAAGGTCGGTTTGCTTTTTCATTTAACTCGTAAATGTAGTATGAAGGGGCTAAAGATAAATATTCAGACGACACTGTATAAAAAAAGGGCTCTATATAACAGAGAGCCATATCATGGTCGTATATATAGAGAGAAATAGTGGGAGGCGTTAAGCTTTCAGCTGCCCCAAGATAGTACAATTTTAAAAGTTACAGACCGTTAATAATAATAATAATGGCCAGTACTTTCTCCTGCCGGTACGCAACGGTACGCCGTACCGGCATCTTTTTGTAGATGAGAATAAAAGTAATAATATTTTATTTTAACGAAAGAAATGTGTGTAACTACATGAATGCATAATCATTTATAAACACACCACAACATTTTGCGTACTTCTTTTAGGGGTGCCTGCAGAAAATTTTCCATGGGGTGTAAAAATCTAAAATATGCATTCTTAAGTTAGATATTGATAATGTTTACATTGTATGAAAACAAAGAAGTGTTACAGAAAAAGAGAACAGAACAAGAAGGGTTGGAGAATGAAGAGAAAGGAAGGGAATTAAAGAAACCACAGGGAGAGAGCGAAAAGGAAAGAGAAGGGAAACACGCGAGAGACAGAGAGGGAAGTGAAACAAAAACATAGAAAGAGAAATAAGGAAACCAAAGAGATGGAAACAATACAGAAAAAGTAGAGAAGCGAGAGAGAGATAGTGTGAAAAATAGAGATACCAGAAAGAAGAGAGAAAGTCATAAATAAACGATAGAGAATAGGTGAAGAAAGTAAATTGAAAAGCGTGATAGAAAGAAAATATAAATTTAGAATAAAACAGGAAGAAAGAGGAAGAGAAATCGCAGAAGATCGATAGAGAGAAAGAATAAAGGAAAATACGACAGAAAATGGGAGGGAAAATATAGAAGAAGAGATGATCAAGAGAAAGTAAGTAAACACGAATGAATAGGTACTACAACTAAGAAATGGTCGAAAGCTCGAAGTAGATGTAGACAATATTTCCTATTCCAAGTTGAAGAGTATCGGAATCTTGCTTAACTATTGCTTCATGTTCATGATTATACTTGTAAAAAAGTTAATTATTATTATCATTAAACAGTTTGCAATTAATCTTTAATATATTCCCTTTTAAACAATCGCATTGTATATATCAGTGTGCAAATATTAACAATATTACTATGTTCTTTATGATTATTGTTAGGAGTGCATTCCTATTTCTATTTTCGCCTTTTGAAAAATCTACCAAAACATGTCTGAATTTTCACTTTTGAAGACCACATGCAATTATTACAATATTTTTTCCATAACGAATTCTAAAAAATGCTTAGGTTACAATGGAAATAACATTACTGTAATTGAAGAACATGTGACCAAAAATTATGTAAACCATATTTTTTTTCCAAAATTCTGCCAAGTAATTTCGTCCAAGTAAGGGCGGGGCAAACGGACATGCTAAGAACACTTTTGAGAATTACCCTGCCCTTTCTTTAATGTTCGATTTGTAGCTATCAGCTCTGTCTCTTCGAGACGAGCGTTGAGGAGGGATCCTTTAATATGTACGAATATCCATTCTTTTGTTTCCTGTCGCAGGTCCCAGAATTCGATGGCAAGGGGCTTCTCTCTTCAAAACTTTCTCTAGATAACGCATCACCCTCTTCCGAGGTCCTGATGATGAATGATCTTCATCATGCACTTCGTGGACTGTTTCAAGGAACAAATACATGTTCAGACAGGTGCAGTGGATTTAATTTAAGTACCCACACCCATTGATTACACGCATTATAGCAACAGTGGCCGCACAATTCCATGCTTCAGAAAAATTGCTACATGAACTACAACTACTAGTAGTCTACAGAAAGGACTACTACAGCAACAGTTTCATCATTTCTGAAGATCCGGACACTGATTGTCAACCATGTGAGATGACATACGCGCTGACTGAGAAAATCAAATTTCCTTATAATGACCCCCGGATTGCTATTTTTGTCTGTGAACAACTTTTAAAACGACTTTTATTATTTATTGATTTTCCCGCCCACCGTTTAACAATTAGAACGCAGCTATGCAATATCCACCCTTACAATTGCAGATCCTTCCGGGAAAGAAATCTGCGTAAGCTGGTGGTCAGATGTGACGTCAGGGGTGTAAAGACACCCAAATGTCAACATCTCTTTGCAGGCCCCCGTGGCGGAGTGGTTAGCACATCGCGCTACGACGGCAGGGATTCCGGGTTCGAATCCTTGCCTGGGCATGGATGTTTGTGAGTGTCCATTCGTCAATTTCATCACATCATGACTCATCCCCATATTCGCAAATTAGCCAAAAGTGGCACAAGACAAGAAGCGAAGTAAAATAAAGCAAATCAATCAACCAATCAATTATATGCGGCAGCAAATGCAGAAAATATTTAAATACATAGCTCTTTCTTTCTGGAGCCGCAGTGTTGTATTCGGTAGGGCGTTGCATTACTGCGTGGGAGAACCGGGTTCGATTCCCGGTGTGGGTGATCTACGGTCGGAATTCCCGACTTTGGCTCTGGTTTCACTCAGCCTGCAATAAATGGGTGCCTGAGAGTAAAGTCAGCCGGAGCGTGGTGCTGATCACATTTCCAAAAACCATGGTGGATATCGTACCTTCATGGAGCGGTACAATGAGTACCAGGAACTTTACCCTTCATCTTTTCTATAGAGTGTCTCAACCTATAACGGAAAATCACGCCTTACAGATTAACAAATCTGATTAAAATAATTATAGATTAAATTATTCCAATTAAGACACGTATTCAGTATAATTCTATACTTAGTATAATTTGAACTAAGGCAAGGTGCAAGTAGATAATGTTTAATGTTGCATTTGGCCACGACAAATCGTCTCTGAAACAGCATTTGTATAGGTTCTTATGGACATTAACGGAAAAAAGGAACTTTTGATCTAGTGGACCGATTGAGCAGAAATTCAAGACCATGGTAAAACACATTCTAAAAGTCAAGATTCCGAAGTTTAATAAAAATCGAGTGAAGGATAAAGCCGTAATTGAGGATCAAAAATCACAGAAGATAACAAAAGGGCGCTTGAGAAGATAGCATTCACGCTGAGCTGTCCTACTTTCCATGCTGATGGACAATGAACGGGTCAATCACCTAATCTCGTCAAGGGTGCATTTCATCAATACAGGGGTAGATGGCGGATAACAAGTTTTTCTGGAGGGAAAGTAGAAAAGGACTTAAGCATAGAGGCTAGACATGGAAGTCTTCGCGCGAAGCTGAAAGGAAAGACAGTACTAGTGGAATATTCGTTCGGATCACTTCCGTGCTGGTTGATTTCGTGAAAGTGTCTTTGTTAGTTTTCGACACGTTGAACAGCCACATCATGGGTGAGTAGAACGCTACAGAGCCCAAGGGGTTTCTCCCCTTTCCGATTGCGCCTACGTCTGCGACAAAATTCCATCTGTCGTCGCGAGAATTTGATTACCGCCGTGATAAATTATAGCCCGATAATTTCATAACATCGTAGAAACGCCGCCCGAACTATAGTTAAAGATAACCGCCGCATTCGTAGCCCTGTGAACTCTGATTTCAATGTGTGAGAGATCGTGAACTGTTGACATGCTGAACCATTGTTGAAGTGCCAATCCAGATCCATTGTCGAGATGTCGATCCATTGTTGATATGCTGAACCATTGTTGATGTGCCAATCCACTGTTGAGATGCCGAACCATTGTTGAGATGCTGAACCATTGATGAGATGTCGATCCATTGTTGAGCGAACTTAAGATCCTTGCTTCAACGAAGATTACTCCAGAGAAAGGAAGAGAGGAATACGGGTCGACAATCGTAAGTTAAGTACTGGAAGTGAAAGTGATTCCGTTAATCGAGTGTCCATCTGAGATGTCATCCCGGGTAGCAATGACCCAAGTCCAGCCGTAAGGTAAGAAAGCATTTTATGAACGTCGGAGATCATTCCAGAATATCGGCGCGTTATTCTAAATATTGGATTACACAAGATTCCGTAGCCAAATTGACATAAACATTATCTACTTCGCATATTAACAAGTAATGATCATTTGAGTATAATTATCAGTCCTAAAATCACATTGCTTTGAGAAAAAATTGCTAACAACCGTCTTTAACTAAAAGCCAGACAATGATATTATTCCAGAAAAAATGAAAGTATTTGTAGTAGAATTAGTATTGTGTAATCTGCCGATGAATGTGTGAGTGAGTGTGTGGTTTGTGCGTAAGAGGGCAGCCTGTATAATATAAATTGATTTATTTAATTATATAGATTTCACACCCATTTTGTCGTGTTACGTAATTTACAGAATAGAATAATATAACGGTATAAACAAAGTTACCTCGCTTTAAAGGTCCAACTGCGTAAACGCGATCCCTGAGACCATATTTATTATGATATGATTATATTCCTTTTGGCTTAAATTACAGTTATACTTGACCTTATTGAACTAATTAATTTGTGTACATTTTACTTTAATTGATTACCACTGAACCCGTCGTCGCGCTTATTACAAGATGGCGCCCGAACATGGGGCAGGGCAGGTCGAACACGCGACAGGGCAGGTCGAACATAGTTACGTTTAGGCTAATGTGTCGTATTTGCGTTCTAAATCAGCTGATCAGATAGGTAGGCCTGAGTGGGCTGTGGTAACTGCATAGGAATATGTTAAGATAATCGTAGCCAATATGCAAGCTATGGATAGGAAAGTAAACTGTTTCATTTGTTGTTGCTAGTATAATTGTAATTTCAAGGATTGAAATTTGATTGAGAATTTTTATAAGCCATAAACTTGCCATGTTTAGCGACGGGACGTTAAAGCGAAAGGAGCTTGTGAGAAAATTTATTAAGCTAAATAATAGAGTAATAGCAATGAACGCGTGACCAAATTAATTGGATGTGAATAATTACGTAACAAACACAATCTTAGGATGTTTATTATTTATTGAGGTATTCTGGAATATTTGCATGTTTTGTTTATTGTATTTTGATATTTGTAGTGGTTAGTGTAGTTAAAAAGTATATAGAGGATTTTGTGAATACTATTATGTTGCATGTGTGTATATATATATATTTTGGGCTTATCGATCAACAATTAAATGGGCGAAGAATTACATTTTTGGGCAATCCGGCGGTACGGAAAACGACTAGGCCGATGGAAGAAAGTGGAACCCCGTAGGCTCTATTTATGAAAAAGAAAAGAGAAATTTATATCTCGCTGCGAGAACGCATCGAATCCAAGGAAGAAGAGAGAGAGAATAACGACCGAGGAGAAGGGTGATGGAGAGAATAACTCGACAAAGGAAGAAGATTGAAGAAATGGACAATCCAAAAGATGGAGAGGAAGTGACGTTACTGGAAGGCGACCATAGAGGAGAAAGCAACCGTGCTCCGGAGAATACCGTTATCCCTGAAAGTGAGCAGCCAACGGCAGTGTTACCAGCCCAAGGCACCATGGATGTTCAAGCGATAATGGCGCTCTTCACTACGATGATGAAGCAACAAGAAGAAGAGAAAGAACGTCGAAAAGAGGAGAAAGAAAGGAAGAGAAAATTGGAAGAAGAAGAGAAAGAGGAGAAGAGAAAATTGGAAGAACAAGAGAAAGAACGTCGAAAAGAGGAGAAAGAAAGGAAGAGAAAATTGGAAGAAGAAGAGAAAGATGAGAAGAGGAAATTGGAAGAACAAGAGAAAGAACGTCGAAAAGAGGAGAAAGAAAGGAAGAGGAAATTGGAAGAAGAAGAGAAAGAAAAGCAAAAAGAATTGCGAAGAAGAGAGAAAGAACAACAACACCGAGAGATGATGGATCAGTTTCTACAAGCATTAAAAAAGAATGATGAGAAAATAGAAAAAGCCCAAGAAGAGTGTGTTGAAAGACATCGTGATAACTCGAAAGACATTGAGAACCTGGAAAAAACAGTGGAAACTGAAGTCAGGCAGATCCATGAACACCTGGCACACCTGGGAGAGAAGATAGAAGAAAAGAAGAATGACGTGGAAAAGAGAATGGAAGAGGAATTCCGAATGGTTGATCGTCGACTTGCAGCGGATTCCAGAATGGTGGAAGAAAGATTTGGACAAATCGAAACAAAGATGACCTCAGAAGAACAGCAATGGAGGAAGATAAAAAACATGACGCAAGACTTACGCCAAGACGTCACACGAATCAAAGAAACGATGCAGAGAGAGACTTCTTCAATCGTTATTACGTCACCACGAACGAGGAACGAGGAAGAACAGCGAGAATCAACGCCCCTGGCGACATCAGTGCAAGAACCGTCTCGATCGGGGAGTCCGTCCACAGGCGATGACGTCATGGAGCAGGATAGCAGTTGCTCGCGAGTCCACTCCGTGGTACAGACCAGTGTGGCCACCTCGGAAATAGGCAGGCGTGCCATCTTCTCGAAGTTTTCACTGGACAACTTTATGATTTTCGATCAAGAGAAGACAGAAACTTTGCCATCCACGTTTCTTCAAGAATTCAAAAGAGATTGCATTTTATATGGGATTCACGAAGAGGATTACCTGAAGCTCATCCAGAAACTTCTTCGCGGTTCCGCACGCATTTGGTTAGACCACCAGGTACCGGCGTTCAAGACCTTTAGCACCTTCGAAAAAGCTTTCATTGAGCAATTTCAGTGCAGATCATTGGTAGAGAGGAAGGTTACCCAGTTAAGAAACAAGCGGTACGACGTCAAAGGAAAGCTAACATACAAACAGTTTTTCTGGCAGAGGGTGAATGAATTCCGTTCGCTTAAGCCCGGAACCGAAGTGATAGAAATCCTCACGGCCATCAGAGCGATGTACCCGAGCTATGTACAGAGGCAGCTTACAGGAGATGTGTTAGAAAATTTTGACCGCATGTCGCTTATCCTTGAAGACATGGATTTGCTGAAGGAGAACGAAAAACATCGATGGGAAGATCAATCGAGCAGAAGAGGGAATAATAATTTTGATAGGAAGAGAGGAGAAAATTTTCCACGAGTGCAAAGGGCGACTACACGCAATACATACAATGGACGTCGACAACAATTCAATCGACAAGAACAATCGCAGTACAGTCCTCCAAGACAGCGAGACAGGGATGCCAAAGGCTCGAATCGAGGGAACTACCGTGGAGGCAGACAGAACACGAACGCAGGCTACCGAGGGCGTGGCGACATACGATTTTCAAACCGGGAGGAAGACAATCGTATGGAAGAAGGCAGAACACAAGCTATTCATTTAGTAAGAACCGCCTACAACAATGAGAAGCAAGAAACTGAAGAACAATGGCCTCAACCATCAACGAGTCGGGGACTCAATCCCAACGCGCCAGATTACCAGTCAGGTACTCGTCGGGATAACAGCCACGACGCAAGAGCGGAAAACTAACACCTTCCGACGACAGCTCGGCTCGTGTCGGCGGAGAATCTGAGATGCAAAAGGTTCTAGAGCCACAATCCTCACCTGTGAATAGACGACACAAAATGACAGACATAGAAGTAAGAAGTTGTTGGTTCATAAATAACTTATCAGAAGATGATGATGAAAGCGATGCTGCAGAGAATTCGAGCAGGAAATTATGGCCATCTCAAACGCCTCAAATACAGTTAAAAATAGGAGAACACTCTATTAATGCCATTGTGGACACTGGGTCGGAATTGAACTTATGTGGGGAACAGATCTGGAAGAAAATCTCTAAGGATATAACAAAACCGCAGCTTAGTAGCAGTAAGGACATTAGGCTAGTAGATTTCTCAGGCAAGGTTAGACAGCGACCACTAGGGCACGTGGTAGTAGGTGGCAAAATAGGAGACATGGAGACCCTAATAGATTTTTACGTCGTTCGAGAATTGAATGTGGATGCTATTTTAGGCATGGAGTTCCTTATACAATATAGCGCAGATTTGAACCTACGTAGAGGTACGTTACGTTTATGTGACGACGTCAGTCAGCAGGAAGCTGAATTTATAAATAATAGAATGTACTTCCCAGAGGAAGGAAAGTGTTTTAATGTTACAGAAAATTGCGCTACCTTAAGCCCTGAAGAAAAAATTGATGTATTAGTGTCTAATCTCAACGAAATAAACATGGAAGCCCGAGAGAAGTTCAGAAACATCCTACGAGAGCATGCAGAGATCTTTTCAGAGAAACCAGGCAGATGCAGAGTATACACTCATGAGATCAAAGTTGAAGGTGACGAACCAGTCGTGTCACGTGTATATCCGGTGGCCTACTCCTACAGGGGCGAAATAAGAAAGCAGTTGAGACAGATGTTAGATTGGGACATCATTAGACCGTCGAATTCTTGTCATCTCAATCCTCTACTGGTTGTTAAAAAACCGGGAGGTAAAGGATTACGTTTGTGTATCGACTTTCGCCGACTGAATCAGCGTTGCAAACTACAACGTGTAAAAACACTGAATCTTAACGAAATATTACAAATTTTTCATGGCAAAAAGATTTTTTCAAAGTTGGACGCTAATAGTGGGTTTTGGCAGCTGAACCTATCCGAGCAAAGCAAGCCTTATACTGCCTTTCTATTTGAAAATCAATTGTATGAATTCCAAACCATGCCTTTCGGATTATCAAATGGCGTTCAAGGTTTCACCAATGCAATGAACGCAGTGCTAGGAGCCGAAGTTAGTGGATTTTGCCTAGCGTACGTGGATGATTTGATCATTTTTTCAGATGATATAGAAACGCATCTAATTCACCTGGATACTGTTCTCAGTAAACTTCATGACGCCGGAATGACAATTCAACTGGATAAATCAGAGTTTTTCAAAACACAAATTGAATACCTTGGCCACATAGTAAATGAAAATGGAATTCAACAGCATCCCAAACGTTTCGAGACGATCAAGCAGCTTAAAAAACCGACCTCAATTAAAGGAGTTCAGAAACTATTAGGAGTCTTTCAATGGCATAAGAAGTTCATTGACCAGTTCGCACAGATGGCAGCACCGCTGTATGAACTTTTGAAGCAGAACCGGAAGTGGAAATGGACTGAGGCACAGCAGCAGAGTATGGATGCTCTAAAAGAAGCTGTCTGCAAGGAACTGCAATTATATCACCCAGATTTTAACGACACCTTCTACGTACAATGTGATGCGAGTATGTTAGCGCTAGGCAGTTGCCTATATCAAATCAAGGATGGCGAAAAGAGGATAATTCAATATGCAAGTCGAGCCTTGAGAGGAGCTGAGAAACGGTACAGCATAAACGAACTAGAATGCTTGGCCATCATTTGGTCTATCCAGAAATTCCACATTTATCTGGCAGGAAGGGAATTTATCGTAGTAACAGACCATAAAAATCTGCAGTTTCTAAATCAAGCAAAAAATTGGAATAGTAGGCTAACGAGGTGGAGTCTCCAGCTTCAAGGGTATAATTTTAAGATCCAGCATTGTAAAGGGAAGGACAACATTGTTCCGGATTCACTGTCACGCTACTGTGAAGGTGAAGGTGTGACTACAGCACACGTCAACCATGTAATCATTGGCCAGCCATACCTCCAGATGTACACCGCCGAAAAACTAGCGGAAGAGCAAAGGAAAGATCCAGCCTTTCAAGGGATTTTTCAGGTACTAGATGGCAACACTGACGACGGAGATCGGCGAGAGAGGAGAGTGCGTGAGTTTTTTCGCCTCGAGAACGGCATTCTAGTACGCAGTGATTTCCATGACAACGGGCAGATAAAGATCTGCATACCAAACCACCTCACAGCCCAGATGTTGCAGGAGTGTCACGAAGATTCAGGGCACTTTGGATTTGAGAAGACCTGGAAACTTCTGTCCCCTTTGTACTATTGGAGCTCGATGAGAAAGGATCTTAAAAAATGGCTTAGGAACTGTGAACGATGTGCCGAAACCAAGCCACAAAAGCAAGGCAGAAATCATATTATTACATCTCTAAGGGCGACAAAGGCAAGAGATATTGTGGCGGTGGACTTAGTTGGCCCCTTACCAGTGTCAAAAGGAAGAGAGAGATATCTATTTACAATCATGGACTTGGCAACCAGATATCTAGTGGCTTATCCAATCAGATCGACTAACACCAAACTCTTACTTAAATATCTAACAAAATTTTATTTTGTTCATCTGGGAAAACCAACTTGTATCTTGAGCGACAGAGGCCCACAGTTTGTTAGTAAGGAATGGAAAGAAACACTGGAGAAGTATAACGTGAAGATTATGCTAACTGCACCCTATCATCCATCTTCGAATCCCGTAGAGAGAGCCCATTCAGAGATAAATAGGTTAATGCGAGTGTTCTGTGGAGAGAACCATTCCACCTGGAGCGAACACGTAACTTCCATAGTATTGCTACTAAATTACACTGTATGCACATCACTGGGGAGCTCACCCGCAGAACTTTTTCTTGGTCAAGACAACAATAGTACACTTCTGCAGCACTTCGGAATCAAAGAAGAAAGACAAGAAACACCGTGGAAAGAAAAACTGATAGCTGCCGAAACGAGAGTCCGAGAACTAAAACAGAAGAGGAACCAGAAAAGTAGTAAAATTGGGGAAGAAATCAAGGAAAATGATCTTGTATTTATAAAAAGCCACTATCTGAGCTCACAAGTTGATAAAAAGATAAGTAAATTCTTTAACCTATACGAAGGACCGTATATTTGTTGTGGAAGATTAGGAAATAACATCTTAAAACTCACAAACTGCAAAAATGGCAAAGAAACTACACCTCAGCACATCGATAATGTAAAAAAATGGAATTGTTCGACAGAAAAGAGAGATTCGTGGTTTCAACAGCTAAAAAGGAACCAAACAAATCCTACCAACGACCAAGCTGCAAGCTAAATGTAGAGAAACTTGTATATAGCAAATATCTATATATATCATAGTCTAAATATATATATATACAACATAATGAAGTAAAAAGTTTAAAGAATTGTTAATTAAAGTAATCACATTTATATAACCATGTCTACATGATGAAAACTAAATTAGTTATAAGTATATAATTTTCCATGTTTTAGTCAAGTTATGAAAATTGATTTATGCATATAATCATTATATTTAAGTGTTGTAATTGCACTCATTTGAGAAAATCAAGCGTAGGTATGTCTTAAGGTTTTACATATAAGTTCACTTATTCGACGAATGAGAAATATTTAATATTCATTTGCAAATATTTAATATGTAAGGTAATGATTTATAGTAATGATAATTGTGCTTATGTGATATTGTGATATTGGTTATGAAAATGGTGTAAACAGTCCAGGGTTCGAGTCCCTGATTCGGACGTGTTAAATTTAAGAAAAAGTAGGCATAATTTTACGTTATTATGAAATTTATTGTGGGATGAATTTTCCTCTAGTCAGCAAAGCTAATTCCAGAAAAAAATTCATGTGTAAGAGGGGGAAAGTTTATAACGGAAAATCACGCCTTACAGATTAACAAATCTGATTAAAATAATTATAGATTAAATTATTCCAATTAAGACACGTATTCAGTATAATTCTATACTTAGTATAATTTGAACTAAGGCAAGGTGCAAGTAGATAATGTTTAATGTTGCATTTGGCCACGACAAATCGTCTCTGAAACAGCATTTGTATAGGTTCTTATGGACATTAACGGAAAAAAGGAACTTTTGATCTAGTGGACCGATTGAGCAGAAATTCAAGACCATGGTAAAACACATTCTAAAAGTCAAGATTCCGAAGTTTAATAAAAATCGAGTGAAGGATAAAGCCGTAATTGAGGATCAAAAATCACAGAAGATAACAAAAGGGCGCTTGAGAAGATAGCATTCACGCTGAGCTGTCCTACTTTCCATGCTGATGGACAATGAACGGGTCAATCACCTAATCTCGTCAAGGGTGCATTTCATCAATACAGGGGTAGATGGCGGATAACAAGTTTTTCTGGAGGGAAAGTAGAAAAGTACTTAAGCATAGAGGCTAGACATGGAAGTCTTCGCGCGAAGCTGAAAGGAAAGACAGTACTAGTGGAATATTCGTTCGGATCACTTCCGTGCTGGTTGATTTCGTGAAAGTGTCTTTGTTAGTTTTCGACACGTTGAACAGCCACATCATGGGTGAGTAGAACGCTACAGAGCCCAAGGGGTTTCTCCCCCTTCCGATTGCGCCTACGTCTGCGACAAAATTCCATCTGTCGTCGCGAGAATTTGATTACCGCCGTGATAAATTACAGCCCGATAATTTCATAACATCGTTGAAACGCCGCCCGAACTATATTTAAAGATAACCGCCGCATTCGTAACCCTGTGAACTCTGATTTCAATGTGTGAGAGATCGTGAACTGTTGATATGCTGAACCATTGTTGATGTGCCAATCCACTGTTGAGATGCCGAACCATTGTTGAGATGCTGAACCATTGTTGATGTGCCAATCCATTGTTGAGATGCTGAACCATTGTTGATGTGCCAATCCACTGTTGAGATACCGAACCATTGTTGAGATGCTGAACCATTGATGAGATGTCGATCCATTGTTGATATGCTGAACCATTGTTGATGTGCCAATCCACTGTTGAGATGCCGAACCATTGTTGAGATGCTGAACCATTGATGAGATGTCGATCCATTGTTGAGCGAACTTAAGATCCTTGCTTCAACGAAGATTACTCCAGAGAAAGGAAGAGAGGAATACGGGTCGACAATCGTAAGTTAAGTACTGGAAGTGAAAGTGATTCCGTTAATCGAGTGTCCATCTGAGATGTCATCCCGGGTAGCAATGACCCAAGTCCAGCCGTAAGGTAAGAAAGCATTTTATGAACGTCGGAGATCATTCCAGAATATCGGCGCGTTATTCTAAATATTGGATTACACAAGATTCCGTAGCCAAATTGACATAAACATTATCTACTTCGCATATTAACAAGTAATGATCATTTGAGTATAATTATCAGTCCTAAAATCACATTGCTTTGAGAAAAAATTGCTAACAACCGTCTTTAACTAAAAGCCAGACAATGATATTATTCCAGAAAAAATGAAAGTATTTGTAGTAGAATTAGTATTGTGTAATCTGCCGATGAATGTGTGAGTGAGTGTGTGGTTTGTGCGTAAGAGGGCAGCCTGTATAATATAAATTGATTTATTTAATTATATAGATTTCACACCCATTTTGTCGTGTTACGTAATTTACAGAATAGAATAATATAACGGTATAAACAAAGTTACCTCGCTTTAAAGGTCCAACTGCGTAAACGCGATCCCTGAGACCATATTTATTATGATATGATTATATTCCTTTTGGCTTAAATTACAGTTATACTTGACCTTATTGAACTAATTAATTTGTGTACATTTTACTTTAATTGATTACCACTGAACCCGTCGTCGCGCTTAATACAAACCTTAAAAGTCAGTGTGGAAGTAAATGGATTACTTCCCTCTCTCTCTAATACAGGAGTTTTGCCAATAGCTCTGTCCTTCTTTACCACCGCTGCGTTACGAGATGTTACACAATTTACAAAATGTAAAAGCCAAAAATTTCAAACAGTGAAATCATTATGCTCTAGAGTTTTTGATGCTCTATATACTGACGGCATTATATAACCTGTCATAAATTCATGTGATCTGAAATTTCCATAATTATGCAATTTTGCAAAACTCTTCATTTTTTTGTAGTAAATACTTGAAAAGCCATAAATATGAAACCCCTTGAACAACTTCGCCAGTTTTTTTTTCTATAGGATCTATGGTGTTTGTAGATATGATATTCTTCGCCAGAGTGAAATAATTTGCTTACGACAAGAGTTATATATATACATTGGTTATTTTGTATAAATCATCAGACCGTAACACGAAAAAGTTGGTTAGCGAGAAACTTTTCGGTTTGTCGCGATAAACGTGCAGGCCAAGCGAGAAAAGTGTTGACAATTGTTTGAAGTTATTTTTAGAATGCATTGTTACTCCACAGCACCGTTTTTTATTCCGCAATCGTAATTTGTTTATGCGGGCTGTCTCGCGTATCAAATTCATTGCGCGCCACCAAGCAGGCATGTTCCCCGGTTCGTAGGAAGTGCAGTGTGCTTTATTTTCCGGAAAAAATATATATATTAATGTTGTTTTTGTTTTTATTATGTTTGTTTTTATTTAATTCTGTTTATGGAAAGGATACAACATTCAACGAAAGAAGTACAATAGTTGCGTGTATTACATATGATGCAAATGTAAAATGGTAAATAGTTACGTCGAAATATAAACATTTACATGCAAATCTTGAGGTATAACTATAGTTTTTTTTTTCAAAATACATCAAATACATAGATTTTGAAGATTTCCTATACGATATTAAGGAAGTAAAGTTGCCACAATCATTAGCGATTAACAGCGACTCGATGCTTCTCCGTTTGTTGATCTGGCAACGCCGCGCTGACTTTTAAGGTTGAGACGCTCTATAGTACGAAATATTAATTCGATTCTCCTCAGTACTAACACCTCCAGCCATTTTATCAGCTTCGTCTCTCTCTTGTTCTTTCCTCTAGCCGAAATCAATCCAGCTTCCGTGTTTGTTTAACGTTCATGATAAGACGGAGCATTTCAGGTTAATGGATGAACAAATAGCTTCTTGTTTTTCACGCCCCTACGCCCTTTACCCGTACTTCCCACAACGCATTTTGTTGCGGTTTACGCACTGTTACTCACGCGGCACATCTTACGTAGTCATTTTATGACCATCTTAGTCCTCCCGGTGGTCGAGGGCGCTAAATTGGCAAATTTGAAGGTCACAGGTTGAAGTCCAGACTTGAGCGTTGGTGTTAAATGTGAGTGGTCCTTCCTCAATTTTATCTCCTCTTCGTCGTCGAGGTTAGCCACAGGTGGTAGAAAAGAGACGTAAGAATAATACAATTACAACATACGCACGCACCAAATATGTTTCAAGTCCATGCCCCGATAGGCTAATCGTGACTGGGCCTACAGTTTAATGTGAGATCCGAACCACTGTACCAGTACGTTATCGCTGATACTCCTGTGCACACTAACTTGTTTTTAAGTCCACTTTATGCACAGAAAGGCTCATTGGGACTGGACCTACAGTTTACAGTTGGGTCCGAAGCATTATACAATGTGCCTACAACATAGATCGAACCAAGACCCCTTGATCAGAAGGCGACAATATTACCACTACGCCAACGGGATGGAGCGAGCGTGAGCTTACAAACAGACGTGTGTGTAAGTAAACATTTGGTAGATATACCGGTTGATTCAAAAGGTTGTATAAAAACATATCTGAATCACCCGGTATTTGTTTCTTAGAATGATTGATTGATTTGGATTTACTTGTTTAATTTTACTCCGCTTTTCTGCTTCTTGTGGCTAATCGCGAGGATGAAGATGATTGGTGATAAGGCGAAATTGATGAGAGGACACAATACAACTGGCAGAAAGATGTCACATACATACATATATTGGTTGTGGGTCCAGAAACCAGAGCCTCGTTAGCGTAGAGAATTCAGTCCAGAGTGTACTACGTATTATATTTAAAGGAACTAGGTATTCTCGCATGTTTATCGGAAGAGAGTCTTGGGTGCCTTCCGAATATAAATTGACTATTCAGTAACTATTGAAGATACGTAGACAAAATGACAGACGTATCATACCCAAGTTTAGCGCTTAATCGGTTATCCTGATCGGTAAGTTCATTCACATTTTTATACAGCACGTTTGCAGCGGATAGAATTCAATCGATATTTTTCAGTTACTTTTAAGCCGAATTGTCTCTCTTTTTACCTTTGTGAAAGTGAAAACTTTTCTGAGTTTACAAAGGGTGCAAATAAGTGCATCGATATTAGGATGATTGACTATGATTGATTCGTTCACCCTCCACTAGTGTTATCTATCTAAGCATCATTTAAGAATAAAAACATCTGCACACTTACACTAGAGGATTAAAATAAACAAACATCTTACATGGAATCGAAACTCAGTGAAGCTCTATGCAGTCGTTATCTTTTCCCCTTGCACCAAATTGCGCAGTATCCTTCAGACTTGGAATAGCACCACGTGCTACTAACGCAAATGTTTACGAAACTCCTTGCCTTGCATGTGCTGCTATCTATGCTTGAGATTATCTGTCTCTATCTAAGTACCATGAGAATTTTCTTCACAAATATAGAGATAGGCTGAATAGATTACTTGTATTTGGTTCATCTTCTCGGTCATTTTTTGCGTAGCTTATTTCTGTCGCTAATCTAAGTGTGGCAGTAAGGAATAATGGTTGAAATTGATGGTATGACTAAATTGTACACAATGTATACAGGATTCGAACCTAAAATGTAGAATTTCACAGAGAAATATGTTACCACAGAACGGATGTTGGAGTGGCAAACTCCAATAAACCTTCAAAACTAAGAGAAACTCTGCGAAGTAATATATTTTATTTCTAAAAATCAATAATAATGGGAATTTTTCAGGAAATGATCCTAGGCTTTGGGATTCAATAAATGGGCACGGAGGAGCGGTAAAAGTGACTGTAGCTTGGTGCTGATCACATCACCTCCACCAATGGCCGAGATCATATATGTGGGACCGTACACCCACATGCCTCCATGATATATTGCAACATGCAGTTCTTATCATAAGTGTTGAAAGGTGTCCATTTAGTCTTAATAAATCAAATAGCCCTTTGAAAGTCCATATTTCTTGTTCTCCCTTTCGATAAAATGTCGAAATTCCACCCACGGTGCTTGCCATAATATATATATATATATATATATATATATATATATATATATATATATATATATATATATATATATATATAAATGGATGTATGTTTATATGTATGTTTGTTCCGGCATAACTCTCGAACACCTGGAGCAATTTCAACAAACCTTGGTACAGATATGACTTACAATCTGGAAAGAAACACTGTGGGGGTAAGACACCCCTGGCACCCCTAGGGGCGTGTGTAGGAAGGGGTGACATGTACAAATAATCGAAAACAACCGATATTAGTGTGGAATCCATAGTTTTCGGAGTCGCTAAGCAAATGACATTTACGATTGGAATTTTCATGTGTGTACCAAGTTTGGTTGAAATTGCTCCAGGCGTTTGTTGTATTACCAACCACGGTAATATGATATAATAAATCAGGTGGGTTCGATTTTATACAAAATAATAATTTAATCCATAACTAAGAATATACAACATGGCTAACTCCATGCTTGACAATCCAAAAACAACAAAACAATTGAACATCTATATTCAAAGATATAATAACATCATAGATGTTTCACAATCTAGCTACTGCAACTTTCCCCTTCTTCCAAATGACAGCTGCAGCCTGTCAGGTGGTTTCCTCCTTCTAAAAGATCGTCGTGGACTGTTCACTGCGGAGGCAGTAACAGCTTCCTCTCGCCCAGTTTGCGGTCTCTCCTCACACGCCCTGTCCTGCGCTGACACGGAACCATCAAAGATCCAAAAGTTATCTTCTCCACTGTCTGTATCTGACCTGTTAGATTTATACTTCACTTGATGCAGGTGTACCCTTCTCGTTGTTCCACCGGCATTGACCAATAATAAGCGTCTTCCTAAATGACCCGTAACTGTAGCGTGTACGTATTTTGGAAATCTGGATGTATAATTTCTTGTCCACACTGTACTTCCGATTGATGGTAATTCTTGGTTCTTTTTGGTCTCATTTCTCACCACTTCCTTATTAGAACAACTCTGAACTCCTATCTGCTGTAACATGAAATTTTGCCTCCAATTGGGCCATAAAATATCCAGCCAAGTTCTTCCTACAATTGGTTGTGGCAGACTTGCTTTACAAACAAAAACATTCATATTATATTTGTTATCTTTCCACAATACATCCAACATAACCTGACTTTCTAATGCTAATGGTCTTCCGTCAGCATTTTTCAAATTTATATTTGCAGGTTGAATCTTTAAATACGGAAAAGATTGATCGAACAATCTTTTATCAAACACACTTACAGAAGCTCCAGTATCGATCTCAAAATTAACTAATTTACCATCACAATTCAAATCAATTGTACATTTGTCAGCATTATGCAAAGTTCCAACTACAGAGTTAAATTCAAATTGCCGTTCTTTAGTAGAACCATACTTGTACAACGGTAACTGGAAAGTGTGCAAGGGCTCGCGTGAAATTAACAATTCTTGATGTTCCTTTTCTGTATTAGACTCAATAGCATGTTTACATTCTTTTGAAATTACATCAAGAGACACATTACTTAAGCAACTGTTAAGATTCAGCGGATTTACTTTGTAAACTTGATAAGTTTTTATCTGTCGGTTTATTACGAAATCTACAAAATTTCTGAATATGTCCAAAGAATTCACAATAATTACATCTAATTTGCTTTAAATAACATTTACCTTTTTATGCGTCTTTCCACACTTATAACAAATCCATTGTCTTGAAGTTCCAGGTTTCTCATTAACTCTGCTCTTCAAAAACTGATTATTAAAGTTAGTTTTCCTATTGGAGATAGCTTGGAAAGGTTTAGACTTGCTTTCATGAAGCTTCTGTGCATTATAATCAATAGCAAAACCTTCCTTTTGATGGAATAGCCGTATATCTTTCTCAACCATTTCCATATTCACGGCAATGTCGCAAGCTTTAAGAAAGGAAACGTCGCCTTCTGATAACAATTTCTTCCTTGTAACTTCACTGCTAACTCCAAACACCAGTTGATCTCTTAGCATATCATTTAAGAATGCTCCAAAGTTACACTTAGTAGCTGCATGTTTAAGGGAAACTATATATTCAGACACAGGTTGACCTAACTCTTGCTTCAGAAGATGAAAACGGTATCTTTCTGCAATAACATTATGCTTCGGTTGAAAATGATTCAATAATACATCTTTTATTACTTCGTATGTTTTGCTAGCAACAGAATCTGGAGTAACTAAATCCCTTAAAACATCATATAAATTTCCTCCACAGAATGCAATAAAATGACTAATATGATTTTCCTTTGGAATGCCATTAGCAACACAAATCTGTTCAAACCGCTCCAAATACGAATCAATGTTACCTTAATCCACATCGAAAGGTTCCAGAATATGTCCTTGAATCCCATCCTCGTCGCCAAATTGTTGTATTACCAACCACGGTAATATGATATAATAAATCAGGTGGGTTCGATTTTATACAAAATAATAATTTAATCCATAACTAAGAATATACAACATGGCTAACTCCATGCTTGACAATCCAAAAACAACAAAACAATTGAACATCTATATTCAAAGATATAACAACATCACAGATGTTTCACAATCTAACTACTGCAGCGTTCGAGACGTTTGATTACTTTATAGTTTGTATACTGTACTTATACTTTTCAATACCTGTAAATAAAATTAGTTACATTTTACACTATAGTTAGAATTCATTATTTTTCTGTCTGATAGAATATTGGGAAAAATAAATACCTGGGCAACGCCGGGTTAACAGCTAGTATGAAATAAATCTACCACACTTTATTCTTCTGATGTAAATATTGTCTATAAATGTTAATGCAAAGAATTTGGATTGGAAAGTAGTTTGATTATAGAAGTTATATCTACCGATAGTGTGATATTCTTGCTTCTGCATTTCATACATACTTTATAAATAAATTTATGTTGTCTGGCTAATCTCGACATCCATCTTTAGAAATCTTACTGTTCGTTAAATTGTGCAATCGAACACAAAGGAGCACAAGTGTTATATCCAAAACTTTACCTTTCTATACTCTATCCCGGGAATCTCTGGAGCAAGGCCGCGCATAACCGTAGAGAAGGGGAGAAAACGAGTGAGCGGAGCAAACGCAGAGAACTTATTATCGTTCAATCGCTCCAGAGAGTCTCGGGACAGAGTGTGGTTGTCAGTCTGTCGTCACAAACTTCCTTTGTACTTTGCTTTATTCCGCCAATCATCATTGTGATAAATTTTGTATTTCCCGAATAGTAAACACTGATTAAAATCTAATTATAACTTAATCATGGACCAAGTCAGCCAAATAACTTAATCTTACCTTAATTCTTTGTCAAGTTAAGATTAAGTTGCTTGGCTGACTCCAACCCATGTTGTTAATTGGATTTTTGCATTGTGTACTAATCGGAAAATAACAAATTTAGCATAATGATGGTGGTGGATGAAAAAAACCCAAAGAAAAATATCAAACGTGTAATACAATTGTTTTGTTATCTGTAAAATAACTGTACCAAAAGTATCTTTGTAAACAGTTTGAAATTAACCTCTTCTTAAGAACATTTCCTCGACTGGTATTCTATTAGCAAGATATATATTGCAACTATGTTAGATATGTATAAATAGTCTTGTTCCATATAAATTTTGTTTTGGCTTTTTTGTTCTCAAGTTTTTAGCTAGTGACATCTATCGTGTCTTTTTATTAGTTTTGTTTTATTGTAATACTAGCTGATTGCCCGGCGTTGGCCGGGTATTTATTTATCCTAATCTTCTACGATAGACAGGAATATAATGAATTCTAACAATAGCGTAAAATGAACTTGGAGTTGAACGGCATTGGGAGTGTCACTATTCATCTTAGCGACCCCGAAAACTATGGATTCCACACTAATATCGGTCGTTTTCGATTATTTCTTCATGTCACCCTCTTCCCACCCCCACTTCTAGGGGTGACAGGGGTGTCCAACCCACACAGTATATCGTTCGAGATTGCAAGTGATACGAGTACCAAGTTTTATTGAAATCGCTCCAGGCGTTCGAGAGTTATACCGGAACAAACACACATACACACATACATACATCCATTTATATATATATATTTAAAAAATACATCATTTTAAGTAAATAAGTAAACAAACAGTGATTCCTTACACTTGAAAGCTTTGAGATAATTAATAATCCAACATAATAGGGGTCGCTACGTCAAGAGATCTGGGTGAGCATCATTAATGCTAGGATTTTTTTTTTGTGGAGGGTTACATTCCTCACGGCAAATGGAAGAGGTGCAAGAGCTTATCACGTGACTATAATAAAATTCGCCAGACCGACAATAAAGCATTGGACGCTCGTAAAAATACTTCTCCCACAAACGAATTTGGCGAGAGCAAAACCATATTCCAAGTCAGGTTTTTTTTCTCGAGCTCATGCACTGGGAAAGGTAAAAAAAATGAGCATAAAACAAACATGCGTGAGGAAAGTGTAATCAATATATGATGCAAAAGGAAAGAGAAAAGAGAAAAAATGAATGCCCTTTGCAAAATATACCCATATATCAACTTCTGTTGCATTTTTATACCACGCTAGCTTAAAGCATGATGGCGATTGATTACATAGAATCAATGAAGGGGATGATACAACACGTAATGACTTTGAGAACCAATAGAATGTTGTTCTTTTTCGCTGTTTGCGTTTCAGAGCAACAAGAGCATAGGCGTACGCACGGGGGGTCAAGAGAATACAGTTGCCCCCTCTACACTACCTAAGAAATTTAGTGTATAATAATCTTAACACTATTATTTAGCAACATTATACTGTAAAAGAAAAAATAATTATTTTCAAGCCGACGAAAGTTCCAAGCAACTACCGAGGGGGACAATATTTCCAATAAAATAGAACTATCCCACTTCGTTCTCTAGCAAATTCTTGTTTTTAACGCCCCCACACGCTATATTCATTAGTTATGTTACTCTATATGTCTGCAGAATAAATTGCCCATACATTGAAAGTGAATAAACTATACGTTTTGAATCTGCTGTACGAAACCAAGTTTACGTGGAAAATAGTATCTGAACCCCAGTGAGGGTGCCACAAGGAACATTGGTGCCACGGAAGTTAGAATTTTTCCAATACAGGGATTTATTTTTAACTATTTATTTTATTTAGTGAGAGAATTTCAGATACAGCACGTAGCCATTTTACACTGAAATCATCAACAATGCAAGAACAAAAATAAAAATAACACAAGGATTAACATAAATAAGTCAAGATAGCACAATTAAATATTATTTAGCAACATATTTGCTGATGTTAGATCGAAAGGCGTACTCTGTGGAAAATACACCAGCACTTGATGGGAGGTCGTTGTATTGAGTGGAAAGGTTCGGACACACTATACTCGTATAGGCCCAAATTTCCTATCCATCAACGCAATAAAACAGCGAGATGGAATGAAGTTTTTCTTTCCCAGGTTGAACTCCCAATCAGAGAGTCTTTGCACGCCTATGAAAAAGATCTGCACATAGATAGAGAGATATTCTAGAATATTCTATAAGGTTTATATTATAGTTATAATTTTATATATATAGCTGATTACCCGGCGTTGCCCGGGTATTTATTTATCCCAATCTTGTATTAGACAGAAAAATAATGAATTCTAACTATAGTGTAAAATGTAACTAATTTTATTTCATCGTGAATGTCACCAATTAGCTTAGCGACTCCGAATACTATGGATTCGACACTAATCTAGATCATTTGTGGCATTTTATTTTTCACCCCCTCTCACCCCCCATGCCGATAGGCGATGAACTTGGAGTTGAAGCGCATTGGGGGTGGCATGCAAACTATGGATTCCATTCGTAACACAGCCTGAATGTTAGACAACCCGAGAAACACTGTCGTTGTGCGGATTGCATAGTCACGGATGTCTGTTTTTTTGCGGAATTTAATATCGGTCGTTTTCGATTATTTTTACATGTCACCCCTTCCCACCCCACCCCTAGGGCTGCCAGGGATGTCTTACTCTCAAACTATTTTTTTCAATCTTCCAAGTGATACGTGGTTGCAATTGCTCCAGGCGTTCGAGAGTTATGCCGGAAGAAACATACATACACACCCACACACATACTACATCCATATATATATATATATATATATATATATATATATATATATATATATATATATATATATATATATATTATATTTATATATTATATTATTTCTTATATATTATATTTATAATACATACTGTATAAAGTGTTAATTGTATTACCCTATTAACAGAGTATAATGAGTTCCAGGTTCGATACCCATTTGACCCACTTACTTTAAACTGTAGGTCCAGTCCCAATTATCCTGTCTGTGCATAAAATGAACTTAGAACAACAATTCGCAGAGTATAATGTGCGTTATCTCGCTCGGTGTGCAAGCGCGTTAAGTGATCGACCTTTCCATCCCACACCCATGTTCCGGCCTAAGCATTGGTGAGTGTCCTCTTCATCAATTTCATCTATTCAGCACTCCCACCGTCGCGATTAGCCAAAACTACCAGAAATGCAAGGTAAAATAACAAATACTGTACTTAATTTTATTATGAGCCATTCCACGTGAAAGTGGACAAAAAAGGTTAATTTTATTTTTATTCAAAGTATCACAAATAATGTATGAAATTAAAGAGAAAACTATGCAGAATTTGCATTACTTTCATGATTTTTAAGTAACATTGTTTCAAACCTATTATTTTTTATCGTAGAAGTGGAATCTTATTTGTGGTGTTTCCATTTAATTTATTTCATTATGATGTAGTAATATCCATAAGAAATCTAAATTAATTATATTTTATTCACATTGTCTCACTTATTATTGTTTCTATATCTTGAATCTATAGCGATGAAGCCAAAATCACGGACAATTGCGATGATTATGACGGTGAAGGTCATTTTACAAATTACTGGTAGGACAAGTGCCTAAACTAACCTAACCAAAGACGCTACAGAACTCATAATGCTGTAGAAGGTTGGAACAACAAAATAAATAGGTGGCTTGGAAGACCGCATCCAAAAATTCATGACGTTCTTGCCTGCCTCAAGAGCCAAGCAGAAGACACCAACATCAAGTACATGCGGTTGGAACTTAATCTAGAAGGTCAGAAAAGGAAGAAGCGTGACATTAAAATCAACGAGGGAGTTGGAAAGTGTATTCGCACATATGAGGAAACGGGTCACTTCAAAATGTATCTGTTGGTTCTAGCCCATATTCAAAAACTTGATTAAACGAAATTGCCAGCCGTAAATATCAATATTTCTCATAATTCTCTTGTAAGAGGTATTGTACGGGGTCTTAAGTAACACTTCAATTTGATAGAACATTTAAAATGTAATCGCAATTGTTCACTCGCCCTTTTACTTCTGTGTTCATCGCAATTGTCCGTCGTCGCAATTGTCCGGCTACCCTATATCTTAAGCTCTGAAGTATCCTACTTAATTTCTGAAACAAACCTTAGCTTGAAGAATATATTTATAATAACTCTCATAGCCTTTGCATTATTCCATAATCGTACAAAGTAAATAATGTGCATGATGTCACACTCATCACACAATTTGTCACACCCGCCACAGGTAAAAAATGTTTATAAAAAAATATGTAGTAATATTTTTAGAAATTGAAATCAACTAAATGTCGAGGAAAGGTTACATTGTGAAAATAAAATAGTTTCAGTAAACCCTTATATTTCAGAGTTTTCTGAAAGACTCAGCAAGGTCCTAAAGTCAAGTCTCAGAAGTATTACGCCTGTCACAATTACAAAAATGTCCTATCTGTACAGTGTAAAAAGTTGACAGTAGAAAAAACGGTCTAAGGCCGTCAATTCTCGCTGCCATCCAAAATTACGGTGGCCGCAAATTTCTTTTTACAGATACCTGTATAATAAACGGTAATATACCGTAATTTTAACAAGATTGTTTTTTAAAAAATACGGCATAATGCCGTAATTTAAACAATAATTGGATGTATTTAGATTGAATACTTTTTTGCATAATGTAAAAAATTATACTTTTTTGGCCAGACTTAATGTCAAAAAGTTATTTTCACATTACATATTAATGATTGATTTTGTTCTGGCATAGGTATAAAATTTCCAATTTCACTGCCAATGTATGTGCTTAAAACACTCCTTCGCAGCACAGTTCTTCGTTTTCCACAATACTAAAGCATTTAGAGAACATTTTACACTTGCACAACACACAATTGATTTACGTACCCTTGCAAGATGGGATGAAAAGAGAGAAGAAGACGATAAGAGGGGAGTGGAGAATAGGGTAAAAGATAGGAAAGGGAAATTGTGCATTGGAGTCTGGAACCGAAGACAGGAGAGGAGATAAGAGGGGTGGAAAATAGGCGAGAATAGGAGGCGACATGAGATAGAAGCATAGGAGACAGAGGGAAAAGGAGAGAGAGGGGGAAGAAGAGAGGAGAGGGGAGACGAGAGGAGAAGGGAAGAAGTTGGAAGTACTATGTAAGTTGGGTAAGTTTTTTAAGTCCACTTTATGCACAGTAAGGCTAATTGGGACTGGACCTACAGTTTAAAGTGGGATCCGAACCACTTGTGCCTTCACCGGTTATCGAACCCGGGACCCCTTGATTACAAGGCGACGACGCTACCACTGCGCCATCGGGGAGGCCGGTAGGAGATTCAGGCATAAGCAGGAGATCTAGCCTCGTGTGATTCAGGCATAAGCAGGAGAGCTAGCCTCGTGTGATTCAGGCACTACAAATAATATTCAATGGGAGTTTTACAGCCACTTGCGTCAAACATTTTCACCACACTTTTGTAGAATTAAGAATGCTGTTTAAGTAAGTATCCCATCCTCCAATCCCGATTAAGATTTCGGGAAGAGGTACGGCTCGCGTACAGTCACCGGCAATAAAACTGGAACACCGAGATCCTGAAGTACTCGCTTCCCTGTAAAGCCATGTTGCCTAACTTTACGTCGATTTTAATAGAAGGTTTTCAATTGCAAGTTCTGCCACCCCAGAAGAGTTAGGCAACACACATAACGCCTTGCGGGGAAGCGAGTGTTTCAGGATCTAGGTGTCCCATTTCTATTGCCGGTTAGTGTACATCCCGCAGGAGGAGAAGAATCTCAGAGTGGAATTTATTAATGCGTGGGTGGGAGCAACCCCCTCACTCAACCCCCGCAAGGAGGCAATCTCACAGCCATTGCCCCGCACCTTAATCGAATCACTGTTTCGCCTTCTTCCGAAAGTTCAAGCATCCTTCCGAGACAGATATTGCTCGTTGGCTGTAGGACGCCATCTCCTGGTTTTCCGCTTAGAATGCTCTCTTACGGTTCGCAGCGCTCTCTTTCGCTTAATTCGATTCGGAGAATTGCAGAACAATAATTCCATAGGGAAGCCAGAGACGGATAAATGGATGAAGACAAAAGAGTGAAGTCGGACGACAATGCGAAACATTCAACATTGTTAGGAGCCTTGCGACGTAATCAACTGTCTCTGAGCACCGATCCCATTCACGCAGAAAAGGATTGAATAAAAATACACCGTAAATACGAGGGCTGATCAATAAGTAAGGTATTACCCGGCTCGTTGGGAGAGCGACTGAAGTGGTCAACTTGGAGGCTCGCTACAAACGTTTACGACTAAGTGCTCGACTACTGAGGAGACACGATAATTGTCAATTAACATAACAGTCGCTACGACCTCTATCTGTCTCTTGACATTCCGTTGTTACCTTGGAATTGAGGTGTACCGGCTTCAATTCCTGGAAACACAAACAGCTCACTCTTAGCTATCACGATTAGCATCTCTCAGCATGATATGCACCTCTCTCTCTCTCTCTCTCTCTCTCTCTCTCTCTCTCTCTCTCTCTCTCTCTCTCTTCTCTCTCTCTCTCTCTCTCTCTCACTCACTCTCTCCCTCTCCCCCTCTCTCACTCCCATCTCTCTCCCCCTCTCTCTCTCACACACACTCTCTCTCCCCTCACTAGGAGAGGGAGAGGGAAAGAAAGAAAGAGAGAGAGAGAGGAGTAAGAGAGAGAGAGAGCGAGTAGAGGGAGAAGAGAGAGAGAGAGAAAATGGAATGGAAAAACTCTCCATGAGATATAGAGAAAGAGAGAGTGAAGAGAGTGGAAAGGAAGAGGGATAAAGAGAGAAGGAAGATGGAGAAGAATGGAAAGAGAGAAAGGAAAACTAACAAGGGAGAGAGAGAGAAAGACGAAAAAAGGAGAAGGAGATAGAGAAAGAGAAAAACAGAATAGAGAATAGAAAGAGAAACGGAAGAACAGATAGAGCGTGAAAGAGAAAGAGAGAGAGAGAGAGAGAGAGAGAGAGAGAACGAGATTCCCCCCCCTCATTCTCTCTCTCTCTCTCTCTCTCTCTCTCTCTCTCTCTCTCTCTAACTGTTGCTCCATTAATGTCTAAAGTCAAACGATACCACCTCCTCTTAAGAAACGTTACAAACTAACAACAAATATTCAATCAACATCGTAGATGACACCTGAAAAACTGCACAGCTCGGGCACGAAAGATATCCTGTTCGAATGGACGACACCACGCATGTGAGCGAAAGTAGGTAGACGCATATAAGAAACTGCGACGTATTTCAATTGTGTGCGTTCAGAAGTATATCATGGCTCAATATATGTGATTGGGGGCAATAGTTGTGTGTCAAGCAAAGTCCCGTGTAAATCCACTAAACGCACGGCCATGAAATTAGGCAGGTGGCAGAGGTTCGCGCTGTTGCCACGTCGGAGCACAACTCAGTGTGTTCGGAGGTGTAAGAGAATGAAAGACCTCGTTGCAGAGTTCGTCTTTGTAATCCATGTGATTGACACTGATGCACAAACTACGCAACGCAGCCCGGTTGACGTTGCCGCATAGTGCGCGGGAACCAGCGACTTCTGTCCCGCCCTCGCTTTGCTTTTCCCACATGTGGCACCAGCGCAATTCTGCCCAGCCACCTATTTCCATGGTCGTGCGTTTAGTAACCTCTGTACATATCCAACCAAAATGACATATCCTATTTGCATATGCAATTTTACGATCAATTCCAAACAAAGCAGGAGGTGTATTAACATTACTAATATGTCCGCCATATTGATGATCGCCATCTTGAATTCAACTCAAAAATTGTAAATTGAAAGGGGTGGTATGGCATATCAAATCAGGCTAGAATTTCACGAGAAATGCAGTGGTGAAGGTTTCTTCAACGTATCTTTAACCAGTAAAACGTTATGCGCAAATCTTCCACTTACGATATATTAACCCCCCCTTTGTTTCAGTTGAATTCAATATGGCGGCCAACAATATGACGGACCTCCACTTGACACACACAAGTATGGATCCTTCTAGGCCTAACCAGTTTCTACAATGACCAATTGTACTCAGCATAACCCCTATACATTTTATAGGTGATGTTTAGAGACTTTTGACTCACCCTGTTTTTTCGCTCCACACCGTCCAAGAAAGGGACATTAGTACGCCTCTGCCTGTGGTTGGACCATCAATCTTTCCGTGTCACGTCACTCCCTCCAAAGCTTCCTGTTTCATCAATCTTTGTTATCCATAAGGTTTCTCGACGAAAACTTACTTCCATGAGTTTCTAATTCCATTGCTGAAATTGTATGGCTCTTTCATTGTTAGCAAGAACTTCGGAAGCCGTTGACTTTTTGCTCCGGATAATTCAGCCAATCCTTTTTCGTTATATTAAGTTTGCCGAAAATATCCGGCCGACTTTCTTAACAGGTAATGATGCAATATTATGTTATTTCTCGGAAAGTAATCTATCTACAGCTAAGAGCCGAACTTCTTAAGCGCAATCCCTCAGTAACTTGATTAGGTGCCTTTGACGAAACTTGTTTCTAAATTTCGGCACCCATAAAGTAGTAGTTAGATAATGTATATAGCTAACTTTAACTTAACACAGGTTGTCCCGAAAGACCTATGGATAGGAACCTTGATTTTTTATATATATTATTTCTTTTAAAAAAAATTGCGTTTTAATTTTAGCAAACTTTTTCAACCAAATGTACCTAATATTATACCTTCATTGTGGTTTTAAACAGTGTTTTAAACTGTTCGTGAGAGTTTCATACACTGAAAATGAGTTATTTTCCATTATTGTTCGTGCAATAAATACCGATGTTACGGCTCCCATTTTACGGTAAGTGCGCACTCGATCTCCACCAGGACTGCGCCATTTGTTCGGTGAATGAAAAAACATTTCGATACAAGGTGAAAAATCGTGCAAAATATCCATTTACATGTGGTTTCATGTAGCTACCGGAATTATTCCATGTATAACACGTACCATACAAATCGTTAGGATCAAATTTTGGAGAATGTGCACGTTACGGATGCGTAAGTATGGTAAATTTCATTCTTATGCCTAAAACAAAAGAATGTTGGAATTTCGCTGTATTTTTCAACACAAAATGTGTTGAAATTCGCATCTTGTGCCAAATTCGCTATTTCGAATGGACGAAAAATGATTTCAAAACGTGTCACTGCACTTAAATAAACACTTTTTTGCAGCTATTAACATTTTTTGGTTTTCGCACTTGGGAAAGTCAAGGTCCCTGCCCGTAGGGAATATCATTTCAAAATAGAAATGCCACCTAAAACTGTAAAAAGATCTAAACGACTAATGCAGGTTCGACCAGCTCATTTTTGCGCAGTACATAACCTGTACGCGGCAAGGCAAAACTGAAAGAACTGACCTCCGTGGCGTAGTGGTTAGCGCTACGACGCCAAGGATCCCAGGTTCGAATCCCGGGCTGGCCATGTCCTTGTGAGTGTTCCTTCATCAATTTCATCACAGCATCAATCATCCTCATCGTCGCGATTATACTCCGTCCCAGCTAACTCTGGAGCAGGCTAACGAAAACAAATCTGTGCGCAAGTAGTGACGCGAGATGGCTCCACCAATGAACACGTACGAGGAAAGGAATTGCGTGGAGTGGGGGGGGGGGGAGCGACTGAAGTTAGCAGCCTTCCAATCAACGTCTACTGCTTCTCTCTGGCCAATAGATTTCCCTCGCTTATCTGCCGCCTTGCTCCACAGTTAGATGCGACAGGGTATAGACCAAAGTGGCAGACAAACGATGGAAAGTAACACAAATCGAAAACAATTAGCTGTTGCTTGCAAGCACTGGAATATAAAGTTGGTGCGCAGGCTACGAAAGGCTGGCTTCTTGGGTCGATGAACCATCTTAACCTCCGTCGAATCAAAATTCCTTCAGGGTCCAATCGAACCACGGCGAACGTCACAGCCAATTGTTTTCGTCTTCAACGGGTGACAAACTCATTAAAGTTTACTGCTCTTCCCAATGGGACCAATTCGACTGAATGAAACAGCTGTTGTCCAGCAACAATTCTTCATTTGCAAATAAAGCGAAGAGAGTATTTTTCTTTCTGGTGGTTGTATTTGTATTTTGGTTATTTATATGTTGCTTTCTCGACCCAAATCTATTTTAGGCACCGAAATGCATTCAGTGATGCATTAAAGCGTGATTTTCGGCCTTTGACAAAACTCGGATTTGCAGTTTGATGCATTCTTGCAGTGTCGGTGATGTGGTGCGACAACTGGGGAAAGGACAGCTTATGTTCTCTTGGTAGACAATGACCTGCCCCTCACGCCACCCTAATCGCTGTCACTGCATTTTTGTGTGCAAAGGTAGCGCCAAACTGCATCACACGATGCAAGTGTTTCTTTCTGTGTCCAGATGCACTCTAATGCATCAATATATATCTTTTTTGATGCACCTTCCGCATCTTTCTCGCTTACGCACTTAAACATCTTGTCTGATCTACAGACTTCATGCATTTTTCAGATCGATGCATTTACTTTTCTGTGTGAAGGCCCATTACAGAGCTCGAAATGCATCGAAACAAAGTTGATGTGCTTGTGGTGCATTACGAAATGATCGTGTTCAATTTATGCATTTTGAGTGCAACGCACGTAACGGCAGCTGATAGGTGTACCATTTGATGCATTTCTGTGTGTATTTTGATTGAGAAGCAAGGGCGCAAACGGATGGAAGCAGCAGCCGCGTTTTCCCCTACATACACTCACTTCCCCACCTACGTGTTCATCGGTCGAGCCCTCTCGAATCACTACTTGCTCAGAGACTTGCTTTCTCTTCGCTTCCTCCATAGATTCCCGAGACAGAGTGAAATTATCGAATGAAACCTAACTGAATAGATGCAAATCTCTATTGACGGGCATTTTGCATGGTGTACATGTAGTTCTAGATTAAGTCTGGAAACAAACAAAAAAAAACTGGAAAACGCGACGAGCCGGTTGTTTTGATAATTTAACAGATAGTGAAATGGCAGATTGAGATAGGATTTTGATTCCCACTGATGATACTCAGAAACGCTATTTGGTATGTCATCTACCAATTCTACCAACAATTTACTTGATTATAGTATCGATTGTATTGTTGCGTTTAGTAAAACTAAATCGAAATTTTCTGATTCTAAGAAGAAAAATATTAAATCACTAAACAACAAGTAAATAAGTTTAGAAACGCTAATGCTTCAATGCAATCATTGTTTGAAATCCAAGATAAAATATGAAAAAGTATACGTAACGGACATACTATGACCATTTTCTAATATTCCAAACACATCCTACTTACGTTCATTGTTGAATAATAAGTTCTGGATCAGTTCGAGACATATATTAGATATCCAGAATTGGATGTATTTTGGATATCCCGAATTGGACAAGATCTGAATAGGTTTTTGATATCCAGAATTGGATGTGTTTTGGATATCCAGATTTGGATAAGATCTGGCGACGTATTGGATATTCGGAATTGGACAATATTTCTGACAGCCAGTTCTACACATGCTTATGCTGTGTATTAGATAGCAAGAATTGGTAGAATTTCAGATGTCCAGTTCTGGATATCCTATTGTTGACTTGTAGGTAAAAATTAGAAGGTGTACTTGAAAACGAAACATTACGGAGACAGGATGTTCTCGTCGGTTTGGAATGCAGACCTTACAAATTCCATTACTTGTCTCATCCGTGGAAAGGTACCAGCCTGACAAACGGATCTGAATCGACAGGTATTGGAATTTGTATAGCGAAGCAACCGAACCGATCTGAGAAGATCGGAAGGGAATTTCGAGATCAGTTTTGGATTTGGTTTTAGTGAGTCAACATCGAGGAAGACAGCGCAGGTATGTACCTGGAGGACGGAGGCGTCACTCCGAAATTTAGAATGGTCTGAGCCTTGTTACACAACCTCTCGCTAGTACCTTTTCTTACTTACATCCCAGTAATAAAATAATAAAATAAGGGAAGGAGGAAACATGGAGGAGGCGCCGGGCATAATTTTCATAAATATTGATAACAGCAGGAAGCATGTTTCCTCCTTCCCTTATTTTATTATTTTATTACTGGGATGTAAGTAAGAAAAGGTACTAGCGAGAGGTTGTGTAACAAGGCTCAGACCATTCTAAATTTCGGAGTGACGCCTCCGTCCTCCAGGCACATACCTGCGCTGTCTTCCTCGATGTTGACTCACTAAAACCAAATCCAAAACTGATCTCGAAATTCCCTTCCGATCTTCTCAGATCGGTTCGGTTGCTTCGCTATACAAATTCCAATACCTGTCGATTCAGATCCGTTTGTCAGGCTGGTACCTTTCCACGGATGAGACAAGTAATGGAATTTGTAAGGTCTGCATTCCAAACCGACGAGAACATCCTGTCTCCGTAATGTTTCGTTTTCAAGTACACCTTCTAATTTTTACCTACAAGTCAACACTATAGACGTCCAATGGATATCCAGAATTGGATATCTAATGGACATCAAATGGATATCCATAATATACATGGATCTGATCTGGACATTGTGGATATTCAATGGATATCCCTGGTAGATTTGTGCTGTATGGGAATCCTATCTACATCCACGTCCCCGCGTAACCCCTGGGCAATGCAGCAAACGGAGGAGGGTGAGGGTGAGTACACAGTGCCTAAAGTGGGTAATATCAGCTAAGGGAGTAAACCCCAACAGAAAATCCTAGGTCCTCCAAAGAAATGTGGGGTTGAGCACCCTGGTCTCATAAAAATAACCTCTCGCTAAAACAAGCTCAATTACAGGGAAAAAATTATTGAGCAGGTCAAGGTCCATAAAGAGCTTTAGCGCCTTAGAAGAAAGATTGGATTTGTTTTTTAATGTGAACTTTTTCTAAGCCCATTTCATGCACATAAAGGCTAATCAAGACTGGATCTACAGTTTGAAGTGGGATCCGAACCACTATGTGCCTCCGCCGGGTATCGAACCTGGGACCCCTTTGATTACAAGCCCACTACGTTACCACAACGCCATGGGGAAGGCCCCTTAGAAAAAAGGTTTTAGTTTGGTTTGAGTTCGTGTTTTAAGTCCACTTTATGGACATTAACGCTAATCGGGACTGGACCTACAGTTTAACCTTAGAAAAAGGAGAAGTGATGTACAGAAAAGGTGTTGATGGAACTTATATGCACTCATTGCCCTCAATATTCCTACTACAGAATGAATACATGGGTAATTGACATTTTCAGAAACAAACCGGATTATAGATGCAGACAAGGTGACATCCTCTTGGAAAAGGTGCATGCACTCCAATCGTGATAAAGAAAAGAGGTAAAATCGTATCGAAACTCGTTACAATGATCCAACACTGAACACCTAAATAATTCAAACTGTTTTGGACGACCTTCTTTGCGGAATGGTTAGCGGGGGGGTGGGGGGGAGGTCCGAGTCCCGGTCTGGTCATGGGTGTTCTTTGTAAGTGTCCCTTCATCAATTTCACCATACCATCACTCATCTTCATCTTTTATGTATGAGTAAAGTTAGATGTCCCATTCTTAGCTAATTTCAAGTGGAGGGAACAAAAAGTTTGGTCGATTTAGTTTATTTTACTTCACTTTTCTGCCACTTTCGCGAAGATGAAGATGAGTGATGATATCATTATTGGTGCCACGAAAGCCCATTCGGGGTATGGAGATATGGTTCCACACTATTCCAACCTCGGTCACAGTGGACGTGATGTGAGCAGCACCACGCTTCGGCCGCCTTAACCACGAGACATTCAATGATTAGAGGCTGGGTAAGGTCCAAAGCCACTTAAAACTCCCACCGGAGATCATCCACACCGGGAATCGAACCTGGGTGTCTTGTGTAGCAGTCAGACGCCATACAGACTTCACCATGGCGGATCGTGGAATGATATGGATTCTGAAAACACGCGACAAACTTTCCTTTAAAATGTTGATGGCGATTCCCAATTCACGTTTTGCAATTAAAATACGTAGCAGCTGAGGGCAAATCTGTATGGTTCTAACATGGAATAACGTTTTCTCTAAGATATCCCAATACTCTGATATTTTGAAACGAGGAAGGAATATTTAATAGGAGAACATATTCGCAGGCATGTGCTCATGTTGATCTAAACTGAGAAAACTTTTAAAAATATATAAACTTGTACAAGTAACATGTGTAGAGTCTATAAAATATGCAATTACACTAAAAATATGACACACTATACTCCATGGCGCTTCAAACCTCTAAAGGTCAGAGCCTGCCGGAGAGGCTTTTTCATTGGATGACGCGTGGCCTTCGCATCGAGTACCATCGCCGCTGTTTTCTGTCTTTCGAGACCGGATCCACTACTGGTTTCCAAGTAGCTCCCCAATTATCCTCACGACGCTGAATCAGCGCCGAAATTTTGTGAGTTCACAGAAATCGAACCCGGAACCGAACGCACCAAATGTGAGAACGCTAACAATTTGGCTATGCAAGAGCGTCCCCGCCCCTCAAAAAAGAAATTATAGCAAATAACAATAAATATCCATAATAAGATTGCTGTGGAAACAGCACAGAAGTGTTAAAATATTCATTTTCTATTGTGATAAAATTTCTCGATGAATGCCCAGAATGTAAATTCAAATTAGAAAACTTCAAAGTCCATGAGTGTGCATTTGCTTATTTCTTCTCGTGATGTCCACAGAACAGAACCACAATGTAGGCTAGACAAAATCCTGTGGGAAATGTGGTGATGGCAATGGTTTGAAACACACTGTCCACGAGGATTGCCCACAATGTTAAGCGTGCAAAACACTTTAAATGTTCCAGTTTTCATGTTGCTCGGTACAGTGAAGGTGAAACAAAACCTGTGCAAGTTAGGCTCACATTATAGTCCCTGTGCACCACATAAAACTTTCAATTGCTTCTATAAGTATTAGTTCCATCGTACATGTGGTAGGAAAAATCGCGACAAAAGATTTATTTCGAGTTTCATTCACAGGAATGAAAGAAATATTATAATTATTTTGTCATGGCTTTGGAATTCAGTTTTAATTTGGTATTAAAAGTTCAAAAATATAACAGAATGCGCTTTGGCTGGAAATAAAAAAGGGGAACACCGGATCTCCCTTTGGAAAATTTATGTATTCTAATTGAAAGCGTTTTTAAGTTCACTTAAAAACTCAGATGGGCTAATAAGGACTGGACCTACAGTTTAATATGGAATCCGAACACTCAGCAGTGTGTATCCACAAGGGAATTTACCCGACACCTCTTTATTAAAAGGCAATGTTAGCACTATGCCATCAACATTCGACTAGATATCTTATAGAAATTGCATAATTTAATTTTAATGCACAGTTCAATAGGTACAAAAACACGACATCGAAGAAATACGTCAAGTAAAATGATGAGAAAAACAGTAAATTCCCATAAAAATATTGCAGTTACAGTTCTGGATCAGAGTGCACAAATTTCAATAAGCGAAATCGAATTCTCGCAACTTAACTTATAAAATGTATAATTCCCTGCGGATATTAATATAATTAATAGGAAAATGTACTGAAATTTCTATAAAATGGGCAAATTATTTAGAAGACTTATTTACCCAACATGTTGACAGAGAAAACAAGCCTAAACTACAGCTCGTTTTCCGCTTATTAGATAATTATAAGAACATAATATTAATATTAACTACAGAGCGCCATCTGTATTTCTATAGGATTAACATTGCCGACATCAAAGCTTGCTCATTACGGTTTTTTGTGACGGATAAAACAACGAAGCATCAGAAAGAGTTTCGCAAGAGCCTCCTCATCATTGAATACATCTGCTCAGGGAGCATTTCAGAGCTACCAACATCATAGCACGAATTTTGCCCAGATTACGTTTCTCCCTTGCGTTCGGCATTACCCCTTGTCCGATGATGGGCGTCCATGCGTAAACATGAATAGTTTTCACCTGCGTGTATCAAATGAGACTATGCAATACGTGTAGACAGTGTAAACAACATGGTTACAAAGAAAGGAATGGAATTGCCTTGAGTTTCCAGTCACAGAAACGTAAAAAGTACTCTGTTTTACAATTACGAACAATTTTCTGAACAGAGGAATATGTGAAATATTCTCACGAAATGTGCACAGCTTCACGAAATTTCATTTATTGGCCAATTTTATCCTACACACAGTAATAGGTAACACTTTACTATACCTGAGACAGATTTCTTCAAATTTACAGGAGAAAGTACTTACGCAAATCATTTTCTGTAGTGTTGTTGATGTTCGGGAATGTAATTTTGATTCATTTTAATGCGAATGCATGTGGTTTTGTACGAAAATCTATTTCCGACGCGCTATTGCAGCTGCTGCCATTTGCTTCCTGCATGAGAGTACAATATGCTCTCGTATTGTCCGTATATGCTAAATTGAACGAAAGGAGTGCTAATGGAACCAAACCTAACAGGCCTAACCTAACCTAGTAGGCATACCTCGTCCCCTTGATGGTTTGTGGGGCTATCGTGAATTTTTGGGCTAACGTCAATGGTTTTTCCGGCTCAAGGAACGATCAACGGTAAGCTATCGCCATGTTCTGTGTGGAAATAAACAAGAACAGTAAGTACTCGTAAATGTAAGAAATATACATTACTTTCCTAACAAATGCAATTATTTCACCTAAATAAGTGTTCCGGAATGCAGAATAGTACGTTAGCAATGTAAAAAAGTGCGAAAGAAATGATTCCCAGGTGTCTCAGGTATAGTAAAGTAGTACCCAGTAATATTAATACATATCTATATAATCAAAGGTAGGAATAAAATAAAACATAACGTAAGTAATATTGTAACTATTTTTTATAAACCTCTAACTACATAAAACACTAACACAAACTGCGCTATAAAAATCGATTGTTTTATGAATAGTATTTCACCGGATTACACTTTGGACACGTATATAGCCACCGAATTGCAGGAGTATATGAATGTATTGCAATATGTACTACAAGAAACGTGCATCCACATACATTTATTATCTTTGTTAGTATTACTGATATGAAAATTGAGAAAGGGTGCCAACGAGGGGTGGACAAGCACCCCGTCGCACCCTCTAGGTATACCTTTAATGCCGCATTCTAACTTCCGAACTCTCATCTTTAGTGCAAGATGCCTGAAATCAATCTCTGTTTTTTTTTATTTACAAGGTCAGCAGAATTTAGTTCGTATCAACACTTGAATGATTTTTTTTTAAATCATAAATGACTGAAAACGGGCATCGAGAGCCTCGTTAATTAGTACGAGGCAAGATAAAATCATTGATTACTGTCCCCAACTGCAAATTAAGGGAGGTGGATAATTAGTGCCTCCCTTACAGACGGAAATTAACTCTCTACTATCTTCGTTTCATCGCACGACGATGCCTGTGCTCATAAACAACCACGGCGCTGAAAATTGCGATAAGATAGGCTTTTCACCAAAAAAGAGGGGTAATTATCTGTGAATCTGATCTGCGAATGTAGAGATGGCTTCGTCTGAAACACAGATATGACCATAAGCATGAGTATTCTGATTGGATTTCAAAAACAATTTCAAACATTGAGATTAAAAAGTAAAAAAAATGGATATTTCCCGTTATGAAGCGGCTCTGAGGCACACCCAGCTTCTAGGCAATGGGTACCTGGGGAGAGTACTTTCCTTTAATTCACGAGTTTATTATGAGAAGAATTAGGCATTGAAAACAGAAAATGTTTGACAAAGCTTGTTTTAAAATCCACACTATGCTGGACCTACAGTTTGAAGCGTCATCTGAACCAGTAAGCAATGTGTCTCCACCAGGGGATCGAACCCGTGGCAGCTTCATTAAAAGGCAACAACCACTACACCGTTCAGGAGGCCCCATTGACCTTTGTGCACCGATACTAATCGGGTGTGCCAGGGGGCCTGTTATGCCTTATTATTATTAACATAAAACATATCAAGATTGGAACTTGATAAGTATATTCAAATTAATAACAAGGTGGAATACATTTTTTAAAACACTTAAAATCACGCATCAGGATACATAAACAAGGTGCATAATCGTTGTTATGCACAGACTATTACATTGGCCATAGCTGCCAGTTTACAATATACAATAATGCATTTTATAGTATATATATGAGGGCCCGCGTTCGAATCCCGGCCAGGGCATACATATTTTTCGCGAATGTCCCTTCATCATATCATCACTCATCCTCCGGATTAGCCAAAAGTGGCAGAAAAACGAATTCAAATTAACGAAATCAATCAATCAAATTAACTAATCGGGTGCAGGTTGTAAACCAATCGGATCTCTCCGATGGCGTAATGAAAACGTCGTCGCCTTGAAATCAGGTTAGATACCCCATTGAGGTACATCATGTTTCGCATCCTACTCTAAACTGTAGGTCCATTCCCGATTAGCCTGTGGCATATTCTGAAAATCGAACTTGGTTTACAGCACAGTGGCGGCGATTAGGGGAGCGAGGGGGGGCAGTTGCACCCCCTCCCATTCTTTTGCAACTTTTACTCCGCACTATGCTAAACCTTACCATGGGAAATTAAAACGGTAGGACTGTCTTTGCCCCCCTGGTTTTGCACCTTACCCCCCCCCCCAGTTATGGAACCCAATCGCCGCTACTGGCTGTATATATTAATTATATATGAATTAATTATGATAGAGTTAATTCAAGCATACAAGTTCGGTGAATGAAAACAGAAATCCTTGAATTTCAAATTTTTCGGTATTTTCCGAATTCATGAGAAAAGTTGGTATACTGGCTGTAGTCCAAATAACATGGCCAACCTCTGTAGCGGAGTGGTTAGCACAGCGCACTACGACCACAGGCATCCGGGTTTCGAATCCCGGACAGGCCATTTCTCATCACTAATTCTCATCGTCACGATTAGTCAAAAGTGGCAGAAAAGCGAAGTTAAATAACAAAATTCAAAACATATCACATGGGGGAATACGCAACTGTTCGGATTGGCCATTCCGTGCATAAAGTGGACTTAAAAACTAACTCCGTTTAAACTAATCATCAAGACAAATATGTGAATTCACCGTGAATCGAACGCCAGACCATTTCTAATAGACGGAATTTCTATAATCAGATTGATAAAGAGATTCACCGTGAATCGAACGCCAGATTATTTCTAATAGACGGAATTTCTATAATCAAATTGATACAGAGATTCACCGTGAATCGAACGCCAGATTATTTCTAATAGACGGAATATCTATAATCAAATTGTTAAAGAGATTCACCGTGAATCGAACGCGAGGCCATTTCTAATAGACGGAATTTCTATAATCAGATTGATAAAGAGATTCACCGTGAATCGAACGCCAGATTATTTCTAATAGACGGAATTTCTATAATCAAATTGATAAAGAGATTCACCGTGAATCGAACGCCAGATTATTTCTAATAGACGGAATTTCTATAATCAAATTGATAAAGAGATTCACCGTGAATCGAACGCCAGATTATTTCTAATAGACGGAATTTCTATAATCAGATTGATAAAGAGATTTGTTGTACTTATTGTTTGTGTTTCTGCTTAGATGCCCGAGGCGAGGAATTTCTACTGGCATGATGAACTTTTACGTTTCGTTGAAGCAACGTCGGGCATGCCAGTACAAGAAATCGAACTCTTAACAATTTTCCGCACAGCACAGGGCCATTAAATGAATTACCTCCCTCAAGTCAACAAAGAATAAAAGTTTAGCAGCTCCATCTGCAAGTTTCTAAGAGGAAGGAAGTACTGAAAATATAATTCTGACGCAGGAGGAAAGGAAAAAGTGCTTTAATCATTTTTCCTGGAGGTCTAAATAAGATTGTCAAGTGCGTTGGAGTTGCAGTGGAGGGAGCAGGAATTGGGACTTTCGAATGCAAATTCCTCTCCTCTCGACCTGAAGAATAACATCCCCGAATTCCTTCGTCTCGAAGGAGCCCCACGTATTGTGGGAAGATATGCAGATTCTGAAGGATTTGTCGAAGATGCAAATGCCAAACGGAAGTGGTGGTTGGTTGAGAGCAGGAATGTGAAACAAGGCACCCAAAGGTCAAAGGTCTCTCGTTCTTCTATGAGTTTGTTCCACTCTTACGGCGGCCGGTCCTAGTTCTGACAAGGGAAGTGGCGAGCGGGGATTACGCTGCAGACTAACCAGACAACAGCAGTGGCGCCGAGAGACACGACGCGGCAGGAAGACGTACTACGTGAACCTCGCTGCTGCGTTTCTTATCGTGCTGGATTGGTCGCTTCCCCTCTCCCCTTGCCAGCATTAGGGTCGGCCGCCGCAACAGTAGAAAAGACCTTTGGTGCAGACCGGGTAACCCGCCGTATTTGTGACATAGCGCTCTCGTATGCACGTGTGCAGAGCGTTCAGCAGTACTGTAGCATTGTAAGGGACGGTAAGGGAGAGTGAGCGAGTGAAGGGGGCTTCACTGGCCCTATGGCTGGGTAACACGGGCGCTCGCCCAAGGCCCAGGTTCTGAGGGGCAGCCTCAGAAACATCATTGTTTGTGTACGGTATATTACGAGTTTATAGGGCGCTGGTGCTTCCGATTAAGCAACTAATTTGATTTTTCTTGAACTCATGAATTGTTCTTACATGCTTAAATACCCAAATTACTGCAATCATAGTGTAAACAAAGTACTACATAAAAATCGTATCAAAATAGTCCAATCAAAAATAATTAATATGCATTATTCGTGTAATTATAGAAGTGAAAATATTATTTTATATGAAACCAAGCATTTTCAATACAGCGTCAAAATTCAATGAAAAGTAAAGAAAAATTATGATGAGAATGTTAATGGATATGATTAAAAATTGCCACTTTCATATGTAAGATAGTGCATACTTTGGTATTGAATACACACGGTTTTTGTAATTAAATACAATGAACGTCTGGCAGCTGACATGAAGAAAATTTAGGAACTCTTATCAGCATCCCATCCCAGCAGTCTTAATCCTAATGAAACTGAGATGGTCGAAAATTCTTCATATGTAGTGTGACGAAGTCACGAAGCTGTCCAAAAAAAATCCTAACTCATTTTGTATTCATTTGTCTACTCTCTTTCTTTAAAGCTAAAAAATGAGGGGATGTGTATTTTTGTTGCTTTGAGTCGCTTTACCGCCACATCGCGACAATGAGGAAAAAACGTCCATGAAGAACAGCTATGCCCAGACCGATGGGGAAATCGAAAGTCAGCGTTAAGGATCGTGAGAGATACCAACATTTCAAAACTAACCATTTTCGATGTTTGGACAATATTGGAAGTTTCAGCAGTCTCATGGCTATCAATATCCCCTGATCTGACAACCACAGATTACTGTCTTTGGACTTAGTTAAAGAATAACTCTCCTACATATCTAATAGAATATATTTATGTCGAAAGTCAAGTGCTAACTGCACATGCCTTTCGAAAAGGGGATGGAAAATTATATCGGGTGGTCCAAAAGTCCCGGAACGGTCACATATCGTGAGAAATACACATCGAATCGGAAAACGAAAAAATACGTGTATAATAAGTGAAAGAAAGCTATTCAATGATATCACACTTGATTCCCCACCCCGCCCTCTCGGGGTGGGGCGGGGGGGCAACTGTGAAATTTTAAATGGAAACTCCCATTTTGTATTGTAGAATCGGAAAGAGGACTTCATTCCGAGTCCAACGAGGTATTAACCATCATCCTAGCTTAATTAGGAAAGGAGATATGGCGATTTGAAATTTGAAATAAAAAATAAATAAAAAAAGTCTAGGGGGTTTTATGAAATTTTCACTATTTTTTAAAAAAAATTAAAATCGCCATATCTCCGTATGGTTGATAGCTCGTTGGACTCGGAATGAAGTCCTCTTTCCGATTCTAGAATACAAAATGGGGATTTCTATTTAAAATTTCACAGTTGCCCCCCGCTCCACACTCAGGGGGTGGGGAATCAAGTGTGATATCATTGAATAGCTTTCTTTCACTTATTAAACACGTATTTTTTGTTTTCCTATTTGATGTGTATTTTTCACGATATGTGACCGTTCCCGAACTTTTGGACCACCCGGTATAAATACTAGATGGATTGCCTCACCCTGCATCAGGAATTAACATTATCATTTAGTTATGCTTTTAAATGCTGAGCCTTTATTTCTAGAAAATCTAAAGGGCAGAAAAAATTTCATGCGGTCAAGGGCCCTACGTTGCTATGGGTACAGGAAGTGGAACTACGTACTTCGCTGAACTTGGAGTGGATACGTTCGTAATGTACGTTCCAAGATCGTTTCCGTATAGTTAAATCCAAAAGGCATTCTCTATTGCGTTTGTCTTTCAACTATTTGTCCATCTGCTAGTAGCTACTACTTGTACTTCCGGTGACGAGACGAGATGAGATGTCTTTCAGTCGTCCATTTCAGGAACGAATTCGATGCAAACAATTGCACGTGCTTATTGGTTCATTCCGATGGAAAGGCATTTTGTTTGCATAATAATTATATGCTGTTAAAGCGTTGTGGGGCTTTATCATATGCACCACTAAGTGTCTATGTCTTTGGATGTGCATTTATCAGAAAGAAACAAAACAGGAAGCAACCGTTTCCGACAAGCAACTTGATTTGTTTACGTAGATTTTGTGGATAAAGTGGATGGACGAATGACTTTTTAATGTGAGTAAATCGCGTGCTTTGTTTACGAAGACTGTTCTTAAAGTTGATGAACGATTGACATTTTAATGTGAACGATTGACGTTTTAATATGAACGATTGACTTTTTAATGTGAACGATTGACTTTTTAATGTGAGTAAATCGCGTGCTTTCTCTGCGTAGACTATGTTCTCAAAGTGGACAGACGATTGACTTTTTAATACCAGTAAGCCGCGTGCTTTGTCTACGTAGACTTTGTTCTTAAAGTGAATTGACGATTGACTTTTTAATGTAAGTCGTGCTTTGTCTACGTAGACTTTGTTCTGACGATTGACTTTTTAATGTGAGTAGTGTCAATTTGAGATAGTAAACATTAAACAAAGTGTGACGAGAAAAGTATTAACATTTTCTAAACACGAGAAGCTCATGGGCTATAAGTAAGTAGTATGATAGCCTATACGTAACTATTATGTACGTATATAAAGCAATAATAAATGGCCTTTTGCTGAATGTAAAGCATTTTTTTGCACTATGTAGTTTCCTCTATTTTTTACGATTAAATCTTAAATACTCTATCTTTCTTATCCATAGATCGAGTAGCTTTGTTGTGTAAACAGTGGACCGGTGGAAAATTTTATTTTCCTATCCTGAATTTGGGGAATTATCTAACAATTTGGAGGATCCCGAACAGTCGGGAAAATGGAAGTTCTTTTTGTTTTCGTTTTAAGTACATTTTATGCACAGATATGCTAATCGGGACTAGATCTGCAGTTTAAAGTGAAAGCCGAACCAATTTGTGCATCCACCGGGTATCGAACTCTGATTCCCTTGATTTACACAACAAATTTGAAGACATTTTCTGTCCTTTAGATGAAATCATGTGATTTGGACTAAACCAACAATACAGAATTGAAGTGTGAAAACTGTATGGCTCTATCACGTATCATTTTTATTGGACAGCCACCTGATTCATTGTTACAAGTATGTGTGAATGGCACATTACAATACATTATACAGCAAGAAAACACAGCAGCAATACCTACGAAAATGACGTTGTGGAGCATTTACGCTTATACACATCTGCAGTGGTTTCCCTGATGAAGGACCAACAATAGTCAGCAAGCATAATGCCGTTCCAATGTCCACTGAAGTGCTTTTCAAATACAGCAATGTCCTGGTGGAACCTTTCTCCATGTTCATCACTAACTGCTCCCAGGTTTTGCGGGAAAAAGCCAACATGTGAGTCCAGAAAGTGTAATTTGAGGGACATGTGACACCCCATGATATTAAAGCAGTGCACCATGTCACCAACAATGGCTTCATAATTGTGTGCGTTGACATTACCCAGGAAACTAGAACACCCCAACTTGAATGCCTGCCACGCTGCCTTTTCTGCGTCAGAGAGTGTAGAGTCAAATTCGCCATCGTGAAGAACGGCTCTAATTTGTGGGCCAATAAAAACACCTTCCTTAACCCTTTAATTCATTTAAGCGTGGGAATTTCATCCTGAGGTACTTGAAAGTTTGGCCTTCTCGGTCTAGTGCATTAACGAATAATTTCATCAAACCAAGCTTGATGTGTAACGGGGGCAGATAAACATTTTGGGGATTCACAAGTGGTGCTTGTGCTATATTCATGGTGCCAGGAATGTATGCCTGTCATGGTGGCCAGTGTTTACAGACATCATGATTTGCCCTGTCCCAGCTGTCCCACTCATACAGGAAGCAACAATATTTCGTGTAACCTTGTTGCATCCCTGTTAGAATTCCAATAACTTTCAGGTCTCCACAAACTCGCCATCGGAATGCATGGTATTGCATGTACTGTAATATAGCACGAATTACGTCATACGTTTCCTTTGTGTGAACAGCATATGCCACTGGAACGGATGGTTGCACATTTCCAATATGAAGAAGCACTGCCTTGAGACTTAGTTGCGATGCATCAATAAACAAACGCAAGTCTGTTGGATTATGTTCGTGCTACAATGCCTGAAATAAGCCAGTCACATCTTTGCAGTACACAATTCCGCCACTCCCGGCGAAATAGCATGCAAATTGCCTCTGTCGCTTTCTAACAAACTTATTTTCACATCTTTTTCTAACAGATCCTACTCCTGCAGCCGAGAACCCAACGCTTCTTTGTGTTTTGGAGAGATGTAAGCCCCGTACAAGATCGTTCAGGTCTTCTTGTGTGATGAGATGCGATGCACATGACGTGGATGTAGATGGCTGAAAGTCTGCATCGTCGTTACCCGAGGCATCGGAGATTTCTTCCTCTGTGTAAAGCATGTAATTGTCCGGAGGTTTCGGCACAGGAAACTCTTCAGTGTACGACACTGGTCGCCTTGCTGACTCTAAATTAGGATGCTGGATATGAGGTTTCGATTTGGAAGAGAAGCCCTTTACAGCGGTTAAACAAAAGTAACAGTCCGTTATGTGATCTCAGGGCTCGCACCAAACCATAGGTACAGTGAATTTCATTGCACTACGTTGTCCTTGTAGCCAGTTTCTCAAGTTCCTGGAACATGAATTGCAACAGATGTGCGGTGCCCAGGACTTATCCTGGTCTCCCACGCGACAGCTAAAGTACAGTTCATACGCCTTTTTCACTATAGGTGTTAGGCTACATTTTTGACTCTTCAGTGTAAATTCGCCACATACATAACAAAATACATCTGGTTTATTTTTACACTGCCTGGACATTTTGACGCACTGTATTCAGTCCTCTTCCTCACACGCTTCTAACACAGCGAATCACACCATGCACAATCTGTCACCACCTTCCACAGCACCATCAAATACCTCCAATGACGTAGCAATAGAACTACATGCAGTTTATATGATAGCATAGATGGCAGCAAATGTTAGGCAGTGGTGGCAGAACGCGTTAGTAAGTGTTTGTTTCGTATACAGATTTATCACTAGATGTATATGTACATCTTATCATGTCATATCAATGTACAACTTGTAGTTGTTATTCCTTGAATCACAGGAGAAACACTCTTCCGGCTATTGTACCATATGTTCCTAAACTAATGTTCAAAATTTGTGATTTTGGCAAATTTACACGTGATACACGGAAACAAATTGCAAATTTGTTTTCTTCATGCATCAATACATAAGAAACACATATTTTCATCTAAAGGTCAAATTTCGTGTTGTCCAGTGTTACAAGGAGACGACGTTACCACTACGGCATTGGGGTCCTGCTAAATTTAGAATACCGGTTGTGTATTTTAATGTGTTTAATTCTCGGACGTTTTATCATCTGCACTAGAAGAGTCGGAAATTTGTGAATTTCCAGAAGTTTGTAAACTATCATTTTAGCGAGAAACTGTGTATGGTTCGATATTCCAATACATGTATGTTATGAATTGTCTGTGCTGAAAAGTAATAATAATATGCATATACATTCCAAATATTGAAGTTAGTAGCGATCATCTGAAGAACTAAGAAAACAGATTGAGATCTTAGGGTTAGACGAACCAAATGAACAGTCCTCATAAAACACTCAAGGAGTGCACGACCTTGAGACCACGACAACACATATTGGCAATAAATTAACACCCTACACATCTGGATCATACAAATGCACTTGCACACGAAGATCCAGCTACTAAAGAAGCAGGCAGATGCAAAAATTAAGAGTAAATTTCTCTGTTGATGCAAGCTTATGCACTTACGTAATATGTGCTTATGTGCAGATAGAATCGTGTTAAGAGAACATGCTTCAAGCAGTAAAATACATAACGATCCTAGATGAGACTATTCCACATCACTTCAATCGACTATTAATTTCTAAAGTCACCCATTGTTTCTGTAAATCTGGCTCATTAAATCAAGTTCAAAAATATGCTTAAAAAATAATTTCTGCCATATTCAATCCTTGTAAAAGTGTTGAATGAATAACGTATTTACAGACCCCTAAATCTCATTCCTGCGTTTACTACGTTTAAAAACTGTGAAATAAACAGCGATTGAAAGAAATATTTATAAGGTGTAACAGTATAAACTGTATTATGGAGAACAAATGTTAGTCTGCAAATATTAGCTCTCTCTCTCTCTCTCTGTATATATATATATATATATATATATATATATTAAAATTCCGTTACCATGTTTTGTCACAAAAAGCACATATTCAATGGGATCATTACAAGCCAGAAGTGTCTTTCACTTGCAAATTATTTTCTGATATTAAATTTCAAAATTCATGTAATTGGGAACTTGCATCTTCTCCATGTCTGTCACGTTTATTTTTAACGTTTTGTTTACGATGTGGAGATAACGAATAGGATTTTGTTTCTAAAGTGGCATTTTGTTTCATATCAAAAATCGATATTTCTAAATATTATGTACTTATGTACAGCATTTCACCATTTAGACGTTTTCATATAACTATTCTTCTCGGTAAATGTATGTGTAAAACACACGGACATTTTAAAATCTCGTCGAGAAGTGTGATTCTTGTAAAAATAAACAAATTATTAACAAGAGTTATAAAAAATGAACATATACAGAACGTAATTATTATGAATTGTTCTTTAACGCACTAACACAAAACAATAAAGAATTTAGATTGTGAAAATTACAAGCAAAGCAAGCAAATGAAATGGAATTATTAACGTTTTTGGAGATCCGATATAATCCCTGTTGATAACGATAATCTCTTTTTATAATTCTAGTCTTGAAATCTCTGGATATAAATCTATCGAGTTCCGACATAAATATCTCAGGTTAAAATCAAATCAGATGTGTGATTTAATACATTAATAACACGCCCAGCAAAGAATTCCCATGTTTCATTTCTTTCTTAAATTAAAGAATAGTTGCCTGTCGCAAGCACACTTGTGGTGCCATCTGCAAGAAACATTTCATAAGCATCCCTATTTTCCTGCAATTAAATCGTTCTGTTTATAATTATTTTCATATTATGAATATCCGTGCAAGTACTTACCGCTCACAAGGACGTTCTACAGAAGAATGAATTAGGCGAACAAGTCACATACCTGCAAAGTAAAGACATTTCATGAGAAAACAAGTCACGCAATTCACATGCTTTGTTGTGCACTTTAAATAAAGTATGCGATTTGACATTTAAATGTCTCTTACGAATCCCACCATTTTATAGTATTAACCTCTTAAATTAATTTATTTCCCTCATCAGAAATTACACAACATGAAAGAAAATACTATATTATCCATGTTTATTAGAATTATTTTTACTATACTCAGCAGCAATGAATCAGTATTATTAATTATAACAATAAAGTATAACATATTCAAATCCGTTTGCTCCAAATAAACTTCTAAATATGAGATAGTGGCGTGTCCAGAGGGTGTATAACCCCTTCTCTTTAACCCAAGTTTCCGGAAGAAATCAAATTCATGAATTCACTCACTAAATAACGACGCCAGAAAAATCTTAAAAGGGGGGTCGTGGGGGGACAGAATTTCGGTTGTTGGTACACAAATACTAACATATTAGAAACTTAATGTATACAATATAATAATTGTGACATATATTGATTCAAAATATTTTTTCTAAAAACGCGGAGGACACGGCTCACCTTGGCCCTTCTCTAGCGTCGCACTGAACAGAAAGAGAAGTCATAACTACATGAAATATGTGGCATTCCACACTGTATATTGTGTAGAAGGTCAAAGAAAAGGAAATTGCAAATACCGTGAAGGATTATGGGAGGATCATGTAGGGTTGTCTTGTAATCAAGAGACCTCGGGTTCGATACTCAGTAGAGGCACATAGTGGTTAAGATACCACTCTAAACTGTACATCTACTTCCGATTAGCTTATATATGTCAAATTAGACTTCATACAAAAATTGATTGACTGAGGTTATCTTTACTTCGCTTTTCTGCCACTTATGACTAGTAGTGACGATGATAATGACTATTGACATGATGAAATTGATGAACACCATTTCCCAAGCTTGGAGTCGAACCCGGAACCCCTGCCGTCGTAAGGCGCTAACCATTCTGCCACGGAGTTCGGCTTAAAACAAAAACTTCATTCAATCTCGCAATTTGTGGAGACGATGTGATTAGCACCACGCTCCGGCCACCTTTGGTCCCAACAGGTATAGATGTATTGGAAACTGCGTGACCCACAGAGCACTGCTGAAAAAGTTCCCAGCTGAAATCAGCCCAGGAATCGAACCCGAATTTCCCCCGTGGCAGCCAGACGCCTAACCGATCAGACCACCGCAGCCTATTTCAAGGAAAGGTAAGAAAAGAACATCACAAACACGGATTCTCCGTTCCTTAAGAGCTCCCAGTGTTCGTCGAGGCAGCAAGTGTCAACAAAGAAAACCGCAAGTAAGCAAGTGTTGCCATCTGAGGCACGTATGCAGGCACTCAAGGTCAAACACCTAGGCCTATGAGATCAGCATTAATTGCCATAAACAACACGTGCTCGGAATATTCTCTGCTTGCTAATTGGCCGCTCGCCGCCCGATTTCCTTTGGATGCTATCGCCCAAGCAAATGAACGTGTGCAGAAGGTTGTGCAAATATCGTAAATCATATTCGCTAAGAAGGGATGATAGGTAAGAAGAAAGGGAAGTGTTTTTTTTTTTTTTTCGTGTGCTTGTTTTCTGTTATCGAGACAACAGCCTCTATGTTTAGAGCGAGCGGTTTCAATGTCCCGCTGGGGACATCTCAACCGGGTTCGTTTCCGGGCTGCATGCTTTTTGAAAAAGGTTCCAAGCGTATTTTTTACGCTTGAATTTATTTCGCGCCGCTTTGACTAATCGCGACTATGAGGATGAATGTTGATTGCATTAAATTGATCGATTTGAGTAGTTTAGGTGAGTTTGGCAATTTTCTAGTTTTTGTTTTGAAACGTTACTCATCGGAGGGTTGGGCTTGTGCTGCACTTAAGGTGTGTGAAGTGAAAAACCACGCAATGGCTTTAAGAACAGGGCACTATATTGCCCCACTCATCCTCATTGCCATAATATCGATATGGTGGAGAGATAGATTTAAATAATCCAAAATGTTATGAAATGCGTCCTCTTCTAACTCTGAGCTGATGTTGATAGAAATTTTCTTGTTTTTCGCTTGTGAGTTGAGTTGGTGTTTTCAAGTCTACTTTATGAACAGAAAGGCTAATCGGGACTGAACCTACAGTTTAAAGTGGAATCCGAACCACTATGTGCCTACCGGGTATCGAACCCGGGACCCCTTGATTAGATCGTTCAATCACGTACTTAACTTAATCGCAGCGATGAGGATTAATTAAAATAGTGCTGACAGAGTTTTCGACGACGAAGCTCTTCAGCTCTCCTTTTTTATAACTGGCTGGCTTGGTCAAACGATTTGTGAAATAACGCTCTCGTGTGCACGTATGGACTGCAGAACAAGCAGAGGTAATACGAGGGACGGAAAGGAGGCTTCGTCGGTAAATAACATTTGTAAATAACATTGGATACCTCATGTAAATTTGAACTGTGTAGTCTGCCTACAATTGTTGTTGGATTTTTAAGGTTTTCATTTGACTCTTGTAGTATGACATGCTGTATAGTGAAAATGGTTGGAATTTTGCTGTGGTGCTTTTTGCTGTGAAAAAAAACAACAACAAAAGGAGTCAGAAAAACAGTTGACTTTAAAGTTGTTTCTCTTGTAGCATTTTTCGACAGCTTTTCTTCTCAACTCACACAACTGGTAATCGATACCTCTCGAGTTGAATCCTCTTTGCAGATGGAACCATGGAAACGTCCGGGTTCCTTCCTGATTAAGAACTTGTTGTTTGAGTGCAAAATCTGTCACTCTGAAGAATCTTCTCGGCTGCTGCAAAATTCAAGACCCCTCTCCTCCATAAAAGGATCAGATGTTAATGTATATCGATCAGATAAATTAAAGAGCACGCCCGCTGAGTCGCTGAGAACACTGACGTCCTTCTTCGCTAGGAGGGAAAAAATCTGGGAAGTTTCTTCAAGAACACTGATCCCAAAGGCCTTCGCATCAATGTGTCGCGAACAGCTGTCTACTCCCATTACTTGAATTTTGAGTCTTGAGACCACTTTATGTACAGATTGGCTAATCGGGACTGGTCCTATAGATCAAAACGGACCGACTTTCGTGATGGAGTGATAAGAAAGATGAATTCTACCAAGAACTTAATACAGTTATACAGAACGTGAAGAAACGAGATGTTGTTATAGTGATGGGAGATGTGAATGCAAAAGTAAGATTGGAACAAGTAATGAGAAGGTTTGGGTTAGGAGATATGAATGAAAATGGAGAGATGTTTATATATTTTTGTGCAAGCCACAAGGTTACATCTGGTGTTCATAGAAATGAAATTTATCATATTGCTGTCAGCAAAAATTTCAGAAGATACTTATTAAATGTAAGGAATAAACCGGGGAGCAGATATTGGCAGTGACCACCATCGTGTAGTTGCATACTTGCAATCCAAGATAACATCAGCTGTTAAAAGGTTAGAAACAAGGAAGAAAAAGTTTGACATACAGAAACTACATGATAAAAGTAAGCTACAAGAATTTAAGCTAGAATTAAGAAACCGCTTTCAAGCACTCCCCACATTCACTGAAGAAACAGCAACAGCTAGAGAGATATTCAAGGAACTTTGAACGCTATTAAAGATGGATATCTCGAAACTAGTGAAAAGGTGGTTGGATTTAGGAATTATCAACAGAAATGGATGTTAGAAAATACATGGGAGGAAATGGAAACTAGAAAACAAGCCAAGAATAAGATAAATCAAAGCAGGTGCAGAATATACAGAAATAGATAAAAGAGTGGGAAAAAAGTGTTAGACAAAATAAACTAGGTAGATAACCAAGCACAGATAGATGAAGAAGCCGAAAAAAAAGGCGATCTAAAATAACTGCATAAAGTTACCAAGAAATTGTCAGGGTAACGAGCTCATTTATTTATTCAATGAAATATTAAGATAATAGGGACTGTTTTATTTAGTAAGCAACTTATATATTTACTTATTGAAATATTAAGGTAATAGGAGCTGACTGTTTTATTCAGGAATGAGAGCATTTATTTACTTTGTTGAGGTGACATAACCGGACGGACAGTAATGTATATTTTCTTATCCACAACTTTTAAGTCGTAAAGAATCTTCTAAATAATGCATATTCACATACAGGGTGTCTACACTGAAATGCCCTATTTTCAATTTGCTCCATATACAAAATGAAATTAAATTAATTAATTTTTTTCACAAAAATAAGTTGTGTGTCAAGTTAAGTTTTTTTTAAAAAATACAACAACAAATCAAAACACTTCCACGTGAGCCCCTGCGGGGACATGAAGAATGTCTAGTCTATATTCAGCTTCCATCCAGGTCCGCTGCAACATGTCCGGAGGGATGGTACCAATCACTTCCCCAATCCGAGTACGGAGATCTTCAAGGTCCCGCACTGCATGGCGAACACCCTGTCCTTCACGTAGCCCCAGAGAAAATAAATCTAATGGTGTGATGTCCGGAGAACGTGGAGGCCAATGCACGGGTCTATCTCGTCCAATCCAGCATCCTGGAAATGTTCCATTCAGAGTTTTCCGAACATCCAGCGACCAGTGAGGTGGAGCACCATCTTGCTGAAACCAAAGGTTTGGTTGCAGGTCTTCATCCTGGGGAAAACAAAACAACTCCAGCATGTCTAGGTACGTCGTTCCTGTGACAGTCTCCTCAGCAAAGAAGAACGGTCCAATGATCTTGCCGCACATGAGGCCACACCAAACGTCCACTTTCGTGCGATCTCGCACCTTTTCCCTGATACTGTGTGGATTCTCTAACCCCCAAATTCTAACATTATACTTATTCACAGTACCAGAGACATGGAATGTGGCCTCATCAGAAAACATTACACTTGACAAGAAGGCAGGATTCCTGTCGATTGGGTTAAGCATGTCACATGCAGAGTCATATCGTCGTTGCTTGTCATCAGGCTTGATTGCCTGCAGAATCTGCACCTTGTATGCATACAGATGCAACCGCTTTCTGAGGACCTTATGAACAGTTGCACGTGGCATCTGAAGTTCCTGTGAAGCCTGACGAATTGATTTGTGTGGACTTCGCTGGAACGTTTGGCGGACATTCTCAACTTTTTCTTCGGGGACACGCCGACTCCCTCCATGCCGCTTCAGAACGCTGCCAGTGTCCAGAAACTGTCTGTGCCATGATTTTATCCTCTTGGCATCTGGTTCTGCTTTCTTGTAAACACAACGAAATTGCCTTTGCGCCATCACAATGGATTTAAACTCCGCGTACCAAAGCACAGTTTGTGCCTTCTCCTGCACTGACGCCATTTTGGTTTCTATGGACAACTACACCAACACCAATGCGCGCCACACGTTGAAAAAAATTAGGCAGCAACTTTTAAGTCCTTCTGCACTCAACGGACAAGTCAGACCTGAAACGAGAAAGATTTACTATTTTTAAACTGCCTCAAAAAATAGGGCATTTCGGTGTAGACACCCTGTATATTTTTTGCCTTTAGATTTAACCTTCTACTTATTCAAGGTGACTTAACATTCAAACTTAGATTTATGATGCATTCAATGGAATAGTAGGGGAAGGGTTATACGATTCGAGACTTTACAATTGATTCCAAGTTTTACTAACTCCAGTTGCAAACTTTCAAGGAAGTTTTGTTTCTGCAAACTCATCTTTCATCAACCTTGATACTTAGTGCAAAGTTGGTAAAACCAGTTCAGAAATAAAAAGTTTTCAGAAGTATTGCTCAATATATATATATGAATACATTTCTTCAAGTTAGCAGGCACGAAAGTTTTGTCTCTGTGTCCTCACTCAAGAGCCATTTTTAGACATAGCGTGCACGGGAGGTTCATGAAGATTGTGTAAGTTTAGGGAGGGGCAGTGATCTTAATATGGTTCTCAGTAACTCATCCCTCATACTATCACATATCGAAGCGAAGAATCACCATCTATGCTACCTCTATTTTGAGAACCAGCAGCAAACTGGGGAAAATGTTCATGTGATAATAAAAAAATCCAACTTACTTGCTTTTCCTCTGACTTCGTTACAGAAGAAAGCGTTCCTTTTCCTTTTCAGAATAATGCTTGATAGATTTTATAATGGCTACTAGAGTGGCTGGAATGCAACGACTGTTCGCTTGTGGTCGCCTGACATTGTTTACATTCGTGTCTGAAGGAGCCGAACGCTGCTCGCGGTAAAACAAATGAGTGTCGGGCGCATAGCATGATGCCAAACCTGCAAGCACATAGTAACAACTGCAGCAAAGATCCAATATTAACAATGATAAATAAAGCTCAAGTCGCCAGTTGGGAATATGTATTTTAGGCTACATACGACTATTATAAACTACAATGAATGGTGGAATTGTGTTCGTTAAATTTAAAGGGAATCGAACACAACACTCTTCCAGTACCGGCGGTAGATTGTAGCCTAATAAAATTCTGTGACGGAGAAGATGCAACCTCCTTTCTGATTGGTTGAGTTCGTTTCGAAGTCCACTCCATGCACAGAAATGCTAATCAATACTGGACCTACAGTTTAAAGTAGAATCCGAACCACTGTGTGCTTCCAGCAGGTATCGAACTTGACTACATGATTGCAAGGCGACAACGTTACCACTACGCCATCTGGGAGGCCTATTTGCAGAAGTGAACGCAGTTTTGGTACAGATTGAGGCCACATAAAAAGGCGCGTAGGGCTTTTCCAAGTATTCAGGAATCAAGGTATTGTAGGGACAAAAATATATGAGAAAAATATGGGTGCACGGATTCCAGCTCTGTCAGAAGATTGCTGGTACTTGGACATTTCTTCCCTGGAGAAGAAACTTCTTTATTTCCCCGTACACTGAAAATGCTATCGATTTGGCTTTTCGCCAATCTGGAAGACTTGGAGGTCCGTAGCCGTACGAGACCTTAGGAGGAGGAACTAGAGAGAGAGAGAGAGAGAGAGAGAGAGAGAGAGAGACGTCATTCCTCCACTTTCCCAGTGTAAATAAAGGATGAAACATCCACTTGACTTGCAAAATATTAAATTTTCTTACCAGGGAACCCCTCTTGCTTAGCGGAATAGCATCGAGAAAGTCACTCGCCATCTGCAATACACAAAAGCTTCCCCTCAGGTCTCCCAAACAATGTTCTTATTGATCACTGCAGCATCAAGAACGGGCAAAGAGCAGCCGTAAGAAATAAAACAGAAGAGGAAAGTTTTGCTCGCAATGGCTCCGGCCCAGAGGCGTATTTACGATTTATTTCTAGGGGATAAAGTTTTTGTGTGCTTCAGAGGAAGGAGCATAAGTCTCCAAGGTGACGCTTCACGTTTTTGTGCGCAATGACTGATTAGTGTCAAGTGAATGTATCACTTGAATGAGCAGCGACAGAGTTGCAATATGCATATGATAAACACCAGAACAATGTATAGGTAAGAATTTTTACCATGGCCTGTGGAATAGGAGATACGGTAGCACTAGCTCTGTCAAACGGTTGGCGCCTTCCCGATGGCGCAGTGGTAGCGTTCTTGACTTGTAGCCAAGAAGTCACTGGTTTGGTAGCTGATGGAGACATATTGCACAGTGGATCGGATCCATTTTAAACTGTAGGTGCAGTCCCGATTAGTCTTTCTGTGCAAAAAGTGTACTTAGAACAACATTTGAATTCAATTTAAAAGATTGGACAGGAACTTAAAGTTACAAAGCCAAGAGTGGATAGGGACAGCTACAGCAGCTTGGAGATACAACCGCCGCAAAATGACTTCGGACCTCATAACAAAAGCACAAAAAATACAGAAAATTTATGTGATAAGCTATTATTAAGCTATTAGATAGAGCAAAAAATGCATACGGAGTCATGTTGCCTTTACTTTTGAGAACCATTTGCATGTGCGTGGGCATAAAATGAGATTGAACTTCCCATTGTTAGAAAGATTTCCATGGAAACGAAGCCTAAATATTTCACATGAAATATCTGTATTTCTTGTGCTTTTGTAATGAGGTCCGAAGTCATTTTGCGGCGGGTGTATATGCTAACAACATCAAACCCGACCTGCTTAACCTACTCACGTATGCACCCAATAGCAGAATAAACATGTAAATAGGTTAGTAGGTTATGTTTTCTCTATTTATGCTATTTGATGCATGGGTGAGTAGATGAGGAGGGCCAGGTTCAGTGCTGGGAGCATATATCTTCCAAGTTGCTGTCTGTAGCCGCTTGTTACAAAGCCATGGACCGCGGCATACATGAAACTCACAAAGTGAGTTACTAAACTTTATCAAATTGCATTGTGAAGTGCATTATTTGTATTACATTTTGTGTCTCTAGTAAAATATTGAAACGAAAAATCATATTACTCGTTTTCAACATCTAGCAATAGCTTTCGTTTCATGTTATGCATAATAAGTAGCTACCCGTCAGTATATTTCAATATAGCTCAAGCCGGAAACATCTTACATCAGGAAATGTGGAATTGTGTACTCGATTTCGTGTATTTAATTTCTGACATTGCAACACTGCGCATACATTTGGAATTCGTTTCATGGATAAATTCACTTCTAACAGTCGTTTCGTCATCACAAGGAAAGCAATGAATTGGCCTAACCTCTACACTTCTATTAACCTTGTTACAGACACACTCAAGAACACAGCATTGACTGCCATGTGATTCAGAGCTTGGAAGCGCAAATCTATTGCCGACTTGTGCGATATCCTTAGAAGCCGCAACACACACAACATGAAAGTTGGGCGGGTATGCAGCACTGCAGGCGCTTTCTCAGAAGGCAAGATAAATCAACCTCGGCAATGCGAGCGCAAGTAAGCGAAGCTATCGAATTCACGTGCGCCAAGAAGGATGGAGTCCCGTCCAATGAGTTCGAGCGTAGGATGTGATTAATGTCAACTTTCTCCCGCAGAGGCGCTGGGATAGCCATGTTATCATTAGTCTTGAGGAATGAAAACGTATGCAGAAAAGTTCTGGGCAAGACATCGAAAGCGATAGCATCCAAGAATAATAAAGGTAAGCTCTGATACGTGCCATTCGAGCTGAAAACACTTCAGCTACTGAGCAAGTCAGTAAAGTTACTACAGAAACCTTCGATATGTTCTTCTCATGCCGTGATTTGTCATATTTACAGCTTACAAATTTTGAAATGAGGAAACAATGAAAAATTTTGTAAAAATAAATACTGGTTATTGAAGATTAGGCAAACAGAGAAGATAGTACATACAAATTTTCAGCGAAAATACTGGTTATATTGGGTTGGTCATAAGTTCATAGCGTTTTTTAATCACTGTATCATAAAGATTTTATTTTATTATATTTGATACTTATTTCAGATTAACAAAAGACAGAAACTCGTTAGTAACATATTCTTCATTATTGTACTATGTGACTGTCTACCAACGTTGGGCAGTTTTTCGATTCCAAGCCTGAAGAAATCTGATTTGTAGTTAAGATGTCGTCAGGCCAAGTTGAAGGAGCACTTTTGTTGTCCTTGAAGATTGTTGAATAGAGAGCAGAAAAGAAGAAAACCGAGGGCACAAGATCAGGCGAGTAAGGGAGATGTGGAATACCTCCAAGTTCCTGGATAGCGTCTTTGGTCATGTTAGCGGAGTGCGGGCGCGCATTATCATGTTGCAGCAACACTTGATGCAGTCTTCCTGGTAGTTTTACTTTAATTGCGTGTGGAAGGCATCTGAGTTTTTTGGGTTCATTCACCAGAGAATTCTAAATGTAGCGTTAGCCATTTTACATTGCAATGTAAGCCTCTATTAAATGGGTACCTTGGGACAACCCTGAGAGATAAAGACGGCTGGAGTGTGTTGATGATCACATCACCTCCACAAATAGCCGAGATTGTGAATGTAGCCATAACTCCACTATTTATGCCTTCAGGGCATGTTGCAATGCACAGAGTATAGCTTTACCTTTGAAGTTTGTTCAGTCATTTTGGTGGTTAATAGCATTTGTTTCTTACACCCGTCTGGCTACCATTGTACGAATCCAGATATGATAGAAATAAATCAATAAAAGAAAGAATAAACTCACAGCTACCAGATATATTTTCCCTCTGGTCTCTGCTAACCGAGAGAAGGCTTATTTTCTACATTTGTTGCAATTTGAATAAAGCAGTCATTTGTTCATTTCCTTCCACTTTCTCCATCTCTCTTTCTCCAACCACTTATTTTGTTCTACTCTTTTCTTACCTTACCTTGTCAATATCCATGCGTTCCTCTATTCTTTCCTTCTTTTTCTCTTCTTTACATTATTATCCTTGACCATTTTCTTTATATTCGCTTGTATGATTTGTCATTCTACTTCTAAATTTCTCTCTGTTGATTTATCTTTATTCAAATGTATTCATTTCCGTCATATTCTCCCTTTTTTCTATTTTCCCTTTCATTTTATATTCGAGCTTCTCTGCTCTTTATATCTTTCCCTGTTCCCTTCTGTTTCCTTCACGCTTCCTTCATATTACGATTACCCATTCTCAACTTCTCTCTCGTCATTCTCCTGTTTTCTCTTATTTCTGTTATAATTTCTCACTTTCTATGCTTGTTTTTATCTCCTATTATTTTCTTGTAATTCACATCTATTCTGATGTTATTTGGAATTTATTCGTTCCTCGTTCTTCTTTATCTCTCTCGCTTTCTTTAACTCTATTTTAGTTTCCCACTTGCCAACTTTTCATATCTTCCCTTATTTCCATGTTGCATTTTTCTTTATGTTCTAACATTATTACCGTTCCCTAATTTCTCTATTCATTTTCCTATTTTTATCTTATTTCTGTTAGTTTTATACTTTCTTTGTTTGATGTATTCCTTTAGTCTCACTTCTTCTTCTATCTTTTCCATTATCTTTTTTTGTAAACTTCATGCTTATTCTTTTTATATTTGGTCTTTATTCCTGTCGTTTTTCTCTTGTCTCCTTTGTCTTTGGTTGTATTTTAGTTTCAAACTTGCATAGTTTTCATATCTTCCCTTTCTCTAGTTTCGTTTAAGTTTCTAACTGTACATAATTCCTGTCTTTCTTTTATCTTATGGAATTCTTCTTTCTACTTCAATTATATTACTTCTTTTCCTATATTTCCTTTTTTCCTGTCCTCAGTATTCTCAATTTCATCTACGTCTCAATGCTTCGCTTCTCTGGCAGGCATTTTCTACATTTTGTAATCGGAGCTTTACAAAAGCTGCAGCCCTGTTCCGTGGACCAAGAAGGGGCTTCGAAACGAGGTTTCTGTCTGTCAAGACATCCAGACGTACTAATTGGGAATCCAAATTCCCTATTGGGCACAAAAGTCTCTACTAGCGAGAATAGAGAAGACAGAACGAGCCCTGTGCCAAACGGAAAAGAGAGTCTGCTTAATTCAAGCTACAACGAGGAAAGATGAAGCTCCGAAGATATCATTAACCTTAGCAAACTAACGGAGAGAGTTTCTGCCGATATCTTGTCAATAAGGATTAGCTTAATGATGCGCGGCGCAGAGTCAATGTTGGAATATTGACACTTCTCTTTGTCAAGATATCAGAACGCTTCAGAGGGAATAGAGTCCCAATGAAGGGGTTGTTAAATAAGGCTCAGAATTGCAACGTACTCCAGTTGTACACCAGTCGTCAGAAAGTTACTCCGCTACTCCTTTAGTCGGGAACATGAGAATCTGCAAATCATCAGGGCTTGCTGGGTAGAAAAGAAACACAACACTGTTTTCAAAGTTAAAACGCAGTTTTATAAACGCGTATATTTCATAATCACTTACCAGTACAACACTAGAACATTCACTACTAACGTTGGTATATTCCCTCACATAAAGCGAAAGTCAAAGAACATAATTAATTGTTTACTTTCAACTTATCGGCAAGAAGAAAACTCGAAAAACCAAAATCCATACTTCAATTCTCTCCGTTTCCAAGTTCTTATTGATCCTTCACCTTCAATTGTTTTTCAAACTCAGTCTGTCGTCAGGTGAGAAACATTCAGGTTAGTTCACTTCCTCGGCTGAGATTAGAAAGTGACGTCAACACGAACAGATTTTGACGTATTTATAAACATGTATAAAAGTTGCAACTACAACTGTATCCGTCTAAGTATAATTATCTGTGACAACTTGAACATTATTTGAAATAACAAACATTTTAAAAATCTTAACTTCTTATAAATATAAAATCTTAAACTCTCAGGTTCGTTACAATTGCCCCTCGTCCGGGGAAAATTTTTGAAGAAATTGTTATTTACAAGTTCTGAAAAAATTTTCAATACACAATGAAACTTTAAATACAGAAATTATCTTGACACTAAGTCAACTTCTCCAACCAATGCTTCTCTTCATTCGACAACAACTCAGAAGGAACGTAGTTTGTAGTATCCAAAACAGAATACAATCCAGGATAGTTAATCAGCCAATAAACAGTGAATTCAGGCAATGATTTATTCCATGATGGTTTAATATAACAGCAGGATTCCATATATCTAGTTTCTTCTCCAGAAAGACTTTGTAGAAAACGGTATAGGGTTCGATAAGCAATGAACTGAAACAGTACTTTCCTATAGCACTTCAAACTCAACACTCTTCTTGCTTCTGTGCTTCTAGAATAATGCCTTTAAATTCCACACCAGCAATATAATAACTCCTGCTTATAGGAATCTATCCAAATATTTACTATATGGACCTTTTCTGAGAGGTCTACGGATTTATACATCCCGAATCTATCCTCATTCTGGACCTTTAGGATGTACCGCACTAAATATATATCTGGAAAATCCTCCTTCATTTGATCAGGAGTGGTAACAAACAACACATCAACTGCATTTTTCTTAATACTTATTTCTGCCTGGTGCAGTTTTTATAAAAAGCATTCGCCAGAGGAAGTCAGAACCAAAACTTTCTTAAATGGATACTTTGGTGCTAAAATTCATGTCACTAATATCATGTTCTACTTGTCTACCACCTAGCACTATCTTCTTAAGGCTTCCGGAAAATATACCAGTTTTACATTCGGAACCTTATGCACTTGACTGCCTGAAGATACATTTTTGGTCAACAAAAAGAATTTACATATTATCCTTGTATTTTACGTCCCGTCGAGTTCACTTGCCTAAACGAAGAGGAGGCACTTAGAAAAGGTCGACGTTTGTTTGACATGATTGGGATCGCTGGTTTTGCAGAAACTCTCTGGTAGTCTCCACTGCTTCTTCCTGCTCTGAGGCAACGTCATGTCTTGGTGAGAAGGAACCACAATGGTCACCTCTACGTGGTGGAGAGTACCTTCTTGGTGAAGTAGGATTACTTCGTTCTTGGTAACGCCATCTGTCTGGAGAAATTTGCCTTTGTTCTAGACGAGGCCTGTAGGAGTTTCTCTGTCTTTCGTTCTGATCTCGGTTGAAGCCTCTCCTGCCTAATCCTCTGTTGAATCTTCGAGGTCGTGAGAAATTTCCTCCTCGACTCTCTGAATCCGTCTGGATATTTCGTATCTTAAAACTTTTATTGCCTGCAGCATCTTTATTCTTAGAGTCTTCTTTATTCTTCCAGGAATCAGGGTCATCATAAATATCGAAGTCCTTTAAGAAGTGTGTCAATTCATCCACACTTCGTGGAGCGTGCGCCAGACAAAGATTCCGAATGCGATACGGCAACTGTCCAATGATCAAATTAAGAACTTCGCTCTCATTAAAATTGTCAGCTAGGTTTCTGTACGCTGCGTAGACACTCCAGGCAAAACTCTCTAAGTTGTCGTGGACCAGGCGAGAATACCTTCGGTTCCTCACAGCCGCTAGTTGTCTTTGTTTTGCCTTTTCTGATGCAAATTCATCCTTAAAGCGTGCGCAGAAATCAGCATAATTCACAAAGTTGTCCATATTACCAGCTAACCAATGCTCAGAATTGCCGGTGAAAACCCGAGGTAATAATTCCAATCTATAGTGCTCTGGCACTTGCATTAAGTCGAAACTGACATTTAATTCACGCAGATATCTTTCGGCAGATTGAGCTTCGATATCGCCTTTAAACTTCGGAATGTTCGCGATATCAGCCATTCTGGGCATCTTAAACTCTGTTCTTCGTCGAGGAGAAAAACCGTCATTACTATCCTTTTCTCTAGGCCTCTTGCATCTATCAGAAGTTGTGGTATTACCGGGGAAGAATGGGTTTGGAAGTACAACAGGAGGTTCATAGGCAGTAGCTTCTGGGTTCAGTCCTCGGATTGGATCAGGCACTATATCGGAAGAGGTTTCTGGTCGAATCTGTAAATTATGGATCTTTTCCTGCAGTTCACTGACCCTACTTATAATTGTAACTGTCTGTTCCTGAATTTCTTGGCGAAGAGATACTTCCATCTTTTTAGCCTTCTCATGGAGAAAATTAACCTTTTCTCCAGCTTCCTTTATTTCAACTTTCTGTCCTTGCACTATATTTTCTATGAGTTCTGTTCGTTCACCAAAGGTTTGTAGTGCTACATTAATAGACTCTACAGAACTCTTTAATTCTTGAACTCTCTGTGGAGGGTCACATTCAGATTCTCTTCCAGACTGGACAATTTCAAGGCAGGTTTCCATATTCTTCTTCAATTGCTCCTGTTCCTTCTCTATCCGTCCTTGCCGAACTGTTAAGAACTCTAGCTGCTCTTCCACAATTTCCTTTACCCTTTCGTCCACCTTTTCAGTGACTTTAATACTAAGCTTTTCTATCTCTCCTCTGATGCTCTCTACCTGTTCAAGTTTATGTTGAGAGAATAGAGCCTGTAACTCTGACCTTAGTTTTATATCTTCCTGTATCCTCCTTTCTTCCTGGTTTTCAATCAATGCACGGAAAATATCTAAGTCTTCTTTTCTCTTTCTCTCTTCCTCCTCTTTCTCTTTCCTTCTCTTTTCTTCTTCCTCCTCTTTCTCTTTCCTTCTCTTTTCTTCTTCCTCTTCTTTTCCTTCTTTCTCCTTTCCTCTTCCTCCTCTTTCTCTTTCCTTCTCTTTTCTTCTTCCTCTTCTTTCTCTTTCCTTCTCTTTTCTTCTATAGACTCAACTATGAACTTAAACTCCATCATCTCCTTCTTTCGAACTTTCTCTATCTGAGCCATCTCTTTCTTACGCTGTTTCTCCTCCTCTATCCTTTCCTTCTGTCTACGCTCCTCATCCTTCTGTCTACGGTCTTCATCCTCCTTTTCTTTCTGGTTTCGCTCTGCTTTATCTTTCATCAACCAATCAAGTAGCCAGTGATCTGATGAGGGTTTGGTAGGAACGTTCGGTTCTGATTCTGTTTCTGGTGATGACAAGCATGATTTGCATCGCATCTCTTTATTTGATGCCAACGTTACTTCCTGCCCATCACAACTACTATGAAACCTCTGCAAACATTGGCAACACTGGAAGAATTCCCTGTCATTGGTGAGATCATCACAGCATCCAAACTTGGTTTCTGCATCCATTGTCGTTCTTCCTCTGCTTCGCAGATTCATTCCTGTCGCGTCTTTCTCCATTCTACAACACCGTCTATGGCTCTTACCAGTTAATACCTTCACTTCACTATCACACTTTTACCTTCGTGAATTCCAAGGACTTTCACTATCACCTTCGTGAATTCTATGCACGAGCACTTTCAGTATTCACTAAATCGGGTATTACGTTTTAATTGCTAAAATAACTTTGCACTCAAGCCCCACGATTGTACCAAAATAACTATGCACTCGAGCCCCGCGTTGGTGTGCCAAAATAACTATGCAACGTACTCCAGTTGTACACCAGTCGTCAGAAAGTTACTCCGCTACTCCTTTAGTCGGGAACATGAGAATCTGCAAATCATCAGGGCTTGCTGGGTAGAAAAGAAAACACAACACTGTTTTCAAAGTTAAAACGCAGTTTTATAAACGCGTATATTTCATAATCACTTACCAGTACAACACTAGAACATTCACTACTAACGTTGGTATATTCCCTCACATAAAGCGAAAGTCAAAGAACATAATTAATTGTTTACTTTCAACTTATCGGCAAGAAGAAAACTCGAAAAACCAAAATCCATACTTCAATTCTCTCCGTTTCCAAGTTCTTATTGATGCTTCACCTTCAATTGTTTTTCAAACTCAGTCTGTCGTCAGGTGAGAAACATTCAGGTTAGTTCACTTCCTCGGCTGAGATTAGAAAGTGACGTCAACACGAACAGATTTTGACGTATTTATAAACATGTATAAAAGTTGCAACTACAACTGTATCCGTCTAAGTATAATTATCTGTGACAACTTGAACATTATTTGAAATAACAAACATTTTAAAAATCTTAACTTCTTATAAATATAAAATCTTAAACTCTCAGGTTCGTTACAGAATGAAGCATCCAAATCCAGACGCTTATACAAGCTTTAGGCATACTGTCAAGAAGTTCATATCCTCACTTATTTCTCTGTAATCTGCCTGCATTACCTTCCTTGTCGTGTTGCATAACATTGTGTTATGTTATGGAGTATTTAATGTTGCTTGGGCGTTATTATGCTTGCGCGAAAAGTGGCAGAAAAGAGGCATAGATTTACCTAATTCAATCAATTAAACCTTCTCTACATTATCGTCATTCACATTTATCTCTTTCTTTCTTCATTCTTTTTATTATTTCTCTTCCTCTCTCTCTCAATTCTTTTTATATCCCTCTCTCTCTCTCTTTTACTCTTTCCAAGTTTAAATTTTCTTTGTCTCCCTTTCACATCTTTCATTCATTTATATTTTCCCCTCTGTATTGTCGAGTGTAGCCAAATGGTTAGTGGTCTTGCCTTTATATCGAGGGGTCCCGGGTTCGAATCCCGATGGGAGGACCTAAACTCTGGGTGTTGACCCAGCATCGTGAGGTCAATCGGGGAGTTGCTTGAAAAGAAGAAGTATTGGGCTCCGGTATCGAACGCCAGAAAACAGGCGGCTGGACTCGATGCACTGACCACGCGTCACCTAATAGAGCTGGTGCGCCACAGCGAAAGCAGAGCTGTAACATTTATGAAGCTTTTGACAAGAAAGGGGAGTTACACATATGGCAACACGGGAGCGCAAGCGAAGGGCAACCGAGAGTAGCAAACAAATGAATGTCTACTTCAGATCGAGAGTTAGCTGGTGTTGTTCTTATCTCGGTTTAGATGTAGTTCTCTATCATCAATCTTCAACTTTGTTGAAATTATAAAAAACGAAGCACGGGTGAGAAATTGCACGTACTGGTAAAATGCTGCCTACTTTATTTCGAGAGTAGAAAACAAATTAATGCCTACTTTATTTCGTGAGTTTGCTGGGGTTCATCTCGTCTTGGTTGAGCTGTAATTATACATATAAATTGGGGTGTAAGGGGTAACACTTCCACGTAGTACTCAATTGTCAACCTCACTTCCTCGTAGTACACCCTGGACTGCTTTTTGGAGACTAGCGGGGCTATGGCATCTGGACCTATACTATGACTAGTATCAACTTCGTAGAACTGTGTGTGTGTCGCCCTCAGAGGCGAGGCGTCCGGTCATCGGGAGATGCGGCGATGACAAAGCAAAATAATAAAAATATTGCTTTTTAAATATTTTAGAGAAGAAGAAAAATAAATCAGAATACTCTAATATTTGAGCGAAATTAGTCAAGTAACGCCATTCAACAGCTAGAAATCCGCAAGAGATTCGCTACGTTTAGCGCATCGAAAGGAGAGCCCAGTTCTACAAGCCCCTTCCCCCGTGCCGAACCGTCCCGCTGCGCTTCCGTTGAGTGCAATGGTGTCAGGCGGGCCAGCTCATCGCAGCAGGTCTGCGAATCCAAGGTCCTTCGACTGCTTTTCCCCTGCTTTTGAAGGTCTGGTCATAAGAGGCCTTTTTTTTCAGCCTCCTTGTTTACAAACACGACAGGGTTTCTGTGACATCAAGATGAAACTTCTCAGAATGTAAAGCATGCAACGCTCGTGTTTTTTAAGAGAAAAAACATATTGAAGAGCATCGCAACGCAACTTACACAGAATACATGATGAAAGTAATGGTGCATAGAAAAAAAATATAAGTAAGCAAAAGCATACATTTCCCCACGGTTAGTGCCAGAAAGAACTGAAAAAAAGCAGTTCTGGATCCATCCTATTTTCTTCATAGTATTTCTCATTTTAATTTTTTTGGACCCTGCGGTTCAAATATCAATTTTTTTTGGGGGGGGAAATGTTCTTGGTTTACAAAACACGAAAAAAACCTGCTGTTTTGTGTTTACTATGCTTACAAATGACAAGATTGATCAAGATTTTTGTTCTCGAGGTGATAGACATACTTACTCAAACAGAACCTTTTTCCTAACATATCTTACTTTCACACCAGGGATGGCCAAAAATATCAGGATTCCGGAAAATCTAAAAATCTCGATTCAAAAATTCTACTACGCGGATTTCGGAGAAGTTTAACAATTTTACATTATTTTTTTTAGAATAGATATAGCCATCTCTACTTTACACGTCATGTACGAACACTGTTATCATCATTATCAATGTAGGAATGCCCCCCCCCCCCTTCCAAATGAATGTCTACTTGAGTTCGGGAGTTTCCAGGAGTTTTCTTATCTTGGTTGAGCTGTAGTTAGTCCTTCTCTCTTTCTGTCTATATTTTATCCCCAACTTCACTTTTAAAGCGATGTATTTCGTATTCTCACTCACTTTCATCTACCCTACTCTCTCTAATCAACCGCGGACCAGTGGAATGAATTGGCAATGCGCGATCTGGCTCTTTTCAGCAGCGGCCATTACTGTTGGCCGACAGGAAACGAGAGAGAAATAGAGATTCAAAAGATCGCGATGCCGCCGGTCACTGGGCAGAGCTATTAAAAGAACTCAATCAGCGCCCGAGACAAGGCCAATAAGGATGTAAGTAATGATGAACATGCGTGGGTGGACGGGAGAGGAGTGGCGGAATGCCTCTTGGAATACGCAATGGCCACATGAGATGTGATCATCCCAACAATCCGGACGTTGGGCCCTTCAAGGGAGGCGGACGTAGAAGAAGTCCTCATCAGAGGGTAATGAGGACTGTGGATCAGTGTTGTCAAATGAAATTTCCCTTTTCAGAGGTAAAATTCCCTTCTAAGAGGGGAAATTCCCTCTTTGGAGGGAAATTCGGACTAAATATTAACCCCAAAAAATCGATAGAAAATACAAAAATTTGAGGAAAATTTGACGTCACGTTCAATATTTGTACAGATTATATTTGGTTTCAGATTTGATATCCATATTATTTTGTTGTTACGTTTTATTTCCATCCTTTTCACACCTTTGGTTAATAGTGACGACGGGGATTAATAACGAACTTATATAAAGAGCCTCCCCGATGGTGTAGTGGTAACGTCGTTGCCTTGTAATCTAGGGATGATCCGATATCCGGTGGAAGCACATAATGATACGGATCCAACTTTCAACTACAGCTCCAGTCCCGCTTAGCCTTTATGTGCATGAAGTGGACTTCAAACAACAATTCAAACGAACTTATAAAATGGGTAATGTATCAAGCACAATGGTACATTCATGCCTGTGTAGGGTTCGAACCTGGGACATCTGTTTAAAATGTTTCTAATGCACGAAAACGAGACAACGAAAAATCCTATTACTGCCACTGTAATGGAAAAAGGGAAATTTTGCCCCTTGCAATGGGAAATTCTGCTCTCAGAAAGTGGCAACACTGCTGTGAATACATGTATGTTCGACCTCCAACCTAACGGATCTCAATTTCCCCCCGGAACAAAGCTGAACATAGAGTTCTGCAATGTGGTGTGTTTGGACATGTCCGCCGATAAGGGTTGATTATGGAAACCGGGGTGATCGCTTGGGATACTGAGGGTGCGTTTGCACGTGGGGAGATTAGAGCGAAGGGTAGCCATCTCGTAACCACCTCTCATCTCTCCCCGGCCTGCGAGGGATGATTTTAAACTTTCCTCATAAGATATAAGTCGTATTTAATACTTGAATACCAAAAGTGAAATATACAGGTATGTTTGTTCGTGATACATCGTTTCACACTTTTAAACCTTGATCAGGGATGGCTCCATGATGGGTGGGGGGGGGGGGTGCGAAGGGGTGCTTGCGTATCATACATTATATATATATATATATTTATAGAAAAAGCACGACCCTGTAAAATATTTGAGCAGTATGATTAAAACAAATAAAAAAATATATGTCCTAAATGTACAGAGTGATCTCAAAGTATGCGTACCCCCTTTTATTTTCTACACTACGATGGTTATGGTTGAATCCTCGATATGCAGACATACCTGATGATTTAAGAGTCCGCAACATCGGCATGGAGACAATCATTTTCGTAGCACAGCCGAATTCTGCGCAATATTCTGTCGGATGTTTTACGGAGATCATGCGGGGTGAAGGCATCTTCCACAGCTGCTCGTAACTCATGCGTTGTGCGATATCGGTTATTTATGACTCTTGTCATTTATGAACCCCCAGAGGTTAGGTCGGGACTTCTTGGGGGCCAGGCTAAGGGAGCTGTGTAATCTTCATATCCACTTCCAATCCACTGATCGGGAAAGGGTCTTATTCAGGTACAACCTTGGTGACAATGAAGTTCGACCAGAAAGGAATATGTGATTAAATGCACAGAGGCATGGGCGGTGGAATGAGTGACCCGCAGAAGTGACGCATGTGTGTAAGAGGAGGCGTGTGAGCAGGCAAGAATCGTGATGCCAGCATGTTGCACCCAAGGTCACGTAAAGAACGAAAACGGGGAACTATACGCGTGACATTGAACTTCGACCAGGCACCAGACCCATACGGAAAATTCCAGATAGTGGCGCATTCGACGGAAGCATGACGTCACGGACACGATAAGGGAGTCCGCCGTATATAAGCGTGTGCTGTGCACCGAGGAACAGCAGTGCATCATCACCATGGCCAGGGGCAAACCTATTGACAACACCGTGAGGAGAAGAGTGGTGGAGTTGCAACGGGATGGACTCAGTGAACGGGAAATAGGGCGCCAACTGAACTTACCCAAGTCAACCGTCCACTGCATCATCAAACACCACCAAAATACGGGTACTACAGAGCCAGGTAAGGCCCCCGGTCGAAAACGCCTGCTGAGCGTGCGTGACGTACGGATATTTAGGCGCTATATCCAGACCAACAATCATGTTTCTGTGGCCGAATTACGACTGTGGACTCGAGAACGCTTTCACATTGAAGTGTCAACCAGAACCATTCGCCGTTACCTACAGCGATGTGGTTACCGAGTGTACAAGGCGAAACGTAAACCCTTCCTTTCCATGTTGAACAAAGGCAATCGACTACGGTGGACACGAATGTACCGGGGATGGACATTTCGGCAGTGGAACAGGGTTTTGTGGACGGACGAATCCATTTTCAATGTTGTGTACGGGAAAATACGGAAAACAGTCATTTGTCGGAAGGAGGAACAGAATGAAGCAAAATGTTATGCACGTCGGGTACAGAAACCTGCGTCAGTGATGGTATGGGGATGCATGACAGCATCTGGGGTTGGCCCACTACACGTCTGTGAGGGCATTGTCAATGCACACGCCTATACACGCATACTGGAGCGGCATCTTCCCACAGTGCGAAGGCACCTGTTCCACAGGCGGCGTCTCATCTTTCAACATGACAATGCCAGGCCTCATACAGCGCGGCTGACAAGAGAATGGTTGACTCGCCATCACGTGCGAACTCTGCCATGGCCACCATCGAGTCCCGACCTCTCGCCCATTGAGAATGTGTGGCGTGTTCTTAAGCGACGTGTGCAACAGAGGGGACCCATGACAGTGGCTGCTCTTATCACCTGCCTGTAGGAGGAATGGCACCGCATCGATGTTGAATATCTTGAACGACTCGTCCGCAGCATGCCCCGACGCATTGCCACAGTTATTCGCCGACGGGGCGGCGTCACACCATGGTAAACAGGATCCCCTCTAACAGTGGTCGGACTTCAATGTCACGTGTAGATGGACGAAAATATTTTATTTTGTGTGGACACCATACATTGCTGCGTTGCAGCGGAAATTTATGTTTTCCTTTGTTCCATGTAGCCTGCTGAATAAAATATGTTCAGCATATGCATGTGTTCTCCTTCTTTCACAACGCACTCCTATATTTGTGACTGGTCGAACTTCATTGTCACTAAGGTTGTAAATGACACAATTGCAACGCAAGCTGTCGAACCTGGTGCAGAATAAGGCTGTGCTACAAAAATGACTGTCTCCATACCAATGTTCCGGACTCTTGAAATTATCAAATATGTGTTCGTATCAATTATTCAACCATAACCATCGTAGTGTCAAAAATAAAGGGAGTCGCCCACTTTGTGACCACTCTGTACATTTTTCTGTTTCTGATAGTCATGGAAATGTTTCTTGGGTGTCTTAAGGAAATAATTTCAGTAACTTTTCGTCCAGTGAAAATAAAACATTCTCGATGTACTCTATAATTGTAACAAAATATTTGTAGCTGAATTTTGGCAATTTTTTTAAATGGTAGTTTGCAAGATATCAGCTGCCATGTTTATTTAGTTTAATGATAATGATATTATTTACGGTTTAACATGATTAGTATTTTGTGTATTTTTCTGCACAAAACGTTCTTTAGTTTTGGTATATAAAAAAATATAAATTTATATGTGTCTACAGTTTACATATTGCGTTCTATTTCGTACGAGCTCCACCCCATCAGCACATATATTTTCCCTCAGTTCTTTGTTTTAAGTCAACTTTATGCACAGAAAGGCTAATCGGGACTTGTCCTACAGTTTAAAGTGCGATCCGAACCACTATATGCCTCCCCCGGGTATCGAACCCGGGACCTCTTGATTACAAGGTGAGGACGCTACAACTACGCCAGCTGGGAAGCCATTAAATGATTACGAGATTAATGTGCTTTCACCAAAAGTGATTTTGATATCCACAAAAACCTTATGTAGATTATTCTATGAATTATTTATTTAATGTGATTTGAATCAGTGATTTTTTTTCTTGATTCTTGGTAGATATAATATTGAATGACAGCAGAGGCGTGAGAAATGTTTGTACAAATAGCTCAACAGCCTTCTATAACTCAACGGGCGTTCTTCGGATATTAGTGCAATACCGTAACGACCCAGCCACTTTCAAAAGTCTATAAATATTCCTAATATCCTGTGTAGAAGCTCATGGCAGTGACAGCTTCAATTTCATCTTTCCCACCAGTTTCGGCTCTTACTTTATCCCGGCAGCCCCCCCTATTGGCGGCTTAATTTCACCCAATCGCTCCCTCTCCCTCCCCCCAGTCCATTTCCCCCTCCGTGATTTTCATCTCGTTCTCCGCGCAAAGAGGTTCGATCAGAAGCAATCAGCTCGTAAATTGACTTGGATTTGGAGGACCGTGTCGAACACCCTCAAAATCTCCGCCTCCCTGAAAGATTTTGCCACAGCGAACATGGAACTTGCAGAAAAGACACGTAAATTAAAGAAATCTAGCCACACTCTTTCTTCCGGACTGCTCCCTGATTGAAAATTCGGAGCACAATGCTCTGAAGAGTTGGTGATTTCTTCCACCAAAGCACGGATTTAGACCAGAGCACTTTTGGGAAAAAAAATGTTAACCGCTTCTCTCATTTTCTCTCTGGCTTTACGTTGCTCTAACTGTGTTTATTATCTTTGTTCCTCTTTTCTAAATAGGCAAAACCTTACGTTCTTTCAATCCCTGTCTATCTTCTTAATTCTGTTCTGCTTGCTCAATTTATTCGCTTTCCATTCTCTATAATTCTCTCTCTTCCAATTTCGGGGTGAGCTTTTGCGAAGGCCATGCTTTTTGCAGACTTGCGAGTCTCTGGCGTTGGACGCACGGCCACTATAACCCTATGTGGGGATCATGTTGTGTGCAGTCCTTGTGTGTTTACGACTGTTCTTTCACGCATTTCATCCTTACACCACTCATTCTCACCTTCGCGATCAGAATAAGTCAAAGCTCAAAGTGGAAGAAAAGAGAGATGAAATAATAAAATCAATCAATCCTCCATTTTGTTTTTCTCTTGTATGACGTTCCATTCCTTCATTTCAATTTTATTTTTCTTTCTCCCATTCCTTCCTTCTTTCTCTACCATTTAATTCCGTTCTCTCTCTCTCATTTTATTTCTTTTTATAAAATTTTCTTTCCTTCTTTTTCTTCAATTTGTTTCCTTCTTTTCCATTTCCATCCTTCTCCATGTTCTTTCCTTCTGTCTTTAACATTTTCTTTCTTTCTCCAATTTTAGTTCCTTCCTTCTTTCCGTATTTCTTTTACATTTTCTTTCTCTCTTCCTCCATTTTATTTCCCTTCTTCCCTTCTATTTCATTTTCTTTCTTTCTGTTCCATTGTATTCTTACTTTTTGTTCTCATCTCCTTCTTCTTCGCTTTCATTATATGTAGTTATTTCTCTTCCATTTTATTTTCTTTCTTTCTTCCACTTTTATTTCTTGTCTCCCTCGATAATTCTTTTTTTTCTCTCTCTTTCATTTTTTTTAAAAGGGAGGCAGCTTTCTCATTTACACATTCCTCTCCTGTCCTTTAATTTTTACATCACACACAGAAAAATAAATGCCTAACATCTATTTGATGCACCACAAACGTGCTGTTTGATGTACTAAAGTGTGTTTTCGCCTCTGACAAGAATCAGCTCTACAGTTTGATGATTTTCCTATATCGTTTGTAAAGGTAACGCCAAATTGCCTTTTTTTGCATTTAGTTTTATGTGTCTAGTTTCAGCTTTTGACAATTACCTACGACATGCGATTTCGAACTCAATTTTAAATCCACTAAAATATTCCTTTTCTCTGTCTAGACATGTCATGTAAACTTTTTTTTCCGGTTTTTAAAATAATTATTACATTTCAAAGCTATTTACATTTTCGGTTCCAGCTCGTCTGTCACTCTTCTGTTTTGTCCTTTCCCCTGCTTTATCATTAGTCACTTACAAGCACCTTGCTAAGATATTTTTTCGTTTCTTTCTTGTTTTCCTCTTTCCTCTTGTCAAATGCAATTTAATTAATATTTATTCTACATTCTCTCTTTGTAGTCAGCGTTATTTTACTGTAACCCAAGCTTTGAAAAAAGATTAAATTTCTCCACTTACTCGTATCTCAATAGTAGTTTAGTCTTTATTCTCTATCTTGCCTTGTCAAAAACGAAAAATAGGTTACGTCCTTTTACGTTTCTCGCTATTAAAGTTTCCCCTAGCTATTTTCCTTCTATTTATTGTACCTCCTCTGTTCTTTGCCCTTTTCAATGTGCTATTGTAACTCTGGTTTCCAAAAACTTCAATTTTTGACACTAATTTTCAACTGTATTTCAAATACAGGACTTCACATGGAGACCTCATAAATCATGTCGACCGTTGCTCAGTTTTTTCCTAGCATAATTATCTCGTGATGTTATCGAACATGATGGAGATTGGTGATGACTACAGCATTGTCAACCGTAAGGTCCTGACTGTATATACACAGTACCTTGGACCATACGCTAATAATAACACCCTATAGAAAATATTAATTGATTGATTGATTGAGTTGGTGTTTAAAGTCCACGTCATGCACAATAAGGCTAATCGGGACTGGACCTACAGTCCAAAGTGATATCAGAACTACTGCGTGCCTCCACTGGGTATCGAACCCGGGATCCCTTGATTACAAGGTGTAGAGCAAATATTAGAAATGGAAAGATTTAGTTGATTGATTGATTTGGTTTATTTTACTTCGCTTTTCTGCAACTTTGGGCTAATCGCGAAGATGAGGATGAGAGATGATGTGATGAAATTCATGAAAGGACACAAAGAACAACCGGGTCGGGATTCGAACCCGGAAGCTCTGTCGTCGTAGCGCGCTGTGCTAGCCACTCTGCCAAGGAGGCCGTCAATTAGTAGTTTAATGTCAATATTGAATTACGAAAGTTTTGAATTTCCTGACGTTCGTTTTTTTATTTGAGTTCCATTTTAAGTCCACGTCATGTACAGAAAAGCTAATTCGGACTGGATCTACAGTTTAAAGTGGGATCTGAACCTCCACAGGGTATCGAACCCGAGGCACCTTGATTACTAGGCAACGAGTCGTACCTTGGAAAGTTATATAATTCGTGTACCATCGTTTTCTTTTGTTAAATAAAACTATTGTACCACATGTGAGATTTTGCATGCAGTGGTAAGAAACGCTTGAAATATGACAAGCATTAATTAAATTCTGCCCTGCGTTGCCAAGCGAGTTCAATGCTCAACACACGATCACAAAACAACCTAATATCGATTTTAACGTGGTTACTAGGATACCAAAGCGGTAAATATATTTTTTCTGCGTTCCTTTCACATATTTTAACATTAGAAATTTCTGCAACAATATGATCAAGGAATATAATATAACTCTTTTACTTCAGGATAATAATTTCACAAATTTTAAATGTTAAAAAATAATTGTTCAATACAGATTGCAGAACAGTCGTAATAAATAACAGTAACAACTTTCCACTTAGTTTTAAAGCGGTGTGATGGGATATGGGGAGATGTGGTGTGGAGGTAGTGCTCCACACATTCACGCTCTCGGTTATTGTGGACATGATGTGATCGGCACCACGGGGGTCAGCCTTAAACCTCGCCCCTTACACACACACACACACACATATATATATATATATATATATATATATATATAACTATATAATGTGGGTGTGTGTTTATGTATGTGTGTGTGTTGTATATATTTATGTGTGTATATATAGAGGGTGATTCGGTGAAAGCGTGCAAAAATTAAACACGTAGAACTCTAGCATGTACTATTGGATATATGAATGGCAAATCAGTGACATGCATGGACATGGCTGCCGTACAATGAGTAGCGACATTTATTGGCGTTAATTTACGCGTATGAGTTACATGCTTGAAGTTTGGAAACTAGTTTCATAGCTTTGACAAACAGGTCTTACAACATACAATTCCTCATCTCACAACAACTGTCCAAATGACGACGGCCAATCAGAATGCAGGGATGACAGCAGTGTACAAGATTCTGTCACACCCTTTAAAATATCCCTGGGTTGTTACGAATCACATTTCAATCCTGGAGTTTCATTCCATGTATTATCTGTCCATTGCGGTCTCATAAACAAGTGATTGTGGATATCTCAGACGAGAAATGAAGTAGATTCAGGTCGGGTGACCTCGCAGGCCAGCGAATAGATCCTTCCTATCCAATCCAGCGAATAGGAACGGTAACATCCAGATAACTGCGGACATACACACTAAAGTGAGAGGGTGCACCGTATTTCGTTACGCTGGCTTCTCAAACCCGAGGTTCCTCAAATTTTTCAGTGGCACATCCCTTACTTTCTGTTTCATTTTTGCCCGCATTCACTGAATCACCCTGTATGTGTATGTATAATTCAATATAAAAATACGATGATAAGGAGACTTTCCCCCTCATACACACACAGACGTTCTACCGCTGTTATTTTTCATTCTACTGGCGTAGTATAGTTCCGAAACTTTCTGATTATTGCCACGATTGTCCAGGCGGTATGGCGTCTGACTGCCGCTCGGGAGACCCGGGTTAGATCCCCGGAGTTGGTGACCTCATTGTGAACTTTTCAACAGATCTCCCTGCATGAAACGGCTATGGTGTTCACTCGTAGAGGCGGCCGGAGCGTGGTACTGACCACCTCCACAACGACCGAGATCATGAGCCTCCACATATGAGTCTTCATGGCTCATTACAATGTACAGGTACCATAGTAACAAGAGCATTCGGATTAAGAATTCATAACTTCAAATCAATGCAGCTTCGTCCAGTGCACTTTTCATTAAGTGATTACACGTGTATGAGAAGGGGAGAGATATTCCAGCGTTCCCTTGTTGTTTAACCGTAATAGACTCGGCCCGTAAACGCAGATAAGATTATCCATCCAGTATATCCGCGGCACAAACAGAATTCTTGATAAAGCCCCGTCGATAAATTCGTCAGATTGGCGCTCTGAAAGGAATTTAAGGTGCGTAATTAGGAAGAAAGAAGCCTCGTTTGAAGTATGCGTTAACTAGATTGCGCCGAGCTAATTCAATGGATATAGGATGAAATATCATTGTCAGGGTTGCCAGAAACTTGCTAAATGTAAGACTAAGAGGTATAATTTCAGACCTGCTGTCAAATTTATGCCGAATGGTGGAACTGCATAATTTGTATTCAAGTTCCAGATTTTATTAGAATAATTAAATCAAGAAGCTTTAGGTAGGCAGGCAATTTGGCACGGATGGGAAAGAAAAGAAGAGTTTACAGGAAACCTGATGGTAAGAGACATAAAGGAAATCGGTAAGAATGGAAAAGATTGGATTGATCTTGCCCAGGATAGGGACAGATGGGAGGCCTGTGTTGCTGCAGCCATAAACCTTCGGGTTTAAGAAGGCTAGGGAGTTAGATAGTTAGTTGGTGGAACTATATAAAAGTTGTATTTTTAAAAAAAATTGAGGTTATTATTGCCTTGCCAATTACACTGATGTACAAATTTTCATTTTTTGTTTTTAACAAAAACGAAAGTCGCTGTTCTTATAGCGTTTTGGCTGCTGAATCCAAAAATGACATTCAAAATTCTCCATCGGCTCTAGTTCACAAGCTAAATCACCATTTCTGTTATGCATGTTTGGTAGCAGAAAGCAGGGGCGGTTTAAGGGCAGGGCGACTGTCAAATGGGGTGTCGTCCTTGAGTAGCGCAAGAACCTTAATTTTGATTAGGGGAGGGGATATTTGATTTCAAAGAGTTGTTACAAATCAGATATTCATATTGGAAAAGAATAACATAGAAGAAGGAAATTAGTTTCGGAAAAGAAACGTAGATGGCAGCACAGAGTAAAACAATGTAAATAAATCGTTGGAGAATAAGTGTCCATTTAGCTAAAGCAAAAATGTAACAGAAAGATGTGTGAAAGAGAAAGCAATGCATAAAAAGTAGATGGAAAGGAAAATTGGTGTTCATCATTCAACAAGTTCAAGCTTATAGTCAATTGTTACAAGTACACAACAAAGTAAAAATTTAGGGACAACAGAAACACAGGTCAATATAGCCTGTGTCTTCATTGCTACCATCCCTCCAAGGAAGAAACTGGAATTTACTGCTGCATAACATCATACGTAAAATTATGTAGCGATTTAAGCTGAGATTACTGTTAGCATTTTGATGTCATCATGTAGGTATTAAATAATTGATTGGTTTGGTGTTTAAGTACACTTTAGGCACAGTAAGGCTAATCGGGACTGGACCTACAGTTTAAAGTGGGATCCGAACCACTGTGCCATGTGCCTCCACCGGGTATCGAACCCGGGACCGCTTGATTACAAGGCGACGATGCTACCACTGTGCTATCAGGGAGACACTAGGTATTAAATAAACGCATACCTACAATAGACTTATGCTTTAACAGTGTTCCTTAAAGTGTTTATAAATAAAGCTATTATTTTTGTTATTAAAAACCGTAAATGTGTAAGTTGGTCAAGGTTTATATTTGGGATGGAAAGTTAGGAATTTCAGGGTGGAAAGTGGGGGGCGCCAAAAACAAACCACGACCGGGTGAAAATTTTATCTTCAGCCGTCCATGACAGATGGCCTTATGGAAGCAATGGGCGTATTGTATACACTTGCCGCCTCTGTACTTGTCGCTTGAAACCTGTGCTGACTCTGTCTGTAAGGTTCACAGATATCTGCTAATATAGAAACATTCCACGTCCCTCTGTATTGCTATCATAGGCGTAGCTAGAACTTTACATCTGCTAAAGTATTCAGAAGAAACTTGTAGGTGGGCTAGATTGACGTCAAGTTTGAACTTGGCCATAGAAATTTGGTCACGTTTTTGGTTATTAGTTCGATGGCTCTTTTTGTGTATGAGTTTGGGTTTTCTTACAATGTAAATATACGAGGGTAAATCAAAAACTAAAGGCAATTTTGTGTTTTCGCAGGAATAAACGAAGACTGGGTGTGTCCGATGTCACCACGTGTATACTTGGGAGTGCCGTGGAAGTATATCCGTGGTGACGTCAGACACACCCAGTCTTCGTTTATTCCTGCGAAAACACAAAATTGCCTTTAGTTTTTGATTTACCCTCGTATATAGTGTTTCTAAATTACAAGTAAATGTTATCATAAGATTTTATGACCAGTGTTGTAAGGTCCTTAGAACCACAATAATTTAGTTTACAGACTGTTAGCATACACAAATGTCCATACCAACCCCAAAAAACTACCTCCCAAATACGCCACTAAGTGGGTATCCCCACCAAAGCAAAAGAGCTTAATTCGCACAGTAGAGATGCGAGTTCGCAAAATGTATCTTTAGTGACATGTTACAACAGAGTTCCTCACAATAGCTCTACCACAAATTCTTTATAATTGTCCAGCCTCTTGTTTCCACGGAACAATGTGGATACTTTCCTAAATGAAAGTGTTCATCATGCTTAAGAAAGCCTTTAAAGTGCTGGTCTTCCAACAACTGGACATCTGTGGACCAATGAACACTACCTGCTTAATGTTCTCGGTACTTTGATCTGGGAACTTTTCGCACAAGTTTTGAAATATTGTTCCATCCTTGTTCAGTGCTCTTTTCAAAAGATGAGAGGCATTTTGATGTGTAATGGTGGGAACAAAGCTTTATTGGGATCATTAGGAAATAAATTTTTCATGTCAGGTACAAGAGTTTGTTGGTGAGGTATTTTGCTTCTAGTGCAAACGATCTTCGTATACCTTGCTGCATACCCAAATGTTCTACATAAGACGATTTTGTAGTAACTTATCATAGGGCACATACACACGGGCATGGTGAGGCAGAAGGGAATAATACAGTCCCTACTAAAGGTTTAAGACCACCTTGTCATGTGTTTTTCAAATAAACAGAAAAAGTACATATGCGAGTGCTTTTCATGAAATAAACCATTTAATACAAAATTGGAATTATTATGTACATCATGAAAGGTACATCAAGATCATATTAATGCACTTATAACTAATAGATGCAACTAAAGGTACAATTTGTAAAATCATTAAATCTGAACTTTGAAAATATACTTGGAAACAAACATTTCTCCTGAAATTAGATCAATGAAGTGTAAAATTTTAATAGTCAATAGGTCCACCTTTAAGTTTCAAGCACATTTGCACACATTTTCTCATGCTGCGGACCATTTTCTGACATTCTTGGGGCGTAATCTCATTCCATACTTCGGAGATCTGTTCACGAAGTTCCTGGACATTCCTTGGCTGGCGTCTGGCTACACGAAGACCAATGATATTCCATAGGTTTTCTATAGGATTCAGGTCCTGACTTCATGCTGGCCAAGGCAACAATGGGATTTCCCTAGCTTGAATCCAAGTCATTGTTGCTGCTGACGTGTGGCAAGTCGCGTTGTCCTGCTGGAAGACGAAGTACCCGTTGTGTAGCTTCTGGTCGGACGGAAGCATGTTATCTTAAATTGTTTCGATGTATTCTCGAGAATCCATTGACGCGGGAATGAATCTAAAAATCCCGGCCCCTGCAGCAGACATGCTTCCCCAGATCATGACTGATTGACCCCCACCATGATCAGCTTGCACGAGACATTCGGGGAGAAGTTTCTCGATTGCTGTCCTCCGAACTCTCACTTTTCGGGGGCTGTACAGCACGAATCTCGATTCATCACTGAAAAGGACCTTACCCCAATGTTCCATAGACCAGTTTCTTTTATTTTTGCACCACTTCACACGATTTATCTTATGTGCATTGTTGAGCAATGGCTTTTTGAGAGGAGCGTAAGACGCAAGTCCACATTCCCCCAGACGACGCGAAATGGTCATCTTTGAGACCTTTTTTATTAGTGGAATCTTCAAATTCCCTCATTATCACTGGAAGAGCGGCTTTACGGTTATTCTTTGCCACTCTCGCAATAATCCGGTCCTCGCGTACAGACCTTACCCTGGGGCGGCCGCAGCGTGGTTTATCAACCACTGTACCTTGCTGCTTAAATTTGTTTATTGTGTTCACCACGCAGGTTTTACTTACATTCAGTGCGACTGCAATTTCTCTATGAAACCTATTGCATCTGTACATACCAAGTATTTGCCATTTGACGGCCACGGACACAGATTTTTTCCCCATTACCACGTAGCTTGCGATTCAAACAGCCTGTTTATTATCAAGCGTAACGAAAACAGGTTTGGACTTGCACAATGCTCCTACTCGAGATATGCCTTTCTGCGCCATCTATTGACACACATTTCAACTAATCACTGACAAAATTTGTTCACTCCAGCTCAGTCGTTGAGGAAGATATTGTTATCTGAAGACCTCTCAGTTTTTGCTGTATTTTTTTTATTTTGCGAATTTTAGGGAAAAAAATATTAAACGAGAATTTTTGGGGGGATTTTTTGGCGCCAAAACCTTCGTTCATGTTCCACAATACTGGAAAAAAATTCAGTACTGTCATAACGACGTCGTTTACGTGTATACACATTCATCTGTACTTCAAAATGCTGGATTTTTTAGTTAAGAAATTTGAATTTTCCACTTTCGTATCTCAAGAACTACAAGACGTATACCAATATTTTTCGGCAATATATGCCTCACACGCTATATTACTTCCATACAATTTCACTCCATATTTGTACCAAAAACCTTTGGTCAAGATTCATTTATATGAAAAAAGTTGGTGGTTTTAAACTTTTGGTACGTACTGTAATAGAGAAATGGATATAAATGGACAGAAATAAAGATAGAGACGGCTGTAAAAAGTGAAAAAGAGGAAGAATAGAAGTCAAATATGACAAGGGAAAAAGTAGGAAGGAAGAAAAAGATAGAAATATAGATAGATGAGATAGAGGAAGAGAATGAAACAGAGAAGGAAAGGAAAGTATGAAAAAGACAGAGAGGGATAGAAGGAAAGAAAAGTAGGAATGAAGAAAGTAAGATATATGAATATGGATGTAGAAGGTGAAAGAAAAAGAAGGGAACAAAAGTAAGAAGGAAGAAAATATAGATACAAGAAGCTATATAAAGAGAAACAAAGATAAATAATAGTAAAAAGACAGGGAAAGAAAAGTCGGAAGATAGAAACCGAGATATAAAAATAAAGAGAAATAGATTTATTTATTGATTGATTTGGTTTTTGTCGCTTTTCTGCCACTTTTGGCTAATCGCGAAGATGAGGATGAGTGATGACATGATGAAAGTGATGAAAGGACTCACAAGAACACCCATGTCAAGGCAGGGAGAGAGAAAAAAAGAGAAAAGTATTCATGTACTAATCATCTCCGCGATTAACCTGAGGAAGCGTAAAAACTTTGTAAAATAAGAAAATATAAAAATAAAGTCTTTATAGAAAAAAGTCTAAATAATACTTTAAGTATTCGTCCAATTTTTAAGATGTGATTGGCATGTTTCCTTTAAGTCGACCATGTAGGCTGTGAATCCATGATATTTTCAATTAACCTTGTCACTGCCATTATTGTGAAGCTCCTGGCAACACTGATGCTGCTTAGGGAAAGATGGGTGCGGCTCAAAAACCAAGGAAAAATCACGAAACCTCTATCTTCACTCCAGAAGCCTTGCGTGTCATCTTCGCATGCATATTCCACGTTAAAGCAGAGAAATTTCTTACACCTAAAGGATCCAGATTTTCTAAAATTATATTACATCCTGGGCGTGCTTCCCTATAGCTCCTCGCTTTTGTTATGTAATGGCAGCTGAACTCCCCCTAACACCTCCCTCTCCCTTTTTTCCGAGAACTTGTACGAACTAGTCCAAGTTCAGCCCGGATGGAGTTAAGGTTATGGCTCCAGGTCTTACAACAATCGCGGTTCCTTGGAATCTGTTTGGCCGTCTCTTGTTGGTAAGTGGTTAGATCACATGATGCATCGGTTTGAATGTATTAATTCATTAATTAGAGTCATTAATTAATTTCCGCGTTCGTGACTGAGGGTCTTGGATGGTCGACTCGCGCTATTCCCAGCGTCGTTTTCGAGTTCAACTAGGCCGTGTCCGGATTGGCAAGCGCTCCGTACCGTTCTCTCACGTTGTTCTCGCGTGCCGTCGAAGTCACGTCCAAGTCGTCCGAATCTGCATGTCCCCTTGTAGTATGGTTGTCACTTTTCCCGCCTGGTGTCACCCCGAACTTCACCCACCGCGCTCTGGGGCGCAGGCGCACCGCACGGAAGCAGATGGCAGACGCCAAACAAACATCACAATGATTTCCACCTATTTACTACTCATATTAAAAATGTAACACGCTATTTCATCATTTACAATTTTTCTACATTCAGTATTATCGATAAAATGTTAAAGTATCACTGAGTTTTACATCGTCTAATCAGTAAATGTTGTCTGTACAAAGTGAAAGTTAAAATATGGTTGCCAAGCGCAGCGTCACATCGAGTTCAAGCGTGCATCTCTCGCGCCTCTCTGCTCTCCCCTCCGACTCCACGTCTGCCGCGAATTCGGACAACGGAGGTTGGCTGAGCCCCCGGATGGAACGGTGCTCTAGGTGACATCTGCTGCCGATTCGGACGCGGCCCTAGCCTACTGGACTTCATATATTACATCCAATGGGGCTGTTCATTGCCAAATTTTTCCGCTAGAGGCGCCACCCCTGTTGTGTCCCTAAAGAATTTCGCCCGTCATCTGGTTGCCCTAAGCTTTACATTGGAGCACGATAGGATGGCTATTCAAACGTTATTTTCAACGAAGGTAAGAATTTCTCGTGTAAATCTATAACAAAAATGTGTTTAGCAAACCTTTAAGATTATGTAGCAAGTCATAAGTTTCCGAAAACGCAACGGCAGGGTAGCTCAGATGGGCTAAATATAGTAAGTTTATGCACAAAGAGCACTAAATTTGACGTAATTTTGGTCGTCCCTAGTTGCCATGGGTCTATAATACAGCATGTCCGAGAAACATTTATACTGAACATAATAAACAACCAAGACAATTTTGTTAGGTGGTATATGGTAGATTAGCTGTGGAAATTTGAATTATGTAATGTAATAGCAAGATCATTTTCATTGCAGGTGCTGTAAACCGAAATGAAGCAAAATGACAAGGAATGTTCCCCTGGATTTCTTCCTGTGGGGGTATGTTAAGGACAAGGTGTACTCTTATCAAAGTGACAACTGAGGAACAGCTTCGTGACAGGATTAGAGCTGCTACAGTATTGAGACAGTTACGTCACAGATGCTACAGGCTATCTGGTGTGAAATCGAGTATCGATTACACATCCTCCGTGCCACTCGTGGGGCACATGTAGAAATGGTGTGATTGCACAAACAAAACTTCATACCTATGTGTATCGATTGTTGTATCAATCGTCTTTATGCATCGAATACATGTCGTATTACAGACAGTTCAAATTAGGGTGTTTCGTCTCGGACACTCTGTACAAACATTTAGATTGTTGCACTACGCTTTTATGTTTCCTCTTGTTGCGACTTGCGAGTATGTGTAATTCAATGGCGGGAGTAGGAATCGGAGAAACTACCCAAATTACAAAGAAAAAAATGTATTAAGTGAGTAAGCGCATGATATTTATTATTATACACTATGCCCTATCCGATAACATAATATTCACATATGTTTTCTTTGTATTAAGCAGACATTTTCCCCTCATATTTTTGTCCTTTTTCTTTCGGGTTACAACAATTTTAAAATTATAATTCCTGTATATAAGAAAGCCCTAGAGGTTGCGAGACAAGAAACAGAATATAAAATATTTTTTGTAATAACTATTCTTCTCGATAAATGTGTATGTATAAAATGGAGAATCATATTTACTAGCCATGAGGAAAAGTATTATATCACTTAAAAAAAGGGAGTCGGTTATTAATAACAACTATACAAATAAAAGTACAGTCGCGTAGAATTATTATGTATAATTCTTTACCAGATTCACAATAATAAGCACTTAAATTGTGAAAATTGCAAGTCATGGAAACAAGTGCTGTGCAAATTGCAAGGCTTTTTTGAGTTCCGATATCTTAGCCCATCAAAAGCGTGGGGACACAACAGGGGTGCTGCCACCTACAATACTTTGCTTTGACAGGCCCATTACCAATAATCCTCATCGTTGTGATTAGCCAAAAGTAAAAAGAAAAAGGGATAAAGGAACAGAGACAATGGAAGAGCGAATGAAAATGGAAGAGACAGAAACAAATAAAATGGAAGTGAAGAGAAGATTAAAAATTGAAGAGAAAGGAAGAAGGGAAATATAAGTGAAAGAAATAAAATTGAAGTGAAAGGATGAAAAATATAGGAAGAGAAATAAAAATAAATGGAAGCGAAAGGAATAAAGGAAAGGAAAACGAAAGGAAGAAAGTAGATGGAAGAGAAAGAACTATAGAAATTGGAAGAGAAATAAAGGAAAATAATTATAGTAGAAGGATGACATAAAATGGAAGTGAAAGGGGTAAATGAACTGGAAGAGAAAGGAAGAAATTGAAGAAAATAGAAAAGAAATAAAATATAAAAGAAAGAAGATGGAAGACAAAGAAATAAAATTGAAGAGAAAGAAAAATGAATGAAAGAAAGCAAGCAAATGGAAGGAACTAGTACGGAAAGTGTCTGACAAGGAAACTCTTTGCTGAATGTCGTTTCCTACGTTAGGTGGCTTCAAACATGCCCTTTCAGACAAATCTACAAGCAAGAACAACAGCGACAAACGAAGGACTAATGGTCTTCTGGCGTACGGAGGATTGAGATTTGTGAACGTCTCTCAAAAGGAACAAAGCGAATGCGTGCCGTGTGCGTAAATCCCACACATCACGGTCCGGAGACCAGGCTTAATCTGGAGGCGGCGTGCTGCCAATCACGAGACACTAAATGGACAAAAACAGATGTACAAGGAAACGCACGTCAACAACAACTTGGTGAGTTTAAGGAGAAGCCTCATGAACATGGCTGGATAAGGAGATGCCACGCTTTGGAAAATCGCAGTCAGGTGAAAACTAATGTCTTGATTTGAAAATGCATTTATTCCTGGAAATACAAAAAGCGTCTGTAAGGAATTTCTCAATCTGTGTCTACAAATCTTTGACTCTGTCAAGACCCATTCGTCTCCTTTTCTTACTCTCTTCGTTGTGGACATGATTCATGTAGCTTCGAGAGCCAGACAGAATTCGCTTTGCATCTTGAGCACTCCTACGTCTCGCTGGTCATCGCGGAAGTTTGATACGTTCAAGCCTGTATTATCATACTATTAAACGTATTATTATATTTATTAATAATAACTTAATAATAATCAGCGGTGAGCGATGAGACTCGGTGAAGTACACAGACTCCTCTCAGGTACAGGTATAGTGTTAGGCAAAGACAATACTCACAGCACAGAGAAATGAAACCACATTGCTGCAGTAGATACACTAAAAAGTTTTATTCTTTATTTATGGCAATTATAATGCGAATATACTTGAGACGAAGGCGAGGTTTTCGCTTTGTCGATGAATTGATTCAACTAAAAACACATAAACTCAATGCGTGGCTATCGGCATGCCTATGATCACACAGACCTAGCTTTCGCCCCGAACTACCACACCAAGAGATATGCAATGATAACTGAGCCAATATTTGCTTTTGGCCTTTTAGTCCAAATTAATCATTAGGCTAGCTTTATTTCTTTACGAATAATGGTTGCAGTATTGTGCATAGCATCAATGCATGGCTATCGGCACACCTATGATTGCATAGGCCTAGTTTGCGCCCGGAACTACCATACCAAGATATATGCACAACACCGAGGAGTTATTTTTAGGTTTAAAAGTTTCGTCGATCCGTGGCGAAAGTGTGATATTTCTTACGCGATATCCTCGCTTTTATACTATTTTCGAGAACACAGATTCAAGTACAGATGAATCACTCACTATTTACAAAAAGATGCTACCAACTAAACTGACATCTATACATGTTTAGAAATACAAATTCGTATAGTGCACTCTCGCAAACATGAAGATGCATTAAACTACTCATAATAGAGCATAAAATACAATAAACATTAAACAAAAGATATACATTACAAACAAGGTGCAATATTACATATAATAACAAGGAAATTACGCTTTCTTTCACAAAATAATATATTAGTGACATATTTTCTACTGGTGACGTCACATAAAACTATGGATCATATCAAGTTAACGTGGTATTCTCCATTGATGCGATAGTAGAATATTGTCTTCCAGTGCTATGACAACGTGTTACCCAATGAAAACGCAGCTTGATAGGCCCTGGACCTTAGAGTACTGTTGTGCCATGGTGTTCAGTTTTTTAGTGCTAAGTTAACCCCGACTCTCAAGACAACTGATCAATGCGCCTCCAATAGCATTAGTTCGACTCGTCAAAACCAATTCCCTCACTTCCACTAAACTCTGTTCCGGGAACCTATGGAGCAAGCGAACGAAAACAAGTCCTCTGCGCAAGTACGGCCCGAGACGGCTCCATCATTAAACGAGTGAGAAGGGAAGTGAGTGCATGGAGGGGGAAACGCGGCTGCAGATACCAGCCGTTTGCAGCCGCGTGCACTGCTTCGCCACGCTCACTTGCATTCTCCCCTTCTCTATCGTTACGCGCGGCCTTCCCCACATATACCTAAGACAGAGTGTGGGTGTTTTCCATACATATTCAAGTAATACAGGGATTTTAATGTGTTAACATACTCTTTGTTCTGAATGTATTGGCTCCAGTTAAAAGAGTTTGAGTTTTAATTCCACTTTATGCATTGATAGGTTAATCGGGACGGTCCTATAGTTTAAAGTTGGATCCCAACCACAATGCTCCTCCACCGGATATCGAACCCGGGCCTCCTTTTTGCAAGGTTACCACTACACCAGAGGGGAGGTCCCACGTTCACCCATTTCCCGTATGATATTTGGCTGACACAGAAAATTCGGTTTTCCACTAAGGATCTAACTTAAAGTTATCCACATCAAATTTATTATTATCCAAGTTGGTTACTAACTTGCATCCTTACACCAGGTATGTATATACAGGTTAGTAGCTACACTACTGAACACAAATTAAGTCAATAGCATCACGTTGTGTCATGTTTCTCTATCTCAGCAAGATCGTTACACGTAGAACAGAAGAAAAAATATATTGACATGAATAGAGTGTGTGTAAGAGGCGGCCTTCTGGTAAGTCAACGCACTTCCCGGTAACTATCCCAGAGTATATAATCAGGAGCTAAGTACTGCACAAAGAGAGAGGAATTAATTACCAGCATATAGTTTGAGATTGGTTAGTTCATCGAACTCTCCAGCCTAACCGTTGCCTATTTTGGTTGGAGCAGGAAAAGTTTTATCAGCTGCAAAGAGATCAGCTGTAGACGACGTACATCTTACCTCTCGGCCAAGCGGTTGAGTGCGGACGTCAGGCGACAGAGCACGGAGTCCTGAGTTCGACGGCCCACGGTCTTCTTGCCCGTGGCTGGCGACGAAGCACACGTTGGTCTTGGAGTATCGGCCCTAGGAAAGGCGCCGGGACGATGGTCTGTCCGACGGCTACAAGTGGTAAGCCGTGGTGCTGAAGATAGTCAACTCGCGAATGTACTGCGGTTGCCTTAGGCGAAAGCTTCGTCTCGGTTTCCCGAGCCGGGCTGAGACCTGGAAGGTGTCGAGGTCTTCGCCTGGGTTTCTTCTGGAGGTCCTTGAATTCTGAGACTTGACTGAGCCTTCACTGACAGACGAATTCTGGTGCTTAGGTCTTTTAAGCTGCTGGCAAATACTTCCTAGCTGCATGGACAGCACTTCCGTATTTGCCAGCCGATGGCGGGCTTGAACCCGGTAGTATCGAAGAATGCCGTGTCTCCTGACGTCATGTGTTTCCGCTATTTGTGGAATGTTACCTTGTGTTTGTAAATTGTCGCTTGACCGAGCACTGATGTCTGGCGAGAGATTTTACCTTTTTTAGAGAGTCTCCCTTGAATCGTTCCACAATATATATATATATATATATATATATATATATATATATATATATATATATATATATATATATATATATATAACACACACACACACACACACACACACATTTAGATGAAGATACACATTATGGCATACTTCGAGCATTGCATTCTGTAAACTTACAACTAGTTATGAAAAGCTTGATACAAGCATGCCTTTGCAAGCTTGCTCCAACTTCCACTTCTGGTAACTAGATTGCTTAATGAAAGCTTGCATCCAGCTAATAGCTTGCCATGTTTGGATTGCCATGGTAAGCTTGCATCATGCTTGCAGCAAGCTGTCTGTGCTATCTGGGAAGTGTCCGGAAACCAGCAGTGTTGCTTACTATCTAACATTTTAGCCACATGCAGGGAATTTTGTGTCTCTCAGACTCAAAGAAAAGGTCTAACGGAAAGATTGCAGCGTAAATATTAATTAACTGAACTGTCCACGTCTACATTGAAAGTAATGTAAATGCGAAAAATTCGTGAAAAATATATTTTAAAAACCGCATTTTTGACGTTCGTGAAGAAGTGGTTATCACAGTGCGTTAGAATGTGAGGGCTCCGGGTTCGAATTTGGCCTGAGCATGGGTGTTCTTTTTGAGTGTCTCTTCATCGTTGCGAGTAGCCGAAAATGGAAGAAAAGCAACACTAAATAACGAGAAAAACGCAATTTGAATAAGCGAGGCGGAAATATTGCTGTTGTAATTCCTGAAAGTGATGAAAAAAACAACTTATTTTCTCTTTCGGAAAAAGTGCAATCCTAGTCCGGGAGAAGGCTTGAAGAATATATAAACTCCTTCCCGATACACTTTGGCAAACAGAATCGCAAAGTCGGCACTGAATATGCGATGGGAAAAATAATAGAAATCCGAAGCAAGAAGAGTTTATGTCACAGCCAGGGAGGCACATGAGGCGCTCCCCCACAAACACACAATCAGTCATCCAGGCTATTAACAATACGTCAATGGTTGTCCTCTCATTTAACTTTAACAGTAAATGGAATTTTTGTAAAATGAAAATTGTCGAACTTTCCTTTTTTACACGTGCACGTTGGATTCGTAATGGAGCAAAAAAAATAGAATTGTGACTCGTTAAATAACTACCGGCTAAATGAATTTCTCCGTAGATTCCAGAATAATGAGTCTTCTATTTTAAATAAATAGTTTAAAAATAATATAATATATGTGCCGTTGGTTAATACGATTCCTCGTCACATAGCAGAATCCGCTATGTTGATGGAAGCCAGAACACGATTATCATTTAAGGTTGGAAACACTCACCTTCCACAAGAGCACGACTTCGCAACGTTTTCCTTCATTTTCATGCACAAGCTTGGCTTGTATTCTGTCAGTAATGTGCACAGCACACAAACACTATCTGATGAAGCGTATTGCATTCAAATTAAAGTAATTAGCGAGAAGCGACATCACAAGTTTCGAGCTGGACGGGAAAAGATGCAATCTTATGGATAAATTACTCGAATAGCTTGCTTTCTTCAACGTGGCTTGTGGCCATGTCGGTTAAAGGCCAGCTTTGTAAGTTGAAATCCTAGGTTCGAATTCCCGCGTCTCCAAAATATTTTTTCTTACCAAATGGGCGCTACATAATGTATTTTATTTTCGTCACACCAATTGCAACCTGAAACTTTGTTATTGTTTGCTTGCCAATAAGAAAATATGTGTTGAAGCTATTACTCGTTCAGAGAACGTGACTGTTACTCGAGACTACTTGAAATTGAGATCTTCTAGTTGCTGCTAAGCCTCGATATTTACAACAAGTGCTCAAATTGAAAATTGTTGTGTGATAAAACAAACCGTTAATATTCTCAAGAAAACCACTGAAATTAAATGAGTAAGTTGTGAGGAACATCAGCAGATGTATTTTAAGATGTTCCGTCATTCAAGTGTCATTCTTCTCGCTTTATACAAGTGACCCACTCGATGAATGCTCGCACCTTAAGAGTAATTTTCAGATGGGAAAAAAAAGATCCTGGTCCAAATTGTAAAGTCAAGACGTGCGCAGATTGTAGATGTTATTATCAGAAACAAACAGAATTAATCAGTAACTACAATTATTTACCTAAACATCACTCATATGAGTCCAGAGATCAAAAATGTAGGAAAAAGGATCAAGATAGGAAAACATTACCGAAATATGTTGTTTTACGTAAAGTAAATTAGCAAATATGTAAAATATGTAATATCCTGGCAAATATGTAACATAAAACTTATGAAAAATCATGTCAGTTATATAATTCGTTGACATTTTCCTGTTTAAGGCATATACCTAGAAAGGAATAGAACATGTAATTACATACAAATCCGGGATCTAGTGATGATAAATATAATTTATTTCAATTGTGTTGTTATTTCATTGTTATTTGTAACTGAACGCAGCAATATCAATGATAGCATCCCTGCCTTATCCTGAATTCAAATGGAGGTCGCCTGCCGTAATAGTGCGTTACACTAACCGCTACACCAATTGAATCAGAAATGTTTCAATATCGAGATGAAGAGTTGAGACCTAAACTAATGTGGAAACAATTCATAAATGCTTCAATTCGCTTGACTATTTACAATGCGCCCTTCCAAATAAAATTCCTTTAGTATCGCCATTTAGGGGCATAAAGACAATGAGCAAAACCATTGAACCAATCTTGGTGAAGCCCAGACAGGAAGCCAATGTTGCCAACTTCACGGTACGAATATCCTCCAAAGATGCGTTTGAATTTGGATTTTTGTCATTCTGTCGAAATTGGCTAATATGATGAAACTGATAAAGGGTCATTCAGAAATAATGCCCATATCCAGGCCGGGATTCGAACCAAAGGCTACTGACGTCGTAGCGCGCTGCAGCGGCTGCTGGTGGCTCAGAATTAGGTGAAGAGCTAGTTGGAAAGCAAAGCGGCAATGCAGAAAATTAGATCACGTTGGCTGGTTGGTTGATTTGGTGTAAGTCCACTTTATGCATAGTAAGGCTAATCGGAACTGGACCTACAGTTTAAAGTGGGGTCCGAACCACTATGTGCCTACACCGGGTATCGAATCTGGGACCCCTTGATTACAAAGCAACGACGCTACCATCAGGGAGGCCATACACAGAATAAGTTTCGGGGGGTCCGATCAAGTGGCTGAATAACAACAATACAATTAGAATAATAAAAATAAATTAATATTAATTAATTATAAAAATTAATTAATATTGTATTGTTATTATTACATGAATAAATTAAAAGATGGTAAGAAAATAGAGAAATAACATCCTGTATTCATTATGCAGCTTACGTGCAGTAAGATCGTCAAAATTTGTATAAACACAACTGCCCCGGCAAGGAAATTTATGTTTAAAAGATAAAGAATTGAATATTTATTGAATAACAAACAAGAAGTTAGATCCAATTTTAATAGGCAACAGTAATTGCATGGTGATCACTTTTAATTGCCTATTACAACTGACAAAAAGTGAAGTTGCTGATTAATATTTTATGCATATTGTCATAAGTAGTAGGGTGCAGAAATCTTTGGAACTGTCCTTCAAAGCCGTGTGAGCCGAATTCCTTGCCTTCCAATAAATTCAACGAAATAAATAACCATCTATTACGGTATATAACAAATGCTAAACAATTATAGATAGAGTAAAGAGAGGAGAAAGATAAATGAGAAGCAAGATAAATGATTGGAAGTAGAGAGAGAGTGTGAGGAACGGGGAAATTAAAGAAAGGAATGGAGAATTAGTTATAGGGAAAGAGAGAAGGAAAGATGAAAAGAAGGGAGGGAGAAAGAGATGAGAAATGGTAAATGAGAGAGAGAGAGAGACTGGAAGAGATAGAAAACGATAGAATGCGAGATAGAAGGGGACAGATGGAAAACAAGAGGGAGAGAATGGGACAGATGGAATACGAGAGAGAGAGAGAGAGAGAGAGAGAGAGAGAGAGAGAGAGGAGGAGGGAAAACGAGAAAGAAAAATCAAGAAGGGGGAAGAGGAGATGGATAATGAGAGAGAGAGAGAGACAATTATATTTTGATTTTTTAATTTTAGTACTTGGTAAGTCTTTAAAGGGGTGGTCCGGATCCCCTGGACCGCCTTAAATACGTCCTTGTTTACACATACTTATTACACATGGTGGTTCTAACAATACCTACGCTGAATTTTAGTGTATGTTTTGTTAGAAACACCATTTTCTAATAAGTATGTGTAACTAATGATCTAATTTTCTCTATTGGCCCATAATCCTAATTTAGAGCCGCCACTGGCGCGCTGTGCTTACCACTCCAGCACGCAGGTCGGCAAGAAAAGAAGTAAAGAAATATTAAGGGTTACAATAAAAAATGTAGGAACTTGTTAACATAGTTGGCAACCCTACCGCATCGAGAGAGGAGACGGGGCAACTAGAGCGTTCAGCATACCCTCATCATTCTTGCAACTGTGACACAGTTTTCGGCTCACAAAGGTTCATGGTATAAACATGGTTTTGTGATGTCTATGTAGGGTCGGATCAGCCTTCTTGTTTTATTCAAAAAAGGATCGCGGACTGCGAAATAAATCTCTCTCCCTTGATATGAATCGTGCTCGGTGACCTTGAGCTTGGTCCATATCCTTGGACGCTCTGTCCTCTTCTTGTTGAAGACTCCATGCACTTAGGTTCGTTTCCAATGGGGCACGCCGGGTGCCTTTGAAAGCGGAGTTTCTATTATGAATGTCCTCTCCCAAATCTTGTTAAAAGGATGGTCTTCTCGACACACAAACACACTCCTATTTCAAACTTACTGGCAATTTACTACTACACTCTCGGGAATCTGTGGAGCAATGACGCGCATAACGGTAGAGAAGGAGAGAAAGCGTTCATTGGTCTAGACCTCTCAAGTCATTACTTGCGCAGAGGACTTGTTTTGGTTCGATTGCTCCAGAGAATTCCAGCACAGAGCGTAAGATTGTTTTGTGCTGATTTCCCACCCTTTCTGTGCAGATGATCATGAGATATTTGTTTGATGTCCACTTTGTGCACATGTAAGATACTCGGGAATGGACCTGTAGTTTAAGATCCGAATCACTGTGCCTAAGCCTGTATCGAGCCCGGGACCGCTTGATTACAAGGCGACGACGTTACCACTACGCAATCCTTTCAGTGGTCGATTCCCCTCTTGTTAATCGGACCTGCCTAATGTTTCTTTCCCTTGTTATCCTGCTTTCAATCTTCAGTGTTATCTATTCTCTCAGTTCACTTCTTTCCCTTGCTGTCCCTCCTTGTATTTTCAATTATTTCTCTCACATTTCCTTCACCTTTTCTCTTCTCTACATTCCGTTCTTTTCTTCTCATTCATCTTCTTGCTTCACTTCCTTTATTATCTATCCTCTTACCAAGGACTCGAAATGCACATTTTCACGAAACGCTTTAATTTCGTTAGCATAATGGGGTATTATTTTCTCTCTGATTACTGTAGCGAAGAGATTAACGACTAACCAACTCTCTAGCCTTCTTAAACCCGAAGGTTCATGACTGCAGCAACACAGGCCTTCCATCTGTCCCTATCTTGAGCAAGATCTATACTCTTTTTCCATACCTACCAATTTCCTTTAGGTCCATCTCAACGTTATCCCTCCATCCACGTCTTGGCCTTCCTACAGGTCTCTTACCGTCAGGTTTACCAACAAGAATCCTGTAAACTCCTCTTTCCTCTCCCATTCGTGCCACATGGCCTGCCCACCTAAGTCTTCTTGATTTAATCATTCTAATAATATCTGGACATGAATACAAATTATGTAGTTCTAAATTACGTAACCTTCTCCACTCACCTGTCTCCTCATCCCTTTTAGGTCCAAATATTTTCCTAAGGATCTTATTTTCAAATACTCTCAATTTATGTTCCTCTTTCAATGTAAGGGACCAAGTTTTGCATCCATATAATACTACAGGCAAAATTACTGTCTTGTATATTTTAACATTTAGTTTCTTAGATATTAAACGAGAAGACAAAAGTTTATGAAGACAAAAGTTAACGACTAGTGAAATTAATAGTTAATATTAAATATTTACATCAGAAATATAAAGAGCATGCCGCACGATGCTCAGTTTACATTATATCGTTACGTTAATTATGGATAATCGAAACGACGAAAGTATGGAAGAAAAAGAATGACCATACTAAGAGAACCTGCATATGTGTGAAGATTGTGTTCAGGACGATACCTCTGTCAGAACAATCTAATCCACAAGACATGACAAATAATATTAATAGACGACATCATATTCCGCTAAGCCATCTGGCCAGTGGCGGACCCAGAAGTTACAGTTGGGGAGGCGAATATCACCGAGAATCATTGTAACCTACTCTTGCACTGATTTATATGAACAATATATAGTGCAGTGAACAGACACCAAGCTGAATTCCATGATCTAGATATTATTGTGCACAAATAGGGGTCCAGGGCTAGATTAGATTTTTTTTCATGTCGTTATCATAATTCCTTCCCTTGCCACAGTAAACTGAACATTGAGATGTAAGGAGTAAAGTTAATATACAAAGAAAACAAATCAATGGTTCTCGGGTTCGATCCTCTTTTGGGGCATGTTCCCAAAGTGTTTCCAATCCAAATTTAAACTGTAGGTCCAGTATCGATTAGCCTATCATGAGCATAAAGTGAGCTGAAACCAAACTCGAATGCGTAACATGTGGTTCTTCAAAAACATTAAGCTTAATAATATTTCCAAAAACCGGACCTCCCCGTGGATCTGCACCTGCTTCTGGCTGCAACAACACATCCCAACAACACATCTCCACGTAGAGGAAAAGCTTATTTGAATGTTATAATATGTACTATTAAATATTATTAAAAATTTAGTTTACACTGGAAAAGAAATGTTGTGAAATACCTAGAAACGTGAACAAAGTGACATTTCTGATGAGACGGAGCAGGTAGTTTCAAGATATTTACGAACCGGAACGGCGGTCCGTTTCTCTCCCGCTGGTACTGTAGCGTGCTATCAGAGTCCCCACGTTTCGATTCAAGATATATTTATAAACTCCGTACCAGCTAAGTGTAGACCAGGCGAACGAAAACAAGTCTCTGCGCAAGTAGTGACGCGAGACGGCTCCACCAATGAACAGTGAGAGAAAAGGGATTGTGCAATGGGAGACGGGAGTTACCCGTTTTCTCTGTAAGCGTTGCAAACTTTTGAAAACGATAGTACCGAACGCAAATTGCAAACGGGCCGTATTTTTGTCTCCAGGTCCGTACGATCGGTTTAAGAATTTCTTAGGGAAATATTAGGGATAAAACTGCAAGAGCAAATTTTGATTAACCGTGCATTTACCATACGGAACCGTACGTCACAGATTCCTTGTTTCGAAACCTGGGACCGTTATCTTGTGATTATCCTCCGAATCATTTCATTACTCCTTTATTCATTATCATAGCTGCGATTTTCCTAAAGGTGCAAAAGTAATTAAACTAATGATTTTGATGCTGGTTGGTTTGAAAGGCATGAAAGAGCCTAATGAAAACGGCACAGACTTGGCTTGACGGGTTTCGACAGCGCTTAGTGACAGGAAGAGCACTGGAAATGGCATTGATGTATCCCCAAAGGTATTCCTTCCACGCCACTGAATGCTTTTGACAGGCTGTGACGTTCGGTCTCTGTTTTGCTCTCGTCCAGGGCTGAAACTATATCCGCTTGCATTCAATCACATGTTGTTGTTTTTTTCTGCGTATTCCAAATCTATCTGCGCAGAATGATGAGTGCTGGGAAAAAACAGCCTCACAATATCCACTAGGGTATGGCACTTCTTGTTTGTGCGGGTGACGTAAGAGAGCGTGAGGTTATTCACACTTGTGGGAGGAGGAGCTGTGGTATATTGTGGTGGAACTTCCTGTACTAGGCTCCGATGCTTTGAAGGTCACACGGAAACCAATGCATCAAGGCAGAAGGTCACTTGAAGACAGAATCGCATACGTGATTCACCTTCCTCGCTACTTTCATTTGAAACGTGCGTTGCGACTGCGGAAACTTATATTTGGCCCTTGACATTTGTAGAATGGGAAGAAAAGATTAAAACTGCGTTGATAGCGTAGGTATCAAATTATATGAACATCATGAACCGTGATGGTCCAGTCAGTAAGGCGTCTGACTGCCACGCGGGAGATCTAAGTTCGATTCCCGGATGTCCCTGCATAAAACGGCTCAGGGATTCACCAAGCCTGTAATTAATGTGTACCTGAAGGGGATAATGACGGTCGGAGTGTGGTGTTGATCACGTCACCTTAAAAACTTGGCGAAATCGCGAATGTATGGGACTTTAGATGCCTCCACATCCTCCTGTGTACCTTCACGACACAGATACAGGAGCGTTAAGTAGTCGAGTTTCCATGGTTTTTCGGTCTAAAAATTTTAACAAACTTATGAAACCCAGAGCTTACAGTTTAATTTTAAAGTTACTCTAAGATTTTGAATATGCTGACCACGACAGAATTTATTTTATTTTAAAACATAAAGTAAACGTTACGTTTCAACCTTCTAGCAAGGTCTTCTTCATGACTCTGTACCAAATACAAATGATATAAGGTACAAAACAGGAAGATATATATACACACAAATCACTTCCCTCCAGACACAAGATTATTAGAAAGTTGTTTATCTGGAACATTCCTTTTCAGATGTTCCAGCAGGTGGCCTTCTCCTGTCAACTGTTCTATCACCTGACAGGTGATTTAGAAAACCATTTCCTTTCATCTGGAACGTGGTTGGACTCCTTATCTCACGCTCATTTTCTTTATCCTTTCTTTCTTCATTCCTCTTCCTTCTTCTCTCCTCCTTGGCTCTTGTCCTTTACACTCTTCCTAACACCTTTCATTGTTTGTTTATCTTCAGTACACCATTCCAGTTCATTGTGTCTTCTTCCCCTTTCTCCTCTATTTCGTTGGCCTCCTTCCATTTTCTCACTAGTATTCTCTTCTCCCTTCCTATCTGCTTAGCCTCATCCCACTCAATGCCATGTCCTGTTTCTCTCCTGTGCTTAAATATCGCATTTCTCTCTCTCTCTCAAGTCGTACATCATCCCTACGTTCTTTCAACCTGTCTTTCAGCCTCCTTTTCGTTTCGTTTTATTGTTATGGAAACAAGGGTTAATGGTGTTCTAAAATTTTGAATATTCTGCCTTTAAAATTTAAGTCTTAAAATTTCCCTTCATGTGGCAACACTGGATGGCAGTGGAAACTGACGTTCTTACACGGTCATTTCTCAAGTTAATTCTTACACTGAATTTTCTGTTAAATAATAATATCCTGATTTACATTATACTCCATTCTTTCCTTAGGGCCTCCTCGATGGCCAGTGGTATCGTCGTCGCCTTGTAATCAAGAGGTCCCTGGTGCGATGGAGGCCCATGGTGTAGTGTTTCAGATCCTACTTTTAACTTTCTTTTCTTTTCCTTCTCATGTATTAAAAAATATTTACATCTTTTTACATTACTCTTACCTAAATGGCACCAAGCACAATCGTGTCTATTCATTTGGGAATCCTTTGTGAATTTATATTATTTTGGTTTTCTTTTGTGTGTACTTTTGTTATTTCTCCTTTTTGTGCCTTTCTCTTGTTTGTATGTCTATAGTATGTAGTATATGTATCCAGTGGCGGCCATTGGGTCCAAAAAACTAGGGGTCCAAAAACTTGGGGGTGGCCAAAAGTGCGGGGCCAAAAGTGGGGGCAACTGTCCCCAATGACCCTCTAATTGCCGCCACTGTATTTGAGTTAAGTGGCAGAACAGCCACAAGCTGAATCTCGCCCTTCAATAATAATTTAATTGAATTGAACTGTAGGTCCAGTCCCGATTGTTTCTGTGCGTAAAGTGGACTTAGAAACACGAACTTCAACAAACCCTACCCTTTCTCTAAGTAAGATGAGAAAATATGATGGCATGATATTTCAAGATCAATATTACTGACTCCAATAGAAGAATTGCTGACAGAGAACTACAGGGGCATGCAGCATGTCTAAACTAAAAAGGAAATACATGTTATATGGAAGAAGCAATATAAAGGTAAAAAGACATAAGAAAGTTCCTAGTCTTGTGTGTGCCCTTATTGCCGAAAACAACATCTGGCCACTCTCCAATACTCCGTGAAGAAATTAGGCAAATTGTACATTATGTGTAAACCAAGAGAAGTAGGACAGTGGACATCTAAATCTTCCAAGGTGTCTAAAGAAGGGACGCTATCTAGCGTTTATGAGTTCACAATTAAAATACACCTTTCCGCATGTATCTGTAATGGTCTTTTATGTCAGATCCTTCCCAAGGCCAACTTCTTTTCGTCATAAATTTCGAACTGGGGACACATATTCTCTCTACTAAGTGAGATACAACGGTCATTACGTTCAATTGTGCTTGTTGCTGTAAATCACAAGCATATCCTTTATAATTACCATGACAGGCTTCTGAAAGAAGAACGGAGCAGGAGAAAAAAATATGTAGCCATGATGTTAAGATGTCACAGTTGTTGAGAGGGAATTTGGAGTATACTGAAGATAACATTTTTACCTGTGATAGCTACACTGTCTCGGGAATCTGTGGAGCAAGGACGCGCATATCGGTAGAAAAGGGGAGAAAGCGAGTAGGCGGAGCAAAGCAATGCGCGCTGCTTTAAATTCCCAGTAGTTGTAGCCGAGATTTCCCATCATACTTACTGGCGTACGCAGAGGGGGGTTAAAGGGGCTGCAGCCCCATTCCGAAATTTTGAGAAAATAAACATTTTCAAACAAAAGCAGTGAAGAATTCGGGAAAAACCAGAGTGGTAAATGAAAATTCGCCTTAAAACGACCACAAATTGTCATTTTTGAGAGTGGAAAGTTTTTGATATACGAAATATCTTATTGTGTATACCGTCCCCCTCAAAAGCAGATATGTAAAGTCCACTCGTTTGCTTCGTTGAAGTCGAAGAACTGAGAAGGCCTCCGCCACGAACGTGGGTGGGGATAAATAGCGGGCGAGTTGTTTTCGTCCAATCACACTCAACCTTCAGCCAATGGGCGCAGCTGTCATTCTGCTCGTCTACTTCACGTGGAGTCTCAGTCACATGACTGCGGATACGCTGTTGCCATACTTTGCAACTGCAATGTGGAGACCGGGGGGAAGGTGCTTGTGCGCGGAGGGACAAGGTGGTGTAGAGTAGATGTGTGGCAACACTTTGCGTTGAATGTGATTGTTGCAGCTGGTGAGCGCCTCCGTGGACTTCAAAGCCAGCCGGTCGTTAACGTAGCTAGCGCGTCGACTATACTATCCAACATTACAATCCGAGCCCCTCCAGAAAATAAGTCGTGCGTACACCATTGCACACACTCCCCCTCTCACGTGTTCATCGATCGAGTCTACTTCCGCAGAAACTTGTTTTCGTTCACTTGCTGCAAAGATTCCCGAACAGAGACTAAATGCGTTACTGTGTAATTCGTTGTTCGGGAAATATACTTACTACTCACTATCCGCTGTAACGGAATTTCCCATCATGAAAGGAAGTGTGCTACTGCAGGTAACTGACTGGCCAATCTAAATTTCCCATGGTGCAAAGAAGTGAGCACTGCACTTACTGCAGGTAAGTGACTTTCAAAACTTAATTTCCCATGATGCAAGATAATGTGCTACTGCAGGTAAGCGATTTGCCAATCTTAATTTCCCATGATGCAACGAATTGAGCTACTGCAGGTAAGTGACTTTCCAATCATAAATTCCCATGGTGCAAGGAAGTTTGTTCTTGCAGGTAAATGGCTCTCCTATCTTCATATCCCATGGTGCAAGGAAATGAGATAAGTGACTTCTTAATATTAGTTTCCCACCTAATTATGTTAACATTTTTTTCTCACTTTGGTGATAGTGTTAATTATAATATTAATAATCAAACAGTGTAAATAAACGTCACATAAAAACACCTATATAAATCAATTAGAGATATGTTCTTGGTCTCATCATATGGTTGTAATGTTAACTGTTAATAATCATGTAATATGTACCTTAATTATATGTTGTATCTGTGATAAGTCAACACCAACATTTATAGAAATATGTGAATACACGTATGTATAAATAAAAACGATAGAATATGTAGTATATTTCAACATATTTTTCAGAACAAACTGTAATCCTAGCCTGTACTGGAAACCAGAATAGGCGAGATGCTCCAATATCGTAACTTGGTTATGTAATATGTTGAATCATGTAATTCAATTATCTAATGTATATGTTGTATTTTATACGTATACCATGAGTTTAGCAGTATGTGTATACACGTACGTACATATAAAGATGTTAGAAAATACACGAAAAAACTGTAAACCTTTCCTGTCTTGGAAACTAGAACAGGAAAGGTATTCTTAACACCAAATGTATATCCCGAAATGTAACAATGAAGGGCAACAACAATGGGGGAACCATTATTCGACAAACAGACGCCCTGGTTTAAAGTGTTTAGGTACTAGGATGAAATGCAATGTTATGATATTGTAATATTGAATGTTGTAACAAATATATATTAGTTTCCCATGGTGCAAGTATGGTAAATGGCTTTCCTATCTTCGTTTCCCATGGTCCAAGGAAATGGGCTATTGCAGGTAAATGACCATATTAATTTACCATGGTGCAAGAAAGTGAGCTACCGCAAGTAAGTGTGTACCCTGTCTCAATTTCCAATGGGGAAAAAAATACAGGGTAAGTCAAAATGATAGACCCTATTTCAGACATTTATTCTGTGAAATATAATAAACAAATGTTATTGTGAGACAAGTGCAAAGAAAGGTAAACTGTCAAAGTTTTTTTCAAACAAATCACAAGTGTTCTATGTGAGCACCTCGCGTAACACGGCACACATCAAGCCGATAGTCTATCTCCTGCCAAACCTTGTGTAGCATGTTGCGGTCAATATCAGCAATGGCTGCTGTGATGCGGGCACGTAGGTCATCCAATGTTGTTGGAAGTGGTGGTACTTAAACTAGATCCTTGACAAAACCCCACATGAAGAAACCACATGGCGACAAGTCGGGGGAACGAGGTGGCCAATGAAGGAGAGGTCGATCCTCCGGAGATGCACGGCCTATCCAACGTTGTTCCAATGCACTGCAAGCGGTAGGGTTTCATTTGTAAACATTTCCGCAGACCCCGCCAGACAGTTTTCTGTGGAAGTTGAAGTTCTCTTGCTGCCCGGTAGGTGGACTTCTGTGGACTCTGTACGAAACATGTGCGCATTCATTCCACTGTCTCTTCCCCAGTCGTTCTTAGTTTTCGGATGCAGCCCGAATCTCTGAAATGTTCATACCACTTACGAATGGCCTTTCCCGTAGGTGGTTCCCTCCGATATTTTGTACGGAAATGCCATTGCACACTAATCACAGACTTGTTTACATGATAATCAAGGACACAGAAAGATCTCTGTTCTTCAGTCAACGCCATTTTCTTGCTCGCTTCTGACTCCTAGCGATAGAAAGTAGAAACACTGCGTGGAAACTAAACTTTGAAAGTTAACCTTTCGAAGCGCATGTCTCACAATAACATATGTTTATTAGATTTCACAGAATAAATTTCTGTAATCGGGTCCATCATTTTGACTTACCCTGTATGTGGTACTGCAGGTAAGTGACTTTGCAATATTTTATAATTATCTGAAAGAATTTTTACCAAAAAAGACTTCCTGCTGCGTAACCACGCACAACAGACACGCATGAACTCTGTTGCCCGCATCTGTTATCCTGAATTAACAAAACATAACAGGATAATGGTAGCAGCGGGAGAAAAAGCGTGTCATGCGTAGACGAAATGATCAGTCCCGCATGTCATTAAAAATTGCGAAGATTAAAACCGTTAATTTTGCTCTAAATGAGGCTTGTTTATCGGTGCTTCGTCTCACGATAATACAATGTGGAAAATTTGCGCAAGGCAAAGTGTATACAGCTTGGTTCGAGATAATAACAAAGGTCGTTAAAGGTCCAGGATTTTTTAATAAATTCAATTCCGGTCCAGGGGAGAAAATCAGCAAGCGTAAATGGATTCTGGACCGTAAATAACCTTTTTATCTGTAAAGTATTTCCATTTGGTCCAGGAACCTTTTTTTTCGGATCAATTTAGATGCGGTCCAGGAACCCTTTTTTCAATTAAACAACACCCAACTTGTACCTAATTTAAATTATGCAAGACAAAAAGGTTCCGGTCCTCTTACGGAACCCAATAGAACCCATTACAAGTTATATGGGTTACTGGACCTTTTACAACCCTCATAGTTACCACCGAACACAAGAGAGGAAATTTGGGTTGTTTTACATTCTCTATAATGTAATTTCCTGCTCTTGTGGCGTTTTAGCTAATGTTTCTGTGCATCGGAATATACTAAACTGTGCCATTCACTTCTAGTGCCACTTAGAACTCGGAATGCATCAAATCATGGCTCATGTATTTTTGGTGCATCAATTGACATATTGAACGTGTAATTTCCATGTCTCTCTCTCTCTCTCTCTCTCTCTCTCTCTCTCTCTCTCTCTCTCTCTCTCTCTCTCTATTTCCCATCATTTAACTTGCTTTCCATTTATCTCTCTCCTATCTTTCCTCTATCTCTTCTGTTTCAGTTGTCTCCCTTTACCTTTCCTTCTCTCTCTCTCTCTCTCTCTCTCTCTCTCTCTGTCCCTATATATTCTGAGATTGCCTCCTTTCTTTCTCGCACGTTTTCTTCTCTCTCTTCCCTCCTTTTATCTGTCGCGTTTCCTTTTCTCTTCGTCTTCCTATTTCTCCTGTGTCCCTCTGTTTCGTCACTTCGTTTACACCTCTCCGTGTTTCTCTCTCCCCCTTTCCGTCCCATTCTTTCTCTGTATCAATCCCTGTCGTCATTCAACGGATGTATTGTTGCATTTGACTTCATTCTTGTTATTTAGCATCGCTTTTCTTCCATTTTTGGCTAATCGTGACGATGAGTGATGATGTGATGAAACTGATGAAGGGACACTCACCAACAAAATTATTATTCTAGAGAGTTTTTTTCTATTCATGCTCTAGAAGGATAATTTAACGTGCGTTTAAGCACCTCTGAGAATTTAATGGCATAGTTAAAATAATAGGATTTGCCATAGTGTCCTGCGTTTCATCCACTCGACCCTACCATCTACAGCTCTGATTTGATCTCTACTCTTTTAAGAGAGATGGAGAAGAAAGTGGGGACTGTTAGTAATCCCCTGGGAACTACAATACCCTTCCGGTTCTCCCTCATCAATGATGTTAGTACTAGAAGAGTGAAATTAATACCTTAAAAGTCCAATAAAAATTGAAGATCAGACTGTGTACAGCTCACATTTACAAGAGGTATAAACTGTTATTTACAAAAGTGACCGCAAGTCTGCAACACTAAGTAAGTGAGCTTCAAAACGTAATATTTGTCTTTTTAAGAAGTTTATATACGCGTATGTCATTTTAGCCTCAGTTCGCAGGCAGATGGGTGGAAAGGCCTTTGCAGTGTCTCATAAGTGACTGCACGTGAACCCCAAAGACTTATTCTTCTTAAGTTATACACTCACTAACTCATAGTTGAAAATGTATGAAGATCAACAATAGGTCCGTGCTAGTAGAGCAAACATGTGCAACTTTTCTTGTGCAGAAATCTACCAGATAAGAAACAAAAGCAAATTAAGGTTTTTCATTGACTCTCCCCTTTTAATAGATACATATAATAAATAATTATGTCAAAAGTAGGGGTAATATGTACTATGCAATATAATCTATAGGTATGGGGACATCTCTGACACCGTATATAATGAATAATCATTCAAGCTGAAGTAACAACATAAATATGTGAACTATATTATGTACCCTACAGTAAATATTCAAGTACCAGCAATTGTGTGTTACTTATTGAATAAGTAACTGAAACTCTGTTACTTTTTGAACCAAGTAACTGATGTTGCCTTGCAAGTACAAAAAGTTCAATATCTCTGTGCATTATGTACACTACAGTAAATATTCAAGTACCAGTAATTGTGTGTTACTTATTGAATAAGTAACTGAAACTCTGTTACTTTTTGAACCAAGTAACTGATGTTGCCTTGCAAGTACAAAAAGTTCAATATCTCTGTGCATGCTTACCACACCAGCAAACTTACTAATGGAGGAGAAAGTTCGACAATGGCCTCAGTTCGCAGGCAGAAGTGGCTCATAAGTAACTGCACGTGGCCCACAAAGACTTATTCCTCTTAAGGTATACAGGCACTAACTCAAAGTTGAAAATATATGTATATATAAATAATAAATAAATGGGTAAATATATGTAATAGATCAGTAATACGTCTGTGATAAAAGGAGCACACTTGTACAACCCTACATACAGAAATCTACTAGATAAGATTCTCCCTTGTAAATGAGTGTTTGGTAAACGTTCATATTAACTATGACACCGTTGCCTTGTAACCAAGGGGCCGCGAGTTCGATTCACAATAGGAACGCATAGTAGGCCGGATCCTGCCTGAGCTGAACTGAACTGAAAACAAACACCAATGGCAATTGCTTTTATAGTAAATTATATAAAACCATGAGCGTGTATGTTATTTATCAACGGCATGTACGAGACGAGATTGATGGGTTCTTTGCCAGTGGGGGAGCAGGAGGGGACAGCCCCCGAGGAGATAAATCGTAATAAATGAAAGAGTCCCTAATGGAAGACCTCTCTAATTGAGACGGAGGTTCCAAGAGACCACTAAGCTCCAGAGATGCTCTGCCCTTCCAGAGATCCTCCAGCAGATATTGGGATTTTGCTTTCAACCGCGAGTGCCAAGTGCGGGTGGGGAAAGGGACGAGGGGAAGCTTCCTTTGATGCTCGCTTTCTTCCTTGCAAGATGGAGGGACGTTTGCCAAAATGCAGTCAGGAAACGACGCTGATGAAAGTTGATCAGCCACTTTCTCTGGAAATCAACGCCGTGAAAGGTCGCCGTGCTTCTTTTTCATCTGAGTACAGATTCGCATATGTAGGTGGCGATAGTACCCTTACGAAAGGTAATATGGTCACTAGGGATGGTACTGAGTCGAGCTCGTCTCGTCTCGTGCGTTCTCGGCTTCGTTTCGAGTTGCAAATGTCTGCCTTGTTCTCAGCTTTGCCCCGAAAGAGATAAATACAGAAAACGACATACGATGAGAAATAGAGATAGTGTGTGTGTGAAAGAGAGAGAGAAAAGAGGAAATTTAAGAAAGGAATAGAGAATTAATGAATGAGAGAGAAAGAGAAGGGCAGATGTAAAAAGAGAGAAGGGTAAGGGGAGATGGAAAACGAAAGGACAAAGATAGGAAACGAGAGAGAAAAATATATAAAAAAGAGAGAAAGAGAGGAAATATAGAAAGCGGGAGAGAGAGAGAGAGAAAGATTGAAAACGAGAGAGAGAGAAGAAATATAGAAAACGAGAGAGAGGAAATATAGAAAACGGGGGAGAGAGAGAGAAAGAAAGAAAACTGGAGAGGGAGAGAAAGATCGAAAACGAGAGAGAGAGAGGGGATAACAGAGAAAACGAGAGAGAGAGAGATAGATGGAGAACGAGAGAGAGAAAAGATAGAAAACGAGAGAGAGAGAGAAAATATAGAAAACGAGAAGAGAGGGGGGAAATATAGAAAACGGGAGGCAGAGAAGAGAGAGAGAGAGAGAAAGAAAATTGGAGAGAGGGTATAAGAATAAAAAAGAGATAGAGAGAGATAGAAAACGAGAGAGAGCTCTGATTTATTTGATTTTTGGTATCTAGCTCTACTTTCCTGCCAATTTTGGCTAATCGCGACGATGAGGCTGCTTGCCTCATTGTCACCCTCGTTCAGAATTGCAAATGTCGGTCTCATTGTTAGTTTCTTCTAAAGTTTCCCAAGTTCTGGCCTGGGCCTGGATGTTCTTCGAGAGGGTCATTTCATCAATTTCAAAACACAAGGTACATTCAATAAATAACCGGAAAATTAGTATAAAAAATCTAAAATACGACCGTGACTGTTACGTTTGTTATTTTGTAAAGGCATCTGTAAGCTATTCACAGCTGGGGCTTGCACGCCTGCCTCGCTCGCGCACGGGACGCTGGGAAACAGTTACACAAGATGGCGGCACCCTTACAGGAGTGCTCCAAGCTGGAGCAGCAAACATAGGCGGAGTTCTGGAGGGGCCAAGGGGGCCTGGTCCCCCCCAACTTAAAGAAGACTAAGAAATAACACATGATTAAGTTCAGTTACTACATTTTTGTTATGAAGCCATACCGCAAATCTTGATGTTTGGCATGGTGGCATGTGCTGTAATTGCGCCGCAATAGCGGGACTTAGACGATTTGATTGATATGTACAGTTTGAAGAAAGAAAAACGTAAAATGACTTTGTGTTGAGTCAACAGTTACTGCTGAAGCATCAAAAGAACTTTTCAATTTATTTTTTCTAAAATTTCTGAAACTTACTATTGTACCGTAACTTTTTTAAAGTAATACGAGTATTGTATTAATAAAAAAATAATGAAATGCAAAATGCAATAATCGTACTGTTTTGCTTCTTCTAAAACTGACAACCAATATACTAATTAATATTTGAATATTTGTTTACTTCATCGAGGAAATTTAACATTTTCAAATCTAAAAGGCCTAAAACACAGTGTTTTTAAGTTGTTGTTTTTTTTTTAATTTCCGAGGGAAGGCCTCCGGACCCCTTATAAAGTAGGGGATATTCAATAACCCTCAGGCACATCCTCCCAGAGTCTGACTCCTCCCAAAGCAAAAGCTCAAACTCCGCCCATGGCAGCAAAGTGTCGTGAGTTTTTTGTTGAGCAAAGGCGTGAAATCGATAGAAATTCATCGCTTCATAACAGTTCAGTACCGTTACAACTGGATGAATCGATCACAAGTGTACGAATGGGCTGAGAAGTTCAAACAGATCATAACCAGTGTTGAAGATTCTCCGCGTCTCCACTGTCACTGCAGTCACGGAAAGCAATATTGCTCAAGTGGAGGACTTGGTACGGGAGAACCGGCGTTTTATTGTCATTGAAATTGCTTTCCAGATGGTTATAATGTATACAGTACCACCTACTCCAACTTTATGCACAAGAAACTGAAACCAGCTATTCTGCAGAGACGACGTGGTCTGGTGTCGACTGGTGTGATTTTGCTACATGACAATGCGAGACCACACACTGCCAATGTCACATCGAGGACCTAAAGTTTGAGTGCTTACCCCTACCCTACATATTCGCCCGATCTCGCACCTTCCGATTTTCACACCTTTGACCGACTGAAAGATGCACTAAGTGGATCGAGGTTCCAGAATGACGACGAAGTCCAGTCAGCGGTGCATGATTGGTTACGCACGCGTCCAGAAGAATATTTTTCCTGTGGAATCAGTGCCCTTATCAAGCGCTGCCGTAGGTGCATTGAACTAGGGGAAAATATGTTGAAACACAGTACTGTAGATCCTATGGTGCTTGTAATAAATATTTGTTACAATATATTTCCAGTTATATATTGAATGAGCCATGTATCATTTATCATACTCATCATCGCAATTAACGAAAAAGTGGCCGAAATATTGAAGTAAGACAGAGAGGATAAAATGAGGGAAACTCAAGAGAAAACACAGACAAATACACTAAGAAGACACAACAAAAAGATAGAAGAAAGAGTTCAAGTAAAAGGCAGAAAGCAAAACTCAGAAGAATTTTCTCCTTATTCGGGAGGGAGGGGGTCAAGTGACACACTTGACCCTCCCTGTGTGTGGTCATGTTTCAATTATAAGCAAAAGGGTTCAAATATTTGACTGCTGTTATCGTGTTTAGCACGCGGATTTGTAAAACAATTTATGAAACGATTACACAAAAAGGCCAGGCTAATCTTTAAGAAGTACAACACCGGAAAACCTTGAGAAGCACTGGTGTGTGCAGATAATAGAGTCAAGACAGTACACGAGTTAAAGTCAGGAAGTCATTTTACTTTGTCGTGGAACAAGAAAGGTGCGAGAGAGAGAGAGAGAGGAAAGCAGTAATTCCACATTTTGGAACATCGCGAACTCTTGTTTGCTTCCCGCGCTCTGCAATCAGAGTAAACGCATGCAAATTATTCGCAAAATGAACAGCGCCGTTTCTTTTGAACTACTGGCAAAGTTGAAAGTCCCGAGTCTTCTGCAAACAGAGGGAAGGCTTCCAGCAACAGGAACACTGGCAAAGGAAGACAGCTGTAATTGGTTTTCAGGGGAAACGACGTGAAAGACGGCAGGGAATGATAAAGAGAAAGAATGGGACAGAAAGGGGGAGAGAGAAACATGGAGAGATGTAAATGAAGTGAAGAAGCAGAGTGACACAGGAGAAACAGAAAGAGATAGAAGAAAAAAGAAGAAGAAAGAACAAGGGAAAGGAAACATGACAGATAAAAAGGGAAGGAGAAAAGAAGAAATAGGAAGAGAGAGAACTGAAGGTGCATAAAGGGACAGAGATAGAGAGAGAAAGAAAGAACTGAAAGAGAAGAGATAGAGTAAAGAAAGGAGAGAGATAAATGAGAAGCAAGATAAATGATTGGAAGTAGAGAAAGTGTGAGAAACGAGCAAATTAAAGAAAGGATTAGAGAATTAGTTAAAGAGAAAGAGAGAAAGGAAGTTGAAAAGAAAGAGAAGGAGATAAATGGTAAACGAGAGAGAGAATGGAAGAGATAGAAAACGAGAGAGAGAGAGAAGGGAAGTGATGGAAAACGAGAATGAGAGAGGGAAGGAGAGAGAAGGGGAGAGATGGAAAACGAGAGAAAGAGAGAGAGAAATGAAGAGATTGAAAGCAAGACAGAGAGGGAGAGAGATATTGAAAAGAGAGAGAAAAATAGATAATGATAGAGGAAAAAGAGGTAAGAGATGCAAAGGATAGAGAAGAAAGGAAAATATGGGTAGAGAGGGGGAAAGCTAGAAAAAGAGAAAGAGAGAGAGAGAGAACGACGGAAAACGAGAAAGAAAGAGCAAAAGGGAGAAGAGGAGATGGAAAATGAGACAGAGATGGAGACAGCCTAAAGGCAAGAGCCCGGGAGAAGGGAGGAATAAATAAATGATAAGATAAGGAAAGACAGCGTGTGTGTTTGTATGTGTGAAAGAGAGAGAGAAGGAGGATAGGAGCAACAAACACACATGACAGAGCAGAAAGAGACAACCCGGAAAAGAAATTTCTCAGACCTTTTTATTTCTTGAACGTTGTGCATTACTTACAGGTGAACGGGCAAATTTAATGGACAACATTGACGAAATGATGTTCAGTTCCGTTATTGAATAAAAAATTTCAGCCCCCGTGACTTCTCTGATGGTGGAATTAATACAGAAGCCCGGAGCTTTTAATGCTGTTTGTTTGCCAATGAATCTCCGCTCTGCAGAACATAATTGCACATTCGAAATTACAATGAAAGTTTGCGCCCCAAATAGTACAACAGAATTCCAGGTAGAATGTACACATCAAAGGGGGAAATTAATTTTTTCTTTTCCTGTATGTTCCGCTCATGTAGACATGTTCGCCGTACCTGAAATCATTATTTAGTAGGAGAGGAACACAGTAAGGGGTTAGGGAAGCCTACGATAAAAAACATAGGAGAAAACAGTCGAAAACAGCCGGGCACATAAAATATTCAGTATTCCAATCTAGTGTCGCATGACGCTTGACAAACCCGCGGTAAAATACAGAGTAATTCAAAATGAATGCTACAAAAATAAACAATACTTGTGACAGGTGTAATGAATATGATTCAGAATTATCGATATAACATGATAGTTTACCTTTCCAAGTTTCATCTGGCAACACTGAAACAAAACAAGCTCGTCATTCAAAATGGCGACATCAGCTAAAGAAAAGGCTGATTCTGTGCTAAAACTTAATCGGTAACCGTTGTTCAAAGACATTTCCGGACAAAGGACCCTTGTTAATGTCCGTAGAAACATGTAGTTTGTGTACCAAGTAACTTGATGAGTTGACCTACCATGTTACGTCGATAATTGTGAATTACATTCATTTCAGCAGTCACAGGAATGGTCTCTTTTTGCATCATTCATTTTGAATTACCCTGTATTTTAAATATTATAAGCCGCCTTCGTGGCGGGGTGGTTAGCACATCGCGCTACGACGACAGACGTCCCGGGTTCGAATCCCGGCCTGGCCATGGATGTTTGTGAGTGTCCATACGTACATTTCATCATATCAATTTTCACTCATCCCCATCTTCGCAAATTAGACAAAAGTGGCACAAAAAGCGAAGTAAAAAAAAGCAAAAATAATAATAATAATAATAAATAAATTATAAACTTTTCATATCATTTGTAGCACAAAAATTATAAAATATATTAATATAAAGACTTCAGAAGTGAACAACTGAACTTATAGTTATGGGTTTAATATGGAAGCCAGCAAATTTAGCAAATTTCGCAGTCATTACAATACAAAAAAAAAATTCCACGGGAATCCATTGGCGTTCCATTCTGAATTGTTGCACACAAATAGTCAATTGCCTTCAAAACATTTATTTATTTTTTTCAAAAATATTAAAAAGGATGTCTTTTGAGATTTTCAAAAAATCTTTCTTTTTGGGTTTTTGAAAAATTACAAAATTCAAATACGAAAGTCTTGCTGCACTTCAAATTAAAGCTCATTAAAACCAGAAGAGAATTTCACCAATTTGAGCTCTCTAGGTCAAATAGTTTTTGATCTACAGCTGTTTAAAGATTTCGAAATGTAGTCAAATTTTGGGATTCTTTTTTTTTTTTTTTTACAAAAGTCAATAACTCAAATACTAAGAGCCCCAAAAAATCTTAAAATTGGCATTTCTTGTCCTATTGATAGGTGCAATGAATAAGCAAAAAATCTTATAAATCTGAATCTTAAAGGTTCAAAAAATTTTTTGTTGTTGGTTGATTTGACATGGAATGACTCAGACAGGGTTGTTGAAGGTCCAGGGACACATAAATTATAATGCGTTCTATTCGGTTCCGCTGCAGGGCCGGAACCTATTTTCTCACACAATTTAAATTCGGTCCAAGTTGCGTATTGTTTCATTTGAATACGGAACTTGGACCGTATTTAAACTGATCCGGTCAGTTTATTTAATCGGTCCAGTCCCGATTAGGCTGTGCATAAAGTGAACTTAAAACAACAAATCAATTCAACACAAATATCTACTTAAATAGTCAATGGTCACTTGAGATAGATCTTCAGAAACGCGGCACCCAAGTGCTTTCTTGTACTGCCAGAAGAAACTTGTAATCAAGAGGTCTCGGTTTTAGTACTCTGTGGAGGCACGTTCAGCACACAGTCTGAGCATGAAGTGCACTAAAAACAAGCTTCAATTAGCAGAAACAACTCAACTCGGTCTACCTGAAGTCATGGCCAAATCTCATTCACCTTTCTTCAGACTACTCAGCAAGTATATATGGTCCTTCCGTGTGGGAAGGACATTAGTACACAGAAGCGTGATTCGGGACATTACACAATTTATATCTTTCCATCTTGTTTTTCTTACGACGTCAATATAACCCTCTGATTCGAAGCTTTTTTTCTTCCAAGTTGAATGTACAGTATTAAGATTTTCAATTTACCCATAATTTATCTTAACATTATGTGAACACTACTATCAATTTGTTACAAAGGCTATTTACGAAGTGATATAAAACAGCAAATTGATTTGGTTTATTTTACCTCGCTTTTCAGCCATTTTTGGCTAATCGCGAAGATGAGGTTGGGTGACGATATGATGAAATTGATGAAGGGACACTCATGCCCAGACCGAGATTCGAACGCTTGACCCCTACAGTCGTAGCGCGTAGTGCTAACCACTCCACCACGGAGGTCGGCTACATAGTAACAATTAAAGTTACCAACAGTTATAGAAGGAAGAAGTGCTTGCTGCACTTTATGTAAGGAAATCTTTCATGAAACATATTTCATGAAAATTTCCCAACGTACGGTGCTAGGATCGTTGGAAATTTTAATAATAATGGGACAAAATATGATGTATAAAAGAGATAAATTTTGCACCATCTGGAAAAGAAATCATAAACCAGATGATGGGTTTCACACGACTAAACATTGCATTATTCATAGCGTCACAATTCCCTATACATTTTATTTCATATTCAGTATGTGACGGAGTTAGACCTTTGTTTTAAGCTACAATCTTTTGTGTTAAATTTCATCTCCCCCCCTCCCCCCTCTATCTCTCTCTTTCTCTCTCTCTCTCTCTCTCTTTGTCCATATGATAGAATGTAAACCAGATAATCTGTGGACCAATGTGTTACATTGCTATGAACTTCCAGCATGACGTTATCGTATACATACGGGTTGTACCAGAATGAGAGAAGACTTGGTACGACACCGCGTCTTCTAGTGATTGAAAAGACCCGTCTTGTCTCGAAACCTAAATGTCTCATTCTCCCTACAGGGTGTCAAAAAAGTCACGCAACCGAGACACTGAACGTAAGAAACTTTTGTGCAAAAAGATTAAACTTACACTAGGTATTAACTTTGATTAGAATGCTGCAAAATACCTCTTTCGCTCGCTCAAACTCGTTCGGATCTTCCACGCTCGAGCGGGCTACGCTCGAACGTACCGCACTAGTAGTGGAATGATTGAAAACATCCCGTATTCCAGAGCCCAATAAGCAGCACTGTGACATAAAACCCATACATGGAAAGAAACCACTCTATGCAATTACAATTCTAAATAATAATTCCGTATATTATTATGTAAGACTCAAATTCAATACATACGAAATTATGCTATATCTACAGACAGACCTGACTAAGCAATTACAAATATTGTATCACAGTGCAACAAGTACGCGTACATCATTGTTCACTTACCGAAAAGGATAATCATGTTCTGCGAAATAATAAAATGCAGTTATAACATTCAATCCAACCACAGTCGGTAGCTAAGGAGTGCTTCAATTGTTTTTTTTTTCCTTGCTCGTGACGTATCGTGGGAACCAATCTTCAAATCTCACATATGATAAGTGCGTAATGCTCTGCTTAAACGAAGATTCATGAATGAAAAGGTTCGTTCTGTATTCATTGTTCGTAACGAACATTGTAATCGAAGTTGAGATATGACAAATTTTCCTTCGCATGGTTAATTTCCTTGGTATTTGATACTGAAAATTGTGAATATTTGTAGTGATGCATTTTGTAGAAACGTGCCGTATTTCACAGCATATATGGATTAATCAACCACAGACAGAAGAAAAATGCACAATGCCTAATCTGCCGTGCACTCTACTTCATAAAAATCCACACTTTTTTGTTTCTAACACCAGACAATTATCTGATACGAAATGTAGGGCCACGCTTTTGCATTGAAGCATGCATTCCTACATGTATGTGAATCTATCAACAAGATGTGAAAGAACAGTGTTGCAATATGCATATGCATATAAAGAACAACGAACACAAATGCTCGAAACAACTGTGAGAAACAGACAAATAGAAAAGAGTTTATGCACATACCTAATGCTAATATAAAGTAGTAATATTTTTACCAGACCTGCTACATTTTTACAGAATCAGAATGGAATTAATGTTGCTGTATTTTAAATATACTGACAAATGGATTATTATAGCGTGAATGACAGACATTCAAAGTCATTTGAAAAATAAAAATGTTCCTCTTTTGGGTTGGGTGATTGTGTTATTCACTGTCTGATCTGTTACTCAAATCTTTGAAGATTTTTATTTTGTAACATTAGATATCAATGTATTCTTAGCTCTTGAAGATGGAAATGTTAGTTAATTAAATAATTTAGGGCTTGTACAAAACTCTTATTTAGGTATAATATTATTTGTTCATCTCTTACATTGAAGCAGTTGTGCATTCAAGAGGTATTAAAACTATCCTGACATTTATTATTGGGCGTGACTTGCTCGGAAGCTAATATACAGTAGTTGATTTAAAGATGTTAATCCAAATGGATGTATTGTATTCGAATGAAAAGTTTCGGTCGCTTAGATATGTTTTTACTTTAAATCAAGGTGTTCTGAATTCGATTCAGAAGTTCATATCCTAATTTAAACTGTAGGTCCAATATCGAATAAAAAGACGAACTTAAAAGGGGAAGAAGGTTATTCAAAATTACGTACAACTGGGAAGTGAATAGGTTTATCTAAAATTTATTTCATACACTATGATCTTGTTAATAATTTGCGAATAGACTCATCATACATAACACAAAGACAACACTTCAATTACTGATAAAACAATTCCAGATATTTCTATGATCCTATACAGAATACATTATTTCTGACTTGGAATAAAGGAAACTCCAATTGTGAGTGTCGACATGAACGACATGTGCCATTAAGGTTTGGCTGCGCCTTTGCCCCCCCCCCCCCAAAAAAAAAAGCAGTCTTTGAAATTTCTTTACTTTCGAAGACCTAAATAATTCGGTAAAAAAATAAATCTGCTTACAATTTATTCTAGAACATTCAGGCGAATCTTTGTGTGGTTTCATTTCCCTAGTGTCTAGAGGCTTACATAGCCACGAAACTATTGCAAATATCTAGACAACAACAAAAGTAAACCACACGAGAACTCACGTGAATGCCCTGGAAGGAATTCCAAGCAAATATAATTTCTCAGATTTTCGGATATCATAGTGCTTTATAAAAGTAAGGGAAACTTCAAAAACGGCTTTGTTGGCGTCCGCAAATAATCCAGCTTAGTCTTAAGTACTTCTCAAAATGATCATCCACTTTTTCCATAACTTAGTTATGAACTTTGTCAAAAGGTGTCCTACACCTATATAGGCTTATGGAGATTTTGTTGGAATTGGAGATTGTGAAGAGATGAGAGTAATCTCTTTTTAAACTCAGTCCCATCTCGAATTTTGAGACGAGTTGCGTCTTTTAAAACTTGAGATGTCAATGAGTCCAAACATTTCGACAGTTTTTGAGACGAGATCGACGAGAGCCACTCTCTCTTTCTCTCTCTAAGAAAATCTAAGGATTAATAATTCAAATAATTAATATCCCTAATTCGTAGCTACGTGAAGTCAATGCTGTTCACATTTCCTGTAAACACACGTTTACGGACATAACGGAAGAGAAAGCGTTAGGTATACAAGTCTTATTTAAAGAAGGTGTTTATTGACCCTGCATTAGATTTTAAAATCATCTTAAGCGCTAGAACCTTTAGATTCCGCCATTGGTGTACGCAGAGGGAAAATTTTGAGAAAATCAAAATTGTTACTTGAAAGCAGTAAACAATTCGGATAAACCAAGGTAATAAATGCAAACTCCTCTTAAAATGACACCAGATAACCATTCTTGGCTTTGAATAACTCTTAAAATGAAACCCTCTTCCCTAAAATCACACATTTATAATTCCAACCCCTCGAAAAAAATCCTGCGTATACTAGTAGATTCCGCATGTAGTCTTCTGAATTGAAATATAAACCACACACATTTTGTATGTTTTACGACATCAAGATGTCGTATATTGACATCTTTAAGCTTGCACGCACGACTCCTCTGGTCACAAAGCGACGAATCCTTTGAAAAATAGCCTGTTCCCGTGGCAGAGTGGTTAGCAAATCTTTGCAAATTAGACAAAAGTGGTACAAAAAGCTAAAGCAAATCAATCAAACCTTTGGAACGTAATTGTAAGAAATGTTTGTATCTTTGAACATACGACTGTCAGCAACAGCAGAAGCTAGTAGTATTATAACTTGACCATTTGCATATTAACAAAACAGCTTAGTGTATTTATAAGCACAATATAACTTTTCCCATGTGAAAAAACTGGCTATGAATTGTTGATATGCAATACTGCTTGAATGCTGAAAAAGTCGCATCAAATTTCATAATGTAATCTGGCTACAGGTAAATTACAATTTTGAAAGTCTTATATATTCAGAGAAAACAATTAAGCGCTCTTTTATGATACAACAGAAATAATTAAAAACATCAGTAATGTACGTATTTTTCCACAGTTGAAAAATTGGGTTTTAAGGCCATTCCTTTTTAGAAATGAGGTATTAATTTCACAATTACGTAATATTATATATTCTTTCACGATTCAATAACTAAGCATGTTACAAATTATTCATAAATTATCACGTAATTATTTCTACCAGTTTTCACTAAAATATACATATATTTATTTTTCTTTCGAATTAAGTGAATCATACGATGTTTCATGTCAATATCATGTTACGCGATACAATTAAAATGACGGAGATAATCAGAATCAGCAAAATACAAATATGAAAAGAAAAGTTTCCGCTACCGGATTCGAACTTACAACCTTGAGATTATAAAGCAAAAAACGATACCACTGGGCTAATTTGCCACAACAAGTCATGTGTGTTATGAATGATACATATATTTCTATTGTTTTTAGGTTTGAACTAGAACACTGATTTAACAACTTGCATTTGATTTCAATTACGAAAGTTGCCTTTGCACGTTATTTTGTTTAATGTATTATCGTAATTGTGTAAAACTATTGCTCAAAACATTAATTCAGAACATCTATAATGCTGAAGCGTGTCCTCGGATTGCACATTAGATAGCTTGCATATCTATCTGAAAATAAGCAATTTCAACCTCCTTAAAGTGAAAACCTCTAAAGATTTTTAGTAATTACGAACCATAAATGAACTGTCACATCAAGATATAAGCATTTCTGTGCTCCATTTCAAGTTTTCACTTTGTTTTTGTTTTTTTATATATGGATAATGCAACTACTTTAGGGGTTAGATTCACTGGATCCCACGATTCGTCATCAGATCGCATGCATTGTGAGTAAACAAGATTACGCCCCAACCTTATATAATTCTAATAACCTTGATTCAATCGAACATAATTTCATTGTGACAATAATCGTAGATACATAAAATGTCAGCATAGGCAGTTTAAACCCATAATAATCTTATTTCATTTTCACATTTCTCGGTAAGATACACAAAACTGCACTTTAACATGGAGATGATGACTATGTTAATTTATTTTTCAATTTCACTTGGTCTCTTACTTCACGATCCATATTTGAGGGCCCACTACCATAGACAAAAATACTTGTACTAATAGGGTTCGAGAGTTCGAGTGTATTTCGCTCGTTCGGTCGTTTTTCGCTCGAGCGGAAGAACTATCAATTCTGTGTGCCATATAGCGTTGCCCGTGCGAGCTATTTGCCGCTCGAGCGGAAAATACTCATTGCAGTATGGATGGATATTTTTTAAACATAAAAGAAGGAAATCATGTACTACATGTGCGGAAAAAGTTAGTAAAGTGTAAAAAAGTTTTTGTGTAAAGTAGAAAGAAATATGGACAAAATGCGGATGTAGATTCGCTTGCAATAATTTTGAATGTGCATCGATGGTCTCTGTTAATACTTATCCATTTCATAAAAGAAGGATAAAATTTTACGCATTTGATGCATTACAGACATTGTTGATGTTGACAACAGAATGTTCCATTTCTGATTGGTCAAGAAATCAGGCGTGTGGCAACACTGCTTTTTGCACTTGGAAACTCCCACATCTAGAGACGAAAAGTCTGGGTGGGTTATCTCACCGTGCAGTTTTACAATCATCTCGTCTACTGTCCCTATTACTTCACTGGTCCTACGAAAGCTCCAAAAGCTCTTATAGCACCTGTGGCGGCTACTACCTAGTTAGTACTGGTAGCCCTTGTATTTATTGTGGCAGACTGAGCTAAATGTGCTTCTATTTTCATGGCAACACGCATTCGAAAATCGCACAGCCTCCTTACAGACCGGAACTTGCATGTCATTTTTTGTTTGGACATCAGAGAACAGTAAGCACCATGATGTGTCGTTAATGGAATTTGTGACGCGGTGTTATTTGAACACATCCAATAATTCTGAACTGTAAAAAGACAATGACCATTTGTGTCAGGGATCCTGAAATTACGCACCAATAGTGCAAATATTAATTACCAATAGAGACAATTAATTACAACCTTTGACGCGCCGAACGAGATAGTCAGCACCGTATTTGGAATGCACTTTGAAGTTTATGAGCTCGTCATTGATCTCCAAATGAATTAAATGGACGCGCAATCCACATATCTGCATTGGAACTCAACGGCCTTTGCCAATATATCGCCCTGATTAGTAAAGTGTGGCCAACTGCGAGTTCTTTTACAGTCAAATTGGATGTTGATAGACTCTAATCCACATTAATAACACTACGTTTGTATTTGTATTGTTTGTATTTGGAGGATTAGTGATGAAATTGATGAAGGAGCACTCAAAAGGACACTCTTGCCCTGGTCGAGACTCTAACCAACGAGGGTCAGTGGTGAGATAGAAAATCGACCACTTAAGGTGATCATATACCCTGTTGACGATTTAAACTGCCAAATGTAAGCTTACGGGATAAATTTGGTCACGATTATCTCTGGAACTAATCAACAGAATGTTTTTGAATTTCTTCTGAGTACTGAGAAAAGGTATTTCTAGAGAACTATTGCTTGGTATTTGTTTTCATTTACTGCATCAACTTCCTGGAAATTAATTAATTAATTTTACTCTTCTTGAAATATTGTTGCGAGGAAATTACTTCACATTTCAATGTCACCAATGTCCCATTGCAATTTTCTGTTTAGCTGGAACTAATGCCCCACCGAACGAGTGCTTACGTACATTAATTATTTGTGGACAAGTGACAATAACGCTTTCTCAGTGCAAACTTTGAAAGCTATGTTGATAATATAAGGTGAACTTTAATCAAAAGTGTGTAAAGTTTTACAAAATGTCATTTGCAAAGAAGGATGCACTGAAGAAGATCCATTCATAGCTAAAATATACCCAGGCAAACAGTGGCGGCGATTGGGTCCAAAACTAGGGGGGCAAAGACAGTGTATTTTCCTTTGTAGATGAGATTTAGCATAGTGCGATGGTAAAAGTGTCGCAAACTGGGGGCAACTGCCCCCCCTTGCCCCAACCCCTAATCGCAGACACTGCTGAGGCAACTTCTAATTTTTAAGGACTGCTTGAGTGGTGAAAGGGGTGAATCTTCCACGTAGTACACCCTGTACTGTATCTTGCAGACTAACGAGGCTCTGGCGACTGGCCCTATGGCCAGTAAAATTCTGCGTTTTGTCCTGTTTTTTTTTGTTCTTATGGACTGAGTGCCCGTTTACAGCCTCAGCTTTTAACCGAAGTCAGAATGTTTTAATATTTTAGTTGCCTGACATTATAGTTATGTTATACATAACTTGTGGTAAGCGGCTGGACCCCGTATAACGTGACGAGAGCAAAGTAGCCTCAGCAAGCCTTATTATGTAAGTTATTTACGCAGTTCTTATTTATTTATTTATGTAATTAGTTGCCAAACATAAGTATTTGTGTGTGTGCCCGACCCTGTGGCCGAGTGGTTAGCACATCGCGCTGCGACGCCAAGGGTCCCGGGTTCGAATCCCGGTCGGGCTTGGTTGTTTGTGAATGTCCATTCATCAATTTCATCATTTCATCACTCATCCCCATCTTCGCAAATTAGCCAAGAGGCACAAAACGCGAAGTAAAATAAACTAAATCAATCAATCAATCAATCATAAGTGTTTGTGACGAAATAGTAAATAGTTTTTACATTAAAATGTGTACATTTTACAGTCCCGTTTTTCCTTCATGAAAATATGAAAATTGTCCCGTTTTGTTGTTTTAAAAATTCGGTCATACTAAGGTTATAGCCATGTCTTAACTACTTTATTTTACTTCGCTTTTTGTGCCACTTTTGGCTAATTTGCAAAGATGAGGATGAGTGATGAAATTGATGAATTGACACTCACAAACATCCATGCCCAAGCAGGGATTCGAACCCGGGACCCATGGCGTCGTAGCGCGATGTGCTAACCACTCCGCCATGGAAGCCGGCTCAAAAATTAACAAGAAGTAGCACTAAAGCAATCGTGTGCACCAGTCCGTGCGTTCAATGTACAATTTGTTGGAGAAATATAAGTTTGAATGCCATAAATAACTATGTCAAGCGTATCAGATATGCAATACCTGATTCCATCGGAATTCACCTCGTACAGTCACGGACACTTCTGGGTGGCAGCAATTCCATTGAAAGTATATGGAGTTGTTACAACTAAGAAGTGTCCGTGACTGTACAAGGTGCCACCTAGGCATGGCGCTTTATAAGCACTCGACAAAAGTAATAATAAACCTATCTTGGCAACAGATGAAGAAAAATGAGGGAGGGGGTCTGTGTCACCAGTTATTTAGCTGCGTACCTTGAAATTTGAGAATGGCAGAGGGGGGGATAATTAGTTACGTGAGCGAAAACATAAAAGGGAGCGTCTGTTTCGAAGAATGCGCCTAATTACTTATGCTCTTCTTAATTACGAAGCCACGCAGGCAGCCTAGCTCGCAGGGGCAGGATGGCCGAGACCAGAGAGCGTGCGGAAATTTTGCAAAATTGCAGAGAGGACGAGAGAGAATGCCAGAAGAGAAGTTTATAACCGCGTGGTCACGTTCTGCTAGGCAAAGCCCGACCGCTGCAATGGTGTAGCTTTGTGATGCCTCAGACGGGAACTGATGAATTCTGTTTTTCATAGGACGGAAAGAATTTATGAACGTTCTAACAAGTTGGCCACTCTAGGACCATGATAAAATGCAAGTATAATTCCCGGATTTCAAGGCGAACTTTCCAAAAATTCAATGCTACAATGGTATTTGAAGCTTGAGTTTTACCGACGCCCCACCCACACACACACAAATATATTGTGACCATCTGGTAAGGCATCCAAATGTCAACCTCACTTCCACGTAGTATATCCCAGTAACTGCTTTTTGAGGCCAGCGAGGCTCTGTAGGGCTGTGTGCTGCCCTGCTTCTTTGTTCTTATATGTGCAGAGTGTTTCAGACCCAGCTTTTAATTAAGGTAAGGATATTTTAGAACTGAAGACAAATGCTTATTTTAGTTATGGTAAGGGGCTGGGCACCGTATAATGTGACGGGTGCTAAATAGCCTAAGTGCTGACGCACCCAAAATTTTCAATTCAATTAATTTATTTATTTATGCTTTGCACTTCTACAGAGGATTGAACCTCCAATTACAGAAGGCGTACACTGTGTTTGATTAATACAATAGAAATTACATGGAAATATACAAACACATATTCATTCATTCACGTACGATACATTATAACATACAACATACGTAACACATGAGATATACATATATATACACTTATCTACATACATTTAGGCAAGAGGTTTATACGTAATTCACAAGTATTGCATACTGTAAATGGTAACATTTATATTAAACAATCTATATTATATCAGAGTTTCGTTTTGTATAGCACTGAATCTATTATTCTTTTATATCTGTCAAATGGAAGTGAAAAATCTACACATTGGTTGTTTGCAACAAGGATATTGTAATTGTGACATATTCTAATTATTGGTGAGTTTCTATATTTCTGAGTTTTTGAAATTTTAGAAGTTAGAATATTTCTATTACGCAGATTATTTTTTCTTATATTGAATTGTATTTGACCGAGAAAGGAGCTGTTGTCTAAAACACCATTAATTGTTTTATACAAGTACAACTGTTCTAATATTTTTAATCAATATTAGCAGTATAAAGGATCTGTATGATTTAAATGTATCCACAAATTTATTTACCTACTATTTATTTAGTTACATATTAGAAAGGCTTCGATAACGTAGTTGCAACACTGTTGTCTCGTAATGAAGGAGGCTCATGTTCGTTCCCCGGCATATGCACATCGCGCAGTGGTTCGAATACCACTACAAACTCCAGTTTCAATTAGGCTATGAAAATAACCATCACGAAACACAAGAAAACAAAAAAACTGAGGACAAAATCTCCTTACCTATTAAGAGACTGAGACTGTAAAGGGGCACTCATAGTACACAAGCAGAAGAACAGAGGGCAACACGATCGCGGTTCCAGGCGCCAGAGCCTCGTTCGCCTGCAAGGAGCAGTTAACGGGGTGTACTACGGGGAAGTGAGGTTCACATTTTGGTGCCTTACCAGAAGGTCACCCCTTACACCCCAAGTGGACGTCGAAGAGAAGCGAGTCGACAATGTTGTGGTTATTGGTATGGTGTTGCATTTCGGCAAAATGGATGAACGCCTTACAAGACGGCGGAAGAATAACCGATTTTCCCTGTGTTCCAAGTTCTGAGAATTGACACTTCCTTTTTTCTGTACATTTGGAACTGTGCTTAAGGCACCAGATACTAAATCGATCCTGATTCCAGCGAGGAAATGAAGACGCGGCGAAGGTTTCACGCACACGTTACAAGCGGCACCAGACAAACATGTTATTACGCACGTGATATCGATTTGTAGCACACACGAGCATACTGACCAATCGAACTTATTTATATTGCAATATCCACTGTTGGTAGGTGCTTCTACCTTCCAAATTTCATCCTTCTGAATATAGACTCTTACTTTATGAGATACTGATAGCTGCAACCACTTGTATCTTCAATAAACATTGAAATTATCAAAATTCTGAAGTAGAACATTGAGAAATGTAGCATATACGACTATTGGACATTTGAGCCTGTGTTTACCACGAGACGAGAGTTTGCTCTGTCCCGTCTCATCTCGAGAAAATGCCGATTAGTCTCGTAAGCAACACTAATGAGGCTAGATTACCTTATGGATATGCTGCTTGCACTTTGACTAGTGGTGTGGTACTTTCTCATGTGCTAGTTTTCGCTTTGAAATGCTTTGAATGTATTGACTCGTCACCATACTTGTTGGCAATTTGTTAATACAGTGCATTCAGCAAAGCAAATAAACTACATAAAAATATAAACCGACGATTTGAAGAAGAACGTCGTCTGCTGCTATTTTCCTTACAATTGTCAAAATTAAATGTTCAAGAAGAAATAAAAATATGGGCTAGAAATCTCTCGAAAGAAAAGGTGGTAATCAACATGCTTTCAACGAACTTGGGTAATGAACATGAAATTAGCAAAAAACAAAGAAAAATACTTAATAACAAGGATTTAACACAGTGGTTAGCGAGATCTGCTCGTGTTACATATTTTGAGTTGTTGGACTTCCCCGATAGCATAATGGTAACGTCGTTCAAGGTGTTCGATGGCCAGAGGAGCCACATAGTGGTTCGGATCTCCCTTAAAACTGTAGATTAAGTCCCAATTAGCCTATATGTGCATAAAATGGACTTAAAACTCTACTCAACAACAAATTTTGACATTTGAGTAATACACATATATTTGTTTGACAAATATTCAACATATAATTTCTACAAAAACTAGGTAAATTTTATCTTATAGCAAACCTGTCACGTTACATTGATTTAATATCGTTTGTATCATGGTGTAAATATCAATGCTCCATGACATGTGTGCTTTATTCTTCACTACAACCATACTTCACAAATAAACTCTACTTATTCTAGGAAAGTGACTATAGTTCAGAAGTCAAAATTTGAAAATGCCTCCTTAGTACAGAAAAAGTGATATATTAATTTAGAACACCTTATGATTTTGCACATGTAGGTAAATGTAGGTAAAAAAATAAGGAAATATACAGGTTTGACCAGGACTCGAACCCGGACATGTTGGAGATCTACCACGCCTACATATCTCGCTAAAATATCTACGTACTATAGAATAATTACTACTTTACTGTCAGGTACCTAAAAAAATATCACGTGAATGAAGAAAATTAGCAAACATCACGAAAAGTATTACACTCCATATTTTTTTCATGGATTTTGGTGATTATTTCTGCATATTTATACGTATATTTTGAATATTTTGTTGATAGAAATATTCTGGTCTTACTAACAAGAGATACGAATTGGTACGTTACCACACAGCAGTCTCTTGATAAAGCTCCTCACCTAAAAATAAAAAGACGTTTGTATTATTCCTTTAGAACAAAACAGACATTTAGAAATGTAAAAATGAGCATGGAGTACTTATGACTCAAGTCTAAAACACACGCTTCTGTTGCCAAACAAGTGGCAAAACTTACCATCCATCGTAATTAGTGCAACAGAACACCTATTCGAGTGTTAAAAGACTTCTATCCTTGATGTTGTTCAACAGTCAATGGTGTAAAGAGCAGTGTTGAATCCAGTCAGTTTCCTCCGGGGATGTAACAACTTATAATACTAATAAAACAATACGAATATTTTTAAATTGAATTTGAATTTAAAATTTTGGGTACGTCAGCACTTAGGCTATTTTGCACCCGTCATGGTATACGGGGTCCAGCTCCTTACCATAACTAAAATAGCATAATTGCAGTGTCGTGTTACTAAAATATCCTGACCGGTTAAAGGCTGAGACTACAAAGGAGCACTCAGCACACACAAGGACAAAAAACAGGACAACACACAGAATTATACTGGCCATAGGGTCAGACGCCAGAGCCTCGTTAGTCTGCAAAATGCAGTCCAGGGTGTACTGCGTGGAAGTGAGGTTGACCATTCTGTGTACCATTTTTAAATTGCCCCTTACTTCTGATATGTAATTTAATTAAGTGCAATTAGGTATAATAAAACAATCATTTTAAGGATGAAATGATGAGAATCAATTAAATAATATTATAGCATGTAATAATTTAAATTTACAGCAAACGAAAACTTCTAGGCATGTCTGTGGATGACATCAACAATGAAATTTTCTGTGGGTTCCTCGTGCCCTTCAGTAGACACCTTCACACCAGTTTTACCGAATAATTCGAGGTTGGTGAGACAGAATACAATGAATTACAAAAGGTTGGACAATACGGAATAGCCCAGGAAAAATCGGAAGAGGCGAAATAAAAATATATATATAACAAAAACACTACAGTATGTGAAAATTGAGTATTTCTGGGAATATTGTACTTGCACTGCTTAGTACAATAGTTAATTGATTCATTTGGTTTATTTTACTTTGCTTTACCGCCACCTTTGATAAGGATGAGTGATGATAGGCCAAATTTAAACAACAAATTATGATGTTAATCTATGAATACTGACACCGTGCCTCATATATCTCATTGCCTCCTTCACATATACTTACTTAATTTCTATTTCTTGTGTGTTTCAATTATATAGGTACACTTGTAATTTTCTATATTTTGTACATTTATAAACATTTATACACATTTAGCAGAATTGTATAGCTTAACAAATTAATTCATGTAGGAAAAAAAGCAGTTTTTATAGTAAGAAAATGTGTTTAAAATAAGCTGTAAGCTTCCATACTTCAAATAATAAATAATAATAATAATAATTAGATAGGGCGGAAATCGTAAAGCGGTGTGCTAACCACTCCGCCACAGAGATCGGCTGTAGTAACAATAATGTTAGGGAAAATATAGTTAAATAATACTAAACTTACACTTCAAAAAATGGTTTCTGCTTCTGGACATTGTATCTTTTAGAGTAGCGCCACGATAACAGCCGGCGCGGAGAACGCCTTTATGCGAGTCACCCGCTGTTGCCGCCTTTACCTACGAATGAACTTACGGTCAAACAGCCAAATAGGCCTACCGCTGCTGATTGTGCTACAAGCGGCAACCTTAGAATCCCTCATCCCAGAATCAGCCAGCAGAGAAACATAATTTTGTCAAAATGAACTGCCCTGAGAATAGGGTGCTGTTGTTAGGGTGGCCGTAGTATACGTTCATAAACCCATTTATCTGAGCACTTATAAAAAATTTTAAAAATTGTTTGTTTGTTTTTTTTTTTGCTTCGAATTGTACGGAATATCGGATTATCGAGACTCTACTGTAGCGGTGGCCAACCTTTCTTGGTTTGAGGGCTAATTTACATTTCAAGAATCACTGGCGGTCTACTTATCTTCTTAGACCTAACAACGAGAGCCTAAAAAAGGAAGCAAAAAGTCAATACCGTAAAATTGACATTCATTATTTTATTTTATGTATGTATTTATTTATTTACTTATTTATTTATTAAATAAGTCTTGGCTTCAGTACTGTCGGCCTGACATCTGTTTTAGGCCGTATCTCCCCAGTTCATCATTAGCATCTTTTCATCCTTTTAATGAGAAGGTAAAAAAAAATCTTTTTACATAAACATAATTACTACAATTTAATTCTTCCATAAACACTCATTTTAACAAAACTACGTATTTCACTTGTTGCTGGGCATCAGTAAAAAAATACACAACTATTTTGTACTTTTCAGCAGTCAGTTCACTTGTTTCCAGACACTTGACACTCATAGGCGGAGTTCTGGAGGGGCCAGAGGGCGCCTGTCCCCCCCCCCCCCCAACTTGAAAAAGACTAAAAAAATCACACTTGATTTTCAGTTACTACTTTTTTCTTATGAAGCCATACCGCAAATCTTGACGTTTGGCATGGTGGCATGTGCGGTAATTGCGCCGCAATAGCGGGTCTTAGACGATTTGATTGATGTCTACAGTTTGAAGAAAGAAAAACGTAAAATGACTTTGTGTTGCGTCAACAGTTACTGCTGGGGCATCGAAAGAACTTTTCAATTTAATTTTTCTAAAATTTCTGAAGCTTACTAGTGTACCGTAACTTTCTTAAAGTAATACGAGTATTGTATCAATTAAAAATTAATGAAATGCAAATTGCAATAATCGTACTGTTTTGCTTCTTTTAAAACTGATAACCAATATACTAATTAATATTTGTTTACTTAAGCGAGGAAATTTAACATTTTCAAATCAAAAAGGCCTAGAACTCAGTGTTTTTAAGTTGTTGTTTTTTAATTTCCGGGGGAAGGTCTCCAGACCCCTTATAAGCTAGGGGATATTCAACAACCCTCAGGTACATCATATGCTTCTCCCAGAGTCTGCTCCCCCCCCCCAAAAGCAAAAGCTCAAACTCCGCCCATGTTGACACTGCATTCCGCCAATGAAGGCAAAGAATATTTACATTTTTTATGGTTAATTTTTATGTGATTCAACAAAGAAAGAAATTAACTGTTACAACAAAGCTCTTCTCCTGATACAACAGTTGAAAATACAGAGAGGTAAATAATAGAATGTTTTGTGACTATGCATAATAAAGTCCGTATAATATGACAGAGCACCGCTGGCTACCTCTAGTGGCTTGCCTGTCGACGCGTTGGCCATCCCTGCGTCTACTGTATAGTTATGGAATATCGCCACTGGTACCGGCTCAGGCCTAATCTTTTAATGTCGTGACGTTCAGCACCAAACGGGGTTGCAACCCCTTTCATTGGCACGCCACTGAACAGTACCACCCTCTATTTTCTCTCACCCCACAGCATAACGTCATCTTCAACAATACACCATTCACATATGTCGCTATTCATGCTTCTCTCCACTGCATGAATGTCCTCACACATGTTCCTCTTACTCCCTTTGAATCGAAGAATCTGGACTAGGGTCAACGAGCGGCCCTTATATGCAAAAACAGAGACAAGTGGGTTCTTTGAGTACAGAGAGAGTCCTGTGAAGCTGGACCGGCCGACTCTGGTTTCAATTTTTCTTCCCTTCCACACCTCTCAACAGGGATGAATGATGAAATGGGGCCGTTGACATCGTATGAAACCACCCACTAGCATCAGAGTCGAATGGGGTCCTGTGCTTCGAACTCATATATGGTTGTCGGTTCTCGATGACCCGGAACCTACGCTCAGATTTTGACGCACTTTGCATCAACCACTTCAGCAATATTTGGTATTCTCGTTTCTTTCAATTTGGAAATGGATCTGGGTTTTCGGGATTGAAATTATGACACGTGGAAGCTATTATAACACCATTAAGCCTTGTTTCCATGATTATGAAAATCTAAATATGCTGACCAAGGCAGTAATTTATTTGATTAAACATAAACTAAACGTAACGTTTCAACCTTCTAGCAAGGTCTTCTTCAGACTCTGTATCAAGTACAAAAGTAACAAGATACAAAAACAGGGCATTATATATACACAAAAGGAAATAGAGAAGAAAGGTGAAGACACAATGAACTGAAATGGGGGACTGAAGTTAAACAAAGAATGGAAGAAGGTGTTAGAAAGAGTGGAAAGGACAAGAGAGAAGGAGGAGAGGAGAAGGGAGAAAAATGAAGGAAAAAGAGCGTGAGATAAAAAGTCCAACCACATTCTATATGGAAGTAATTATGTTTAACCTATTAGGTGAAAGTACAGTTGGCAAGTGAAAGCCACCTGCTAGAAAGTTCCAAACAACTTTCTAATAGTCTGGAGGGATTAATTTTTGTGTATATATAATGCCCTGTTTTTGTATCTTGTTACTTTTGTACTTGATACAGAGTCTGAAGAAGACCTTGATAAAAGGTTGGAAACGTTACGTTTAGTTTACGTTTTTAATAAAATAAATTACTGCCTTGGTCAGCATATTTAGTTTTTCGTGGAAGCTTTGTTTTACGTTTTACAATCATGCAGTGACGTGTTCTGCATTTTCGAAAGAAGGGGGTGGGGGTTATGTATACTTATTTAGTACTCAGCCCTCATTTTGCCATCTTGTCCTGCCTTTGACATTTGTTTTAGAAATACTGCGCCAAAGGGGGTTATGACCCCCCCACAACTACGCCCCATTGGGTACGCCACTGCAATCACATTGTAATAACTAGGGCTAAGATGTTCATGACTTAGCATATTTTATTTCGTAAGGGTGATATGTTCCCTAATATATAGAAATTCATATTGTGAAGAAACTAATTAGATTAAGGTGCTTTATAAGGGCATATTTGGCCATTTCTGCGTGATAAGAGCATATTTTGATTGACTTTCGGTCATATTCAGTATATTTTCGATTTTTCAAGAAATATACAGTAATTTCTCCCTTGTTCACTTTAGGGTTTCTTTCCTTTGGACTGCACCAAAATCTTTTTCATTTTTATTTGAAAATGTACAGAAAGTATTCATTGCGTATTGCAACTCAGGGCCCCTAAAGTAACCTAAAAATAGTACGTATGTGAAAATATCTCAGCACATGTTAGATTTTGATGTTTGAAACAGTCCAGTTATAAAGTCAATTTTTTCAAATTATAGTGCATATTTTTAAAAATTTAGGTCATATGAGCATATTTTATTTGGCATATTTTGGTGATTTCTAGGTCATAAAAATCCTAGCCCTAGTGATAACACTATGTTTGTGTTGCGAATGTATCGTGTTCTGCATCCCGACGTTACCTACTCGTCTATCTACCTCCTTACCATCATGTTCCTCTTTCCTCTCCACAGCTACCGTGGGCCATCTTGTTGACTTGCTTACTTCGTCTATCTTCGTTCACTAACGGAAATGGTCGAAGAGGTAAGAACTCTGTATGGGCGCCCACAAGACGCCTTGTAGCTCGTTCTCTCATGAGGTATAGTTGAAACTCCCAAGGTCTCCACATTGTTTGAAAACAATAGCACAACCTAGCATAAGTAACCGCTACCTCATGTTATGAAATCTCTAAGAAACTGAATATTGTCAACATCTCATTTACTCCACTTGCCCTTGACAAGTACTGTCAGTCACTAAAACGATGATATACTGGCTTCCACGTGGACTTGGCATGTGGTTGTCAAAGGGAAACTGATATTTTGGATCTTTCTTTCAAGTAAAGTGGTGTTCAAATGAAGACTTCAACTTTACTGCGTCTTCATCAAGAGAATGAGCTACACCAATAATTACTCTATAAGATGAGGATGGGTGATGCTATGATGAAATTGGTGAAGGGACACTCGTAAAGAACACCCATGGCCAGACCGCAATTCAAGCGTGACCTCTGGTATCGTAGAGCGCTGTGATAACCACCACGCCACGGAGATCGGTCCATTATGTAAGTATAAACACCAGTACATGTGGCTATACAGTTTGCCATATGGGTATCGAAAGTGAGGAACACACTATGAACTCATCCTCCCTGTCCCCTTTATTGGGTCCAGTTCAAGATTAAATTGTAAGTTCAGATCCCAACAGCCTATCTGAGCATAAAGTGGTCTTGAACCAACTTTTGTAGTAGGAACTTTCACGTGTTGCAACACTGCGCAGATTTTGGGTTGCATGGTCCTACCTGACAGCGGGGAAACCGAGATCTTAAGAGGAGCGAGTGGGGGAGGTAGAAGAGAGAGAGAGAGAGAGCATCTTGATTTGCAGCATCCTTTGACCCATCACAGAGCGCACGCTGAGTGTGTTTTGTTTAACGGGCTGAATCAGCGACGGCTGGGACATATGGTCGGCTCAAAACTGGTTTTCTGCATCAGGTCCCAGCAACTGATGAAGTTTTGGTTCCTCCATCTTAACTCTTGAATCCACCGCTAGAAAGCATCCAGTGACAATTATTGGATCGTTAAAGTATTTAATTTCGCTACTACATTGCCAAAGTACATGGAGTTCTAAAGAATTGTGTGTATCGTTCAAAGATTCTAATTGCGCTTATCAAGGACTGAAACGCTCTCTTAGTAATTTAATGAGATCGCATGTCCATAGTCAACCGAACGTTTCATCTTATGCTTGTCCACAGGTCGAAGCAGATGCACAATTCAACAAAACATTCACCTTGAAGCTTGACCACACAGGTGGAAACAAATGCACAATTCAACAAAACATTTTGCTTAAAGTTTGCTAACGGGTCGAAACAAAAGCACAATTCAACATAACATTTTGCTTGAAACTTGCCACATGTGGAAATGAATGCTCAATCCAACAAAACATTTTGATAAAAGCTTGCTCACAAGTAGAAACGAATGCACAATTCAACAAAACGTTTTACTTGACGCTTGCTCACAGGTCGAAACAAATGCACAATTCAACAAAACATTTTGCTTGAAATTTGCCACAGGTGGAGACAAATGTAAAATTTAAAAAAACAAAACCATTTTGCTTAAAGCTTGCCCCAGGTGGAAACAAATGCACAATTCTACAAACTATTTTGCTTGAAGCTTGCCCACAGGTGGATAGAGATGCACAATTCAAAAAACCATTTTGCTTTAAAGATTGTTCACAGGTGGAAACAAATGCATAATTCAATAAACTATTTTGCTTGAAGCTTGCCACAGGTGGAAACAAATGCACAAGTCAACTAAACATTGTACTTGAAGCTTTACACAGGTGGGAAAAAATGCATAATTCAATAAAACATTTTGCTTAAAGTTTGCTCACCGTTCGAAACAAAAGCACAATTCAACAAAACATTTTGCCTGAAACTTGCCACATGTGGAAATGAATGTTCAATTCAACAAAACGTTTTGCTAAGAGCTTGCTCACAAGCAGAAACGAATGCACAATTCAACAAAACATTTAATTGACGCTTCCTCACAGGTCGAAACAAATGCACAATTCAACAAAACATTTTGCTTGAAATTTGCCCACAGGTGGATAGAGATGCACAATTCAAAAAAACATTTTACTTAAAGATTGTTCACAGCAGATGGAAACAAATGCACAATTCAACATAACATTTTGCTTAAAGATTGTTCACAGGTGGAAACAAATGCACAATTCAACAAACAATTTTGCTTCAAACTTGCCACAGCTGGAAGCAAATGTATAAGTCAACTAAACATTGTACTTGAAGCTTTACATAGGTGGGAAAAAATGCACAATTCAACAAAACATTTTTCTTTAAACTTGCCGCACGTGCCTCCACATGCAAAGTACCGTGGTCGTCATACGTACCATTTTTGCGAATTAAATGCATTCAAGCAAAGCTCTCTTTTGTTCAAGCTTTTTCTTTATTTCTAATAATATAAATATATGAAGACTTGTGTGACAGAAAGAAATATAATCACATGTAAGGCTTCACATATTTATTTTATTACAATTAATGTTCAATTATTGTGTGTAATCAGTTCGCAAGGAAATTAGAGCAGAAAGTAAATGTGAAAGTTAGTTACTTTTTAAGTACCAATAACTGTAACTGAGTTACTTTCTAAAATGAGTAACTCAGTTAATTTTTGAACCAAGCAACTATAACTTAGTAACATTCCTAACACTTTGTAGAGGCCAGTTCGAGGGCGTAGTGGTAACGTCGTCGCCTTGAAATCAAGGGATCCCGGGTTCGAAACCCGGTGGAGGTACAGTACATAGTGGTTCGTATTCCACTTTAAGCTCTAAGTCCAGTCACGATTAGCCTATCTGTGCTAAAGTGGACTTAAAACAGCAACCCAACAACAACAAACTTCATGCCACTCATATGGTTCTAAAATATATAGTTTAGGGTTTTATAATGCTGGCTACCATAGGACTCGAACTTGATATCCGTGACCCTGATTCTACCAGTCATTCATTCTTATCCTTGAGATAAAAGCACGCGACAAACGAGTCACATATAGGAAGTGGCCTTGAGAAGCGTTCATCGAGTCGTCTTCAAACATGTTTCGCATGCTCAACAGCAACATATTTATGTCACACATTGTGTGGCGGTAGCGCTTACACCATTTTGGGTTGTTCGACTACAGTAGCCAGAGGGTGTAAGACTCTCCACGGATTGTTGTGGCTGATTCCCTTCTTTGAAGGATTCCTCTGCAACAGGTGTAGTGGCTGTAGCATAAATATCACCTTTCCGAGATAAGCTGTTGGTGGATTTCGCCCACACGTTTTTCTGCGTTGACATATGAGTCACTAAAGTCAAAACAATGTCCCTTTAAGGTACTCTGGGGACGCAAATGAGACTTTCGAAAAGCAGTTGTAGTCTGATCTTAGGATTTACAGCATCGTTGGCCGCTTTTCGTGGTCACGGTGACTCTTTAAGGAGGTCACGCTTAATCCAACAATGTGTGGATTGTTCTCTTTGTAGAAGCTGAAACCAGTTACGTTGCGCTGTGTTTAGCGGCCCCTGCTGCTTGGTTTTGAGCCCACGTTATGCTCAGATAAGTTAATCGGGATTGGGCCTATAGTTTAAAGTGGGATCCGAACCACTGTGCAATGTGCCTTCACCCGGGATTGAACCCGGGGCACTCTTAATTAGAAGTCACCCGCGTTAACAATAATTCCCGTTGTTATTCAATCATCAAGACACAATCTAAAATTACATATTCCTTTTTGTCACACAATCCAGATCATGGTAAATATCAAGAGTTTTGAGTTTTTATGCCCAGTATATGCTCATATCTGGTTCTATAAAACAGGAGGCAGAGTCATCTGATGATGGGGAAGAGGTGCTGTCATCTGATGTCAAGCAAGAGGTGCTGTTGTCTGATGAGGGAGAGTGTACAATGGAGACCGAGACTAACAGCCCAATGCTTGCTTTCCAGTCATTATCCCTACAAAACAATGCACGTCCTGTGGCAGTCTCAGGAAATCAACACCGAAAGAAGAAACACCACAAGAAAAAGAAAGAGAGGTAAAAGGTGATTCTTCACGTGTAATGCTTGAAACTTCTTTTATTAAATGATTTTCTTCACTAATGGCAATTTTTTTTAGAAGTAAACTTGGATACATGTGTCCTGTCATGGCTCTATGAGCGTCCCACAATCGGCAGAAGTGGGGTATGGTTGACTACAATGTCCTCCCAGCTAGATCCGAGGGATCCGCTGACCAACGACAGGTGCGGTCCTCCATTCATATTGGGGGTTAGGCGTAGAGCTGACAACTCTGCACTGTAAAAATACATGTCAAGAAATAGCAATATAAGGCCATGCATGTTCCCAAGGTAAAATATTCCGGAGGTAAAATAGTCCCCCGTTCGGATCTCCGGGTGGGGACTACTTTGGGAGGTCCCTGGACTAAGGATAAGATCTACGTTAGGAATAAGGATATTAAATTAGGCACCTGGAATGTTCTGAGCCTTTACCGGCCTGGGGCATTTCAGTGTACAGTTAATGAGATAGTTAAGTATAAATTAGATGTAGTAGCTGTTCAGGAAGTTAGCTGGCCAGGAGACGGGAATTGTAAAACTAAAAATTATACTTTTTTCTATGGTGGTACTGAAAATCATAATTTTGGAACAGGCCTTTTCATAAATAATAGAATTATCTCAGCTCTTAAAACAGTAGAATTTATTAATGATAGGATATCATATGCAATTTTACAGGGTAGGTGGTGTAAAATTATTTTAATAAACATACATGCACCAACGGAAGATAAAGATGATAATACTAAAGATGATTTTTATACAGAGTTAGAACAGGTCTTTGATAAATTTTCTCAGTATGATATGAAAATTCTGTTAGGTGACTGTAATGCACAGATTGGCAAATAAGATACATTTAAACCCATGACTTAAGTAATGATCATGGTATAAGATTGATTACTTTTGCAACCTCAAAGAATTTAATTGTGCAAAGTACCACTTTTAAACAAAGATATCCATAAATATACCTGGTCTTCTCCAGATGGTAAAACTCATAATCAGATAGATCATATTCTCATTGATAAGAGAAGGCATACTAGTATAACTGACGTTCGTACACATAGAAGTGCTGACTGTGCCAGTGACCATTATTTAGTAATTGCTAAATTAAGAGAAAGACTCGCAGTGATAAATCATAAGCAACAAAATCTAAAAGTTCTAAAATTTAATACAGGAAAATTTGCTGATGAAAGAATTAAGATAGATTACCAAATTAAACTGTCACATAGATTTGATGTTTTGCAGGATTTAAATGATGATGAAAATATAAATGAAACAGACGTAAATAAGAACTGGGAGCACATACGTAATGCAATAGAATCAGCAGCTAAAGAAAGTATAGGATACCATAAACCGAGAAAAAGTAAGCCATGGTTTGATAATGAATGTCATAATCTAATAGAAATAAGAAATAAGGCTAGACTTAAACTCTGATGATACAAATCTAAACAATTATAATAGAATAAAGCGAGAAGTTAACCGCACGTTTAGAAGTAAAAAAAAAGAGATGACTTGAAAAGCAAAATTAACGAAATCGAAACAAACTGCAAAAATAAAAATATCAGAGATTTATATAAAGGTGTAAATGAATTTAGAAAGGGGTGGCAACCTAAAGTAAACTTGATAAAAGATAAAGACGGTGATTTTCTAGCTGACCCAAGCGATATTCTAAATAGATGGAAGAACTACTTTAATGACCTTTTAAATGTCCATGTAGGAGATAAATCAGAAGTAAATGAAGTACACACAGCAGAACCTTTAGTTCCAGAACCTAACTTGACTGAAGTTAAAGATGCTATTAAAAGGCTAAGGAATAACAAAGCACCTGGCATTGATTTAATACCAGCTGAGTTAATTAAATATGGTGGAAATTCGTTAATATGTCAAATTCATAAATTAATTTGTTTAATATGGAATAAAGAAGAAATCCCTCAACAGTGGAAAGAATACATAATTGTTCCTGTGTTTAAAAAAGGTGATAAAATGAACTGCAATAATTACCGTGGAATTTCTCTACTCTCAACAACATATAAAAATATTATCTAACATTCTTTTAACAAGACTAACCCCATATGCTAATGAAATTATAGGCAATTATCAATGTGGATTTAAACGTAACAGATCAGCTACAGATCAAATTTTTCACATCAGACAGACACTTGAAAAAAAGTGGGAATATAATCAAAATGTCCATCAGCTATTCATTGATTTCAAAAAAGCATATGCTTCGGTCAAAAGAGATAAATTATATAATATATTAGTCGAGTTTGGAATACCTAAGAAGCTTGTTACTATGATAAAAGTATGCACCAGTGAAACAGAAAGTAAAATTCGTGTATTAATGTGTCTGACAAATTTACAATTCATGATGGGTTAAAACAAGGAGATGCATTATCTCCATTGCTCTTTAACTATGGTGTTACGAAGGTAAAAGAAACTAAAGAAGGACTAAAATTAAATGGTGTGACTCAGTTGTTAGCATATGCAGATGATGTACACTTATTAGGGCATGATATAAATACAATTAAGAATAATGCTAAAATATTTTTCAAAACTGCTAAAGAGATAGGTTTGGAAGTTAACAAAGAGATAACTAAATATATGCTCACAGGCCGAAACCAAGTGTTAGCTAATAATCAAAATCTAATTATTGGTAACAACTCGTTTGAACCAGTTTCCAAATTCAAATACTTAGGAGTAATATTAACAAATGAAAATTATATTAAAGAGGAAATAAAAAGTAGGCTTAATTCAGGAAATGCATGTTACTTCTCTCTTCATAAACTTTTGTCTTCTCGTTTAATATCTAAGAAACTAAAATTTAAAATATACAAAACAGTAATTTTGCCTGTAGTATTATATGGGTGTCAAACTTGGTCCCTTATATTGAAAGAGGAACATAAATTGGGAGTATTTGAAAATGAGATCCTTAGGAAAATCTTTGGACCTAAAAGGGATGAGGAGACAGGTGAGTGGAGAAGGTTACATAATTTAGAACTACGTAATTTGTATTCATGTCCAGATATTATTAGAATTATTAAATCAAGAAGACTTTGTTGAGCAGGCCATGTGGCACGAATGGGAGAGGAAAGAAGAATTTACAGGATTCTTGTTGGGAAACCTGATGGTAAGAGACCAGTAGGAAGGTTAAAGTGAAGATAGATGGATAATGTTAAGATGGACCTAAAGGAAATCGGTAGGGATGGAAAGGAGTATATAGATCTTGCTCAAGATAGAGACAGATGGAAGGTCTGTGTTGCTGCAGCCACGAACCTTCGGGTTTAAGAAGGCTAGAGAGTTAGTTAGTTAGTTAGTATATGCTCAGAAGGCTACACAGGACTGGACCTACAGTTTAAAGTTGGATCCGAACGACTACGTGCCTCCACCGGGAATCGAACCCGGAACCCCTTGATTACAAGGCGACGACGATATCACTGCGCCATCGGGGAGGCCCAATTTTTATCTGACTCTACAAGGACGAACGTGGATGAATATACGCGCGTGTATGTGGGGTGTGTGTGTGTGTGTGTGTGTGTGTGATGGTGTGTGTGTGTGTGTGTGTGTGTGTGTATGTAGCGGCACTATTTTCATCTCCTAGTTGATATAATGATATCCATGAAAAACATTCTGCCACTAAAAATCAGGAGACCCTAATAAACTTCATTTGCCTGGCAATCCTGTTTAAAACAACTTAATTAAAAGTGGACTGCGAGCTCATATTCACTCTCTCCTAACGGAAAGTGACCTATTTTTATTTTTAGATGTCGTTGCTATGGGACATCACCTAATTTTAGATGTCAAGGGAAGGAGGTCGTCTTTCTGAGTCTTAAAATGAAAGCAACAATTCCAATTTACTCTTAGTCAATTCAAGATATATTGTTGCAACCAGGGTTGCCTCCAGGTACACATTTGATTGAGGCTGGGTGATCCCCAGAGCCGCTTTATGCGAGAACAAGGCTGGAAAAATTCCGACGTTACTCCGGATATCGAACCCGGGTCTCCCGCGTGTCAGTCAGACGCCCTACGGACTAGACAGCGGCTCCTCTATAATTAATAAAATAGTACATATTAATTATTTTTGAATGAAATATTTGAATACCATTTTTATTCAGTTCTTAACTCTGTAATTTTGGATGTCTTTAGGTATGTCAAAAACAATACATGAAGTGAAGGAAAATTAAGCTTAGTTTCTTAAATGGAAGCACCAGCGTCTTATAAACCCATAACAGAGAGAGAGAGAGAGAGAGGCAAAAGACCCGAAGAAAAAGACTCCTTTAATCTATCTCAGCCGCTGATGCTATCCTCATGTGGGATTTCAAAACGTTCCGTCACTTTCTACATCACATCGCAAGAGATAACAGAAACAGGATAGCAACAAAATACCCAAAACTCTCCACGAGCTTTTAACATCACCGCGCCCCCATGCAAGCCTTATCAGCTTTTTTATCGCGAACAAAACATACACGAAAAAAGAAAACGGCACGTGCAATGTACTTCCGGAGAAAATAGCGCCCCCTGGAACTTTCGTATCGCTCCGCTTGTGCTTCGTAAACACTTGCAGCGAGTTGCTTCACACGGCGACCAGCGAGTATAAAGTATTGTCGTAAAACTGGAGAAAATGGAAGCGAAGAGATAATTTTACTGGTCTTGCAGAGAAGTTTATGTCGATAGCTTGTTCTTCGTTAAGTGGTGGCTGTTACAAGAGCAGCACGAGTTAAGCTCGAGTTAAGGTCCAGTTAAGCCTAACACCTTACCAAGGCATTGCAGCCATCGATACTTATCAACAAACTGCGATACAAGATGGCGCTATTTAAACAATACCAAATTGTATACTTGTCTCGGTTTCCTGTTTCAGCTGGAAAGAAAAATTGCTTGCCTTTAATGAAAGTAACATCATTTCTTATATTGTTAGAAAGCGTGGCCTAAATTAATGGAAGTTTTAAGTGTCTAAGCGAAAACTCGTTTAGCAGTGTGATATTGAAGCAACCATTGGTTAGATCTGTTTTCCCTAAATTGACGGCTCTTTCCAAGTCCCCAATAAGGTATATGAGCATCTTCTTTGAATTAGAAAACTTCTGGTCAGTAAATAATTGTCAAATTTATGTCATACGCTTTCTGTTAGAAACTATATTTTGCCTAACTATAAACAGTACGTTTATGCTATAAGTGTACAAATTGTATAATACCTACGAATTGCACCGTCATAAACACGTAGTGCGGGTGATGTGATTCTGACCATGCTCCGAACGCCTTAGTGCATATACAAAATGCCTAAATGGATCAAATAGCACTTATATGGGACTATCTATTTTTAATCTTTGCAAAGCGCCGATTGGTTGATAGGTCTGATCCTTTCTGGTGCCCTTACTGATCCAGGGTTCAAACCCGGGAGTACTCCACCACGGAGCTTTCTACTGCATCCTCATTTGAGCAGGGAATCCAGTTAACTCTCCTGTTCATCCAAAATAATATGCATGAGATCTTTTAGAATCCGCCGGCCTCCGTGGCGGAGTGGTTAGCACAGGCTACGACGCCGGGGGTACTGGGTTCGAATCCCGGCCTGGGAAAGGGTGCTTTTTGTCAGTGTCCCTTCATCAATTTCATCATATCATCACTCATCCTCATCTTCGCGATTAGCCAAAAGTGACAGAAAAGTAAACCAAATCAATCAATCAATCTTTTTATAATCTGTAATATTAGGGCAAGGAATCGCGATTGCGTAGGTATAAAGTCCAAGAGGGAGAAGGGGCATAGATCAAAGGGGAGGGAAGACATAGAACGAATAAGAAGCAAATAAATAAATAAATTGTGATAGAAAAGCTAATAAAACGATGGGAGAAAGAAAGGGCTAGTGGAGAAGAAGGAAGAAAAAGATAGAAATGGGGGAAAAGTTAACAACGGAGGAAGAAAGCAAGAGAAAAGCAGGATGGAGAGATGGAAAAAAGAAGACACGCACACCAAGAGATAAAGAGAGATAGAAGAAGAGACAGACAAACAAAGAAAGAAATATATAAGAAAAGAAAAGACTGAGAAACACGCATACGCTGATGTAGGAAATTTTCCTAGGAGCGACAAAGAATACATCGCAAACAAATGATGATTTCAATATCACTGAAAATACAGTGCGTTCGAAAAGTAACTATAACTATTATATGGGTGTATAGTTACTTTTCGAACGCACTGTATAATGTGCAGATTTTCTATATTGAAACAACCTAAAACACACACATCGAAATGTCCGGATATCCGAGTGTGTTTATTATCCGGAGAGTTTTATTGTTCATGTTCATATTCGTTATTTTCGTATTTCACTGGACGAATTTTGTATTAATTCTTTATTAAAACTGTTCAATGGGATATATTCGAAATCTCTGGATATTCGGATTATCCGGATACCTGAATTATCCTGATTATCCGTTTTATCCGAAACGGATATCGGATAATTTTAAATCCATATATCCGTTATTCGGATTTTGTGGCCACTGTCCTTGGTGAGTTTCTGTCTCGTCTCCAGTTAACTGAGCTCACACGAGACAATACTGCTCTATTCTTTTACAATGAAGGTATACAGCGGCAATACTTGCAACAAACCTTATCTTCATGCCGGAAATGACACGTTCATCTTAACATAATATTCTCCAATTTACCAACTCAATACTGTTAACAGGGATTCCCAGGAACCATTAGCATCAATATGGAAATTTCTGATGGATGGCAAGGGAAGTGTTAGGATAACGAGAAAAATCCCCCCCCCCCCCAAGGAAAGAACGAGAGGCGGTTTTGTCCCTGGCAGCAGCCGAAGAATTCGTCTTCCATCGCCCCAACAATTGAAATTGCATTCCAGGGGGGCCCGGGGGACAATAAAACGATTACGTATGGACCGTGGTGAAAGGATCTACACTGTCGCGGCAATCTGCGTAGCAAGGCTGCGCATAACGGTAAAGAAGAGGTGAAAGCGAGTTTGTGGAGCGAAGTAGTGCACCCTGCTGCAAAAGGTGGTATAGCTGAAGTCTTTTAAGCATCACCAGTTCGGTATGTTTGACACAACACCAGAGGAAGCCGTCCAGACACGTATCTGGTTTCGATTTCCCCACCTGTTTTTCGGCAAAGCTCTGTGTTTAGACATCCATTCATTCACTGCGACGTTACACTCCCATGGTCTTTATATTGTATAAAAATAGCACAACAAAATAACACCACCTAGCAAAGATGACGCAAACGCAACCTTGCGTTCAGTAATCTCTAAAGAAACTGAATGGCAACATCTCATTTACTCCACTTGGAGCTGACAGGATACGGTCAGTTCTTGGACGGACACTATTGGTGGGTAAGGTTTCAGGGGAGGATTTACTGGACTCCACGTGGACTTGATATATGGTTGTTAGGGGGAAAACTGATCTTTCGGAACTTTCTTTGAAGTAAAGTGAGGTTGCTTTGGAGACGAGAACTATAGCTGCAGTCGCTTTTCCCCCTCCACGCAATCCTCCCTCTCGCATATTAATTGGTCGAGCCCTGAGACTTGATTGGTTGATTTGGTTTATTTTAGCTCGCTTTTCTGCTACTTTTGGCTAATCGCGAAGATGAGGATGAGTGATGATGGGATGAAATTGATGAAGAGACAGATAGAACACCCATGCCCAGGCCGGGATTCGAACTCTGAACCCCTAGCGCCGTAGCGCGCTGTACTAACCACCCCGCCACGGAGGCCGGCTCACTTGGGTATACGGATACCATCTTAAACAATAGGTCCAGTATCGATTAGACTTTCTGAGTTTTATACGCTCTCTTTTCTTTCATAGTTGATGTGATGAGCAGCACGCTCCGGCCGTTTTAACCCTACAGGCATCTATTTGAGGCTGCATGAACCCCAGAGCTGTTAGTTGAAAAAATTCTGATAATAGACCACCCAAGTCGGGAATCAAACTCTGATCTCCCACGTGGCAGTTAGACGCCCTACCACAGCGGTTCTCTCTCTCTAATTACAAACACGCACATACATACATACATACATAAGTAGTGTAATTGGCTATATAACCAGGACGAGAAAGTATGAACCCCCCTCAGGCAGATTTGCCTACACTTAAAACAAGCTCAACATGCCCATATGAGCTTTTTGCTCAAGTGTGGAACTCTGTCTAATCCAAGATTTTTGTAAAAATGCCCTCGGGAATTTCCCGAGAAAGTATGACCCCCCTGAGATTGATTTGCCTACACTTATAAAAGGCACTTCTGTGAGATTGTTGTCCACAAATTTGTCAAAAATATGCCCCTCTTGATATTTTTTTTGGCCACACTTAAAACTAGGCCAAGACACACCCACCTACACACATATATACACATACATACACACCCACCCACACCCACCCACACACACACACACACACACACACATATTGACCTTGACCTTGACCCTGACGTTGACGTTGATGTTGACCTTGACCTTGACCCTGACCTTGACCTTGACCACACCCACTCACATACACACCCACACCCACCTACACCCACCCACATACACACCTACACCCACCCACACCCACCCAGATGTTTTCAATGCGGTCCGTGCTTAGGCCATATAAAAGATTTTGTATTGCATATCAGCCAGTATTGTGAGAGCTGTTGAAGAGAAAGGTTGTGTTGTTGCAGTGCTTCTCATATTTTTTAAACACAAAAATATTGCAGATTTGTATAAATTGAATTACAAATCTATTTGATTTAATATACAGAATTTTTGACAACCTGTCATAGGTTTATTAAGTATAGAGTTTTGATTTGAACCCCAAGAAATTTTATATAAATACCAAAGCCAAAAATATTAACACACACACACACACACACACACACACACACACACATACACACACACTCACACACAAATCACACTGCTGAACCCAACTGATATTTTTTATTAAGCATAGAATTTTGATTTGAATCCCAAGAAATTGTATATAATAAACAACAACAAAAATGCCAAGTCAAAAATATTGCAATCAGTGTAATAAAAATATATCCAGCCCCAATTGGGCTAAGCACCAAAAGATTTGTAATCCAGACAAATACAGAACTCCCACAAAAATATGCCCCAAATGCCATAGAAAATATAGCATGGAATATTTCACATATAAACATAAAGATACTTGCTCTGCACAGTCATCAATATTGCCAACACAACCATCTACATCTGGTCTGAAAAGGAAGCATGAAGCACCTGTTAATGCTGGACCTGCAAAGCAGCCACGCTATGAACCACCTATCCATAGCAGTTTTAATGGCCAATTAAGAGATTACCGGTTTGTATCAGAGCCAAGATGTGGTATTAAGAATTTTTTGAACAGTGTAAATCCTGATGTGCAGGCAATTCTAAATGCACAAAATGGCTCTTATAAGCTGTCCCTCAAATTGTTTACACAATATAAGAAGCCAAATGGCACCAAATTTACACAGCCCCACATAACAGAAACTGTACCTGTATACTCAAATGCAAATTCAGACAAAATAATAAGCAGTTTGATAGATCAATTGAATATTAAACACTCTGAATTTGCAGCAAAAGAGTCTGGATGGAGCCTATGCGGATCTCCACACAAGTTATATGTTAATATTTCTGAATTCAGCCCATTACAAGGATCTACATATTTGCCATTACCTGCCAATATTAAAAACAAACAAGCCGTGGTTAATATAAAAAATAATGATGAGAAATGCTTTTTGTGGTGTATTTTAGCTGCTTTGTATCCAGTTTCAAGGCATCCTGAGAGAATAACTTATTACAAACAACATGAACATGATTTTGATGAGGCAATGGAGGGTTTAGATTATCCAATGTCTGTTCAGAATATTGATAAATTTGAAAAAAAGGCCAGGAATATCAATGATAAACAATTATCTATTAATGTATTTATTTGTTCCACTGGCCGTGGCAATTGCTTGATAGCACCTCTCAGAATCAGTATATTTGATGATGATTCTGCTGTTCCGAATGATCTGCTCTTAATTGAAGGGGATGGCACATATCATTACACTCTGATACATAATCTTGAAGCTTTAGTGAGAACACAACTAGACAAATCCAATACAATATTCAAGTTGTGCAGAAGATGTTTAAGTGTATTTGATGGTAGAAAAATGGTGAATGGGGTTCGGGAAGTGAATGCAGAAATTGCTAAAAACAAGTTAATTGAACATTTAAAATACTGTAAAAATCATAAACCTCTTCATATGGTGATGCCAATGCCAAGTGAAAATGCAAAATTCAAAAAATTTGAAGCCTTGTTGGAACACCCAGCATATATTGTCTGTGATTTTGAATCAAACCTCAAACCTCTTGCATTCTGCAATCCAGATCCTGAAGAATCTTCAATTACACCATACCAGCTACATGAACCTTCCAGCTTTTGTTATGTGATTGTACAGGATGGTGTTGTTACTAAAAAAGATTCATACATGGGAGCAGATGCCATCAAAAAATTTGCACATAGAATAGAAAATGAGTGCTATGACATAGCATCTAATATCTTATTAAAATCAAAACCTATGTTGCCTTTAACAGAGGAACAGATTGAAGATTTCAACAATGCAGAAAAATGCCCGGTATGTGATTCTGAATTTTCAGATACAAAAATCAAGGTGAAACACCATTCTCATACAGATGGTAAATTCAAAATGGCCCTGTGTAATAGCTGTAATATTAAGATCCAGAGACCAAAATTTGTCCCCATATTTTGCCATGGAGCATACAATTATGATTTTCATCATTTGATCAGATATGAGGGGTTTGACAAGCAGAATTTAAATATTTTAGCAGAAAATGATGAGAAATATATTGCTATTAGCAAAATAATTAAAGTTAATGGTGTTCCTATTCACATAAGATTTCTTGATTCTTACAGAATTTTATCTGCTAGCCTGGCTACACTGGCCACTCAATTATCTGATGATCAATTCAAAATCACATGTGCTTTGTTTCCTAATCAGGACCTGAAATTAATTAGGCGGAAGGGTGTATATCCATATGATTATGTTACAGATATTTCTAAATTTGATGAGTGTTTTTTGCCACCACAACAAGAGTTTTACAGCAAAATCAGAGGATCTGGAATCACTGATGAAGATTATCACCATGCCCAATTGATGTGGAACAATTTAAAATGCCAGACATTTGGTGATTATCACATGGCATATTTAAAACTTGATGTGACCCTCTTAGCTGATATACTTCAAGCATTCAGAAAATCTTCCATGCAAAATTATAGACTGGATCCAATATATTTTTACAGTGCGCCGGGCCTAGCATGGTCTTCAATGTTTTTGAACACTAAAATGCAATTGGATCTGATCCAGGATCAAGATATGTACTTGTTTATGGAGCAATGTATAAGAGGAGGCATGGTGCAATGTTCTCAGAGATATGCCAGAGCAAATAACAAATATATTGCTGATTATGATCCAGAATTGCCATCAAATTATATATTGTATGTGGATGCAAACAGCCTGTATGGCTATGCTATGATGCAAAAACTGCCATATGCAGGGCTTGAATGGGTTGAAGATTTCAATATTGAAGATCTTAAGAATTTTGATGACAGTGACTATGGCCTCTTCTTAGAGGTTGATCTGACAATTCCAGATAATTTACACAACAAATTTTCTGATCTGGCCCCAATTCCCGAGGTTCAGTGCTCACCTGGCTCTAAACAGAAGAAATTGATGATGACACTGGAGCCAAAACAGGGTTATGTTATATATTACAAAAACCTCCAGTTCCTGATGCATCATGGTGTTCAAGTGACCAAAATTGGCAAAGTTTTGAGGTTCAGGCACTTAAAATGGTTGAATCCATATATTGATACAAACACAGAGCTTCGAACATCTGCAAAGAGTCAATTTGATAAGGCCTTGTTTAAATTGATGGTCAATTCTGTGTATGGCAAAACTATTGAAAATGTCAGAAAACATACCGATGTTAAAATAATTACTGACCCCAGCCTGAGCAAAAAATTGGTTGCAAAGCCTAATTTCAATTACAGAAGAATTTATGATGAAAATATGGCACTTTTCAACATGAAAAAAACAAAGATTAAGTTTGATAAACCTATTTATGTAGGGGCTGTGATATTGGAATTGGCCAAATTACATATGTTAAAATTGTATTATGATGTGCTGAAACCTTTTTATGGTGATAGTGTAAAATTGATGTACATGGATACGGATAGTTTTGTTCTTGATATTAAAACAGAAGATGTTTATAAAGATATAGCACAGCCTGAATTGCTTGAATATTTTGATACCAGTGAACATACAAAAATTCAACCCCACAACAAAAAGGTGCCTGGCAAGTTAAAAGATGAGACACTTGGTGATGTTATTGTGGCATTTGCTGGGTTAAGGGCCAAGATGTACAGTTTTGAAACATGTAGTGGTGTTGTTGCCAAAAAAGCCAAGGGTATTGGCAGAGTAACTGTTGAAAAAGAGCTTGAATTTGAGGATTACAAAAATTGTCTCAAATCATGTAGCACAATCAGAACATCAGAATCCAGAATCCAGAGTATGGATCACTTATTGACTAGCAATATTGTAAGAAAAGTGGCTCTGGACCCACATGATGATAAGAGATGCATTTTATCATGTTGCATACATACTTTACCATGGGGTCATTGTGATTTGAAAAATGGCAATCAATACCCAAACACAGAGCATGATTTGAAATAAATAAACATGCCTATGAACTTATTTGGGTTCAAAAAACAGGCTATTATGGAGCTGCCAACACCACAACCCTCTTCTGATATGATATCTAAACTGAGTGGTTTCTTAATTATTCATCTGAACAGCATACTTACAGATATTGATGATAAAACAGGCAAAACATTGTACATATTTAACAATAATTTAAATCATTACCAATTACCTGTAGGTGGGCAATTACAATTTATTACAACCCCTGAGGGCAATGTCAAAATTTCAGTAGGGAGAAATATTTACAGAATTAAGCACTCAAACATGATTTCTGGCACTGTTTATACTGTTTCTGCTGGTGACTGCTTATATATTGAGGTCCCGGGATCATATGACAAGCTTATACCCTTTTTTATAGAATTAAGAATCAGATATTCAATAATAAATAACCACTAAAACAAAAATGCCTAATGATATATTTGGCCATACAAGACATGAAGATCACAGTGATGAGATTCTGATGCTTGATGTCAGAGTCAAGAAATTAAGAAGTGATTTACAAGCTTTACAAACCACACTCAATGCCAGTCTTCAATTAGAAATTACAAATTTGCAATCACAATGCATGGACCCTCTTCTTAAAATTGATTCTGAACTCAAATTGCTGCTTCAGAAATATACTGATTTGGCCACATTGGATAATTTTCAAAGTTTAGAAGAAGCTGTAGCAGCTCTTCAAGCCAAATTTAAGACCCAGGCCACCAATTCTGAGCAATTGAAACAACAATTGGAAGAGCAGATTAATAATGTCCAGGCACAGCTCCAAACAATTGTCAAAAGCATAAAATCACAAGAAGATTTTGATCTAGTGATTTCCACTCTAAAAGAACAGATTCAATCACTCCAAATACCTAATCTGGGCCCTCTGAACAATGCCATAGCCGAGGTTAAAGAAAAAATTGAGACACTTGAAAATTTTATGAACAATTTGCCATCTTCTGATGCTTTGAGTGCAATAACTCGGAGTGTAGCCAATATTAAGCTGCAACTTGAAACATATGAAGATTTTGGAAAAATTCAAAGTACCATAACCCATCTTGAAGGTACAATAGCAGCAGTGCAAAGTGATTTGGCAAATGTACTAGAATCCCGATTGCCTGGGATTGTAGATACCCTTGTTAGTGTCCAGCAACAAATCACAAAACTTGAAAACCTCAACACTGAATCTGAACTATCTCATTTTCATCACTTGATTGATGATATCCAAACAAAGCTTGAAATTTTACAACAATCAACACCCTCTCAGGCAGATATAGCCCTGCTCCAAAATGCTATGCAAAATGTGGCTGATGCTTCTGAATTAAACAATGTGAAATTGGCACTTGAATTTTTGCAAAATACTGTGTCAAATTTGCCTACATCACAGGAACTTAAAAATATAAAGAGGGCAGTGAATCGCATATTGAAATCAGAAGATATCAAGAATATCCAGGCAGAGATCAAACATCTCACTCAGACAGTGGCCACTCTTCCAACTAATCAACATATTAATGAATTGCATGCCCTGTTTGAGGATATCAGAAGACAGGTCCATGATCTTACTGCTCAAAATTCAAAATTGGCAGTTGTTGAAAATTTACAGCAAATTGTAGCTAATATCAAGCAACAGCTAGAGACCATGGAATCCAATCAAGCAAATGCTCTGTCTGTTTTTGCCACCCAGCTACAAGAAATTGTGCAACAATACAAGAAACTTGTTGTGGACATAAAAATCAAGCAAGGCCATGATGATGTTGTTAGGACCATCAATGAGCATCTTGAATCTGTAACAAGCAGATTGCTCACAGCGGAAAAGGAAATAACAGGCATAATCGAGAATCCAAAACATTCAGTAATTCTTGAATTGTACAGCATCCCCAACAAAGAATATGATTCTCCATTTACACCAGGTGGCAAAATATATATGCTGTCCCCTGCACAATTTTATTACCAATTTTTTGTTGGGGGCACATTGAGACCAATCATGATCAAATATTGGCTTCAACCACAGGCACACCACTACCCCACCTTATCAATAACAAATGCTGATAACAAAGTGAAAATCACCAGTGTAGAATTGGAGGATTTTACAGATCCCAATACATTGAAAACAGCATATGTTGAAGATGATGGCTCTCTGGAATTTAAAATACAAATAGGGGACAAATTATATTTAGAAAATCCTGCAGTATCAGCTGCTGAACACCCTATAGTTGCAATATTCTTGTTTACATATTATGTCTAGACAAATTATTGTTGATGAATTACACAGACAGGCCCGACATAATTTTAAGAGACTCCCAGTAGTCACAAAGGGCATAGATGATTTATGGCAGAGCGACTTGATCGAAATGGCAAGTGGACAGTTGAAAAACTTAGACAAAATCAACAAGGGCTACAAGTACCTACTCACTATCATAGATACATTTTCAAAATTTGCCTGGGCTATGCCACTCAAATCCAAGACTGGAAAATGTGTTACAGAAGCCATCAGAACAATCATCAATCAGAGTGGAAGATCACCGCGCTATTTGCAAACAGATAATGGCAAAGAATTTTATAATTCAGTGTTTCAACAATTTATTAAAAGCCAGTCAATACAACATTATTCGAGTTACAGTGACCTCAAGGCCTCAATTGTAGAGAGATTCAACAGAACCTTAAAAAATCTTATGTATAAACAATTTACCCTGCAAGGTAATTATAAATGGATTAATATTCTTCCAGAACTTCTACATAAATATAACAACTCGGTCCATTCCACAATCAACATGAAACCCTCTGAAGTAACTTCATCTGATGAGCAAAAATTGATCAGCACTGTTTATTATCCTAAATATCAGCCAACAACAAGAAAGGCCAAATACAAGGTGGGGGATCAAGTAAGAATCAGCAAATATAAGCACTTATTCAAAAGAGGCTTTACAAGAAACTGGAGCACTGAATTATTTACAGTGGTTCAAGTTAAACCTGGGACCCTTAACACATATATAATAAAGGATCACCGAGGAGAAACTCTCAAATGCAGGTTTTATGAAGAAGAGCTCAGCAAAACTAAACAGCCTGACACATATCTCATAGAAAAAATCATCCGCAGAAAAGGCAACAAGTTATTTGTCAAATGGCTAGGACTCCCAGAACACAGCTGGATCGATGCAAACAAAATAATAATATGAGCACCTGGGATGTTATAAAGAGGCTGCCAGAACCTGAACAGCAGAATAAGAGAAATGGCAACTTGCTGCCTGATAATATTAGGTGTCTTATTGTTGGGCCATCTGCTTGTGGTAAAACTACACTAATGGTTGATAATTTTTTATTGGCACCCAACTGGTTAGACTGGAAAAACAGGCACTTGTATGTCCTTTCTAAGAGCTTGGAAAAATTAAAATATCAGCAGCTGATGAAGCTATATGATGGATTGGATATTGCCACTTTTGAACCAGATGTTAAGCCACTTCATGACTGTCTCGATAATTCTGTTGTTGTGTTTGATGACATTATATTGGATAATCAAAACAAGGTTAGAAATTTTTTTACACAGGGCCGACACAAAAACATTGATTGCTTCTACCTGGCACAGACTTTTTCAAAAATACCCAAGCAGCTGATCCGAGACAACAGCAATTTTATATGCGTGTTTCATCAGGATCATACCAACCTCAAACACATACATGATGAATATGTAGGTGGGGACTTGAGCTACAATCATTTTTCCAAGTTTTGCAGCAGGTGCTGGAACCAGGACAGTTATGGGTTTGTCACAATTGATATGACAAGAACACCCAATAGTGGCAAATACAGAAATAAAATCAACAATTTTCTAGACATTGAAACATATATAAATAAACATGAAAAGGCCAATCATTGATGATCCTAAATTAAGAGATTATTTTGTAAAAAGATTTAAGGGATGGAAATCAGAGAACCGGGGAATTTATGAAAAACACAAACAAACAGAACAGCCTATAATTGATGCTATTAGTGAATTAGGTAAAAATATCAAAACTGTTACAGAGCAAAATCAAAATTTGATCACAGAGCTTGTACCTGTAGCTGCAAGGAACATATTAGATTATCCATTCACCCCACTTTCCAGTATTCATACACCTAGTCCTGTTGGTCCTAGAAGAATTGAAGCTACTCAGGATCCTATTGAATTGGGTCTTCTTGCTCAAAAATATTTAACCACACCTAAAGACAATAAAGATGAGGTCTTTGGCTTATATGCTGACACAGAGCATGATGGTAGCATCATACATAGAATTGGCAATTTCAGAGTAACATTTATGGGAGATGATCTGATTGTATATTCAGAATCTCATCTTGGAGAAAAAGGTGCTTTTGTTAAGTACCCCGGCACACCTGGATTGTGGGAACTGATGACTAGGAAAAGGCCTGGCAGCTATACAGATCAAGATTATGAATATTACAAAGAAATATTAATAAAATCAGATGCTCTATACCAGAACAATGATCCCACACAAAAAAGAGTCAAGTCTAGCAGTGGAGCAAAATACAATAATTTAATCAAGCCCATATGGTCACAGATCAAGACTGGCAGTGGAATCAAACAATACAACACCCTGCCCAAAGAATTTGTGTGGGTTGATGATGTCAGGAAACTTGTAGATAGGTTATTGGTGATAGCTGGGGAGGAAAATGCTGGGAACCACAATTCTTACAATGAAAAGGTTGGAATTATGGACATGATAAGCACAAAATTGTCTAATTTTATAGTGAATGACACTAAGGGGATTGGATATCTCATAAAAATTATTAATACTCTACCACCTAAATTTTGGAATATTTCTGAGGGTCGGGGCTTGGTTAATGACATTATAAACAAGCTGCCATTTGAACTACACATTCCAGGCTATCAGTATTGTGGTCCAGGCACAAAATTGGACCACAGATTAAACAGAGGGGATCCTGGTGTTAATCCCCTAGATGCTGCTTGTAGAGACCATGACATAGCATACAACACACATTCTGATCTTGACAAGAGACATGTTGCAGACAAGAAATTAGAAGAGGCTGCATTTGGTAGATTTGTAAGCAAAGATGCTTCTTTAAGCAGCATTGGGAACCACCATAGCTATGAGCACCAAACAAAAATTGGGGTGGGGGCTGTGAATATGTATATAATAAACCTACAATGAAGGCCAAGGGTGTTATGTATCAAATACCTTATGCAGGTCTCAAATCTCTTAAAACTATTGACAGTCTTTTAACCAAAAAGCAGCGCAAGAAAAAAAATTCTTGTCTTGCAAAGGGGCATGGTATGAAATTGTTACTTAGTACCCCCCAATTAAAAAAATTACAGCAATCAAGAAAAAAATCACATGTGGGGGGATTTATATTTACCATCCCTGCCATCTTAGCTGCTCTCGGGGCTGTTGGGAGCTTGGCTGGGGGATCAGCTGCCATAGCAAAAACAGTAATAGATGCCAAGAAAAATAGGGCAGAATTAGATGAATTGAAGCGCCACAACCTGGCCATGGAGAAACAAGGCAAAGGTGTTAAGAGAGCCATGAATAAGTTTAAAAAAAACAAGAGCCGCTTACAAACCAAGATATTGAAGCTTTAATCAAGCCACTGGGCATCAAACATTTTAGAGGTGTGTACATGTCTGATTCTTTACCAGAACAACCACTCAACAAAGAGTGTGGCATTGTTAATTTGGGTAAGTACAAAAATCAGGGCACTCACTGGATCTGTTATCTTAAATATTTAAAAAATGAGGCATTTGTGTTTGATTCATTTGGAGGTGTTCCACCTGAAAATTTAGTAAAATATCTAAAATCAACTAATCTTTATTACAATAATGCCCGTGTTCAAAACTTCAAAGATGTTAATTGCGGACATTTGTGTTTATCTGTTCTTAGATATATGTCTCAAATAAATAAACCATCAATTGAAGATTTTCAAAAAGCCTTGTGGTATTTAAAACATCATGGGGGTATTCCATCTCACCAGCCAAAATTCAATATTGAAACTCAAATTGCATGATGACATAGTGTATCCCAAAACAATAGCTCTCAGAGCATTTTATGGCATGTACTTGATCCCTAATATTACACACCACAACAACAAAATTGCAGTTGGTGATGAAAAAATTGTCATCACTCCAGGGCAATATAATCTATCCACTCTAAATGCTCAATTACCCAGAGGTGTAGTGTTAAGTCAAAATTCTGTCACTCACAGAGTAGAAATTGTATCTGCCACAGAAACAGTGAATCTGGGTACTATAGGAGAGCTGTTAGGATTTGAGAACAACACAAAACTTGAACCAGGCATCAAACACACTGCTATGAATATACCTAAATTCTTGGCCATAGAGACTGAATATTCACTGCAATGTGGCTGAGGGTATGATCACCAAATCAAATGGCATAGGCACTCACAAACAAACCGGCATCATTGCAACATTCAAACCTAATTCTGAATTCATGGAGCCAATCATCTACAATCCATCCCCAACATTATATTTTCCTGTGTGTCACAATAGAATAGATAATATTGAATTGATGGTCACTAATGAAAAAGAAGAATTAGTTGATTTTGCTGGAGCCACAACAACTGCTATCATAGAAATTAATATTTAAATAAAAATACATACAAGAAAAAAATGGAAAATATTGAGAGTTATGAGCTACAATCATTCCCCCCAAACAGGAGGACATTTGCAAATTTAAATCAACCCAACACAGAGATTGAGGTTGCTCTTGATGTAGGGGATGGCTTTATACACCCCCACAGAGCAGATCTATACATCAAATTTGATGTTGTAAAGCTCGATGGTACAGATTATCCGGCAAATTCAAATATAAGATTGGTAGATAATTTTGTGCCACATCTATTCTCTGAAATTGAGATCAGAAAGCATGGTGTTGTTATAAACAGAGTGGATTATCCCGGCATTACCTCCACAGCTTTGGCCACACCAAAATTATCCAAAACCGAGGCTTCTTACTACAAAATAGGTGGATTTGAGGCTGGTGAGAAAATATTATCTAAAAACCACACAGTGCTGTTCCCCATGCGCCTATTGCCAGGATTCTTCTCAGATTACAAAGATATTATGTGGAAGGGTGGTTTAAGAATTATATTTAGAAGAGCTGCCAATGATAATAATGCTTTGATGAGGTACAGCACATTAAACTCTACAGGGGAAGCTTTGCCTAATACCCTACCAGATGCAGGCAAATGCATTATTCAGACTATGGAGTTAAGAATCCCGGTTGTTGAATATGAGGCCAGTTATGCTCTTAAATACAAAGCTGATATAATAAAAAATCCACAAATTCCTCTACAATTTTATACATATCAATGTGTACAGAAGCCCGCATCTGGTACCTATTATGAGTTTGATGCTACAAATTCATTCTCCAGTATACAATATGACATGCCGGATTTTGTGGTGGTATTGTTTCAGACTGGAAGACACAATAATCAGGAAAAAAATTCAAGTAAATTTGATAACTGCAACATCAAGAACATATATCTTAAAAATGGCAGAAATGAGGTATTTCCTAGAGAAAATTACAATTTAGACATGTCCAAGGATGATTTCCTCAAATTATATGAGGCATTTTCGGCATTCAAAAGGGTCACTACTGGCAATACTGACATGTATTACACACCAGATGAATTCAAAGCACAGAGGCCCATGTTTGTCATCAACACTTCAAAAAGGAAACAAGTTGTGGTTAATGACAGGACAAACATTAAAATTATCTGTGAATTCCATGAGGCATTACCTGATGACACTATATGTAGTGTTATTCTCATAGGTGAAAAATCATATGTTTATGATGTAAGAAATGAGAGAGTCACGGAGCAATTCTAGAGGGGCTCTGCATATTACATTGTTTTAATATTAGATAAAAAAATTGAAGCTGGTATCCAATTGAACTTAAACCGGAAGTAAATATGTGTGGGTGGGTGGGTGTGGGTGGGTGTGTATGTATGTGTATATATGTGTGTAGGTGGGTGTGTCTTGGCCTAGTTTTAAGTGTGGCCAAAAAAAATATCAAGAGGGGCATATTTTTGACAAGTTTATGGACAACAATCTCACAGAAGTGCCTTTTATAAGTGTAGGCAAATCAATCTGAGGGGGGTCATACTTTCTCAGGAAAATTCCCGAGGGCATTTTTACAAAAATCTTGGATTAGACAGAGTTCCACACTTGAGCAAAAAGCTCATATGGGCATGTTGAGCTTGTTTTAAGTGTAGGCAAATCTGCTTGAGGGGGGTTCATACTTTCTCGTCCTGGTTATATAGCCAATTACACTACTTACATACATATATATATATACTAGGGCTGAGCCGATACCGATGTATCGGTATCGGTATTGGTAAGTATCAGTTGATATTTTTGAACCGATACTAGCTGATATCATTGTTTTTGAGTCGCTAGAAGCGCAGCCAAAACCAAAATAAGTTCCCTTTCAAAGGTTCGTAAAGCATTTCCAACTTAACTTTGGTTTTGAAAAAAAAAAAAAAAGTAGTTGTGTATTTGTTGAGTGAACCTGTACTCAAGTTTCCGTGAACAGCAAGTACGTGACACAAATATCCTTACGCAGATAAGACTCGCGGTCAAGTATCTTGCAAATCAAGGGTAACGTAAAATTATCCCCATAGAAGTTCCTTGGAAGTCTACCAAACTTTGTTCCTACAGATGTGGCCTCGTGTAACAATAATCCCAATGAGGTCCCTGCAGCCAACGAGGCACCTGGTGTATTGTGGACATCTCTCTCTTTACAGACCTCCCGCAGTCAAGACAGTCATCGCCCATGTGAGTGGTGGACATAGTATATTTCTGGAAATTCAAATACCTGGTCTAATCCCCCTTTTCCTTTCCAACTTTAGACTTTTGTTTGTCCAGACCTGGATAGCTGGGTTTCAACAGGCGTGTTTTGGCGGCACAGGGAACGCGACAAGGGAATAATCTTCTTTGAACGACAGTTGATGGCACTTACTATCTGGAAGGTGTAGTGACGGGTTTGGATTTCCTTCCACGCCAAGCAATATAACATTGCATTTATTTTTTTAGAAATCATTTTCCAATAGTATATTACACTGGCTGACAAAAAAAGTGAAGCACCCAGAAGGAGTGGTCGAAGATTACCCCATTTCGGTATACCTGCATACCATTGATGTGTGAGTAAATGATTAGATGTACAAGGATCTGTAATGTGTAGAACGCCCACCAGAGGGCATTTGTGACGTCAACTCCTGTTGCTGATAAGGTGGGACCAGTCACCTGCTGTGAGTCAGACAGTGCAGCACGAAGTTCAGAGAGGAAAACGAAGCACCGGCGATGCCTCGCAGACGCGTTAGACAGCCGATCCAGCAATTGACAGCATTTGACAGAGGCCGCATTGTGGGACTGCATGAGGCGGGTTGGTCGTATCGGGCAATTGCCAGGCATGTGGGCCATTCAGATGTCACAGTGGCCCGATGTTGGAATCAATGGGTACATGAAGGCACCCATGCACGTCGTGCAGGTTCAGGTCGACCAAGAAACACCACCCCGAGGGAGGACCGTCGTATGGCGCTCCAAGCAGTGCGGGATCCCACAACTTCGGCACCCGTCATCAGAAAACATGTGTTGGACACTCTATAACATCCTGTGAGTTCCCGCACAGTGTCTTGACGACTCGCATCCGCCGGATTCGGGTCCTACCGCCCCATGCACCGGTTGCCGTTGACACCACAACACCGACACCTGCGGTTGGTGAGGTGCCGTGCTCGGGAGGCATGGACAGAGAACGAATGGCGTCGCATCATGTTCAGTGATGAGTCCCGCTTCTCCATGACCTCCGATGACCATCGTGTGCGAGTGTGGCGGCGTCGAGGGCAGAGGGCACATCCTGCCTACATTGTGGAGAGACACACAGGTGTGACCCCTGGCATCATGGTGTGGGGAGCCATTGGATATGCGTTCAGGTCACCTCTAATAGTGCTTTGGCAGACTTTGACGGCACAGCGATACGTCACAGAGATTCTGCGTCCACACGTCCTACCCCTTATGGCACAGCACCCTGGGACAGTGTTCCAACAAGATAATGCACGCCCACACACAGCCCATGTGTCTATGGACTGCCTAGAGCATGTTGAGGTCCTCCCGTGGCCAGCACGATCCCCGGACCTCTCCATCATTGAACATGTGTGGGATGACATTGGACGGGGACTCCGTCCTAGTGCCAACCTGCGGTATCTGGAGGGACAGCTGCAACACCTGTGGACGAACGTGCCTCAGGAGAGGATCCAAAGGCTGTTTGACACTATTCCGAACCGCATAAGGGCATGCATTGAGGCCAGAGGGGGTGCGACACCTTACTGACCTGGCTCCACCATTCCACCTGTAACTGCCAACGGGCTTGACTCTTGCATCCTATTTTGTAATCAGTTCAATAAAGGTACATGGACTTTCGGCATATGTAGTTTCATTCACGTCCAACCACTCCTTCTGGGTGCTTAACTTTTTTTGTCAGGCAGTGTATATCGAAAACAAAGTCACGTCGGAAGATCACTGTCGATCGCCTGATATAGGAGCAAGAGACTGGTAAGTTTTCATTCTCTCCTTAAATTTCGTTTACTAATTTTTATTCTTTTTGATAAAGGACAAAAGAGAGACGAGATTTGTCACACATTACAGCTTTACTGTTAGTTTTCGACGTTGTGTCCGGAGCTGGTAAATCGCCAATTATTCTTGAATTCACGGATGATTTAATGTTAGTTTGGGAAGAGTGATATCTTACTTTTAGAGGAGGTTGAAGAGGCATGACCTCTTTTTTTCAACATTGGGGGAGAGGGGGCGGGGGGACGACGACGATGATTGCCTCGCTCTTAGCTGCAATTAATATTTTTCACATATTTGAAACATCTAATCGATTGTCACTTATCTAAAAAAATGTATCGTTGGAAGAGAGCATTGTTTGGAGGATTAATTTATTAATCGCCCCTCGTCAGAAATGCATATGTATAAAATGTAATAATAATAAAAATTACACACACATATATATATATAATTATCCTTTCTTTATTTTAAATTGAAATTATACGAGTATCGGTATCGGTGGGTACCGGTGAGAGTATCGGTTTCGGTATCGGTTCAAAGTGGTATCGGCTCAGCCCTATATATATATATATATATATATGTTAAGTGGTAGAGCAGCCACAGGCCGAACTTTGGCCATGAATTAAGAATTTATAATTCTAATTCTAATATATATCGTAACGCAGCTTACATCACGTAACGCAAGGTTACTTCTGCGTTTGGGATCGAACCAAGAACCTTTAGATTGTATTTGGTGGTGTAGTTATTCATCATTCATCTTTCAGATGGTTATCACTCGCTTAGCCTAAAGTATAATGTATGCGAAAGGTTACATCCAAAGTTATGGCACAAGAATTCACACGTACAGTAATTGAGCTTCTGTTCTCTCCATGACTGAACCAATATGGATATTGATAAGAAGAGGATAATACTTGCCTCACAAATAGATGAATGTTATTCCATAGATTGTCCTCTTAATAATGGTAATTGACACACATCTGACCTTCCAGTCAGAGTTCACTCTCCTCATGCACCACTGTCCAATAATCGTCCCTCCAACTTCCTTGCTCTATCCCGTCCACTCGCCAACTGTCCATTCTCTCTCCCTTCCAACTCTCATGTCACATACGCCTTCCAAGTCAATCAATCACCTGGCCTTTGCCTGATTACTTATTCTGCATTCCTTTATCTGCTATGTTAAGACTTGACACTTCTTACCCAATACCTTGGGTACGATACGATATAATGACAGAGGGAGAGAGAGAGATGGATTGAAAGGAAAAGCTTAGGCGCATCAGCACTTAGGCTATTTGCACCCTTCATTATATAGGGCCAATATCCTTACCATAAGTAAAATCAAAATTTGTCTCTGATGAATAAAATCTGCTTACCTAAGTTAAAAGCTAAGGGACTGTGTCCAGACGCCAGAGTCTCGTTGCCCTGCAATATTGCACTCCCCGGGGTGTAGTACGTGGAGGTGCCTTCTGTGAAGGTTGTACTCTCTCTCTCTAATCGGCGTCCCTAGGGAAATAACTCGGGGAGAGATGGTCGCTTATCTCATATTGAAACCCTTTTACTTCCACCATTACCATAACAATGTGGACGCTCGAACGTGGATAAGGGATGGAGACATTCTCCCTTGCCTCACATCCAAACTTCTGTTCCTCTTCTATTATCAGCAAACCACTTCACATACACACAACCATTCCTATTCACCATCAAAATCCAACTCTCCCGCTCAGACACGACTTCCTCTCGGCCTAAGCTTTGGAATTTCCCACTGGAAAACGCACCATATTTATTTCGGTAACAGTTCGGTATATCGGAGACACATTTCTTCATATTTACAGCAGAAACTACTTATGGAAATGAGTTTCTCTAAGGTTTCTAACGTTCGTCGAGGTATTTTCTTTCATCCTGGAATCTATTTGACCGGGAAATCATATATGTTGCAAGAGAAATGTCTCACAATAGCCATTGCTTTCCTACGTGAACCACGTTTGACCCCCTGTCAGTGTTCCCAACCCCATTTTATAATTATGCTTGCCTAACCTAACCAAACCTAACCTAACCTAACCTAACCTTATCGGAAATGGTTCGTGGGGTTATCCGTGAATGGTTCGTGGGTCTATCCGTCAGCTAACGGTGCATAATGTACAATTTTCACACGTGACGAACACTATAGTAGGCATTTTTCGGTGAAGGTTGGAAACACTGCAACGGTAGTCAACCTGTGTCCGCCATATTGTGTGTTAGGGAAGTGTAAACAGGAATAACAAAAAATACTCTCTATGTGAAAAATTGTGTATGTTCCCGTGTAAAAAGCATAATGGCACCTTGAACTATGTTCCGCAATACACAATTTGTAAGTACGAACCATGCGAAACACAAAATATGCGATTTTAATGTGTCTCCAATATAACTAACTGGTACCGTTATTTCCTTTCTCTAACATTTTCTTTCTATCTACCCTTCCGTTTCTTTTCATTCTTTATCATCGATTTCTCTCTCTCTCTTCCTATCATTTTCTATCCTATTCATATCATATTTTGTCGGTTCTCTTTGGTAATCATTGATCTCTCCTTCATCTACTTTATTTTGCTTTTATTATTCCTATTTTCTCTTCCTTCCTTCTCTCTTTATCTCTTTCTGTTCTTTCTCTCTCCTCTGATTTCTCTTGATTTCTCTATTGGTTTTATCTCTTTGCTTTCTTCTGTTTATCGTTATTTTAATACAGTATATACACTCTGTCTTCTCTCTTTCTACGTTCCTCTACGTGTTCGCATTATTTCCAATCACATTCGGCCTCCCCGTTGGCGCAGTGGTATCGTCTTTGCCTTGTAATCAAGGTGTCCCGGGTTCGATACCCGGTGGAGGCACATAGTGGTTCGGATCCAACTTTAGACTGTAGGTCCAGTCCCGATTAGACTTAAAACACCAACTCAATCAATCAAAAAAGCAATCATATTCATATGATATTCCGTCGGCTCTGTTTCATTGCTCTCTATCTGATTTACTTTGTTTTCATTATTTTTTTCTTTCTTCCTTCTCTTTTGTTTTTCCTCCTTTGATGTCTCTATCCCTCTCTCTGTTTTTCTTCTGTTTCTTTTCTATCTATCTGTACTGTCCCGTTCTTTTTCTCTCTCATTTTCTTTCGTTCTTCTATTTCCCTTTCTCTTTCTCAACCGTTTCTGTTCTTCCTTTGCCATCTCTATCGCTTTCTCTGTTTTCCATATGTTTCTCTTTCTATCTACAGTGTCCTTTTTTCTCTCATTTTCTTTCTTTTGCTTTCATCATTTCCTTTTCTCTTTCTTCTCCTTTCCCTATCATCTTGCTTGTTTTTTATTCTCTCTCTCTCCATATCTTTCTCTTCCGGTGTATCCTATTCTTTTTTTTCTCTTCTCACTTTCTATCATAACTTACATAATGTCTCTTTTATTTTCTTACTCATCTGAGTGTGCGTGATTCTGAATTTACTACCAAATCAATCTGAAATTATCCACGGAGATCTAGGGCTCATTGTTGCTCACCCAGTAACGAATCTCCTGCAAGGAATCAACAGTACCTCACAGGTGCCATCTGGCGACCTATTTATGCACTAACGCAAGAAGCGGCGCAGGGAAAATTTAACAAATGGATTCAATGTCACGCGCAACATTTTACGCTGATAACCTTGGATGAAAATTGAATGCGCCTGGCAGAACCAGCTCGGATAGAAGCGTAGAAGAAGTTGCATTGTTTATATTCAGTTCCGAGTCTTGAGTAATGGAGGGGTTTATTTCGCTATTGAATTTAGGAAACTTCCCAACTCACAGGCGGGAGAACTTTAGATGGAGTATAAATTGAAAAATCAATTTTCGTCCTGCTTCTTTTTTTTATACAGCACGAACGTTTTGTTCTAAGTTTGAGCACGTAGATTCCTGGGGAAATACATTAGGCTTAAGGGGAGAACATTGGCGTTGCTTGGTTACCGTACCAAAATAGACTTTCTTTTATTCCGAAAGTGTTTCTCGCGTTCGATACCATCTGGAAGGATAGAACTTAGTTTCGGCCATGTGTGTCTTCAGAACAATTCCCTTCCTTTTAGTTGTTTCAAGTTCTGGCTTGTTTTCGCGCTACTTAATTGAGGCGAGAAATGCATGATTTTTAACTATGTACGCTAAAGAGGGATTAGTGCATTAGCGATGTTGAGCTCATCATATTTAAAATCTGATTTCAACATTATGTTTTAATAGTTTACGTATCGAAGTGAAAGTTTTTTTATATACGTATCATTATTCTTAACAAATTTGAATGTGTTTATGTAGCATTTTTTTTACGAGGGGTGATCAGAAAAAAAATTACAAAGCCTGTAAATGACAAGATACTGTTTATAGTCTGGAAATGAATGTGTGTGGTGAAAGTGGGTGCATGGCACTACTGCTCTACATATTCATCGTTCTAGTTCAAGCACTTGTCACAGCGTGACACTAGTTGTTCATGCAAGCCGAACAAAATTTTGCGTCAAGATTTCGGTACCATCTGGAGGCAGCGATTTTCGTATCTTCATTGCTTTGAAAGTGGTGTGAAGACACGTGTTCCTTTAGAACACAGAAAACATAGAATCACTTGGTGCCAAATCCAGACTGTACGGGGGATGCAAGTGGAACCTTTGACGTGCGGTATGAGAACGTGCATTATCATGTAGAATGGTCACTACACTGCATAGAAGACCTGGCAGTAGGCATCGGCATTAACAACATTCGGACCTAATGAACAATTAATTAAACCACCAGAAGGCAAATAAGAAAGAAATCCCATCATTCCAGTGCGTAAATTTTCGAGGTATTCCACCAGAATGACGCCAGACGACAGATTTTTTTTTTTACTGACTTCGAGCTTCCTTTACTACATGCTAAATTTTGCAACATGCTGCCTTTACCTAACATCCTCACCACGGGGAGATTTGCCACTAGGCTATCCTAGGCTATAGCTGTACTGTATTTTAACGGGAGTGCAACTGTGTATGGCAGACTGCAAAGGAAATCGCGCGAGGTCACGCGACAGTGCTCCATTAGAAATAATTGTCCCTCTAAGAAACGTATGTAGACATTTTGAATGCCAACAATAAAAAGTCACGTGGATGGATATTCACGGTTGAAATCAACATCCGCTGACCCCCGTGGTGGAGTGGTTAGCACATCGCGCTACGACGCCAGGGGTTCTGCCTGGGCATGGATATTTGTGAGTATCCATTCATCAATGTCATCATATAATCAATCATCCCCATCTTCGCAAATTAGCCAAAAGTGGCACAAAAAGCGAAGTAAAATTAAGTAAATCAATCAATGATTCAACATCCTTGTTTCTCAGTTCGTGGCCAGTGTGGCTACCGTAATGTAGTGTCGGTTTATTTTTCTTTGGTGTGTGTACGGTATTAGTGTTGTGTGGGCGCTTATAAACGAAAACGGTTTCTAATCGGATGTGTCTATATTTTAAACATTACAAATGGTATTAATACAGAGGCAATTAGTGGAAGTAAAGTACCACGATAACAAAACTGTTATAATGATGTTGATGATAATAGTGATAATAATAATAATTCATATGAAAACAGATCGTCTCTTTAGAATACACGTATATCTTATCTTAGGAGTCTATAGCACCTAAATTGCGTCGTGGGTATGCCTTGCCTTTTATTTTTTTTTAACTGGTCTGCTGAGGGACCTTCCTTTAAGAGCAAACAATTTCTTGGGGATGAATGAAACTGATGACGGGACAATCTTTCTTTCTGCTGTGCGTCGCCTTTCCACCTCTTGGATTAATCGCTACGCTGAAAGATGACTGGTAAAGTGGATCATGCAATAATCACAATAATGCATCCATGTCTTGAGTAGTATTCGAACCCAGGGCTTATGTATACGTAGCGTGTTGCGCTGACCATCAGGTCGACATAAAAGGACAATCGCATTTCCAAGGATACAAAGCCCACTGAGGATTTGACGCCAGAGACTCTTTAGCCTGCAAGAATTCACTTTGCACGGTTTAGTAGAGCATGAGAGAGAAGTTGACACTTGGATACATCCCTGCAAGGGGATTCTATGCAATCACCAGCACTTTTGAATGCCTCGTCACTTCTGTCATTCGGTAGGGCTTCTAACCCCCACCCGAGTGACCCGTGTTCGATTTCCGCAGCCCTGCATGTAGCGGCTCTGGAGTCCCCCAGCCTCTAATAAATGTTTACCTGGGGAGCAACCCCGACGAGGTTAAGGCGATAGGAGCGTAGTGCTTATCACATCATATCGACAAATATCCCACCTTCACACATATCTACCTCGTATATCTTCAGGGCATGTTGCAGTGTGAAAGGATCAACCACCATGGCTGAGTGGTTATCACAGGGCGCTACGACTCCATCGGTCCCGGATTCGAATCTGGCCTGGGCATGGCTGTTCTTTCCGAGTGTCCATATTCCATAATATCATTACTCATCCTCATCATCACGATTGGCCAAAAGTGGCAGAAAAGATACGTGAAATCATAAAACAAACAATAAGGGTACAGTTTACTCTGTTGAATCAATTTATGAGAACTGTTGTTTATTTCTTGACAACAATTCAAACCAGATGAAAGAATCAGTGTATGAAGAATCGATATATATATTTGTCCAGAATAACATTAGCATATCGTCATTTCGTACAACATTACTGCAGAAACTGAGTTTTTCCTCAAGCTAGCTAGATCGAACTCTTATACAGCTGTGATAAATCAGAAGCAGTGTGCACAAAGTATCGGCAGCGCCATCTATACGGTTCAGTTGTGGAAACTTGCCAATATTGACACGCAATACCCCATCACACAACAATGTCATTTTCTTCCCATTCTACGAACCCGTCATGACGCTAGGCCGATTTTTCCATTTTCTGCTTTTTAAAAAAAGAGGAAAAACTCATTTTTTCACAGGTTATTCGAGGAAGTGAGTTGATTGATGAACGGGGAGGTAACGCCATCGATCGGGGAGAAGGGGAAGTTGAGCTACAACCGACAAACTCACACATGTACACACATGCAATCAGGACAGGGTTGCAAGGGCGTAGGTATTTTACTGGATCCATCCTGTTTTCTCTATTTTTTCAATGAGGAGTTAGGAGTGTGAAAAAAAGGAAAATTTAATGTAACATTTAAAGTGAGAGCAAAAACAGTTAAGAATTTGGGGAATCCACCCCCCTCCCGTTCTGTTACTTTCAATATAGACTTTCTCTTTCAAGCAAAGCACCTCAAGTAGCAGGAATAAATACATCAATTACCAATACGCACCAGAGACTGAAAGCAATATAACAGTACTTAACAGACATAGCACTATACAGGAAACCTTAATGAATTCAAGTAGTAAACTGCATTATTGTATTCTTGCATTTTAAGATTGTATTTTTTCAATTTACAATTTAAGCAGTGTAACCATGTATTGTACAAATAATATATAACAGTAGTTAACATACATAAAACTATATAACCTTAATGAATTCAAGAAGTAAACTGGATTCTTGTATTATTGTATTTTTGTATTGCACTTTTTGTATTCAACTTTTCTTTTTGAAATTTTAGCATTGTAATCCTGTATGCTATGGCGGTTTGCATACCCATGGATATGGGTCAACGGAAATATGTTATTATTATTATTATACTTAACAACTTTCCCGGAATACAATTCACTCTCCAGGACAAACTTTGTTATCTCACGAAATGACTAGATTTAGCATTTGATTTGTTTTGATTTGATTTAGTTTATTTTACTTCGCGTTTTGTGCCTCTTGGCTAATATGCGAAGATGGGGATGAGTGATGAAATGATGAAATTGATGAATGGACATTCACAAACAACCAAGCCCGACCTGGATTCGAACCCGGGACCCTTGGCGTCGCAGCGCAATGTGCTAACCACTCGGCCACAGGGTCGGGCTAGATTTAGCATTATAATATTTTTCTTTCTATTATCTTCCTATTTTCATTTGGCATGCATTTTCCGAGCGAATAAATTTGTTATTGCAAACCAAATAATTAAACTAAGCTCCGCGACAGGTTAACTTTGCAGCAGATTTTATGTATTAAACCGCTCGAGAATGGCGCTCAGCATCTCCCATGCAAGTCTTGCCTCAACTGCCGAGCTGTTCATATCACAGACATTGAGACAATCGGCAGTATTGCAGCAGAACTACATTCTGTGTGCACGTTTGGGTCTATTATATGCGAAAAGTTGCTGCAAACTTAACCAGTCGCGGTGCATACACAATATTATTTTGAAGACTAAACGCACTGCCATGAAAATAGGCGGCTGGGCAGAATTGCGGTGGTGCCACGTATGGGAGAAGCAAAGCGAGAGCGGGACAAAAGTCGCTGGTTCCCGCGCACTGTGTGGCAACGTCAACCGGGCTTCGTTGCCTATCAACTTCACTCCAGGACACTTTTGTGTCATCCCTGCCCTTTCGAGCAAAAGCTGTCAGTTTGTAGCACATGGATTACAAAGACCAACTCTACGACGAGATCTGTCGTTCTCTTAAACCTCCGAATGCTTCGACGTGGCAACAGCGCAAACTTCTGCCACCCGCCTAATTTCATGGCCGTGCATTTAGTGAAAAATTAGTGATTTTTTAAGTAACTGGAAGGAGGAAGAAATAGAAAGTTGATACACAATGCTGCGCCAAAGCCTCTACGCTGCTGAATACAAAAACAAAGGTATTGTTGCGTCAAAGTCTCGAGATATCTTTATTTCCTTCCACCAAATATTACATCATTTGTTTCATAAAGGACTTTACAACTTTGTAATTATATGTATTTTTTTATTTATCTATATATTCCTTGTTTTGGATGGCGAAGTTAAGGCACAAGCCTTTTCTTCCACTTAACCATCTCTCTTTTACATTCTATAAATTGATTTTTATAGCTAACTGTTTGTGAAATATATAAAAACCAAAAACATTAAGATACCAAATAATTAAATATATAAAAAATAAAAACATTAAGATACCAAAAAAAAGAAAAAACACAAGAAAAATAAAAGAAAAACACAAAAAAACTACACACTAAGAAAAGTAAAAAACAAAAAACACGTAAAACATAAACACACACACAACAAACATGCTCAAATTACAGAAATCACACGACTTACAGAGTTGGTTTTCGTGCCATTTTGTAGAAAAATACATCAAGTTTTTACCCTATAAGTTAGTACGGTTCAATGTGACTTCCATTGTAAATTTTGGCAGACATCCCATCTGAAGTCGATTTCTTGCCAAACCCGCTGCAGCATGTCAGGCGTAACTTCCTCAACTGCAGCGACAGCTTAGATTCTTGCTCTGAGATCAGCGAGTGTAGTAGGTAGGGGTGGTCTGAAAACTTTATACTTGATAAATCCCCGCAAGTAAAAATCAAGAGGTGTCAGGTCTGGTGAACGAGGTGGCCATGCAATCGGCCCACCTCGACCTATCCACTGATTTGGAAAGCGGTTACTGAGGAAATCCCAGACGTCGTTGAGGTGGTGCGGCGGTGCGTCTTGCTGGAAGTCAATGCTGCGTTCTTGGTCATCCTCATCAATTTGTGGTATGAAAAAGTTTGAACTGTTGTTGCAGACGTCGATTCTTCAAACAAAAACATACAGCGAGCAGGCTCGGGACCAGTGAAGGCAGCCATTTTGGTACAACTGTCGCTAGCACTAGTGGTGGTGTGATTCGGAACTAAGCTACTACGTGAGTCAAAACTTGATGTATTTTGCTACAAAATGACACCAAAACCAGCTCTGTGAGGTGTGAATAAATTTACAAAGTTGTAAAGATCTTTATGAAACACCAATATAAATTCAGTTCGTAGTAACAGTGGGATTAGGTGCGTTTCAGAAGAGACTGTGCATATGTAAATTGGTTTTCTTTTATTTACTTACAAATGACTGTCGCTAGGTTGTTGTTATCAAGTTGATTCAATTTTGTATCCACAGCAGTAGACTAAGACAGATAACACCTGATATTGAGGACATTAGTCTTCCAGGACATTTTAATCTAAAGTGTTTGAAGGGTTCAAAGAAATCTTGGGGATATTTTCTTTAAAGTTCTCAAGGCTACCCGTTACGCCTACGATATCCCTCACTTGGGGCAAACCTTCAAAGAACTGTTGTAGTGACGGCTCGATATGGAAATTTTCACGAAACGGAACGCTTTACTTTCGTTAACATAGTGTCGGCCACTACATACAATGACGACATTAAAGACTATACATGTCGCAAAATTAGTTTGGTATTGACGTTTGTGAAGCACGTGTTGAAATCGGGTCTACGTCACTGCGGGAGGGTGGGTTGCTGGCATGCGAGCCAATCAAAATCTTCCCAGTGCTTCACCCAAGCCCTGGTTACCTAGCAACAGAAAACGTTTTCCTCGGTGTTGCCGCTTATCGGGCGATTCTTCCTGCGATCAGATTTCATGTTGTTGGGAGAGGACGTGTTGTTTGTTTGTTGCGTTGCGTTTACTGTGATATTTTAACCAGTCCGTTTGTTTAGTGTTTATTGAATTTAGAGTATTCTTTGTTGTATATAGCGTGTTGTTTTAGTGTGTTATTTTTTGTACATAATTTTCTGTGTTCTGCTTGAGTGTGTCGTGTGCTTGTGTGAAGAATGTCAAGCACGGGAGGCAATACTCGAGATGACAATGTACCAAAGAGGCCATGCACTAAAAGAAAAAGGAATTCTTCTCAAAGGACAAACGCTGGAGATGGTTTGTTCTGAACGCAAATAATTTGAGCAAGAGAAAAACAATGGGGGTCCAATCATTTCTGTAAATAAAGTTCTGGACAGGACTGCTGCTGCTGTCGGCGTGTGTAAGAACACTATTGTTACATAGGGAAAGAAGAATATAATGTGGTAGAAATAAATAAATAAATGCGAGGCTTCAAAACTGGAAACCTCAGGAAAGAAGAGGAATATCAGTAAACGCGTGACAAATTTAGATACCTTTCAGCAAGATGCTATTCGTCGCCATATTTACTCTTATCATACGAGGAAAGATCATCCGACTGTTGGGAAAGTGCGCGTTTCGTTGAAAGATTCGGCATTTTTTTCAAGGTGGGGAAACATCTTTAAGGACAGTCATAAAATATCTGGGATTCTCATACAAAAAAATAAAATAAATTATGGAGGCATATGGGGATGTGGAGGTAGGGCTCAACACATTCTCGACCTCGACCTAGGCCATATTATGAAGGTGATGTGGTTCACCAACCGCCTTTACCGCAGGTTTGCCCCAGATACTCACTTGGGCTGAGTCGACCCCGGAGCCGCTCGGGATATTTGAAAAAGTTCCACAAAACACCGCGGGTCTCTCGCGTGAAAGTCAGACGCCCCACCAACTTGACTTTGTGCAATTCAGTTGCGGTATAATTGAAAGACTGGCAGACTTTAACGGCGACTTCGGAAAGAAATGATTATTGATTGATTGATTTAGTTTATTTTACTTCGCGTTTTGTGCCTCTAGGCTAATTTGCGAAGATGGGGATGAGTGATGAAATGATGAAATTGATGAATGGACATTCACAAACAACCAAGCCCGACCGGGATTCGAACCCAGGACCCTTGGCGTCGCAGCGCGATGTGCTAACCACTCGGCCACAGGGTCGGGCAGAAATGATTATTGAAAGTGTATATACAGAATGGATTGAAAAGGTAACCTGTAAACAATGCTCGTTTCGTTAATTCGTTCATGTTGTAAGGGAGATGGAAATGAAGAGAGAAAACAATAACACATTCATCATTGTTGTCATCATTGTTATTCCGTTTTCCTCGAAAAACAATAACACATTTCATCATTGTTGTTCCTTTTCATAACACGTTTTCCTCGACACAGCGTCAGACGGTTGCACTGCGTACCTTACCGCATGATATAGCAACACCGTGACGCGTGTTCCTTCAGCTCTCAATACCAAACTAATTTTGCGGCAGGTATAGTGACATGATGAGCTGTATTAGAATTAATAATAGTTAACATTAAAATACTTACATAAGCATCAAATAATATAAAAAAATTGCAAACGTGTCTTCTGGAATTTTCTCCCCTTTAAAATTTGAACAGACGGAAATCGTGAATGGTAGTCAGCTCGGCCATCTGGAGATTTTTTTTTTTTAATTAAATGTGCTGAATACTTTTATTTTTTAATAACACATATTAAACATCAATTTGTGCTACTTCAAGTTATTTCCATATTGTTATTTTGCGTTGTTTCTTCAGAATATCAACAAACGTCTACTGAGCTTAGTATTAGAAATATAAAAAGGATGCCGCAAGGACGATTTCATTACGTTATTCAGGGGAGATCTAAGGCACCCAATCAGGCCTCCCGCACTGGTGCAAAAATCCGAATAAGGTTAATTTCGGAATTCATTTGTTCGTGCATGAATTAACCAGCTACCAGTCGGCACCACCATCGATGCTAAATCCTGATTTTCTCATTAAAAATTTAGTTTATGTATCTATTAATCAATGATGATCACTTGTACGTGATTTTGTATTTTATTAAATGCCTTTCCCTTCTTAAACATGTATAAGAAAAATCGTATTTTTAAAGTCACTAGTTCTACTTGACGTAACATCGTTCCATATGATCTGTCATGGACGTACACTAACTATTTTAATAAGGATGTAGAAGAACAACAAATAAAAACAATGGCTTATTGTGCAGATTTTATTGTAAAAACTGTCAGAAGAGGAATCCAGAGCTGTGTTCGTGTTATGTCATATCCTGAAAGGTTAGTTATTTATGAATTCTGTTCGCTCTTTATGTAAAAATAATTTCCATAAAGTTAGTTTCCACGGAGAATAATTCCTAGCATGTCTTCGTATTCTGTATTTTGCTTCATTTAAGTAAAAGGACATGTGTTAAAAAAAAGTCTGAAAGATTAAAGGTTCGATTTTGCAACGTAATGTTATTTATAAGTTAGTTACACAGGAGGATAGGAAGCCAACGAGAATAGTAGGAATGACTTGAAGTTTGTTTGAAGTTCGGAAAAGCTCATTTGTGCATGTTAAAATGCAGAAAGTTGCAAGTTATCGCGCTCCTATTCGCTTCTGCATGAAGTTTATTTCTTCTAGCATTTAAAACTTTGTCAACATGTACAGAAGATGAAATAAAGCGTGTAAATATTAAAGCAATGAAACCTAAGGTAACTGTTCCTATCGTTCTATGATTATTTAAAAAATTCTCTTAGCAGGAATACTAATTATCGTAGAATTTTAGAAATCATTGTCACACGAAATTTGAACCTTTCTTAAAGTAATTAGCACTCTTTGGATTTTTTTTTAAAAAAATATATTTATGTTGAAAAAACAACTTAAAAATTACCTTACGCAAGCTTGCACGCTTCCCAAGGACAATGTATTTTCCATTGACAAGGGACTGTAAGTATCGTAGACTAGTGGGAATTAATGTTGAAGTAAATCTGAACCTTAGTAAAATGAATTTAGGTAATTTATTTATAATGCTAAGAGAACCAAACTGGCCTGCCTAACCTAACTACGAAAGCATACATTGAACCAAATCATAAGTAATCACTAGTTTTGGAAACGAAATGAGTGTAACTAACCTACATGTGCAATATATGCAAAATATTTTACGAACATTTACACATGTGTTACTGTAAAGAAAAATCCTTTCTCACTGGTGCCACGGGAGGAGGATTTTGTGTTTCAAATCGCATTTTAATCTATGTGCTTTAATCCAACCCTACAGAATTATGGATGTTACTCCTATTATTAATAATAATATATTTTGTTAATGGAATCATCTAATTATAGCTGTAGTTAATATTATTGCTGTAATAGCTCTTGTTGTTGGTCATGGGCTTTGATCTACTAGATGGTATGGGTGATTTTGATTTGTTGACATATTTCCTGTCCTGGTATGTTCTTCAGAAATACGTTGTGTCATAACATTTTTCCTGATAGCACTCCCGGGAATAGATTCCATGATCCATTTAATGACAAAAATTGCATTGTTAGCCAGTTGTAGGTTAGGCAGTAAGCTTCAGGGACTCTTTCTAAAAGATAATGTGGTAAAATGTTGCTTCATATGTTAGGAAGTTTAGTGCAATATCTATAATATTTTTTTATTTGCATTACCACACACTGTATGGTGCCATAAGAAGTAGTTACGATGAGAAATAATGTAAAAATTGAGTAAAAATAAATCAATTGAATGGTGACAAGCTCATAAGATTTTGCGCAATTGTTGAAGGAGCTATCATAGAATGGACCCTTATACATTTGACACTACTTTATTCAACAGATACAGATAGTGATCTAATGCATATTCATTTTCAGTAACTTTTCTTTGTGTTGACACGCTTTGACCTTAGCTCACTAACAACTCTTGCATCTTGGAATTTATCTTTTTTGAGTGACATAAAATGCAGAATGCTTTGTCTTGCATAGTTATATGTTTCTAAAATAATTTTTCGTCTTTTATTTTTCTCGTAGAGCTGAGATATAGTTGGAGAAAATATGGCGAAAGGACGTGAGGCACAAAACATACAAAAGTTACAGAGTTTGTGGAGACAATTTTTCAGAGAAAATGTTTATGAATTCTAATAGAAATAAGTTAGTGCATGATGCATACCCAGATGTAGAACCAAGTAAGTATATTGCATTTCTTATGGAATAACATTGTCATCAGTTATGTGGCTCATGCATAAGAAATTGTATTTTCCCTTTTCTGCATTAAAAAAATACATGCTTTAGAGATAAATTTTGCTTAAAGTACATAACACCTAACAACACGATACATTGCTTGAGGATGTTAGAAACAAATGTATTTAATGTTTCACTAAATATTCCAAGCAGGATGGATGAAAAAGATATGATTTTCAGCTAAACAGTCCTGTAAAATATTTGAAAAGTTTGATTAGAGGAAATAAAATGCACATGTTTTTTTTTTTGAGACTGTACATATGTGAACCTACTATGGAAATGTTTGTTGAGTGTGTTAATAATGCTTTAATAATTTCAGTAACTTTTATTCCAGTGAAAGTCTGTAGGACCTCAAAGAGATTATCATACCTTATGCAAAATATATGAATTACTAGTGATTCAATAAATATATATATATACCTGAATAACAACGTGTTTGTTTATTTTCCCTTACATTTGTTATTAGCAATAGAATATAATGTTTTAAATTTCCACAGTATGAGTATTAAATCATTAAGAGTAATGTACTTACTCTGAAACTGTTCTCTTCTTCTGGAGTATTTCAACATGTAAATTCATTCTTGGTGAAGTATAACATGTCACCACAGTGAGTGTCCGACCAAGAAACCTATCAGTATGACACAATGGTTTGTCTAATGGAATTTCATTAACAATATTATGATAATATTCAATACAGAGGAAATTATTTGATGTAGGGTTTTAAGGATTTCTTATAGTCTTTTACTTTATATTCCATATGTTTAATGCTAACAATACAATTTATATGTGTAATTAGAAGTAAGATGCTTGAAATAAATTTTGGGACTTGTAGGCAGAATGACCATATTGGGCCATTCAATGTATGTGAGGAAGAATCCTCTTATCTAATATCCTTACTTGAGTTTGAACTGTTCCCTTAGGTCTACTTTATGCACAGAAAGGCTAATTTGGTTGAAACTACCGTTTAAAGTGGGATCCGAAACACTATGGGTCTCCATCGGGTATCGAACCCATACCTGAGTTAAAAAATGGGTGTGAAGAGCCCCTTGTGAAAGGTTGAAAGTGAAAGGTTATAAAGACTTGCAAAGGATATGAACAAAACTACGAACTTCCTCAGAGACAGTATAAGAGCCCTGCTCTTCTCAAAAAGGTAATGACATTTCTTAAACTGCTTTCATTATCTCCCAACCTGGTCAATAATTGGTAAGATCAAAAGTTTGAGGAAAGTATAATCTACACATTAGGTAGGAATAAGTCAATCACTTAACATTTAGACATGACACATTGGATGGTCTAGCCCTTGCAGCAAATCATCATGAGTGAGACACCTATGTTCGATACGAAGCCAAGTTAAATTTACTTCTTGATGGAAGGGATGATATGAGAAACATGCACCAATGATCGACCTGATAGTGTGAAGCTTGAAAGAATGATTATTTATTAACTATTTATGTTCACTTTCCTTTAGACTGACTAGAAACATGTGTGACATTATTTAGAAGTAGCAGGGATTTTGTCAATATGGCATCCACTATGAGTGAAATGTTGCTGTTCATTGGTTCATTTCCAAGTGGCATATGTCACATGTCACTTCGGTGTGAAATCTCTCTAAACTGCAAAAACTACTGTTGGTTTCTTTGTCATCAGCTGGAAATTTGCACATTTCTTTTGTTTTTTAATTAGCTTTAAAAAAATCATGTGGAATATTTATTCTGAATGCATGGATTGTATCATCTTCAGTACTGTATTAAGTATATGAATATATAAAATACATATCTGTGCAGGATAAGATCTTTCAGTGGTGTATTTATAATTCCAATGTGTGTGTGTTTAGGAGTGGGGGGCTGGGAGTGTGCTTATCTAGCTTGATCCTACATACTCAATGACTGCTTTGTTTTTTATTCTAAGACATTCATATTTCGAGTCCAGATTTTTGTGTAACTATGAAATATGTAATGCCATATGATGAAATTGTAGTCAATATGTAGAGTGGTTCCAGTAAGTAACTTCGAACAAAACTCGCTTGTATGACATACTCCTACTCCCATTCTAGATTAAAAATTAGGGATTTTTGACAAATACTAAAATGAATAAGCATGCAGTGATTAGTCAATAATATATCTTACAAACATTCACACGTTTTTAGAAATGGGTTGAAATTACTCTCATGCAAACCAGAAAAGTGAAATTTCATACAACTTCGATTGATTGATTGATTTGGTGTTTGAAGTCAACTTTATTCACAGTAAGGCCAATCGGGACTGGAACTACAGTTTAAAGTGGGATCCGAACCACTATGCATCTCCATATAGGTACAACTTTGAGATGGGGTGGTTGCTATATAGGCATTCTAGGTTAACTTGTGTAAGGTGTGACCTTTTCTTACTCTATTTTCCTATAACTATTCATTATCACCATCATAGTAGTTTTTACAGAGAAATAGACTGATAGAATTAAAACAATTACAATTTTATTCCAGAAATTATTCTGTTTGATAACTTTCCCAATGAGCTGTGTCACTCATAACTATTATTTTATTCTATTCTCTCATGGCAGATGGCACTGAACTAGTTTCTATGTTGTATTGTCCAAAATACTATTTCATCTACAGAACACTGAATGTAAGTTGTGATAGAAATTAACTGTAGTGTAAAATATTTACTTTCATCTACAGCATAACATAACCCATGGTTCTACAGAATAGTTTCTCAACCTATAGGGTGCGACCCACTCCTGGGTCCTGAGGGGACATTTGGTGGGTCGGGAAGTTGGGTTCGAAACTTTGTTAACTGGGTCTTAAAAACCTATTACCTTAAATTACTTAGATATATTGTTTTAACAATTTAAATTCGGGCCGTGTTGTTGTAAAAGAGCAAATATATGATTATAGACTAGGTGCACACCCCTACAAAGTAATTCCGCTTGTTCCCATCTTATGGATCCCATGAAGTGTAATATCCTTCAAGGTGGGTCCCCGACTGAAAAAGGTTGAGATCCACTGCTCTACAGCCCTGGAAGGTCCTTGGCCTATCAACTGACTGCCAGTATGCCTCCCACAACCCTACCTAGAGGTGTGGAGATCTTCAACCAGTAATGGGGTGACGTAGGGTCAGCACATCGAACCCTCAGCTGTTATATGAGATTTCCCAGACTGGATTACGCTACTCACTTGTAGGTCCCCAATTTTCTTAGGATGGTGGTTAAGTTTGGAAAACAAGTACTGACTGACTATATGCATATATCTTTTATTCCAGTATATTTCATACCTACAAGCCACCAGCCGATTTGTAATGGTTTCGTTAGATGAATAGCGTTAATGTTCGATCAGTAGTTTTTAATATACGTTTTATGATTTATTCTTATTTCCTGAGACAAAAGAAGAGAAAGAGACAATTTGGGAAATGTTGCAACATGGCTCGAGCGCCCTTTAGAACACTTTGAGTAGCGCAATGATCTGCTCACCCCACCCTTCCATTCCTGCTTTTATTTTCTGCTAATAATTCGGGACATATCTCATAAGGTCGTAGTATTTATTTTATTTAAGTTCATAAAAATGTTCTACAAGGATAAATACCATTGTTCGGTTAATGCAGGGGTCCTGGGTTCGAATCCCTGTTAGAGCTTTCTTTGTGTCATCAATGTTTCATAGCATCGTCGCGATTAGCCTAAAATTGGAAAAATGCGACGCTAAATAAACAACGACGAGGGAGGGGTAAAACGCATTGATCTACGAACAAAGTAATCGCTGTAGAGTTTACACAAGATAAAATCGCGATTTGCCCAAAATGTCAGAAAAGCAACGCATAAGAGGGAGAATACGACATAAAAATACTTATTACCACAGATAATACACGGACCATTTTTGATGCACAACGGAATGATTTACGTGCTGGAATTTCAGGAACTTGAAATTATTTTCGTATGTTGTGCTTCTGGGCTACTTATTCTGTATATCTCGTAACTTAGATGTAGAAATCATTCAAACGTAACGTGCATTAACTGAACAATGGTATTTATCCTTGTAGAACATTTTTATGCACTTATATAAAATAATTAATTCGACCTTACGAGATATGTCCCGAATTATTAGCAGAAAATAAAAGCAGGAATGGAAGGGTGGGGTGAGCGGATCATTGCGCTGAGACGCATTCAACTGTCACTGCCAAGAGTAAGATATGATTGGCGGAGAGGTTGCTATGACAACGCTTTACGTTTCGAAACAGCCGTAGGGTGGCTCCACATGTCCGGTTTGGTATACGCACAGATTACAAAGGAGAGATAGGAAGTAAGCGATCTTATTAATCTGTGACCCAATTGTCTACCTCACTACCACGCCATCTATTTGTCACTTTACTATCTTGCATTTTGAACCTTTCTCAAGGGGTTCTTTACAACCCTTTCATAAAATTGGGGTAAGGGGATTTTCCCCGTATACACTGAAGGGTGCAAGAATGGACATACGTGCTGACGCGCCCAAAAATGTATAATCAATCAATCAAATACAGGAATATACTAATAAACCAATGCTAGAAGAGAACATTGGATGATGAAATCAACAGCACTGAGAGGCTAATTGGTTCGTTATTTTCAATTTAATCCTTGCGAGAGCAGTACGATATTATTCCCATACAAAAGTCCAACGATTGGTAATTTATTTTTAATGCTGGGTCTATAGAAGTCTATATTTGTTGTAGAACCTAAAAATAAGAATTGAACGGAAACAACGAAACCTGGGAAATACATTTGTAGCCCCTAAGGAAATGAATGACTCATTGTGTAGTTGTATATTAATGTATTAGTTTGGCTATTGTAAAAAAAGATGTCAATACCTCTCTTTCTCCCTCTCGAAGAAATAGAATGGAAAAGAAACATATAGAAAGAGGAAATGCAGAAAGTGAGATCAAATGAAAAAGAAAAGGATTGATTGATTGATTGGTTTTTGAGCCCACTTTATGCACAGTAAGGCTAAACGGGACTGGACCTAGAGTTTAAAGTAAGATCCAAACCACTATGTGCCTCCACCGGGAATCGAACCCGGGACCCCTTGATTACAAGGCGACGTCGCTACCACTGCGCCATCGGGGAGGACGAAAAAGAAAAGGAGAGAATGCAAGAGAACAAGAGGAAACAGACAGAGAAAAAGAAAAAAGAGGGAGGGCATGAGGAAAATATACAAAAGAAAGGAAAAGAAAGAGGAAATATAAAAAGAGAAAATGAAAGAGAGAAAGCATGAGAAAAGATAGAAAAGGGGAGAAAAAGTTAGAGTAAGGTGATAGATAGAAAAAGAAGATAGAGAGAGAACATGAGGGAAAGGTAGAAAAAGGCAGAGAAAGATAGAGATAGAAAGAAAGATGGAATCCAGAGAGAGAGAAAGAGAAAAAGATGGGTAATGAGAAGAAAGAAAATGGAAAAGAGAGAGAATGAAAGAGAAATGATAAAAAGGGAGAGAAAGATAAATAATGGTCACTTATCTGGCCGAAAAGACACTGGGTTGTATGCGCTACCTGTTTGTACTTGAATCCAAAAAATCCCCCAAAATAAAAAAAGCAAGAAGTTCAATTGGCACACTGGTGAACACTGCTGGGATGTTGGAGAGGTTAAATGTTTATAGCATAACTGACCTTCACTTCCTTCAACTTATTTTCAAAAAGGAAACTTCACGCTTTACAATCTGAGAAGTAGGTTGAGCGGTACTAATATGAAACTCAATTCAATTCCCGGTAGTGAGTTCTGTCCATTAAATAAACGTAGTGCATGCGGAACGCTCTAAGTATGGAGATGTACTGAGTCGAATACCTCCTTACATTTGACTGAACATGACATATAAAGTTTGGCTTGCAATGAACATTAATCCCGAAAAATGCAGGGGAAAAAAGCCCTGTGGTTCCGCTTACATATTATGATTTTGCATGAATACTTCAAAGTTTAAATAACGTGTCTGATAACTTAAAATACAAATGTTTACATCGCTTTTCTACATATCTAAGTGAAGTAGTTGCTTAGCGCGCCGGACCTTTAGTAAAATCCGAGGTCTGTCGTGAGTTCGATTCCCACCTCCAGCAAAAAGAAAGTTGTTCGTTCCTCTGAACATAGTGTTATAATAAATATAGCTAAAAGCACTAGACAATGGATAGGTTCAATTAACACTACATTCTAATAAATAGCCATTGTCAAAAATTCAGATAATTACTATCTAGGTAAATCGCGACGATGAGGATTAATTACGAATTGATGCAATAACCACTGAGTCACTGGTGGTAGCGTCGTCGCCTTGTAATCAAGGGATCCCGGGTTCGATAACCGGTGGAGGCACATAGTGGTTCGAATCCCACTTTAAACTGTAGGTCCAGTCCCAATTATCCTTACTGTGCATAAAGTGGACTAAAAACACCAACTCAACACTCACTCACCGAGGTCGTGTCCTTATCTTCAAGGAAGGAAGAATAAAAAAAACACACAATGAAACGGTCATGCCATATTCAGACTTCGAAACTACGCTAACCACCCCGTCAGGGAAGGTGGTAATGCTTGTGTGAAATGGGTGCACAAAAGCTTAACACAAAGGAACAAGAAAAAATGAAAATCCTGCAACAACTCGTTTACCTTGTATATATACTTCGAATGTCAATTGTTTAGAAGTGGTAACAAGTTTATGAGGTTTATGTTTGCGTTTTTACATCTTGCACACAGTGATATGGATATTAATTTAAACCGTCTCATATCCTTCATATACTATAGCCTGATAAGTTAAGTCCCGATGTGCGCAGATCGCTGCGGAGCACTTCCTATTACGTCATCCTCCCCACCACTCATCTACGTACTGGTCTGGCCTTGAGAGTACGAGTGGTGCCAACTCAGCAAAATTAAGCTAAAACAAATATGACAAACTATTCTTACCGTGTAGATTGTCGGTGCCGGTTCATATCAGTTTATCAGTGGTTCATTTGATTGAATCCGGTCTTTGAAAATGCGTGCGGTGCGCGGATCGTAAACGAGTACGCACGCGCGTTAACGTTCACAACGAAGAGAAACTACTGGGCGAATGACTTCGTTTTCTGAATGCGACATCGAGCAGTGGCCTGTTTTGTTTTGTTTTAAAGCCGAGTGGGGTGGGGGTTATTTTGTTTATCGTACAACAATCGCTACGAGAAGGCAATCTGATAACATGCTTGCCTGTGTTCTTTTTTAAAGCATTGAAATGTTCTTGCTCTTTACTCTTGGCTGCATATTTTTGAAATGCAAAAATCAAATCATGCCGGGCATAACAAAATCCACAATCTGCTCTGGAAAGCCCCTTAGAGGAAAGGCCAGAGAAATTGTTTACAATGTTGCAACATACAGTATTTGCGAAATCAGAAGGAGTTACATAAACTTATGTATCATGTTGTCGAGTCCACAAGCGCCGCCACGGGAGTATCTAAATGGATGGTTTCTCAAGTTTCAAAATAATTGGAATGGATTGATTTGTTGTTGTAAGTCCACTTTATGCACAGGAAGGCTAATCGGGACTGGACCTACGGTTTAAAGTGGGATACGAACCACTATGTGCCTCCACATATAAATCGAACCCGGGATCCCTTGATTGCAAGGCGACGACGCTACCACTGCGCCATCGGGGAGTTTAAGTTTTAAAAGGAAGAAAAGAGTCGTTGGCGAAAGGTGAGCTGAAGTTCTGTACTCAGACAGATAGAAAACAGCCCAAAAAAAGCGAATACAAATTTCGTTGAAAATCCTCAGACCATTCCGCTCCCTCCACGTTGCAACACTGCGAACCAACGTCGCTACGGAGAATGGAGTGGGGAAATGTGGTGTGAGTTGCGCAACAGCTATTTGCAGCGTCTTGTTTTTAAACTTGTCAAGTTATATTCAATATCATGACACGCACTTTCTTGAAATGCGCATGCAAAGAACTTACATTTTTTTCTCATTCTCATATTTTCACTTTTATGATCAATTAAACTTAATAAGGTTTTGGTAATAGGTATATTTTGGTAAGGGCAAAAGAAAATTATATTTATTGGTCTTTCTTTATTTTCCCTTTTTGTTTTTATATATTTTGGGTGTTTATCTTTTTATAAATAAAACGAACCAGAGAATTTGAATCATGATAAGCTTTGCGATCTAAATTTATAAATTTTCAAAATATAGTTTTTCCGCGGCAGTAGAACGTATCAATCCATAGGATTATTCTTTATTTTGACTTTCTCTAAGCTTCATTTCACCTAAGTTCACTTGTTTACACCAGCTATCCAGTCCTCTCAGGTATTTGATTTGTGAACAGTCGAGTGTTAAGCAGACTTCCACTTCCTGATATATTGAGGCTGCAAGGTTTCCAACAGGTAAACAAGCAGTAAGCAGCTTGCAATAATAGTAAGGTAAAAACTGACTCATCAGCGTATAGGAAGTCTGCAGAAAGAGAGGTGTTGAGAGGGACGGACAGACTGGAAAGGGACTCACTCACTTTTGGTTTTGATTAGAAACAGGCAACAGCACTTTGGAAAGGAGAGAAGGAGACCAGTCTGCCTGAGTTAGGTGAACTACCTACGAAGCCTAGAGAGAGCTTAGTTTATTTTACTCTACGTGATCAATTTCATTATCTTTCTGCTAAGTGTAGACAGGTAATTATCCTAACCATAACATTAATGATTCAAGTTCAAAGGTTCACAAAATTGAACGAGTGACTATTTGCCATTTCTAGTAGTATATTTAGGTATTGTATTTCAGTTGTACTGTACCTTTCGAAGCCAAGCATCCAAATTGTCATGAGGACAAGTGCTCTCATCACTACGAGGATGAATGGTGATTAGCTACATTTTCCATAAATCTATTGGGAGTGGTTGGTTCGATCCCATCACTCAGTAGGAAGATACGAAACTATAGGTTCAGTCCCTATTAGTCTATGTGTCCTTAAAGTAAACTCAAACAAACAAACTATTCTAGTATACCTTATCCTATGTTGATAAATAACTGCCATCTATTGTGTGAACATTCTACTTCAATCTTGTTACAAATTTACTGGCAGGTAGATTTCCATTCTACGGCATTTCTACAATTGACACATTGCTGCCGATAACACATGACATTATTAATCGATCATAATCGAAGAACCCAGATCAAAGAGTAGCCGGCTTCCGTGGAGGAGTGGTAACACAATGCGCTATGATGCCAGGAGTCCCGGGTTCGAATCAGGGTTGTTGAAGGTCCAGGAACACATAAATTCTAATGGGTTCCGGCTGCAGGACCGGAACCTCTTTCTCGCACAATTTAAATTCGGTACAAGTTGCGTATTGTTTCATTGAGAACGGTTCCTGGACCGAATTTAAATTGATGCGGGAAAAAAGGTTCCTGGACCGTATTTAAATTGATCTGGTAAAAAGGTTCCTGGACCGAATTGAAATACTTTACAGATAAAAAGGTTCTTTACGGTCCAGAACCCATTTACGCTTGCTGATTTTCTGGACCGGAATTCAATGTCTTTAATGTTCCTGGACCTTTAACAACCCTGGTTAGAATAAAGTCCTGGGCATGGCTGTTCTTTTGTGTGTCCCTTCATCAATTTATTCATATCATTACTCATCTTCATCTTCACGATTAGCCAAAAGTGGCAGAAAAGCCAAGTAAAATAAACCAAGCCAATCAATCATTTACGACAGAGAGAGAGATGGAGAGAAAGAAAGGGAAGGGAGAAGTAAAAGCGGCCGAAAAGTGGTGCTGACGGATGAAAGGAGAGAGAGAGAGGCTACGAGCGGGATAAAGGGCGATCGAATTTCGGTACCGGAAGAGGACAAGAAAGAAAGAGAGAAACGAGGAAGATGAAGAAGAGAGGTTGGAGACTACAGGAGGTAGACGATATGATTGGCCCTTGCAGGAGCATGTGACGTACACGTCACGGTACGTAGCTTGATCAGCGAATCACATAAACAGACCTTGAAATTTGCGCGCAGTTTCTTCATATTTAATGTTTAAAATGACATCGACACTGTTTGGAATTCGCGACCCGGTACTAACAAGGGAGGTTATCTAAGTGTTCCCCTCTGATATCCATGAAACTTGGCAGATGTATAGAGGGGCCCAAAGGAAGAAATACGTGTTTTTTGTTACATCTAAAAAACTGTTTTAGGGGGCAAATCCCTCTCAAATGTAAAGATGAGGACAAATTGAAGTGAGGATCTGACCCCTGTGTCCTACTCAAATGCCATATTTACGTGGTTTCGTGGTCAGATCCCCACTTCAATTTCTCCTCATCTTGACATTTGAGGGGGGGGTTGCCCCCTAAAACCGTTTTTTAACTGAAACATAAAAACACGTATTTCTTCCTTTGGGCCCCTCTATACACCTGCCAAGTTTCATGGAAATCGGAGGGGGACACTTAGATAACCTCCCTTGTAAGTCACTATCGACAGTTTGGGAAACAATGGATTAGAAGAAAAAAAGAAAGACAGATGAACCAAGCTTGTAAATAATGCAGTTTCCATAAAGCACGAAGGCAATTCAAAAGAGAGAAGATTCCAGGAAACCAGAAGTAAAAACGGAAGACGAGAAAATGCACGTCCGCGCAATAAAGAGTTTATTTACGGAAATCCCTGTATTATTAACGGGCTGTGCTAAAATTATGATGGATGGTATTAATGATTCTTTTGCGTGTGTTTTGACTAGTGCAATTTCTCATCGTAGTGCATCCGGAAATGAATTATTTTTTATGTAACCGACACAAACAGAGGAATTCTAGTATCATAAAAGATTCAAACATGAACACACACACGCGCACGCACAGTTGAGGGCACTTAAGGAAACCGTTTCTAGAACAACGACCTTCAGCGTAAATCAATACGCTTTATTATTTAGGATGAAAGACCCAAGACCTCCTTTGTGCCGATACTAAATGGTTTCTAAGATCCTTCACTTCCAACCTTTCTAAATGTTAATGTACGTTGTCCATGCATTTAGAATGTTCAATTTGTTCTTTTCTTTGTCTTTCGAAGTAACTTTCCGTGATTTTCTTTCTTATTTCTGGGAAAGATTGGCGCATGCTTGTGTACTGCTATGAGCAAAAAACTTATTACCTCCACATCTCCTCAGTAAACAATACGGGGTTAGTTTTGGAAATGTTACTTGAAGAATTTATTAACATATGCTTGTTTACATAAAGATTTGTTAACAAATGCTTGCTTACTTAAGAATGTGTTAACAAGTGATTGGTTGCTTGAAGAATTTGCTAGCAAATAATTGTTTTCTTGAAGAATTTGTTAACAAATGTTCGTTTGCTTGAAGAATTTGTTAACCAATGTTTGTTTGCTTGAAGAATTTGATAAAAACGTTTTTTTGCTTTAATTTGTTAACAAATATTTGTTTACTTGAAGAGTTTAACAAATGCATGTCTGTTTGAATTATTTCTTAATAAATCCTTTCTTACTTAGAAGAATTTGTTAACTAATGATTGATTGCTTCAAGAATATATTAACAGATGATTGGTTGCTTTAAGAATTTGATAGCAAATGTATATTTCCTTGAATAATTTGTTAGCAAATGCTTGTTTGCCTGAAGAATTTGTTAGTAAATGCTTGTTAGCTTGAAGACTTTGTTAGCATTTACTTGTTTTCTTGAAGAATTTATTAACAAATGTTTGTTTACCTGAATAATTTGTTGACAAATGTTTGCTTGAAGAATTTCTTAACAAACGTTTGTTTGCTTTGATTTGTTAACAAATACGTGTATTTGTTTACTTGAAGATTTTAACAAATGCATATCTGAGGAATTTGTTAATAAATGCTTGCTTACTTGAAGAATTTGTTATATTAGTGATTGGTTGTTTCAAGAATTTATTAACATATGATGGGTTGCTTGAATAATTTATTAGCAAATGCTTGTTTGCTTGCAAAATTTATTTACAAACGTTTGTTTGCTTAATTTGTTACCAAATATTTGTTTACTTTAAGATTTTAACAAATGGATGTCTGTTTGAAGAATTTGTTAACAAATGTCTTTTTACTTGAAGAATTTGTGAATAATTTTTGGGTGTGTGTGATCGAGCAGTGTTTAGTGTTTTGTGAATACTCTTACGGGAGAAAACAAATTTATAGGCTCTGACTATTGGTGCAACCTGGCTTGAATCTAGTACCTTCATGTAGTAAAGCCGTCTGAAAATACGCGTATGGTTGTTTTAAATTTTCGATTGACTTTTCACATTATTCGTGGACTCTAAAACTAATCGAATCGTCCAACCGAAAAGCACTCAGCCAAAAATTGTATTCCACTCTTTCGTTTCGTTGTCAAACACTAAACTTATGTAATCTCAATTCCCCAAACTCGCAAATTACGTCAGTTTGACCTTCACTGCCTCACCATTCTGGCCCAACCTATCCTGTAATTTGCATTCCTGTATTTCCTGCTTCCGGTAAAACGTCTTCAAAGGGACAAATTCCCAGAGCACTATTCTCTTTTAGTCATGGTCGAAATTTAATAATAATAATTGTAGAATTCAAATCTCTGGTATTTGCTTCCAATATGCGATATCCCATATTTTATTATGCTTTACACAAAATACTATGAAATTAAAGCTACCACCACATATTGGAACATGCAGTGAAGTCATATGGGGGTTGTGGAGGACAGGACCCCCCACAAATTCGCAATCTCGGACATTTCTGAAGGTGATGTGATACGAGTTGCTTAAGGGTACGCATGTATTAGAACCCCACAGCTGATCCGTCCCAGGAGATTGCAGAAAAAAATCCCACCAGGTTATAGAACCACTGTCTTCCGCATGGCAGTCAGACCTCCTACATCTATGTATAACTACTCGGATGAAGAAATTCACTACTTTGTCTGTTCTCTTTATGTTGCATTCAAAGTATCATTCCCTTAAGATAAATATTCGCAACCAGAAGCCCCCTTTTCGCCCAGCAAATACTACTTAGATATATTACTTGATTAATTTGATAGTAAATGTTTATTTGTTAGCAAATATGTGTTTACTTGGAGAATTTGTTGGAAAATGCCTGTTTACTTGAATAATTTGTTAGCAAATGCTTGTTTACTTGAAGAATTTGTTACGAAATGCCTGTTTACTGAAGAATTTGTTGAGAAATGCCTGTTTACTTGAATAATTTGTTAGCAAATGCTTGTTTACTTGAAGAATTTGTTAACAAATGCTTGTTTACTTTAAGAATTTAACAAATGCTTGTTCGCTTGAGGAATTTGTTAACAAATGCTTGTTCGCTTGAGGAATTTGTTAACAAAAGCTTGTTTACTAGAAGAATGTGTTATCAAATGCTTGTTTACTTGAAGAATTTGTTTGGAAATGCTTGTTTACTTGAAGAAGTTGTTAACAAATGCTTGTTCGCTTGAGGAATTTGTTAACAAATGCTTGTTTACTTGAAGCATTTGTTACGAAATGCCTGTTTATATGAAGAATTTGTTAACAAATGCTTGTTAACTTGAAGAATTTGTTAACAAATGCTTGTTTACTTGAAGAATTTGTTAACAAATGCTTGTTCGCTTGAGGAATTTGTTAACAAATGCTTGTTCACTTTAAGCATTTGTTAACAAATGCTTTTTTACTTCAAGAACTTGTTAACAAATGCTTGTTTGCTTCAAGAATTTGTTGGGAACTGACTGTTTACTTGAATAACTTGTTAACAAATGCTTGCATACTTGAATAATTTGTTAAGAAATTACTGTTTACTTGAAGAATTTGTTAAGGAATGCTTGCCTTTAGGAAAACGTTTGAGAAAGTTAGTTTTAATGTTACATTCATAAGCCGAGGTTTATGGACTACTCTTCTCACCGTTGAAGTGATCAACCACTCAACTGTGCACAACTTTAAAATCAAAGTGTGGAATTTCAATTGCATTCCGACAAACGTAACTATTATTCCAACTAAAAAGCTCTGTTAAGTGTTAAATGAGCTGTTAAGTGTTCAAAAATAGTCTCGCGATCAATCAACCAAATATAGAATTCACCGTTCTTCAAGTTTCATGTGATATTTCCCATAATATCTTCACAGATCTTCATAAATCTGTATAAATAATGGCACACGTGAAAAGCTGGTGACGTATCCGTGAGCAAGGGCAATGCATCAATCTGCTGTCACGGGTCCGAGTTACCTTTCGTAAGGTTGATGTGACGTCACCAGCCAGAATTGCAATAAGGCGATTCATTTTCCCGCCGTTTGATGAACGATGAGATAGCGTAAGCCAGGAAACGCCGAGATATAAATACCGAAACGATATCGGGCACGCAATCTATACGGTATAACTGCCTGTGTTACGCTGTTTGTTTGGAGAGCGGTTCAACAAGGACCCGAAAACTATGGATCTTACTATGCACGGGCATTGGAAGGAAACTCCAGTAACTGAATCCCCCTGAAAATTGACATTGTTCATTAGAGAAAAGGCAAAAAGGTTATTAAACCGATTTTTCTACTTCTTCGGCAAATTGTAACGGTGACTGATGAACTGAGGAAATAGCGATTGGGTTTGAGTTTGTATTTAAAGACCACATTAAGCACAGGAGGCTAATCGGGACTGGAGCTACCGTTTAAAGTGGGATTCGAACCACTATGTGCGTCCAGCGCGTATCGAACCCCGGATCTCTTGATTACAAGGCGACGACGCTACCACTGCGTCATCGGGGAGGCCCAATATAGCGATTGGGCAAACACCATGGGGCATGCAGCTGGCCTCGGTAGCGGAGAGGTTAGGACAGCGCAATAAGACGTTAGGGCCCCGAGTTCGAATCCCGGCCTTCGAACCCCATTCTAAGCGATTAGGCAAAATTGGCAGAAATGCTAAGTAAAATAAACGAAATGAAAAATAATCAAACAATGAGGCATGCATGTCTGACCCCGATTCGAACCTGGAACTTCTGTCTTCATATCACTTACGCTAACCACTCCACCACCGAGGATTACTTTTGAATTCAATTATGCCAACAGAACAACCAAAGTAAAAATGCATTAAATCACAAAAAATACTTGTAAAATGAAGAAAGCAGTTCAGAATTTTGTACTTACATATTCTACAGCTTAATCCAGAAGTATTAATAGTTTCGTGAGTTTTCAAAACTCCAAAAATTAGATTTTTACGTGAGGCATTACACAATCCGAAGTTTATGACTATAACTTTCTATCTTTCAAAGGCTTTTCTTGATCGAGATATGTAAAAGTATGAAAAATACAGAATGATTTATAATTCCCTCCGGAGTTTCGAAAGTTTGTAGTACAAGAACTATAACACATACAGCCAAAAAGTACATATCAGTACATAAAGAAAATCTCCAAGTTTGGTACAGGTGCTCGATATGTGCAGCCCTGATGTTGCGGCAGACATCAATCCCGAAATCAAGTTCCTGCCGCACACGCACAACCTGTTCGTTTTGCATCGCACAGGCAGCCCTCGCTATTTCGCACGAAATCTCCGTGCAGTCACAGCCGACTCACTTTACTAAATTCTAAGATGCAGAAAGCTTTGTATTCAGCAGTGCACGCCTTGTTTGCGTCAACTGCGTTATACTGTCACCTAGCGGCTAAATATACAATTATTTGATGGGAACAATTACGAGAGAAAACTTGGAGAGATTCTTTATGCACTGATATGCACCTTTTTGTTGTATATGTTATAGTTCTTGTACTATAAACGTTTGAAACCCCGGAGGAAATTTTGAATCACCCTGTACAATAACTATGCATTTCAATATATTAATGATATGAAATGCGAAATAAAATAAATCAGGGTAACAGAAGGAGGGAATAAGCAAGGCTGGAGTGTGGCCTGAGCTAACAACCTCCACAATGACCGAGATCGACAATGTGTGGAGTCCTACCTTCACGTTTCTTATGTGCTTTGCACAGGTTAAGTGTAACTTTGCGGAAATACAGTCATAAATTTGCTTTCCAATCTAGGGAATTTTAAATATTATTATTATTTATAGATATTAGCGCTAATCTGCTATGTCCGAGCCTCGGTGGCGGAGTGGTTAGCGTAGCGTGTTACGGAGCTAGATGATCTTGAATCCTTTGAACGGCATGGAAGTGTGAGTTCGTTGTATTTTATCAATACGACATGCATAGTCTATATAGCGTTTAACTCATGGAGGTATCAAAGCGTCGTAATATAACTACGATAAATCTACAAATGCTTTTGCTCTCATATTTATCCTCTTTGTTACTTTTGGCGAGGTCTCTGGTTTTGAACCAAGATCCCTGGCAACCTGTGGCGTTGATGGAGATTTCAGACCGAAGCGACACGTTGTTTCACTCTTTCAATCTAAAGTAAAAATATTACCCGAGCATGCACAGACCGAGGCGACACGATAGAAGGTACTGAAAAAACGGCCCAGTCCGAGCTAGAAACAGGTACAACTGTCGTGTCGCTTCGGTCCGTAAGGTTGCATTTATTACTAAAGCGGCCCAAATACAAACGTGCAAATACGTGACGTAATTCCGCTTCTTATTTATGGAAATACGTTACGTCAGATTGCAGAGACACACTACGACGTGTACCCTTCCCTAGGAGCCCATTTTTTCCAAGCACAAGCTCAGGTAGTCCCGTACTGCGTGCTTTGTACAAAGGGGGTCCCCAGGGAACAACCTGTCATTTCATCCCCAGTAGCGATTACAGACGCGTATACGCAAAAAAACTTAAGGCCTCCTGAATTTTTGGGCCGTATGAAAATTACGGGGATGCGTATAAAAATTACGGTGCGTAACATCCGCAGCTCCCCAAATAATATCGGATTTGTACGTTGCGTGCAAAACTTAATGTCCTCAACGTTTTTTTACGTTAATGTATGTCCGCCTTAAGGATTCACATCCAAGCAAAACGTGTCGCGTGTCTCTTAGGTCTGAAAGCTTCCTAAGAGTAGACGATATAAGGAGATAAGGGAAATAGAAAAGAGGATAGAAAAAGAAAGATGTATAGAAACTGAAGATGAAAGAATAATAGAGAGGAGAAGAAAGAAAGAGAGAGGAATGAAAAACGAAACAGGTGAAAAGGGGTGAAAGAAAGTGATAGACACAAAATAAGAGGGAGGGAAAGATGAAAATATATGGAGAAATAAAATTACGGAGAAGAGGAAAACAGAAATAGATACGATGGAAGAGAAGCATAGAGCAAGAGATGAAGAGAGAAAAGCAAGAAAAACTTTGTATCTGGAAATATTGTCCACCTAGCTCATCCGAACATAATTGTCGGGTGCCACAGCTATCAATCGAAATTACAACGCAGTACTGCAGACTGCGTAAATACCGTAGCAAAATCGCAAGCACAACTCCTGTCTTGCATAACACCCGCGGATGCTAACCTTCGTTATCTTATATCAGGTCTAAAAGAATAGAAACTCTCCTTGCGCAACGGTGAAAGTCCCTTCTTCATTACAGACCGCCTAATCTCGCTGTACAGTGACTTCAAGCCTTTTCCACTGTTAAATTCACATTATTTATTCATACAGACGTGTATTAGGGAAATATGGTGTGAAAACGTGCGAATCTTCGTCCTGAAGTCAGAAAGATTTAGCAGATGTCTTGCGTATGACGTGGCACAACAATTTACGCCATCCTCGAGAGCTGCGTTTCATTATCACCCTACGAGTCGCTTTAACGGACTCGTATTTGAACCAGCATTGCAACACCTTAATAATAATATATAGCCACTTCGTCACAATAAATGTTTCTGTTTCGTAAATATTTCAACAAGTCCCAAGTCTAATTCTCCGTATTTTATTTTCATTTCTTCTTTATTAAGAAAACAATTACAGGTCTATAAAAACGTCTTATGAACGAAATTTATTATAATGTAGATAAAAGTAAAGTTATTGATTTGACTTTTGTTATTTAGCGTAGCTTTTCTTCCACTTTTGGCTAATCGCGACGATGATATGATTAAATTAATGAAGGGACACGTTCTGATTCTGTGATTTCCGGCCAACAGTTGTATTCAACTTCCTGTTCCAACCTTCGACAGCTCTATCTATTCGATCCCCGAAGTGGGTGATTTTTTCAGCAATGATCCTGTATGGAGTACCTCTGGGGTCTAACCCCCCCTATGCCTTCACGGCAAACTTGCAAGGTCAGGGGGGATATTTCCATGTTCACCTTATTTATCACTGTAGTGTCCGATAAACCATTCCTTCATGCCAAATCTTGCAAACCACATTTTTGTTAGTTCAAAAGTGGGACACGTCCATCTGACCCAAACTAAAGTGCATTAAGTGTACTTCCTTGTTATCCTAAAGTCAGAAAGTCGAGCCCAAGATGTCCTTCAAGGTAAAACTTGTAAAATAACAAGTAGCTAATGACCTTCTTGCCCTCAGACATGTACGAAAATGCCACTTCACTTGTCACATTCAGCAAGGCTGGTGTTACCCCTATAAAATTAAAGATTTATTACGGATATCATTTCTCATTGGCTTACAAATTCTTATTTTGTAGCTCACGATCCTAATACTGTCCGAGGTCCAATTGCAATACAATGGATATTGTAAATAAGCCACTGGGTAATAAATATGATGTCACTTCTTTCGATAGACCAATAACAATGATTCATACCGTTTTCTTCATTTGAGAGATATTAGCATTACCAGAATTTCCCGCACGAAACTAAGTCTCTTCTGTCGTTTAGGAAGCATGTCATAAGATCGTAACCACACACAATCTCTCAGAGAATGCGAAAATAAGCTTTACGATCAAAAACTTCAAATCGTGGGCTAAACTGGGCATTTGCTAACCTTACTCAACGTTCTCTACATCTCACCCCGAACTACCTTACTATAGAAATAGTAAATATTTTAACTTTCTTTATCCCAAAGTGACTATGTTTTGAAGACATGATTTGCAAGAGAGGGTACTAAAAATTTCCCATTACTGAGCGCCATCTTGAGAGACGAAAATAGTGCTCTAACAACACTATTCGTTTTGTTACCAAAACGATACTGTTTCTCAATTTATTACCCAAAAGTATTACACTAAATATATTTATTTATTTATTTCGTCTTCTTTTACATAGCGAAGTTAAGGCTGTGGAGCCTTTTCTTCCACTTGACCATGTTTACAAAAAAAATTGAATGTGGAATATTGAAATATTGAAAAAAGAAAGAAAAAATATTTAAAAATTACAGAGAAATAAAAAATACAAAGAAAAAATACATATAAGAATAGTAATCTAACCTATACTGACACATACATAGTCTTGCACTTACACATACACACGTACAAGCAAATACATAACATTACACTTACTTAAGCACAGTCCAAAACGGTATATTTTGACGATAATTCATATTAACTATTACGTTAAATCATTTTTGTGCCTTACGTCCTTCCATCATTCTCTGCACCCGCCACTTTATTAGGGAAGTCTTTCGTTATATAATATTTAAAAAAAGGTAAAGTGCTCCCCTGTGCATAGCACCACGCCATGAAGGCGTATAGGGGGTGTGGGGGTAACGCCCCACACTTTCTTGATCCGGTCGTGAGTGGGTGTGATGTGATCAGCATCACGCCCCTGACCGCCTGTCTCATGGAAAATAGTATTTCACATAATTAAAGATTTACTGAATGGATGAAAGTAACGATAGGATAATGTATATTATTAATAGGAAATTGAACACTGTACGCAAGAGATATACGAAAATGAACAATTTTCACAAATATCAGGTTTATACTAGTGAACATATTACATATTTTTTATAATAATGCGAAGATTTTAATTATTCACAAGTCACATTTAATATTTTAATTATAGTTTTTTTATGGGAGCATACAATTACGCAGTGAAAAGAAGGAAAATACATATAGTGCTTCAGTCAGTATGACTTTCCTATGTGAACCGGATATATTCAAATTTCCTTCCAGTTTGATACTTTTCCTCTTTGTTTTCTATTTATTTAAAATTCTGCCTGAATTTCCCTGTGCCGAGAGAAATTTCCATGCTCACAGGGATTTTTCCTTCATGTGGAAACACTAGTGAGGACAGGTCTAACAAATATATATTGCGTGTCAAACGAAATTTTCATTTTTACTTCCATCCACTTACAGTTAAGGTTTTCGATCAGTCTCTTCTGGCAATCAAACTGTTTCTGTTTTTTTTTCAACACATGTCATCAGAGATTACTAAAAATTCCATAAAAAGTCGTTTGGTTTTAACAAATAGTTTTGTTATCAGTGGACATTACAAAGTAACCAAATTTAGAAATTGTTCGGTGTGGTTGGCAACCTTGTTCGTAAACAATAACGTTACATTATGGCCGCTTGACATTTACTCCGACGTTCGACGAACAACTGCATTTACAGTCCGTGTTGCAAACAAGGTCATGAATTAATGAATGCTCAATGTACGAGGGTTGTCCAGAAAGTTGTGTTAGGTTGGCTGTCAAAAATAGAAGTGCTGTGGTAGCACGGATGGGTTTTATCGTGATGGATACTGACCAGAAATATGTTTTCAATCAAGAAAATCGTTCGATAAGCTTAGAAGCGCATCGGAATGATAAGACAGAGTAAAACGGACGTTCTACATGGCTATTCATAAACTTTAGTATTCATAATCACGCACGTCTCCAAATGCGTCATTAGAAAAACACTCTCGCCAAATTTAGTTCTCACGAATTTTTATTTAAGACGTAAAAAAATGCTATAGAGTACATAGTAAATAATATTACTTTGGCTAATCGCGATGATGGGGATGAATGATGACGTGATGAATACCCAGGCACGATTCGAACCCGGGAATGTACGTGCATGTATGTATGTGTGTGCATGTGTGAACAACAAGAGCACATTTGAATTATGTGTCAATCTATGAAATAAAGACACTTAGATGTAAACATCTCATTCCAATAGTACACCCTGGGCTGGATTTTTGCAAGTTAACGAGGCTCTGGAGCGTGGATCGAAAGTCAGAATAATCCTCTGTGAGGCTTGTGTTATCCATGTTTCTTAGTCCACTCATAAGAATCATGAATGAATTTCATACAACACTAAAATCCTCTATATCCTTCCAGCCTCTCATCTATTGGTAAAGGGGACGGGGGCGTTATGCTGATCACATCACTCAAATCCCACCTTCTTTGTGACAGGGTGCAACAAACCACGGAGAGAGCTTTATTATTGCATGTAAAACTTTATACGAATTTTAAGGTAGTTTAGGATTTGGTGGCGAGTACGAGTATTTTTCTTTTTTTAGTTGTAACTGTTGTCTGGTGTGAATGAATGTGTATTTCGTACTTTTATGCACTTTTTCCCCCCTCGAGAATAATTGTAGCAATTGAGATACGTGGTCATTTGAGGAGAGGTAAAATAAATATAATTAAATATCATTCCTAATTAGGTTTCAAACATTTTGAATTTTATTTTCAGGAAATGATTTACAATTTAATATTGAAATAAAGGGGCTTAACCCCAATAAGCCCCCTTAAATATGCCACTCATGAATACAGTACTGATTACATTCAATATAACCGTAATGTAAAATAATATCACTGTAATATAGCTGAAATATCACAAAACCTTACGGAAATGTATCTGTAATGTTACACTGACATGTTTCTGCAATGTTACATTGACACGTTTCCGTAATGTTGCACTGCCATGTTTCCGTAACATTACGAATGTTATGTTAGATTCGCGAACATTTTTACATTGCTGAAACATACCTGAAACATCACAGTAATGTTTCGCAATGTTGCTGCAATGTTACAATGTTTCACGAGTTACGTATCCGTAACATATCTGAAACCATGTTGTGCTGTATGGGTCAATCCATTAACACCATAGTCGCGATTAGCCAAAATGTGGCAGAAAAACGACATAAAATATATAAACAAATCAACAAACTATATTTGGAATTCTTGCGTGACTTCTACGCCTTCCTCCTTTCTCTCTCTTGCTGCTTCTCTTCTTCATTTTTCTAATTTTTCCTTCTTCCTCGTTTCTCTCTGTATTTTCTTTCCTCTTATTTTCCTATGTTTCCATCTCTCATTCCCTCTTTGTCTCTTGCTTTCTCTCTTTCGCTCCCTCCTTTTTGTACTTTCCTTTCTATCACTTTCTCCCTCTTCTTACTTTCTCTTCTCTCTTTCTCTCTGTATTTTTCTCTGCGTCTGCCTTTTCTTCTTGCGTTCTCTTTCTTCCATTGTTTCCCTATATCTTTCTCTCATTCGCTTTTTCCTTACTTTCTCTTCTCTCTATTTTTATCGCTCCTATCTGTCTCTGTTTCTCTCTATTTCTCCATGTGTATGATTCTTCCTCTACTATAAATAATTCCTGATAATTCCCATGTAAGCATCAACCAATGGTGACGCCCCTGGTTCTTTCCCGCTGTTCGTTAAGAGCAGGAAAGGCTAGACAAGCGTGAACAAGTAATCAAATATCACTCAACAGCCGTGCAGCCAAGAAAAAGCGGAGACAATGCGTATTGACGATTGTTCTCAGCATAAAAGACCCGGTTTGAAAGCATGTACTCCATGGATGGAGCCACGCTCGTGACATAAAATAATCTATTTCCCCTGGCAACAAAAGCTCCCGGTAATCAATCACAAGAGCTCAACAAACGATTGCTTGTCCTTCGGCTTAACATTGTGATGGCTTCGCATAAGAGCGACTGCTTGCTTTCAGCTTCAAATCAAGTCGTGAAGGAGAGGATAGAGTCGACAACGAAATGTTATTCAATCCTTCTCCTCTTGTCTTCAGTTTTCCCTTATAACCCCACTTTCTTCTTTTCTTTCATCGACTTCTGATGAAATCGACTGATTTTTTCCCTATATTTTATCCGCTTAAACAATGCTTTCTTCTTCTTTTCCTTATAATCGCTAGAACATTGTTAATATCTTAGACCTCTTTAAACATCTTCAGAAACTGTTTACTCACTATTTCGATTCCTTTGATTGATTCATAAGTAGGGCTCGGAAGTTGAGGAAAAATCTTTTTTTCCCCCTAGTGTCCGAAGACGAGGCCAAACATAATATACAGGGTGGCTCAATAAGTCACTTAACACCCCCAGTACAAGGCCACTGCGGCATGGAACGTGAAAATGGCGATGACCAATCGTTGACTGGCCAAGGGGGAACCACATTGACGTCAACCGCATGGTCGGCAGCCATCTTGATGTCCGCCAACTTGAAATCAACTTCAGAAATTTAAATGGGAAGGGGGTCGTGCGACATATCAAAATGGGCTAGAATTTCACCAGGAAAACAACTGTGACATTTGTTTTCACCTAACTTTAATTGTTGCAGAGTTAACAATACCACAAAGTTATAACACATGCTCAATATGACGTCCCTCTTGCGCAACACACACGTGTAATCGTCTCTCCCATGACCTTACCACATTCTGAAGAACCTCAGGAGTTATTGCAGTACAGGCATCCACAATGCGTGTGCGCAAGTGGGCCAGATCCCTGATTTTCGTAGCATACACCATGGCTTTCAGGTGTCCCCAGAGGTAAAATTTCAATGGTGTCAGGTCAGGTGAGCGTGCAGGCCATTCCACAGTCCCTCGGCGACCAATCAATTGGTGAGGGAATTGTTGATCCAGGTACTGACGGACTATCATCCCATAGTGCGGTGGAGCACCATCTTTCTGGAACCATTCAGGATAGCTCCCATCCTCAGACAGTAAGGATGGTAAGATCTGCTCCCGTAGCAGAAGCAAGTAGCCCTCTGCATTTAAGTTGCCCTCAATGAAAAATGGACCAACAAGTCGGGAACCCCAAGTACCACACCACACCATTAGCTTCCCGCCTCCCGTCACCTTGCTGGGATCTGTCCAATGTGGATTTTCGGGTGACCAGTACCGCAGATTTTGCTTATTCGCCTCTCCCAACACATAAAAATTAGCCTCATCACTGAACAGAATCTTGCTACCGACGGCAGGGTCACGTTGCAATTGTGCTATAGCCCACTCACAAAACTGCAAACGCCTGTCTGGATCGTCCTCACTAAGGTGCTGCTTCAGCTGTATCTTATACGGATGCCAGTGGTGGTCACGTACAATCCTTTGAATTGAACCCCTGCTGACACCGCTTTCCAGCGCCAGTCTCCGTGTGCTACGAGTTGGGGACTTTGCAAATGATGCCAACACCGCTACAGCAGTACCCTCATCCGTATACTCTGCAACAATTAAAGTTAGGTGAAAACAAATGTCACAGTTGTTTTCCTGGTGAAATTCTAGCCCATTTTGATATGCCGCACGACCCCCTTCCCATTTAAATTTCTGAAGTTGAATTCAAGATGGCAGACATCAAGATGGCTGCCGACCATGCGGGTGACGTCAATGTGGTTCCCCCTTGGCCTGATAACGATTGGTCATCGCCATTTTCACGTTCCATGCGGCAGTGGCCTTGTACTGGGGGTGTTAAGTGACTTATTGAGCCACCCTGTATGTTCATTTTGGGTCATTGTAGGCCAGAAAAAGGTGGGGTTTATTTGTCCTTTTTTGCCTTTTTCGGTGTTTTTTGGCTTATTGGTCAATTTTATCCCTTTTTAGGTCTTAACGGCTTTTTTTTTTTTTTGGAACTTCACCTTCTTCTGTAACTCTATTTCTGTAACCCTAGTGTGGTTAGGCCAAATATGATTCTTCAAATATGATTTTTCAAATTATGTTAATCTAAAAAAATATATAATATCTGAAAGAAGATGCATTTTATTCATATAGTTTTCTCGCACTGTGTGTTCCATACCACCAGAATTTTGTCTTTTGTTTATTCATTAAATATGTAATTAAAACTGAAGTTATTAATTAATTTGGATTACATTTATACGCCCTTTTTTCCGTTTTAGGTCCTTTTTATGATATTTTTAGGTATTTTTATAGGTCTTTCCTTGCCAATTTATGGGTCTTCCACTTCCGAGTCCTATTCATAAGTGACGATATGATGAAATTGATGAAGGAACACACAGAAAGAACACCCAGGCGGGATTCGAACCCGGGACTCCTCGCGTCGTAGCGCAGTGCTAACTACTTCGCAACGAAGGTCTCCGTTTCGACTCGTCTTCATCATACCATTACTTTCATCTCAAATAATCTGTACCATTCTGAATGCCTTCATTTCTTTTCTTATGTTTTCTTTCTGTACACTTGTCTATTTTCTAAGTACTATTAGGGCATACGCGCAACTAGATTTTTTCTCATCGAAAGTGGACAGAATATGCTGATGTATTTGGAAGTATAATGTGCAGATTTTTGTAGATAGCAAGCCTCAAATATATTTTACACACACATACATCAATACATTAACAAGGGTTCGTTTTAAGTCCAATTTGTGGTCACATAAACTAATCGGGACTGAACCTTCAATGTAAAATCTAAACAACCGTTCAGTGCTTATCCATTAGGAAACGAACCTTTGATCATAAGTAGTGCTCGGAAGTTGAGGAAATATCCTTTTTTTCCCTAGTGTCCGAAGACGAGGCCCAACATAATATATGTTCATTTTGGGTCATCGTAGGCCAGAAAAAGGTGGGTTTTATTTGTCCTTTTTTGCCTTTTTCGGCGTTTTTTGACTTATTGGTCCTTTTTTAGCCTTTTTTTAAGGTCTTAACGGCTTTTTTTGCAACTTCACCTTCTTTCGACTACGTTTTTACTGCCAATTCTCAATTCTAATCATCATCAGTTCATCACCTCTTAAACATCCTTTCTGTAGTAAAGAAATAAATATATATATATATATATATATATATATTTGAACCATCCCTGAAACGAGAGAAAAACGTAATGAAACCATTCATTCAGTGCTCTCAAAGGTGAGTGATGTACAGCAACAATTGGAACAATATGAAGGTGAAATAGGAAAACCCGTCAGGAAAAAAATGAAACTAGTGCTTCAAAAAACCAGGGGTAGCAAATTATGTGCAAGATAAGTGAAATATTGAAAGGAGAAAAAATTTTGATGTGAGTGTTTTTGAAGAGGAATTTTCACCACGAGATCTCACTTGCTTCAAGTATGCACCCTTAACATCCGTCCATGTGGAGAGAAGTTTCTCGATGTTTCGCAACGTGCTGTCTGAAACCCGACGATCCTTTACACCTAAGAACCTGGAGATGACTATTGTGATATACTGCAATGCCAACTGAGGTAAGGTTTCCGAAGTCCTATTTCTGTAACCCTAGTGCGGTTAGGCCAAATATGATTCTTCAAATATGAGTTTTCAAATTATGTTAATCTAAAAAATATATAATGTCTGAAAGAAGATGCACTTCGTTCATATAGTTTTTTCACATTGTGTTTTCCATACCACCAGAATTTTGTATTTTTTTATTCATTAAATATGTAATTAAAACTGAAGTTATTAATTAATTTGGATCATATATATACGTCCTTTTCCCGTTTTTAGGTCCTTTTTTAGATATTTTTTTAGGTCTTTTTATAGATCTTTTTTTGGCAATTTATAGGTCTTCAACTTCCGAGCCCTAATCATAAGATAATAGCAATAGTTGTTTTTCTTTATGAAACAGAAATAGATCTAGGTATATTTGTATTAACAATGATTGCAGAAAGAAAGAAGAAAGCTTGAGAATTCATTCCCTCGGGAAAAAACTGTCACAAATAACGAAATATTTTCCTTACCATCTGTCCGGGGAATCTCTCCAGCAGAGCAATGAAAACAAGTCCTCTGCGCAAGTAGTGACTCAAAAGGGTTCGACCAACGAATGCGTGAGAGGAGAAGTGAATGCATGGAGGGAAAACACGACTGCAGCTACTAGCTTTTTTTGCAACAACGCGCACTGCTTTGCTCCGTTCACTTTCTTTCGTCCCATCTCTACCGTTACGCGCGGCGCTGCTCCACAGTTTCCCGGGACAGAGTGTAGAACACTCTCGCTTTGCGTCATCAGTTAACTAGTTAACGTTATTGCCTTGTAAGCAATATGTCCCGGATTCGTGTCCCCGTGACCTCCTGCTAAACCCGCCGATGCTATAGAGTACTAACCAGTTGAGAAAGTTCCGTTATACGTCAGTTATGTGTCTGTTCACTTTGGCTAATCGGGCCGATAACATAAGTGATGATATAATGACAAGCACAAATAACACCCATGTCCAGTCCAGGATTCGAACCGCGGGCCCCGTGTGGTAGCCGACCGAGGTCTACATTGTGGAATTATACATTTTGACTGACACTTATATACAGGGTAATTCAACATGAATGGTAAAATTTACACAGTTATTATGACGTTACTATTTATGATAGAAAATCAGACAAGGCATCAATACAAAGAAAACCTCTGGAAGATTTATTTCCACTAAGCGGGCTTATTCTGCTTAGCCCATGCCAGTGTCACAAAATGGCTAATGACCAGTAGATGGCGTATTGTGTGTTGGAGCTATCGAGAACTGATTCAATCACAATTGCGCAAAGACATGCGTTTCGGTAGTAATGCATATGTTTCACCCTTCCGAAAGATTTGCCAAAGTTACAACTGAGAATTGTTAGTGCCGTCGAAACCATTGACAACGACTTGCTGTCTCGTGCATAGCAACTACTTGATTATCGTCTGGAGATTCTCCGCGTTACACGTGGTTCCCATGGTAACACTGTTAAGCCTTGTTTCCATGTTAATAAAACATTAAAATACTGACCAAGGAAAACTTTTATAGTATAAAAATATACATAGAAACGTAACGTTTCCACCCTCTAACAGGGTCTTCTTCAGACGAAACTTCACAACAAATTAAAAGAATAGTGGTTCCCATGTTGAACCTTTATAATGTTAGTCATGTGAGTAAAACTTCCAGAGTTCTTCTTTATATTGATGCCTTGTCTGATTTTCTATCATAAATAGAAACGTCAAAATAACTGTGTAAAGTTGTACCATTCATTTTGAATTACCCTGTATATCCTTGACAACACCTCAATCTAGCAATGAACAGCATCCTACAAAGCAAATTGTTTCAATCCCACACTGCGTGACAGTACTTGTGCATTACATGTTACACCATGTTCACTTTTAACATGCATACGTTTTGTTGCTTTGTTTTAATGTTATTGCTAGCGTTGTTGAATTTATAGTTTTCGTCTTTATGCGATGAAAATAAAATGTCTAAGATACCGGAACTTCAACACCGGAAACTGAAACCATTTCCTGTTTTGAAGAAATTTCTAGAAAGATCGAGTCTGTTATTGAAGGAGTTGCCATGACAACGTGTTGGGGTTAGATAGAACGAAGTTTGTGTGATGAGTGAAGATGCAATATTTGTGGAAAAGGTTGTTTCTAAAAAAGAAAGTTTCATGGTATTGAGATTGTGTGACAAGAGCAGTGATGTGCGTCTACGCGTAAACAACGATAGTCTACATTCTACACGTAGACTATTTTATACACGTAAATGACGTAATCTATGTAAACAACATGGCGAAAGGTGATAACTTAGCAAAGGGTGCCGTGGAGTTAATAGAAAATTCTACTGCGTATCAGTTGCTGATGTGTAAGGAGATTTTTCATACTCTTTCTTCCAAATTCGAACAATTTCTTATCTAGGAAGAAACCTAATATAGGAAATATTCTAGTGATTTATGGGGAAAATACCACTTTTGCCTCACGACTGCCATCTGTTGTTGTTTCTTGCATACTATTTATCTTCTTCCATAGCTTGATAATAGAAGAGAAGAGAAATTTGTTGTAAATGGGATTCTTTTCATTTCGTTAGGAAGCAATATAGTTGAAAAGGTCACTTTCCTTTCATGAAACCCTTGAAAATTAATTTTAATGCACTTTAGATTGTCTACGTAGTCTATGTAAACTACAACTCAATGTAATCTACGCGTAGATTACGTGTAGACAACGCATGTAGACGTAAACTTATAGTCTACGGCACATCACTGGTGGAGACCTTGGGAGTTGCCAGATGATGGGAAATTTCCCATTTGCAGGGAAATTCGCACCCAATTTTTAGCGAAAAGGGAAAAGGGTATTTCGATGAAAAATACCACAATTTCAGAAAAATTTGAAGACATCTAACTCCACATTATTACAGTTCATGTTAATTTTCAATTTTATATCCACATTTCATTTATTTCTTTTATTTTTTCTGTTCCTTCTTATATCTGTTTCTTTGAATATAAGTCCACATGTATTTATACTTCTGTTACGTTTATTGTACGTCGCAACGTAGCAACGATGAGGATTAACGATTAAGTGGATTCGTGAGCAGGATTCGAACGTAGGACATCTGGCCAGGGAGCGATGAAGTTGGCATTTATGTGAATTTCTTTTATCATATTAACATGGGCCAACGGAAATACTATTACTACTACTACAACCACCACCACTAATAATAATAATAATAATGATAATAATTACAGCTACTTCTGCTGGTGATGCTGCTGCTGCTGCTGCTACTACTATTATTATTTATTATTATTATCATTATTACATGAATTGTTTAGATGAAGGGAAAAAATTGACCTAAAAGTGAAATTTTGTCCCTTGGAAAGGGAAATTGTGCCCTCATTTTGTGGCAACACTGCTTCGCAGCAGCGTTCAGTTCGCTGTGCCCACTCGAACACCCGCCTCCGTTCTCTGCCGCTATGCTCGGTCTTGTTCCACAGATTTCAGGAAGAGAGTAGCCAATAGGCTATACAGCCTAGGGGCGGCACAAAAATGAGACGCTGTAGGGACAGAAGTGCAAAATATCATAGACTATTAAAATTCCTTAATAGTATGTATGTATTAGCAAAAGAGAACAACATGTCAAGCTTATTTACTTACTTATTTCGTGAAAGAAGGTTGAGTTTCTAGCGTAACGTCTTAAACCGGAGTGCAAGTCTGTGTGTCAATCGAGCCTCCCAGATGGGGCAGTGGTTGCGTCGTCGCCTTGTAATCAAGGGGTCCCGGATGCGTATTTCACATATGCACATTGAAATAGAGATTGGGGGCATGGCTTGTAATGGAGACGTTTCTGGTTGGCTGGTCTATTTTTTTCTTTATTGAGTACTTCTAAGGCGTGCCTAACAATTGACTGCAGGCTTGAACTTGTTGAATGATGTAAACCACTTATATTTTCCTTTTCCATATATTTTCTACTTTTTATACATTGCTTTGATCTTTTCTACATCATTCTATTGTAGTTCACTTTCACTAAATCCATACTTATATCCTCCAGCGATTTATTTATATTCCTTCACCTTGTGCTGCCATCTACTTTTCTTTTTTGAAACTCCTCTCTTTTCATCTTGTGTTATTGTTTCCAGTATGTAATATCTGGTTTGTAACAACTTTTTTACAAAACAAATAGCATCGCGCTTATATAGTCGAAATTAAGGTTTTGGCGCTAGTCAAGGTTTTGACAGATTTTTAAAGTAAGAATTAAAAATGTTCCTTGTTTGCATCTGACGAAAAGCGGAAAATGACCCAATATATTAAATAATTGTATAAGAATTTTCATCCAACGCAACATTTTAAAAATTATTGCCTCTTTTATTTCCAATAAGAAAGTCTATTCGCTTTTTGAGTATTGATTACTATCCGATTGCGTTGTATTTTTCCCACTAGATGGTTCTGCTTGTAGTCTGTGGTTTACAGAAAGTGTTCGCACAAGTCAATGAAATAAATGCCAGTGTCCTATCCTGTATCATTGAGGCAGTCTGCTAGCCAATAGGGAGCATTCATACACAAAACCACGCCCCCAATCTCTATTTCAATGTGCACATGTGAAATACGCGTCCCGGATTCGATACCCGGTAGAGGCACATGGCACAGTGGTTCGGATCCCACTTTAAACCGTAGGTCCAGTCCCGATTAGCCTTACTGTGCATAAATTGGACTTGTTTCTCAGTTCGCGGCCAGCGTGGCTACCGTAATGTAGTGTCGGTTTCTTTTTCTTTGGTGTGAGTTTGTTATTAGTATTGTGTGGCGAAATGCATAGTGCAAGTGCACTTATAAGTAGACCTCAGATTTTAGGTTCTTAACCTATTTTTCCCTTTATAGGTATGTAAGAAATAATAAGTTACTTCAGCGTTTCGTTAAAAAATAAAACGCAACAACTGATGAAGTTTTATAGTGGCTAAAATAACCTATTTTGCTTGTCAGAACCTATTTTAGGTTTATGCACCTAAATCAAGCCTTTTTTATGTTTTTATATATTTTTAAAGATTTTACATGATTTTTGTCGCATAGAGGCATTTGCTTTCGAAAACATTCAATGACGAACGTGTTTGAAACGTACTCTCTGTCGATTTCCCTTCCTCCAAGTGCATACTGATTTTTCAATGCTCTAAACAAAGCAAACTGTCTGGTGCCACTGTTGCCTGTACAATCCAAAGTGGTCTGATCTGTGTGGTCTTTCTCACTATCGCGTCACTTCGGTGCTTTGTGGAATTCACGCCTTGCAAACTAACATTTCAGCATTGAAGTTTGCACCACTAACTATGCTTTTGTTGAAAGATTATTTTCAGCATATAAGATGATCCTCACACACAAAATTGCAAAGTTTGACTGTGGATAACACGAAAAAAGATTGCGGAACTATACGGCGAAGAGTGGATTTTAATAGCAAATTTCCCATGGTAAGTTCTGCAATCGCCGTAGGGTTAGGCAACACACATAACGTTATGCAAGATATTTCAGAATGTATGTGTCACATTTTCATTGCCCGTGACTATACCTATCAGCATTTTTCAGGAATTTTGAACTATTTAAAGTTTTTGGTACATACTTCAGGATTTTTCGAGCCTAACTTAAGGTTTTAGGACCTATTTTAGGATTTTTAGAACCTATTTAGAGTTTTTCGAACGTATTTTAGGATTTTAGAACCTATTTTAGAGTTTTTCGAACCTATTTTAGGATTGTTAGAACCTATTTTAGAGTTTTTCGAACCTATTTTAGGATTTTAGAACCTATTTTAGAGTTTTTCGAACCTATTTTAGGATTTTTAGAACCTATTTTAGAGTTTTTCGAACCTATTTTAGGATTTTTAGAACCTATTTTAGAGTTTTTCGAACCTATTTTAGGATTTTTAGAACCTATTTTAGAGTTTTTCGAACCTATTTTAGGATTTTTAGAACCTGTTTTAGAGTTTTTCGAACCTATTTTAGAGTTTTTCGAACCTATTTTAGGATTTTTAGAACCTGTTTTAGAGTTTTTCGAACCTATTTTAGGATTGTTAGAACCTATTTTAGGATTGTTAGAACCTATTTTAGGATTTTTCGAACCTATTTTAGAGTTTTTCGAACCTATTTTAGTATTTTTAGATCCTATTTTAGAGTTTTTCGAACTTATTTTAGGATTTTTAGAACCTACTTTAGAGTTTTTCGAACCTATTTTAGGATTTTAGAACCTATTTTAGTTTTTCGAACCTATTTTAGGATTTTTAGAACATATTTTAGTTTTTAGAACCTATTTTAGGATTTTTAGAACCTGTTTTAGAGTTTTTCGAACCTATTTTAGGATTTTTAGAACCTGTTTTAGAGTTTTTCGAACCTATTTTAGGATTGTTAGAACCTATTTTAGGATTGTTAGAACCTATTTTAGGATTTTTAGAACCTATTTTAGAGTTTTTCGAACCTATTTTAGGATTTTTAGAACCTATTTTAGAGTTTTTCGAACCTATTTTAGGATTTTTAGAACCTATTTTAGGATTTTTAGAACCTATTTTAGAGTTTTTCGAACCTATTTTAGGATTTTTAGAACCTATTTTAGAGTTTTTCGAACCTATTATAGGATTTTAGAACCTATTTTAGGAACTTAAAGCACACTTCTTAGAAGAGGTCTACTTACAAGCAAACAGTAAAAGAAAAATATATTTAATCAGGTCTGTCCAGTGTTTTTAATGCAGAGTAAGTAATTAGTGGAAGCGAAGTACCATGATACCAACACTGTACTTAATAATAATAATAATAATAATAATAATAATAATATCGACAGGGACCAAAATATAGGGCAGACTAGGGGCTCAAATGTTATAAATCCCCCTTTCAAATGCTTAATCCCTCTCATTGGTATTCAGAGACACCCGTTTCCCCACCTGCGACAGTGGTGCAAACCTTCTAAGATCATGGTTAAGATATCCACGCGTGCAGCTGCTTCTTATTAGCACGTCACCTCGTGGTCCTTATCGCGGAAAGCATTACAACCGACACAAGGCGCTCAAAGGTGACGTCGTGCAAATGTGTTACGGTCGTCAATCAAGCGATGGCTTCAATTGATTGATAACAGATGTCGCGCTGAGCGTTAATGTACTCCAATGTCAACAGCAAAGGTCTGCTCTCTCTGCGTGTGGAGTACATTGAGGATCTGCTCGATCAAATTGCTTTCCAAACTTATAAAACAGAATATAGGCTCTTGAAAAATACTTCTCTGATTTATCTTCTACTTTACTTTAATGCTTATGGGAGAGTCTTACAGTACCGGCCACCTTAAGCTTATTGATTATAACATAAAGGATTAGGAGACAGTTGGATTGGGCATAGTAATATGATACCTCAATGCATACTTTAAGGAACACGGGTTTAATTTCTATGAAATGTGTTCAGAACTACAAGATATATATATACAAAAAACGAAAAGCTGAATTTTCAATGAGTGGAAAAATTGTCGTCCAGTATCGGCCAGTCATATTTTAATTTTAGGTGGTGGTAACTATTGATAAATGCTTCAGTTTTATGAAGAAACTGTAAACTATGTGTAGTACAAAGGTGTGGTAGTTAACAAATGTGGAAATAAAGTCCGTTAAAGCGGAGTTGAAATCACATTTTTACAATAGTCACAAAAATACAAAATATTTTCTTGGTCTACGCATTCAACATGTGCCAAACTCCACATTCGGTACACTGAACCCAATCTTCCTCAAAGGACTCTACACAAATTATGCATTATTCAGTTTCTACAGTTGTCTTTTTTGTCTTCTTATTTACTGAGGGGCATAAACGTATTGTCCAAGTCTTTCATATACGAAAGTAAATGTTTTTCCATTTCGTCATCAAATGTCTTCTTAAATCAATCCATCTGAGGTGTCAGGTCCACATCCATACCACGTTGAATTGCTCTTAATCTATCTCCTAACGTGCTTCTTGGTAAACAAAATATACTAGCTGCTTGTATTGCTGTCATTTTGTTTGTCATTACCTCATTACCGCCGCTTTCATGGCCTCTTCAGTCTATTTACCTCTTTTGTTGCCCTCCTCGTCTGCCATCTTACTCTGAAAACAAAAGCAAGCAGGACTGCAGTAGGTGCGTACAAAATTCTGTGTGGCCGATACTGGACGACACTTCGCTGGCCGATACTGGACGATCATTAGGTGGTAACAAAAGATCCGATTACACGTTGTTTATAATCCATTTGCTAAACTATTTACAGGTTTTCGTACTTATAGAATACCGATAAACTGAATCTGACAATAAAATCAAACACTTCCCTCGAACATGAATACCAGGGCCGTAGAATTAACTTCTCTCACGCAGCCACTTGACTCTTCACAGTAACAGAGGCAAAGCTCTCACAATACTGCGTGAAAGCGGGTGATCCCAAACTATAGCGCACACGAATACATACCCTTCCCTTCTACTCCCGTGAACTACTGCTATGTAGCGTCAAATATCCGAACTAGCAATTGGCCGATACTGTAGGACGGCCGGTACTGTACGACTCTCTCCTAATGTCATTGACAGAAGTAATTAACTTACATATGCTCAATGGATGTCTACTAAGGATTCCGTTAATCTAAAACAATTGGAGAAGACATTTGAAATGTGGTTTAAGAGGAACCAGGGGCAAAGTAAGAAAGGTACCAATTCTCGTGACCACGGTAACTGCCGTAAATGTAGACCTTTTATTTTGAAATTTAGAATCTTTCAGATACCTTTGAGTGCTGCTTCAGTATTGCGTTTGAGTAAACTCGGCCAACGCGTGTCAAGATGGCGGACAGAAAACCGATATATCTTATGTTGCAGATGGTGTTATTTTCAACCTCTGTCTCTCTCTCTCTCTCTCTGTCTCTGGAGCAAGAAACTTTCTGCTCCACCTAACTTTGCAAGGATGGCAGATATTTTGTATAATATAACATTTATGCCAATCTTGCCCTCCTCCATTCATTTGAAGCGTACTGCTCTAGAATCTAGAGGATAATTTTCTTTCTTCCCAGATTCTGTTATGTAAAACACGCACGAAGAGAGAGAGAGAGAGAGAGATAAGGAGAAAAAGAAAGGGAGTTATTTATATTTCTCTCTCTCTCTCTCTTCATTCATTTATTTCTGCTTCATTTTCCATTTATATTGTACTTCTCTCTCTCTGCTATGTATTACTGCTCCATTTTTATTCTCTCTCTCTCTCTCTTTCTCTCTCTCATCTATGTATTTCTGCTCCATTTTTATTATCTCTCTCTCTCTCTCTCTCTCTCTCTCTTTCTCTCTCTCTCTAGTTCTAGACTGGAAAACACTAGCCAGAATATGTGATGACGACAGTAGTAACACCGACTCGTCTACTTCGTCGATTTGGTGCCAAGTAGTGTATTTGGTGTCTGCACCGTTTGCACTACGTTCTGGAGCGGTGTAATGTGTGGTGTATGGTCACGTGGTAAGTGCTAATTAATCAAATGAACGTTTAAAGCAGCAGACAGGCATTTGTTGAATCATCTGAACTTGAACACCGCCTTTCCTCTACTTGATTGAACGACATTTCCTTGCACCAGCCTGATACCGGAATACACCTGCACTACACCTATTGTCAAAAAATGAAGAGAGTTAGATGGGGCTAGTATGGAAGTTGTAGGCGAGACTTGCTATCATCTCAAATATTTAAATGTACATCGGTCTCACGTGAGTAACAAAGGTACTTTTTGACTCAGAGCCTGGTGAAATAACCCCACGAGGTGCCCAGGGTGTAAACTGTGATTGGGACAGCACGTGTGGAATGTACCGAACGTATTCCTGTCTTTAATGGATCTTTCACCACCGGGGGAATCTACGAAGTGCTACAAGAGGAAGGAAAGTGCACTTAGCAACACACTTAAGAGTCCTCGACTTGAACAAGTGTAAGAACATTGCAGTATCAGAACTTGTTTCGGACTTAGAATCATATGATCTAATTTGGAGCCATTCTTTAGAAACTTGAGGAAACCCAGAATAGATGGAATAAAGGTACCTTCACTAAAGCTTGACAATCTAAAGATTGTACATCCCGACACGGAGCTCTTTAGATTTGTAGAAACCACGTGCCCAAATACAACGCGGATAGTTTTGAAGGAGTGAAGGCTATCGCAGCAATTGACGCTACCATTGACAATATTCATCACGTTTCCTTTTCTCAAGGTCATCCAGTCGCAAATAATTACCTCGAGGCAGATGTATGTGCACTTTCGCCAGACCTGAGATCAAAACTAACTGCTTTGTGGGTGTGGCGAATAATGATGAAATATTCAAATTAAAACCAATATTTAAAGCGTGCCCGAATCTTCATAGTTTTGCATCGCGTCCCACCTGTTTCTTGTGGGCTGATCCATTCTCAAGTCACGTGTTTCTCATTAAATTTTCTGACTCTGATTCATTAAATGAAAATATCACTGGAGAGTGTTCACTGAAAATTATAAGAGTGCACACCAAACATAGGGTTCTTCGCTGTAAATTATGTAATTGGAAGGTCAATTGAAGAAACTGTGTTCAATTAGGAAACATCCAAGCATGCAGCGATTTTACGTACGTGACGTATTCGTCGAAAGTGAAGAAGAATTGAGTTACTTCCTTCAGATCTAATTACGTAAACGATGTTGGAAATTCAAAAGTCAATTAGCTAGAAAGCACAAGAATTTTAGGCTGAAGTTTATTTTACATCATTAATGAGAGACGTTCACCAAAGTGCCAGACTACTTCTTTTGACTCTTATTGTTTGATTTGACATAGAATTTTTTTTAACTTTTAATTTTTCACTAATTCTTCCTTGTTGCCTCAGCAGAATCACCCTGTAAACCACCAATGTTTGTCCTTTTCCGATATGGGGCCATCCACACCCTCTTGTGGCGTGTTGACAAAACATGAGCGAGCTATCACTTTGGCCAGTGTGTAACCAAGGAAGCAGGACCCCGAAACAGAAACAGGTGACCTTGAACCATCCAATGAGAGGCTACTTTATATCGAGGGAAACTTTTTAGCTCCAATCTGCAGGGCTCAAATTAACAGTCGATTATCAAGCAAGGTCAGCTGATATACTCAGTGTTTCGAACTGCACGATTAAGTGTCCACGTATACTGTATGCATTGTTGTAGATCAATCAAGTGGATTATATTTTTAAAAGCACAGTAGACGCATGACATAAAATACAATTTATGTGCGAACAGTTCACCCTGAGTACTAGCTCGATGATTTATTGTTCCTTGGAATTGGATTTTTGCTTAAGAAAAAGTGCAATGCAATGTTATCTGTTTAATGTATTAATCAGTTTAACCTTGTTCAACTTATTGAATTTATATCCTGCCCTCCTCTTTAACTACTTCTCTATTTTCATTCCAATGCTCATAAATCTTCTGCCGAGTTCATAATTTAGACATCTCCAAGCAGTGATTCGTTCTTAGTCTTCATTACGTAGACATGACGTCATTGGTTCTTCAACAGGGGCGAGCTGCAATTTCGTCCCCTTTGGAATGAAGACTTATGGAAAGAAAGAACATTAATCAGCGAGCCCGTACGTCATGGTAACGGAGAAATATCATTTTTAAATTTCAAATTTCTAGTTATCATAATCGAGCCTTTACAGAGCAGTTTTGAAAGTTTAGAAAGTTGTTAAGATGAGGGTATTTTCCAGTGCACGGACGCATCAAATAAATGTAAAGTACAGCGAGTATCAAAATGATTTTTCATTTTCTTCTGCAGGTAAGTTGGTGCTGTCTTCAAGGTTTGGTGACTCTCTGTTCCAGTCTCAATGTGCCGTAGGAGCGCTGTAGCGCTCAATCTGTGAAATAGCATCGGATGGATTGGAAGAGACGGTACTATCCCATGGCCTCCGCGATCACCTGACCTTAACCCAATGCGTGCGCGCAGTACAAGCAGTTGCAAGTGTCACTCCCCAAATGTTTGGTGGGAGAATGAATACCGATTGGACATTTTGCTTGGCACAGGAGGTGACCATATTGAGTGTCTAAAGACCGCACTGTACTTAAAAACGTTTTGCCTCATACAGTTGAGTGCAGGGTAATAATTTGGGAATCACGCTGTATTTTAAATACATAAGCTGTTAGAATGTTAGCAGCTGAAAAACAATTTGGTGTGTTTCCTTGTATTACTTCTCCTGACAACAAAGGCGATGCCATTGGGGGTTCGAAAGACGAACCTTGCCCCCAGTTTTAAGTTCCGCACCCCTTCTGCACAGCCAGTCTTCGCCGTAGTACTAACAACAAAGCCAAATAAAAGAGAATGAGAATAATTACAAAATATCGATCTGGTAGCGTTGCCAGCTAAAGTAATGTGCCCCTAAAATGATTATATCAAAATTGTAATTATAATATTTAACATGAATAGCACTAATTGTCTTAAATTCGGATGAAGCAAAATTAGTTGTTTCTAAGAGATGACGTCATAGACCTGCAGTCTTTGCTCTTGGCTGTATTAAAAGTAAGAATGGTGCCTCCTCTCGAAACTTGTGCATTTATTTTAATTTTATTACACAAAAACAAATGATTTATTGACGTAAAATGACATAATGGCGCACGAGCGCCTCAGCGGTAAGAAAGGAAAGTAAAAAGTGTTAGTTGCGGTGAACTAAAGTTTACAGTTAATCATTTTGAAATATAATTCAGTTAAAGTTACTTTAATCCGTAAATTAATTTTACAGTTACTACATGTTTCTGCATGAAATCTAAGCCAGCCGTTCCGTTTTGCTGATGACCATCTAAAATCATTATTTTTATTAAATTATACTAACTCTCGTGTGTTTAAATGTTAAAAATAGAGGGCAGGAACTTCAGAGCGAATCTTTATACTTGAAGAAGTTACATCGACAAAAATGTTGCTCGTAACAAACGTATGTAGTGTCTGAGGATTAACATTTTTTTTATTTTTTTTAGCAAACTGTAATTTGGTCATTACTAGGAACTATCGCATTTTGAAAATAAAATTTATCAGCTTAAGATCAAAGTAACTTTTTCATTGATAGTTGGATGGTAACAAATCGGCCTGTCAATTAATGGGTGTTGCTGAAGGCTTTAGGTTTTCAGAAATGTAAAAATTAAAGTATAATATGTAGTAGGAAATCTCCGTAGGCCTTCTGGTTCAAAATCCATTGACATCCGTTTAGAGTCAACCTGGACTGTGGACGAGTGGTTGCGCTACGACGCTAGGGGTCCCGGGTTCGAATCCTGGCCTGGGCATGGATGTTTCTGAGTGTGCATTCATCAATTTCATCATATCATCCCTCATTCCCATCTTTGCAAATTAGCCAAAAGTGGCACAAAAAGTGAAGGAAAATAAAGCAAATCAAACCAAACCAAGATTCAACCTGGATATTTTTTTATACGCGAAAACGTCTCTTAGAAATGTGACTTCGCTATATTTCGCGAAGACATGAATTTAAAACCTCACGGATCCACTAAATTTTCTTTTAAACATCAAATACCTTTAACTTTGCAGCATTTGGTCACATTTTGCTGTTATCGAAATTCCGAAAATATGCAATCTCATTGTAAAAAAGTAAATGTTTGTTTGGTTACTGCTGTAGTTACCTGAAAGATGTAACTGAGTTACAGTAACTAATTTTAAAAAGTAAGTAGTTACTCCAAATGGTAACTGCTACTTGCAACGCAATTACAAATAATTCGTTACTTCCAAGCTACGATAGGGCGTCTGACGGACACCGGGTTCGATTCCCTGTTCGGTTCGAAATAAGTTTGAATTGATGTTTTAAATCCACTTTATGCACAGATAGGATAATAGGGACTGGACCTACAGTTTAAGTGGGATATGAGCCACTGTACAATGTGCCTCCACCAGGTATCGAAGCCCCTTGATTACAAGGAGAATACGTTACCACTACGAAATTAGGGAAGCGGTTCGGAATAAGGTATTGTTTATTAAGGTAATATTTGCTACGTCAGTCCATGAAATTTGAAATGATTAGCTTTCGTAGTCCCTGAGATGTCAATAGCTCAAGAAAGGGAGTTATTTATATTTCTCTCTCTCTCTCTCTTCATTCATTTATTTCTGCTTGATTTTCCATTTATATTGTACTTCTCTCTCTCTCTCTCATCTATGTATTTCTGCTCCATTTTTATTCTCTCTCTCTCTCTCTCTCTCTCTCTCTCTCTCTCTCTCTAGTTCTAGACTGAAAAACACTAGCCAGAATATGTGATGACGACAGTAGTAACACCGACTCGTCTACTTCGTCGATTTGGTGCCAAGTAGTGTATTTGGTGTCTGCACCGTTTGCACTACGTTCTGGAGCGGTGTAATGTGTGGTGTATGGTCACATGGTAAGTGCTAATTAATAAAATGAACGTTTAAAGCAGCAGACAGGCATCTGTTGAATCTTCTGAACTTGAACACCGCCTTTCATCTACTTGATTGAACGACATTTCCTTGCACCAGCCTGATACCGGAATGCACCTGCACTACACCTATTGTCAAAAAGTGCAGAGAGTTAGATGGGGCTAGTATGGAAGTTGTAGGCGAGACTTGCTATCATCTCAAATATTTAAATGTACATCGGTCTCACGTGAGTAACAAAGGTGCTTTTTGACTCAGAGCCTGGTGAAATAACCCCACGAGGTGCCGAGGGTGTAAACTGTGATTGGGACAGCACGTGTGGAATGTACCGAACGTATTCTTGTCTTTAATGGATCTTTCACCACCGGGGGAATCTACGAAGTGCTACAAGAGGAAGGAAAGTGCACTTAGCAACACACGTAAGAGTCCTCGACTTGAGCAAGTGTAAGAACATCGACTACACAAAAATCATTGCAGTATTAGAACTGGTTTCGGACTTAGAATCACTAGGTATGATTTAATTTGGAGTCATTCTTTAGAAACTTGAGGAAAACCAGAATAGATGGAATAAAGCTACCTTCACTTAAGCTTGACAATCTAAAGATTGTACATCCCGACACGGAGCTCTTTAGATTTGTAGAAACCACGTGCCCAAATACAACGCGGATAGTTGTGAATATTGACAATATTCATCACGTTTCCTTTTCTCAAGGTCATCCTCATCCAGTCCGTCGCAAATAATTACCACGAGGCAGATGTATGTGCACTTTCGCCAGACCTGAGATCAAAACTAACTGTTTTGTGGGTGTGGCGAATAATGATGAAATATTCAAATTAAAACCAATATTTAAAGCGTGTCTGAATCTTCATAGTTTTGCATCGCGTGCCACCTGTTTCTTGTGGGCTGATCCATTCTCAAGTCACGTGTTTCTCATTAAATTTTCTGACTCTGATTCATTAAATGAAAATATCCCTGGAGAGCTTTCACTGAAAATTATAAGAGTGCACACCAACATAGGGTTCTTCGCTGTAAATTATGTAATTGGAAGGTCAATTGAAGAAACTGTGTTCAATTAGGAAACATCCAAGCATGCAGCGATTTTACGTACGTGACGTATTCGTCGAAAGTGAAGAAGAATTGAGTTACTTCCTTCAGATCTAATTACGTAAACGATGTTGGAAATTCAAAAGTCAATTAGCAATGCACGTCAAGAATTTTAGGCTGAAGTTTATTTTACATCATTAATGAGAGACGTTCACCAAAGTGCCCGACTACTTTTTTTGACTCTTATTGTTTGATTTGACATAGAATTTTTTTTAACTTTTAATTTTTCACTAATTCTTCCTTGTTGCCTCAGCAGAATCACCCTTTAAACCACCAATGTTTGTCCTTTTCCGATATGGGGCCATCCACACCCTCTTGTGGCGTGTTGACAAAACATGAGCGAGCTATCACTTTGGCCAGTGTGTAACCAAGGAAGCAGGACCCCGAAACAGAAACAGGTGACCTTGAACCATCCAATGAGAGGCTACTTTATATCGAGGGAAACTTTTTAGCTCCAATCTGCAGGGGCAAAATAACAGTCGAGTATCAAGCGAGGTCAGATGATATACTCAGTGTTTCGAACTTCACGATTAAGTGTCCACGTATACTGTATGCATTGTAGCAGATCAATCAAGTGGGTTATATTTTAAAATACACTATAAAGTTTCGGTAAATGTCTGTTATATCGGAAACAAATTTCTTCATTTTTACAGAAGAAACTACTTACGGAAATGAGTTTCTGTAGCATTTTGAAAGTTCGTGGGAGGTATTATCTCACCGTAGAATGCTGCACAACAAGAAATAAGCACTTTTGATATAATAAACTTGCATTTTGTGCAAAGCGAGAACATTATGCCGTTGTTTCCATTATGTACCTGCAGATTGCGCGAGCGTCGAAAGTCACGCAGTCTCGCCAGTGTTTCCAAACGTGCCTTTTTTTTAACTATGCTTACCTAACCTAACCTTGCCGGAAATGGTCCGTGGGGCTATCGTGAATGGTTTTTGGGGCTATCGTGAATGGTTTTTGGGGCTATCGTGGATGGTTTTTGGGACTATCCGTGAATGGCTTTTTGGGCTATCGTGAATGGTTTTTGGGGCTATCCGTCAATGGTTTGTGATGACATAATGAACACGAAATTAGGTATTTTTCGGTTAAGAAGGTTGAAACACTGCATAAACACTCCAAATTGAGAAAACACAAGCACGACGCGCGATGATCCACAGCTGTGCGCGCCATATTGTATGTTCCGCAACGGAAGAAAGGACCCAATAGAATTACTCGTAATGTGAAAAATCGAAGTTATTTTCATGTAAAAGGCATAATTGCACCTTCAACTATGTTCCGCAATACACAATTGGTAAGTACGGACCATTTGAAACTGAAAATATCCGATAGAAATGTGTCTCCGATATAAAATACATTTACCAAAGTCTGAAAGAACAGTAGACGCATGACATAAAATACAATTTATGTACGAACAGTTCACCCTGAGTACTAGATCGATGATTTATTGTTCTTTGGAATTGGATTTTTGCTTAAGAAAAAGTGCACTTTCTCTCATAATTGTTCACTATAATATGCAATGTTATCTGTTTAACATATTAATCAGTTTAACCTTGTTCAACGTATTGAATTTATATCCTGCCCTCCTCTTTAACTACTTCTCTATTTTCATTCCAATGCTCATAAATCTTCTGCCGAGTTCATAATTTAGACATCTCCAAGCACTGATTCGTTCTTAGTCTTCATTACGTAAACATGACGTCATTGGTTCTTCAACAGGGGCGAGCCGCAATTTCGTTACTTTAGAATGAAGACATATGGAAAGAAAGAACATTAATCAGCGAGCCCGTACGTCATGGTAACGGAGAAATATAATTTTTAAATTTCAAATTTATAGTTATCATAATCGAGCCTTTACAGAGCAGTTTTGAAAGTTTAGAAAGTTGTTAAGATGATGGGATTTCCCAGTACACGGACGCATAAATAAATGTAATGTACAGCGAGTTTCAAAATGATTTTTCATTTTCTTCTGCAGGTAAGTTGGTGCTGTCTTCAAGGTTTGGTGACTCTCTGTTCCAGTTTCAATCTGCCGTAGGAACGCTGTAGCTGCTGAATCTGTGAAATAGCATCGGATGGATTGAAAGAGACGGTACTATCCCATGGCCTCCGCGATCACCTGACCTTAACCCAATGCGTGCGCGCATCACACAAGCAGTTGCAAGTGTCACTCCCTAAATGTTTAGTGGGAGAATGAATACCGATTGGACATTTTGCTTGCCACTGGAGGTGGCCATATTGAGTGTCTAAAGACCGCATTGTACTTAAAAACGTTATGCCTCATAGTTAAAATCTGGCGTTTCAATAAAGTTATAAACAGTTGAGATTCAGGGTAATCATTTTGGAATCACGCTGTATTTTAAATACATAAGCGGTTATAATGTTAGCAGCTGAAAAACAATTTGGTGTGTTTCGTTGTATTACTTCTCCCGACAACAAAGGCGATGCCATTGGGGGTTCGAAAGGCGGACCTTGCCCCCAGTTTTAAGTTCCGCACCCCTTCTGCACAGCCAGTCTTCGTCTTAATACTAACAACAAAGCCAAATAAAAGAGAATGAGAATAATTACAAAATCTCGATCTGCTAGCGTTGCCAGCTAAAGTAATGTACCCCTAAAATGGGTATATCAAAATTGTAATTATAATATTTAACATTAATAGCACTAATTGTCTTAAATTCGGATGAAGCAAAATTAGTTGTTTCTAAGAGATGACGTCATAGACCTGCAGTCTTTGCTCTTGGCTGTATTAAAAGTAAGAATGGTGCTTCCTCTCCAAACTTGTGCATATATTTTAATTTTATTACACAAAAACAAATGGTTTATTGACGTAAAATGACATAATGGCGCACGAGCGCCTCAGCGGTAAGGAAGGAAAGTAAAAAGTGTTAGTTGCGGTGAGCTAAAGTTTACAGTTAATCATTTTGAAATATAATTCAGTTACAGTTACTTTAATCTGTAAATTAATTTTACAGTTACTACATGTTTCTGCATGAAATCTAAGCCAGCTGTTCTGTTTTGCTGATGACCATCTAAAATCATTCTTTTTATTAAATTATACTAACTCTCGTGTGTATAAATGTTAAAAATAGAGGGCAGGAACTCCAGAGCGAATCTTTATACTTGAAGAAGTTACATCAACAAAAATGTTGCTCGTAACAAATGTATGTAGTGTTGAGGATTAATATTTTGTTTATTCTTTTAGCAAACCGTAATTTGGTCGTTACTAGGAACTATCGCATTTTGAAAATGAAATTTATCAGCTTAAGATCAAAGTAACTTTTTCATTGATAGTTGGATGGTAAGAAATCGGCATGTCAATTAATGGGTGTTGCTGAAGGCTTTAGGTTTTCAGAAATGTAAAAATTAAAGTATAATATGTAGTAGGAAATCTCCGTAGGCCTTCTGGTTTAAAATGCATTATAAGTACAGACATCCGTTTAGAGTCAACCTGGACTGTGGAGGAGTGGTTGCGCTACGACGCCAGGGGTCCCGGGTTCGAATCCTGGCCTGGGCATGGATGTTTCTGAGTGTGCATTCATCAATTTCATCATATCATCCCTCATTCCCAACTTTGCAAATTAGCCAAAAGTGGCACAAAAAGCGAAGTAAAATAAAGCAAATCAAACCAAACCAAGATTCAACCTGGACATTTTTTTTATACGCGAAAACGTATCTTAGAAATGTGACTTCGCTATATTTCGCGAAGACATGAATTTCGCATTACGTAGTCAGTTTTATACTTTATCGCGGACTTTAAAACCTCACGGGTCCACTAAATTTTCTTTTAAACATCAAATACCTTTAACTTTGCAGCATTTGGTCACATTTTGCTGTTATCGAAATTCCGAAAATATGCAATCTCATGGTAAAAATGTAAATGTTTGTTTGGTTACTACTGTAGTTACCTGAAAGATGTAACTGAGTTACAGTAACTAATTTTAAAAAGTAAGTAGTTACTCCAAATGGTAACTGCTACTTGCAACGCAATTACAAATAATTCGTTACTTCCAAGCTACGATAGGGCGTCTGACGGACACGTGAGACAACCGGGTTCGATTCCCTGTTAGGTTCTAAATAACTTTGAATTGATGTTTTAAATCCACTTTATGCACAGATAGGATAATAGGGACTGGACCTACAGTTTAAGTGGGATATGAGCCACTGTACAATGTGCCTCCACCAGGTATCGAAGCCGGGGCCCCTTGATTACAAGGAGAATACGTTACCACTACGAAATTAGGGAAGCGGTTCGGAATAAGGTATTGTTTATTAAGGTAATATTTGCTACGTCAGTCCATAAAATTTGAAATGATTGGCTTTCGTAGTCCCTGAGATGTCAATAGATCAAAGAAAAAACTTTGTCTTAATTGCACGTTGTGTTCAGATAGGCTAATCGAGGCTGGACCTACAGTTTTTGATTGATTGAGTTGGTGTTTTAAGTCCACTTTTTGCATAGTAAGGCTACAACTGGACCTACAGTATTGTTGTTGTTGAGTTGTTGTTTTAAGTTCACTTTATGCACAGTATGGCTAATCGAGACTGGACCTACAGTTTAAAGTGGTATCCGAACCACTTGTGCCTGGACCTACAGTATAAAATTGGATGTGAGCCATCTTTCAACACGCCATTAATAGAATTGAATCAAAACGAGGGTTCGCCTCTACAAGTGGAGAGAAAAGATACGACACAAAACAAACAGTATTTTTATGACATTTGCTAATCAGTCGGTGCGAAAAAGGGAAAAAAACAGTGGTAAAAGCGTTCCTTTGCTTGCTTGCAACAACTATACCGTAAGCAAGTCAATATTGTAACCCCTGCAGGTGGGCTGTGGTTTTGTAATAGTTATCTCTGGGAGCAAGGAAAATGCATATATTATCTAGAGCAACGACAAAACAGAGTGTCATGAAATTTGTTTTTAGAAGTTTGCAAGAGTTGTCAGTTTAGGTAGCAGTTCGTTTTCAGTATGGGGTATCTTGTATTCCAGTAAATTGTCTGGGACTAGCATGGCGAAATGTATGTTGCTCAACAACGATTCCAATTCGTAGAATCGTAATAAGGAAGAAAGGTACTAATGAAATAGGCCAATTTTTCTTCTATAATTCATCTGTAATTAATCCTCTATATCTTTCGACCTCTTTGTCACTTTCCACTCAATATTTCTCTAATGCTGCCTTCCCACTCTTTCTGCCTTTCTCACTCTCCTTCTGTTCCAATCCAACTCTCAATTCTGTCTTCCCAACTCTCTTTCTGCCTTCCCAGTCTCCTTCTGTTTCCATCCAACTCTCTTTCCGCCTTCTAACTCTCTTCCTGCCTTTCCCACTCTCATTCTGCCTTCCCAACTCTCTTCCTGCCTTCCTACTCTCTTTCCGCCTTCTAACTCTCTTTCTGCCTTCCCAGTCTCCTTCTGTTTCCATCCAACTTTCTTTCCGCCTTCTAACTCTCTTTCTGCCTTCCCACTCTCATTCTGCCTTCCCAACTCTCTTCCTGCCTTCCTACTCTCTTTCCGCCTTCTAACTCTCTCTCTGCCTTTCCCACTCTCCTTCTGTTCCCATCCAACTCTCAATTCTGTCTTCCCAACTCTCTTCCTGCCTTCCCAGTCTCCTTCTGTTTCCATCCAACTTTCTTTCCGCCTTCTAACTCTCATTCTGCCTTCCCAACTCTCTTCCTGCCTTCCTACTCTCTTTCCGCCTTCTAACTCTCTTTCTGCCTTCCCAGTCTCCTTCTGTTTCCATCCAACTCTCTTTCCGCTTTCTAACTCTCTTTCTGCCTTCCCACTCTCATTCTGCCTTCCCAACTCTCTTCCTGCCTTCCTACTCTCTTTCCGCCTTCTAACTCTATTTCTGCCTTCCCAACTCTCTTCCTGCCTTCCTACTCTCTTTCAGCCTTCTAACTCTCTTCCTGCCTTCCCAGTCTCCTTTTGTTTCCATCAACTCTCTTTCCGCCTTCTAATTCTCTTTCTGCCTTCCCACTCTCATTCTGCCTTCCCAACTCTCTTCCTGCCTTCCTACTCTCTTTCCGCCTTCTAACTCTCTTTCTGCCTTTTCAACTCTCTTTCTGTCTCCCTATTATCTTTCTACCTCCTGTCATTTTTCCTTTCCCAAATCTTTTTCTGCCTACCCAACTTTCTATCTGATCTGTCTTCCCAACTCTCTTCCTCTCATCTTTCTACCTTCTCAACTTCCTTCATGCCTCCCCACCTCCTTCTCTATCTTTCGCTTGGTCCTTTTCTTTCTCCTTTAATATCTCTCCAATAACCCTGCCTTTCGCCCTTTCCTCTAAACTCCAATTCTCACTCCCTCTTTTATTTCCTGTTTGGCTTCTTCTATGAAATATTGAGAATCAAACTGAAAGGAAACACAAAGTACGTCACGCTGAAAAAAAAATCACATGCATGAAAAGGGGTGATTCAGAGAGCGGTAGAGACAAAAGCGAGACCAACAGGTGTTCATCGCAATTTACGATTATAGGAACGCTGTTCGAAAAGGGGGGGAAAATAATAAAAGAAACCCAGGGACAAGCTTTTCATTCCATTTTTCGCACCGACGGCGCTAAGCTCCCGTGCTGACCCCTGCATGCATAGAATTTATCAATATGTCACCGGCAGCCTGTGCCGACGGGATGATGTCCCCCCCCCCTGTAGCTGCAGATTGTCGCCCGGTACATGTGTTAATTAGCAGAATGGACGCGACAGCTGAGATTTAGAGAGGCAGGTCTGGCCGGACTATTTTCTTCCCAGTGCGCAGTCGCTCAAATAGATCTGTCACGGTGTATACACGGTGTACCAGAAGCGATAGCGCAAACTTAAACTGTGAAAAGTACACGATAGTAGAAGCAAAAATGTCTCAGTAAGCATGAGGTCGCAAACGAACCGCTTGCGAGAAAATTGCGAATGTGTGGTTACGATCCGTGACAGACTTGATTTCTTGTGCACATCTTGTGCTTTGCACGTGTGAGATCTCGTAGTTCTACTTAGTATAACTTGACAAGTTTAAAAACAAGACGCTGCAAATAGCTGTGTGCGCATCTCACACCACATTTCCCCACTCCATTCTCCGCAGCTACGTTGGTTCGCAGTGTTGCAACCTGGAGGGAGCGGAATGGTCTGAGGATTTTCAACGAAATTTGTATTCGCTTTTTTGGGCTGTTTTCTACCTGTCTGAGTACAGAACTTCAGCTCACCTTTCGCTAACGACTCTTTTCCTTCTTTTAAAACTTTAACTCCCCGATGGCGCAGTGGTAGCATCGTCGCCTTGTAATCAAGAGATCCCTGGTTCGATTCCCGGTGGAGGCATATTGTGGTTCGGATCCCACATTAAACTGTACGTCCAGTCCCGATTAGTCTTACTGTGCATAAAGTGGACTTAAAACAACAAATCAATCCAATCCAATTCTTTTAAAACTTGAGAAACCATCCATTTAGATAATCCCGTGGAGGCGATTGTGGACTCGACAACATTATACTTAATTTTATGTAATTCCTTCTGATTTCGCAAATATGTTGCAACATTGTAAACAATTTATCTGGCCTGTCCTCTAATTGGCTTTCCAGAGCAGATTGTGGATTTCGTTGGACCCGGCATGATTTGATTTTTGCAAATCAAAAATATGCAGCCAAGAGTAAAGCAAGAACATTTCAATGCTTTAAAAAAGAACACAGGCAAGCGTATTATCAGATTGCTTTCTTGTAGTGATTGTTGTACGATAAACAAAAGAACCCCCACCCCACTCGACTTTTTTAAAAAAAACAGGCCACTGCTCGATGTCGCATTCAGAAAATGAAGTCATTCGCCCAGAAGTTTCTCTTCGTTAAAAACCTTAACGCGCGTGCGTAATACTACAGTTAATGATCCGCGCACCGCACGCATTTTCAAATTAAATCAAATGAACCACTGATAAACTGACATGAGCCGGCATCGTCAATCTACACTGTAAAAATCGTTTGTCATATTTGTTTTAGCTTAATTTTGCTGAGTTGGCACAACTCCTACTCTCAAGGCCAGACTAGTACGTAGAAATGTGGTGGGGAGGATGACGTAATAGGAAGTGCTTCCCAGCGATCTGCGCATATCGGGACTTAACTTGTCAGGCTATAACAAATAACAGAATTAAAAGGTTTACCTCGATAGACTGTTGCTTTATTATCAAGGACTATTATACTGTGCAGTAAGTTACATGTTCGGCAGTGTTTAGTATTAAACAAAGAAACCTCTGACTGCGCAAAAGACAAGCGTACGTTTTTGAACCCATGAGCCTTTTTTGCTTCTACTATCGTATACTTTTCACAGTTTAGTTTGCGACATCACTTCTGATACACCCTGTATACGTCGCGCATTATTATTTATTACATTCTTAGAGGAGCCTTAAGTGAATCGACGGTTTTCATCAGGTGCGGTTGATAGAGTGGTGAATTTAACGGCTTGGGACATATTTGATATGTTCTAGATCTCATCCCCTCATCCCTAGTATGGTTATGGTTACTTCCTGACTTTACATATCTTGATTTGTAAAGCACTGGTCTTAGATAATGAATGTACCAAGTATCACTCTACCCAGAAGAGAAGGAAACTCTGGTGCCGTCGAATTTTCAACCCTTAGCACGCATGGGTAGTTTCTCTCGCGCGCTCTATCGTTACATGGGTATGTGTCACGTTTTTTAAATATCTCTCTTAATTCTTTTCTCTCTCTTTCTCTTTGTGCTGTTTTTATACATATCTAGTCCTCTCTCCTCCTGCCTCGTTTCTTTATTTCTCTTTCTCATTCTCGACTCTCTATTTCAAACCTTTCATTTTATACCACTCTCCCTCTTCTTCACGTCTCTATCAATTCCTTCTTTATTTTTATCCTGTTTGCTTTCTCTTTGCTTTCTGGATTCCTTATTTCTATTCTCTATTTCATTTTCTCTCTCTCTCTGTCTCTTCCTCACGCCTTCATTCTCTTTCTCTGTCTATCCATTTTTTATTTCTCTTCTTTTTCTCTCTATAGCTTCTTTGTTTCTTTTCATTTTTTCTTTCGCTTCCCTGTTTCCCTCCTCTAACTTCTTTTTTCTCTCTCGCATCTTTATTTGGCTTTCTTTCTCCGTCTCCCGCTTCTTTATTTCTCTCCTCTTTTCATTTCTCATTCTCGCTTCCTTTTTATCTTTCTATCCTTTGCTTCTCTATTTACATCCTCTTTCCTGTTCTTTCTTTCTGTCTCCCTTTGCCTCGCATCTTTATTTCGTTTTATATCCATCTCTCACGTCTTTCTTCCTCTCCTTTCCTTCTCTCTCTCTCTCCTGGTCCGTTCGATACCCTGTTGAGAGACATAGAGGAAAAGGTCTAAATATGGGCCCCCCTTTTTACGTTGTCACTTTCGTAGGGAAAAAATTAATATATCAAGCACCTACCTTTAAAATGCATATCTATGAAATATATACTTAAATGTAATAGCATGTTAAAGTATAGAAGGTCTCCATTTCTTTATTAAAAAAAAGAAATTTCCAAAAAAAACGGTAAAATGATGTATTTCAAAATTGTGATCTAATATGGGCTACTAGTGGCAATATCACAAAAAGCAATTAAAATTTTAAAAAACAGTCATTTATCGCTAAAACATTAGACAATTCATATTTATGAATAATCTGTTGCTTTGAAAATCAAGCGGAATGGGAAAAATCGAAATTAGGAAAAACATTCAAATATTTGTTGAAAATGTGATCTCAACATTAGACCTCATGTCATAGCCAATATTTAGACCATCACGCTATTTTTCTTCTTCAATTTATTTTCGCTCTCTGTGGCACATATTTCACAAACAAATCATGGCATTATAAAAGCCCACATTTGTTTTATGTACCGCTAATATCATAACTTATACAAAGCAGATAAGAATTCAGAAAACGTTGAGTGAAAACATACCTGCAAAAAGTTTTCGGAGGTCGCAATTCTATAACAGCGTCCAAGGCCAAAACTAACCACCACTTTCTCTTGCGAATTGGAGCCGCAACCTTTGTCCTTGACAGATAACCAGTTCCAATATCCTCTGCCAGGCTGTAACACCAGGAAGCGCTGATAACTCCAAAACCCATATTTAAACCTTCGCCCATATTTAGACCTTCTCCTCTAACAGTTCTGATCTCACTTTAAACTGTAGGCCCATTTCCGATTAGCCTTATTGTGCATAAAGTGGACTTAAGACAAACTCAACCCTTCATTATTTTCCTCTCTCTTGCTGTCTCCCGCTCCTTTTTCTAATTTTCCTTTCTCTCTCTCTCTCGCTATATTTCTATCCCTTTTCTATAGCTTTCTCTCTCTTCTTTAATTTTCCCCTCCTTCTCTTGCTGTTCTTTTTAAATCGTATTTCCTTTCCTTTCTTCCCCAAAACGTTTTGCTTTCTGTTAACAAGTAAACATGATGTGTACGAACACAACTTTTCTTGTGCTTTGCAATTTTGAAAAATGACCCCATACTTTTCACGAAAAATGCATCACTTCGGCCAGTTCGATTCGATTCGGTCTTCCTTATAAAATATTTGAAGCAGAGCAAGCTCCACAAGGACGACGGCCTCCGCACGAACCATAAATTTTGAAAGGAGAGCAAAGCTGTATGCGTTATCATGATATACACGCAGAACATACGCAAATGACGTTTCCCGTCAAGGCCGATAGAGGACTCTGCGTTCAGCCAGCGGTCATTCTGTTCATGATGTACCGAAGCTGACAGGAAACTAAAACGGACAGCAGGAGGAAGTTGGTTGTGTTACATTCAACAAAGCTCGAATTGGCATGACCTTCCCGTCATTTCCAGAATGAGCTACACAGTACGTAACAAGTAAGAGAAACAAATTGGCTGAACTGTAGTTTAGTGGAAGCAGTGTAATGGAGCTTATTTCCAGCAGGTATTGCCGGCTAGAGCAGAAGAACATGATAATGCCGGAAGTGTGATATTTACGGACCTATAATGACGCAGGAAATATTAGGGCGTTAAAAGCAGTGGGGGGGGGGGGGGGGTGGTTCGTAAATTTCAGCGGACGACTCCGCCTCCTCAAATGGATCACAATGTTTATGTTTTCCTGTAAATATTAAGAGTTAAGACAACATGAAAGTTTATTGAAGTAAAGAAACGTGCCTGCGTAGTTGCAAACACTTCAGTATGTTCCACGTAAATTAAGCCTCGGATGTACCTTTGGCCGACAAGGCAGCGGTTTTCAAAGTTCTCTGTACTTTGGAAAACCCGATATATGATATTTTAAAATTTGAAACATTACATATGTTTAGAATTCCTTCTACAGCATTCACGTGAATCGTCGTGTGGTTCGTTTTCGCTCTAGATTGATTGAAGTCCACTTTATGCACAGAAAGGCTAACCTGGACTGGGCCTACAGTTTAAAGTGTGAACCGAACACGTGTCTCCACCAGGTATCGGACCCGGGACCCCTTGATTACAAGGCGACGACGCTACCACTGCGTCATTGAGTTGAGGTGGCCTACTTTCGCTCCAGTACTATCAATAGTTTAATAGGATTACATAGCCACGAAACTATTGAGAATATCTAAATAACAGCGAAAGCGAACCACGCGAAAATTCACGATAACGCTCTAGAAGAGATTCTATAGCCTGACAAGTTAAATCCCGATATGCGCAGATCGCTGCGGAGCACTTCCTATTGCGTCATCCTCCCCACCACTCTTCTACGTACTGGTCTGGCCTTGAGACTACGAGTGGCGCCAACTCAGCAAAATTAAGCTAAAACAAATATGACAAACTATTCTTACTGTGTAGATTGACGATGCCGGCTCATATTAGTTTATCAGTGGTTCATTTGATTTAATCCGGTCTTTGAAAATGCGTGTGGTGCGCGGATCGTAAACTGTAGTATTGCGCACGCGCGTTAACGTTTACAACGAAGAGAAACTACTGGGCGAATGACTTCATTTTCTAAATGCGACATCGAGCAGTGGCCTGTTTTTTTGTTGTTTTTTTTAAAAAAAGGCCGAGTGGGGTTGGGGTTATTTTGCTTATCGTACAACAATCACTACGAGAAGGCAATCCGATAACACGCTTGCCTGTGTTCTTTTTTAAAGCACTGAAATGCTCTTGGCTGCATATTTTTTAAATGCAAAAATCAAATCATGCCGGGTCCAACGAAATCCACAATCTGCTCTGGAAAGCCCCTTAGACGACAGGCCAGATAAATTGTTTACAATGTTGCAACATATTTCCGAAATCAGAAGGAGTTACATAAACTTAAGTATAATGTTGTCGAGTCCACAAGCGCCGCCACGTGAGTATCTAAATGGATGGTTTCTCAACTTTTAAAAGAATTGGATTGGATTGATTTGTTGTTTTAAGTCCACTTTATGCATAGTAAGGCTAATCGGGACTGGACGTACAGTTTAAAGTGGGATCCGAACCACTATATGCCTCCACCGGGAATCGAACCAGGGATCCCTTGATTACAAGGCGACGATGCTACCACTGCTCCATCGGGGAGTTCAAGTTTTAAAAGAAGGAAAAGAGTCATTGGCGAAAGGTGAGCTGAAGTTCTGTACCCAGACAGGTAGAAAAAGCGAATACAAATTTCGTTGAAAATCCTCAGACCATTCCGCTCCCTCCAGGTTGCAACACTGCGAACCAACGTCGCTGCGGAGAATGGAGTGGGGAAATGTGGTGAGAGTTGCGCAACAGCTATTTGCAGCGTCTTGTTTTTAAACTTGTCAAGTTATAAGCATGTAATGTTTCAGATTTTAGAATTTCACTGCGGTTTTCCAAAAGAAGAGAAAAATCTAAAACAGTTGCCCAGGCGTCGGCCCAAGTTCCCAGTTCCGGACTCTGGGCACGGGTGTTCTTTGTGAGTGCCCATTCATCAATGTCATGCAGTCGTTACTCACCCTCATCGTTGCGATTAGCCAAAAGTGGCAGAAGATCCACACTAAATTACAAGAATACAAATATGTTGTTGTTGATTTGGTTCATTTAACTTCGAATTTCTGCCACTCTGGCTAATCGCGAAGATGAGTACGAGTGACGATATGAGGAAAGGAACACCCATGCCCAGAACGCGATTCGAACCCGGGACCCCTGGCGTCGAAGCGCGGTGTGCTAACCACTCTGTCACGGAGGCCGGCGTACCTTTATGGAATTTTCAGTATTTTAACATTTCGGTGTGTCCATTCACTACTATCAGAATCACTGAACAATCTACAACCCCTTCAGCCTAAATACAATTGCAAAAAAAGAAATAGAGAATAACAACCTAAACTTACTACGTAATTCAACAACTATCAAAAGATAGCAAAAGAAGGAGCAATTAATGTAATATAATTAAGAAAATATATTTGTCACTTTTTCAATCACGGCTTGTTTCCAAAGTTCAGTTACGGTATAAGCGGGCAAAATAGCAAAACCCGTTCAATAAAATAGTAAACGAAGTGGCGGACTCTGGTGTCGAAATCCAGAAACAGAGCCATAGAGTGCAGTTTTATTTATATATATATATATATATATATATATATATATATATATATATATATATATATATATATATATATATAGGCTGACCCAATTAAAACGACGGATTTAATATGCTTAAGAAAATACTGTATCTTTACAAAATGGCAAATATTTTTACATCATTACAACGGGTAAATGTTCCGATTTAAGAATGAAATATTTTTTGGACTGGCAATAACACTGTCACGCACAATAACGATGTTCTCAACAGACCGGTTAGATTGAGAGCGCGGTGTTTTAATGTCTGCTGTTTCTTCAAATTTCTGGATCAACTTGCGAACTTACTCTCACTAGTTGCACATTCACGTCCATGGATTGCAAAAAGCTTCCTTAAAGTCTCTGCATAACACTCGCCATTCTTGTAATGAGTTTTCACTATCAAAACTTGATGTTCCTTTGCGTAACCCTCCATGTCAACTAAGCTGCAACTATCACTGATAAAGGTATTGTTAGAACATGTTGCGTAAATCAAACTTGGCATCCTTAAATCGGAGCATTTGCCCGTTGTAATGATGTAAAAATATTTGTCATTCTTGTTTAAAAAAAAAGTGTTCTATTCAGCATATTAAATCCGTTGCTATTATTGGGATATCCTTTATATATATATATATATATATATATATATATATATATATATATATATATATATATATATATATATATATATATATATACTAAAATACAATTTCAGACAACTCCTCAAGCGGCTCTACAAATTCCAAATCAAAAAACTTTAAATTCATGGGAGTTAGCATGGCAACAAAATTGTCAAGATATGATAGAAAAGTAACTTAAAGCAATAAAATATCCATTAAATGTGCTCACATTATAAATAACGTTTCCTATCCTATTTTAATCATGAATGACAAGTAATAAAGTCAGAAAATATACTAGAGGACTAACACAGGATTCGAACACACTACCCTTGGCTTGAAGCACGATACGCTACCAATACAGTACGGAGGTACAGTCAACGGCAAAAGAAAAAAATGTGTACAACTAGATCTTGAAGTACTCGCTACTCTGCAAGGAGTTATGTGTGTTGCCTATGTCTACGCCTTCCAAGGAAGAGATAATTTCAGGATCTAGTTGCCCCGTTTTTTTTTGCCGCTCACTGTACCAACAAACCACACTTCGAACTTTTATGCCAACTGTTTCACGTTAGTCAATGTAACGACGTTAATTATACTCTCTTTGCATTTGACAAATGACAACTGTCGCGCGAGTTTCATAACTACCGGTAACTTAGCAACGCTTCGTAACATCTGCCGTGACCAATGATGTCTCATTATCATTCCCCGCCCACTACGCATTTCGATCCTCTAATTTTTTACTCCGAAAACTTCTGAACACGTTAAACTTTCAGTATTAGCTTACAGAATGACATTTTTCTAATATTTAAGTCAAACTTGCATTAAAGTAGGACTTTTCGTGCATTTGTCTACATACCCATAGAGAGTTATTAGGCAAGTTCAATCTCCTTCTTTTCAAGGTTATTTTCTTGAGGTTACCAGTGTTTCACTTGGAGCTTTGCATAACTAAATAGTGGCGAATTAGCTGCATTCTCCCGTGGGGCACGGGTGATTGTTTGTTTAACCTGCAACGGCGTACGTATGGGTAAAAATTAACCAGACAATATTAGAAAATATTTCTTGATCATTTCTAACGTCTGCCTGGGACCACTCTTCTCAGTAAAATACCCTTTTGGTGAACTTTTCTATGGAAACCTTGAATCTGCTGAGAGACTTCGTTTGTTCTGCTCGCGGAGCTACAGAAACACCTGCCTGGGTAAATTTCACTCACACGTGCACCCATACAATTCAGTTTTGTATTTGAACATGTTCTTTTTATCTCATTTTTATAATTGTGTAATACAATAAAAAATGTTCAAAATTAATAAAATTTGTTTAATCAGTAATGGTATTGTTATTTAAATGCTATAAAACAATCATAATTCGTATTTACGAAGAAATTTTGCTCATGGGTAAAATTTATCTGTCACTTCAATCTCACACACACTGAATAGGGATAATTACGTGCATGAGACTTTCGAACCATGCTGTAGCTCAATTAATATGATGTAATAAGGGCTGGGACTTTTAAATGCGCAGTTTTTTTTAAAGGGATTTTAGTTTTTATTTCATTTATTTTACTTCGCTTCTCTGCTACTTTTGGGTGCGTAATCGCGAAGATGAGGATGAGTGATGATATAATGAAATTGATGAAGAGACACTCGCGAAGAACACCCATGTCCAGGCCGGGATTCGAACCCGGGAGGATTTTCATTTGGTTGCAGTTCTTGTCTATATTTCTATTGCTGAACCAAAAGTTTGCAACCAGATGACCACTTGTTCAATGGTCCAGCAAATGCCGTAGTCATTTCCAATACGAAGGTGCAGACCTCCGTGACGAAGCGGTTTGCACAGCGCGCTACGACGCCAAGGGTCCCGGGTTCGAATTCCTGCCTGGCATGGGTATCCTTTGTGAGCATCCCTTCATGACTTTCATCACTATCATCATCTTCGTGATTAGCCGAAAGTGGCAAAAAAGCGAAGTAAAATAAACCTACAGTTTAAAGTGGGATCCGAACCACTATGTGACTTCACCTAGTACCGAACCCAGAACCCTTTATTACAAGGCGACGGCGTTAACGCTACGTCATCGGGAGGTCAGAGCAAACAAACGTAAATATGAAGGTGAACGCGGTCATAGCTACCAGCCGTTTGCAGCAGCACGCACTGCTCAGCTCCGCCCACTCGCTTTCTCCCCTTCTATACCGTTTTGCGCGGCCTTTCTCTGAAAGAGACTCTGTATTTGTCGATTTCCTTGTATTTACTTCGCTTTTGTGCGCCACTTCTGGCTAATTTACGAAGATGGGTATGAGATGATGAAATTGATGAATGGACACTCAGAAACATCCATGCCCAGGCTAGGATTCGAACCCGGGACCCCTAGCGTCGTAACGCGATATGCTAACCACTCCGCCACAGTCCAGGTTAAATCTAAAGAAAGGGATGTCTCAATTTCCACCAGAAGGTCTAAATAGTGCATTTGCCTTTGGAAAATACACCGCTAAAAGGCTAACTTTGCAAGAATGTATTACTGAGCAGACTGTAAATTGTATTGTCTGCCGTAGACAGAGCAGTCAATTCTTCGATACCTTTTTGATTACGCCTTCTCTCATGACCAATCAACCGCACCGTCCGTCCTTCACAAACAACTGAAACGACCGTAACTTCTCCATCCATGAAATGAAATAAAGCTTTTATTAGATCTATGGGCAGATACTCTCTGCTATTTTGATGGTTCGATGTTTCTTGCTATTTCGAACATTCCATTTCTTCTGCTGAAGAATCCAAGAACGAATTTGATGGGAGTTCTGTGAGTCCGGGCCACCCTAAACAAGTACTAAAATTAAATAATGAAAATATACTTGTTTAGCATTTGTTATAACGGGTGATTTTTTTAACCTGAATCATTTGAATATCTTAAAAAAAATCATCCTACAAAAAAATGTTCCAAATAAAAAGTTGATAGTTTGGAGGGGGAAGTTTAGTGGTGCAACAAAAGAACATCCCCTCCCCCTCTTGTAGGTGGGGCGGGGGGCAACTTTGAAATTTCAAATAGAAACCCCTATTTTTTATTATAGATTCGGATTTTACGGGAAAAAATACATAAGTTTTGTCTGAAACATTTTTTTCGATTCGTGATAGATGGCGCTATAATCGACAAATTTTCATTTCTTGAATGTTTACACTTTAAAACCAATGTATTTCATTTCGCAATTCATTTAAATTCAAAAAATAAAACATTTTTGTTCCAGGACTTGAAATTGTTGTAAAACAAAAAAAAATATTTTGAAAATACAATATTACTCGACAATTCTTACCTCTAGATATCTCGATGGCTAGTAAACTACATTCACTTCTCAATTACATTAAGTGTTCAAAATTCTGACCTTCAACTTCAATACATTTATTGATCCGCGCTTCGAATGAATGTACACAACAATTTAGTCAATATAAATCCATCTTAATAGAGAAAAGAAGGAAATTCACGTTTGAACACTTACAACAATTTTTTTAATATTTTTTTTTTATTATTTTTCTGTTGTAGCTTTGTTAAGCATTTTGACACAACAATAAAAAAATTAAACAAATATCGAATCTAACTTTTAAATGCTGTAAATAGGCGAATTACCAGCTTAATGAAATTTCAAAAGATTTATCAAGAATTAGGACAAAGTTCATGCACGAGAATGTTTTATTTTTTTGAATTTAAATGAATTGCGAAATAAAATACATTGGTTTTAAAGTGTAAACATTCAAGAAATGAAAATTTGTCGATTATAGCGCCATCTATCACGAATCAAAAAAAATGTTTCAGACAAAACTTATGTATTTTTTCCTGTAAAATCCGAATCTGTAATAAAAAATAGGGGTTTCTATTTGAAATTTCAAAGTTGCCCCCCGCCCCACCTACAAGAGGGGGGGGTGTTCTTTTGTTGCACCACTAAACTTCCCCCTCCAAACTATCAACTTTTTATTTGGAACATTTTTTTTGTAGGATGATTGTTTTTCAAGATATGGGTGGAGATAAACAGCGGGCGAGTTGTTTACGTCCAATCACACTCAACCTTCAGCCAATGGGCGCAGCTGTCATTCTGCTCGTCTACTCCACGTGGAGTCCTCGAGCCAATAGGCGCAGCTGTCATTTTGCTCATCTACTCCACGTGGAGTCCTTGAGGCAATGGGCGCAGCTGTCATTCTGCTCGTCTACTCCACGTGGAGTTCTTGAGCCAATGGGCGCAGCTGTCATTTTGCTCGTCTACTCCACGTGGAGTCCTTGAGTCAATGGGCGCAGCTGTCATTCTGCTCGTCTACTATACGTGGAGTCCTTGAGTCAATGGGCGCAGCTTTCATTTTGCTTGTCCAGTCCACGTGGAGTCTCAACCATGCGGTGAATATATTGTTGGAGCTGGTGGGCGCGCTCCGTCGACTTCAAAGCCAGCCGCTCGTTAATGTAGCTAGCGCGTCGACTTTATTTAATTCAAATTTACAATAAGGCAAAGACTTTGAATCAAAATACCAAAGATTTATGCACACTACCAAGTGTAATTTATTGATAAATTGATTTGCTTTATTTTACTTCGCTTTTGTGCCAGTTTTGGCTAATTGCGAATATGGCGATGAGTTAATGATATGATGAAATTAATGAATGGACACTCACAAATATCCATGCCCAGGCCTGGATTCGAATCCGGGACCCCTGGTGTTGTAGCGCGATGTACTAACCACTCCGCCTCGAGGGACGGTACTACTACTTGCAATAATATACATAAAAATATTAATCGTCAACTGATGATACAGCATTCTTTTGTGTCATTCAATAATATTCATTTTTTATCTCTTAATTTCCTTGCAAGGACTGTTTCATACAAATTTTGATGATCGTTACTACACATAAGCTAGATAATGAATACGTGCCGTTATATCACTGTTCTTTTACCTATTCATGTAATAATAACAATACAATATTAATTAATTTACATATAGTAATAACCTATTAATTTAAACATTTATATAGTTATTGTTTTTTTCCGAGACCCTCCCCGAAATACACTTCTAGATCCGTGCTTAGAATCCCGCTACTTGGTTATTTTGCATCGCTCTTCTCTCCCTCTAGGTCTATCGCGACGATGAATTGATGAAATATGTGAACAAACAAACAAAACGTAATATCCGTGCCTCGCCCAGGATTCAAACTCAATATCCCCGAAATTTTAGCTTCCAATTCAGAGTTGTATTTGCATCTTTGTTCTTCTTCGTAGCTTTTTTCACTACTCTTGACTAATCGCGACGATGATGATGAGTGATCAAACACAAATCACAGGCCCTCCCTTCTCTAATTACCAGAATAAAAATAGTTCCTTTCTTCAACGAGTTCTGAATTCATTATTCCAATTTTTATTTTATGTCATATTCGTACAAATTCAAAATACTCTATGAAGACAATTAGGGGTTTGGAGTTGATTCCAACATTCTCAACAACGGATCTTAAAATTATTAATAAATGCTCAAAATCTTTTCAGTAGGCCTATTTGTATTATTTATATTTAGCGCGTCATTTCCGCAATGCTTGGCTAATCGCGGCGATGGAGGCGAATGGCAAGAAGATGAGATGGATGAAGGGATAATCTCAAGCGTACATGGACGACATAACACAATCACCACAGAGGATTGCTTTGACTGGGGGCAAAACGCCAAATCCTCCTCAACCCGTAAACTTTCAGTCCAGGGGGTACTATGTTTTGTCTAATCGAGACATTGTAAACGATTGATGACATGATAACAGTGGCGGCGATTGGGGGGGCGGGGGGGGGAGCAGTTGCTCCTGCACTATGCTAAACCTTATCTTCGAGTGAATATAAACTTTCTTTGCCCCCCCAGTTGTGGCAGCTTGCCCCCCTAGTTTTGGAACTCAATCGCCGCCACTGCAATAAAATTGGCGAAAGAATACCTACGCGGGTATTCGAACCCGGGAAATTCGGTGGCGAGATATAAAGTCAACCACTTAACACGCTTTATCACAGAGAAGGCTTAAAATCTTTTAAAATCTAACTATAAAGTTTACTGTAGATTATAACAGGCAAGATTATTTTTTCCATCAATAATTGAAAATTTCTCTTATTGGTGAAAGTACGTACTTGAGGAATTCAAAGAAAAAATAATAATTATAAAAGAAATATTGAAATTAATGGAAACACTATTAAGCGTTATTCTTTATTTAATTATTGTTATTTATCGTCGCTTTTATGGAACATTTGGCTGATCGCGACGATGAGGACGAGTTAAATGATGAAACTGATGAAGGGGCATGCACAAAGAACACCCATGACCAGGCGGGATTCAAACTCGGAAACTTTGGCTTCTGCTGGTGGATAATTAGCTGATTTATGTATGATAGAATAAACATCATCCATGCCTTACTTAGGATTTGAACATAACACTAGATTTTGTTGACTGACTTTCTCGTAAAGTATCGCATTAACGGTTTGATTTGTGTTCACGAAATCATAGGTAATATTTCACTACATTCAAAGTTTTTTTTTTCTGTTGGAAATAAACAGATGACGCCACGTACAAAAACAGCACATTAATTGCGGTGTTGTATTAGGGAATTCACTTCATACAGACTTTTCTTTGTAATTTTTATACAGATCATTGAGCAACAGTGACATTAGAGCCTTGTTAAAACTTCACTTACATCTACTCAATTGAACCAAGAATTATTAAAAGGACACGTCCATTTTTTGGCGTAAATAAGGTTTTAGTGCGTTCTCATGTTGCTTGTTTATTATTAAAAGGTCTCTAATTCTCCTATTTCTTTGTAGTATTTAGAGCATTTGAAAATATCGTTTATTTTTGAAAGGCCTTCTTATGAACCAGTTTTTACTGTCTGTTGTAAAATCAGGGTAACAGTTTCATACATCGGACACACGTTTCTTCAATTTTACACAAGAAACTACTTACAGAAATTAGTTTCTCCAAGGTTTACAACGTTCGTCGAGGTATTTTCTTTCATCGTGGAATATATTTGACTGGGAAATCATGTATTTTTCAAGAGAAATATCTCACCGACGCACAATTGCCATTGCTTTCATTTGCTTGCCCTACGACAACCGGATGCTGCGTACGTTTGATGACGTAAGCCCCTGTCAGTGTTTCAAACCCCTTTATTTTACTATGCTTGCCTAACGTAACCAAACCTAACCTTATCGGAAATGATTCGTGGGGCTATCCGTGAATGGTTCGTGGGGCTATCTGTGTATGGTTCGTGGGGCTATCCGTCAGCCACCCGTGCATAATGTACAATTTGCACAACTGACGAACACGATAGTAGGTATTTTTCGGTGAAGGATGTTGGAAACACTGCATGCCCACTACAGTATTCAAGATTTGCCCGCCATTTTCTGTGTTATGGAAGCGAAAAAAAAGAGTCAAAGAAATTACTCTCTATGTAAAAAATTGTGTTTTTTGTGTAAAAAGCATAATGGCACCTTGAACTATGTTCTGAAATACACAATTGATAAGTACGAACCATGCGAAACACAAAATATCCGATTTTAATGTATCTCCGATCTATGAAACTGGTACCAAAATCAGAAATAATGTACGTGTATCCTTTAAATAATAAATTATTCTGTTATTAAATTACTGTAAAAACTCTACAAAAAAATCACTGCAAAACCTTCACTGGAGAAATGACAGTTTAACTACCGTTGAGAAAAAATTACTATGGTCATTTTTAAAGTAGTCAAGAGTTAGAAATAGGTAACGTGATTAATATAATTTTAATGATTAATTGATTGAATTGCTGTTTTAAGTCCACTTTATGGACAGCAAGGCTAATCGGGACTGGACATACAGTTTAAAGTGGGATCCGAGCCACTATGTGCTTCCACTGGGTATCGAATTTTAATGATTGTTTGTGCATGGCGCAGTATGGTGTGCGTAGTTGCAATTTATAATGATTGTTTATATTTATGCATGATTAATATTCAAATCTAAATCTAAATAAAAGGTTGCCTCCAGTTTTTTATAAATTAACAGAAAAACTGTGGTAGAATATTGTAAGTCTTACGGTAAATTCTAATAATGATGATGATAAACATTTCGTGACATTTAGCGTTATAACTTTTTAAGCAGTTGAATTGCTACGGGCGATGTAACCAGGGGCGCCAAACCGGAAGTGGGGGTCCCCTTTTATTAGCGCCAAAAACTTATTTTATTTCTGATTACTTAAGGGTGGCAATTTGTTTGTGTTAATTTTAAGCCTGCTTCATGTAAAGACAAGGGCGCCGCAGGAATTTCTTTTGGGAGGGGCTCTTCAGTCATGAAAACATTTTATTACTATTATCATTATTATTACCGTATTATATTGTTATTGTTATTATTAGTAGTACTCGTAGTAGTACCAATAGAAGTAGAATTACTTTACAAGTCATAAAATTCAAATTGATTTGAAATTACTTCGTTGCATGCAAGTTCATACTTGTGTCTTCCATTTAGATAGAAACTGGAATCGCCGTGCATCCTTTCAAAAACATCTGTCACTTTGTTCATAAACAGTTAGATCTACGTATTTTTGTACTTTTAAACAATGAACAGATATCAAACAGCGTAAAAAAAAAGTAATGATTCAAAATAACGGTGTGTGAATTATCAAAGTCAGATCTCGACTTCGGGAAACGATTTCCTGACTTTTCGTAATCCTGAACAGCCGAGAAATTCCAAAGCATCGTGCTTAAGAGAGATTAATTCTTGATATTTTCTGCGTAATAAGTGTGTGAAATTTCGTTAAACTAACAGTTTTTATTCCAGCAGTGCAAACAAAGAATCACTTCAAGGCGAAATAGTGTGTACCGTGTGAGATTTTTACCGCATCGTGAAATTTCGAAAAGTTTACGTTCCGAAAATTTCCCGACCTGGTCTGGAAATAGAGTATATTTTTAGTCCCGAGCCTCAGAATTATTAATATTCCTTCCCAATCCCGGTCCAGACCAATCCTTTCCCTTTCCGCATACGGTACCTCTAGTTACGGCAGTCAACATGATTCTAATGTCTCTTGTGAAAACGTTTCTTCCTTGGACATGCAGTTAATTGCTGTAACCGACAGCTTTAAATCGCAGGGAAAAAATGTTGTAATAACATTGATTTGTTGTTTTAAATCCACTTTGTGCAAAGAAAGGCAAATCGAAACTGGACCTACAGTTTAAAGGGGGGAATCCGAGAAAGTATGTGCCCCCACCGGGTGCATGGGCAATCTGTTTAAAAAATAACTTGATTCTTTTTGACAGGAATTAATTTTATTTTTCTGCATAATAAGTATATTGCAAAATCAATTTAAGCAAAGAGATTACTTATTTTTATATCATTATGTAGGTATTAAATAAATGAATACCTACCATGAACGTGTTCTTTTAACAGAAAAACTCAAAGTACTGTTATTAAAACCGCAAATATATAACATGGTCATGAATTTTATTGGAGGAAGGTTGAAAGTAGGAGGAGCATGTAGAAAGGATGGGAAGGGGCAGTAGGGTGAAATGTAGTATGGCGTCAAAAATCCACCTTGCCCGAGTGAAGGTGGAAGTCTTATCTTGAGCCGCCCCTGCATCAGGCACGTAGCCAGCGGGAGGGCTAAGAGAGCTGAAGCGCCTCCGCCCCCCCCCCCCCGAAATCCTATAAATATCTAATTTAAATCGTGTATAGTGGTATTTAATTTTACATCCTTAGCCGGATTAAAAAATTACATCGAAAAAGTTTAATGTTAATAGAATAACCAGGTTATCTTTTAATATTCTACCATTTAATCCGAAGAATAAATAGATCCACAGCTCTCAAAATGTATCTATAGTTTTCTTTGTGAGAGTAAAATTCTGAGTAAGATTTGGTCCTAACTTTTAAAGCCTTTTTATGAACGGAATGTGTAAACGTTAATAACAAAATACAATAACTATGAAATTAATTTCCGTAATCTAACTGTACAAAATGTCAGAAAAATAATGGACAACACTTGTGTTGGATATTCACTCATACGGTGGATCGAGTTGCAAAATCTATCCATTTATATAATATTAATGATGATAATTATAACAACAACAATACATTTGGATTAAAATTTTTGTTTATTTTTAATAACTTATAATAGTTATTATTGTAAAATGACAATTTTAACCGTGGTAATAATAATTATTGTCATTATTATTTGTACTAATCAACTTTTATCCCCTCAACAAATATTTCTGGCGACGTCTGTGCTGATAAGGGACGAGCTCCCCCCGAAATAACTGCCCTGCATATAACTGTAAGATAACTGATGGTTGCTAGTTTAAACATTCCAGCATATCTAAAAAGAGAGTATTGTAGTGTTACAGTACAGACAGACCAAATCGAAAAGTTTAGTTATGTGAGTAAAAAATGACCTACCTGTATAGCATCCGCTCTTGTCTGTCCGCTTCCCTGTAAATCCGGAAGTACATGAATACCATGATGACACCGGGAACCCAAAACGACACAGAAGACGACACAACAGCATACACTTTATTCACGGTGAACACACAAAGGTCGGGATGCTCCTCTCTGAAAAGCATATGCTGGTCCGTGGTGTACCAGCCCATGAAGATGGGCAGGAATGACACAAGAGCCGGGGAACACCAAACGACAGTAAGCATGATTGCCAACTTCTTGTTTGTCATGATAAGCGGATAATCTAGAGGTTGCACTATAGCGAAGTACCTGTCCACACTTATACAACACAGATGAAGGATTGATGCAGTACAGAAGTACACATCCACCGAATTCCACACGTCGCACATGAAATAACCGAACAACCATTTGCCGGAAAGTTCCACGCTGGCGTTGAACCCCATTGCCCAGATCGCCACCAGCATGTCCGCCAGGGCTAAAGAAACAACGAAATAGTTTGTGATGACGCGGAGTTTTCGATGTCTCATGACGCTCACAATGACCAAAAGGTTCCCCAATAGGGCCGCTAGGATTATGAAACCCATTGCTGTTGATTTCAGCACGATCACAATAACGACGTCCCAAGTTTTGGCGCCAGAATCTCCCAACACGCTATGTACCCCATCGTTCACTTCGAACGTGTCATCCTCGCTAATATTGTTCATTTCCGCACGAACACTCACATAGTTGCCCAAAACATCAGCGTCGTCAACCTCACCCATTATTAGTACACAACTGGTGAAATCCCCACACGGCGTAACACAAGGTCAATGGACAACATCGGGAATGTGTGATTATGATGTGCAAACAAGCAATGATGCCCGTACAAATATCTTCGATTTCCATCTGGCATTTTGCCAATTTCGAGGTAAACTTCGACTTACTGTACGTCTAGGATTTATTGATTGTATTTCGCAAAAGTATCGTGTTATGTTCGCAAAAACGTAGCCACAGATACACTATTTCACTACGTGCAATATTTTTGCTGGGGGAAACAACAGAGTGCGCCACGTACAATAACAACGAATTAGGTGCGGGTGTTGTATCGAGGAATTCACTTCACATAGATTTTTTTGTAATTTTTGTACAGCTCAACGAACAGCAGGGATACACATTAAACATTTCACTCACACACACACACAACCGTAAAATGACAGCTTGATGATAAACACTCGTGACGTTTAGTGTTATAACTTTATAAGTAGTTGAATTGTTACGGGCGACATAACTGTCAAGAAAGAACTGCAGAATCACGCGCCTTTACCACCCAGCAACGCGACGTAACTTTCGCTCACATACCGCCACGAGCCAACAGAACCAACTGGCGCGCGCGTCGTCTGCTAGCTGCTTCCGAGTAGTTCCGAATCTAGCCGAGCGGGGGCGGCACGGAAGGCTGGCAAATGAATGAAAAGTTACTGGCAGAGGTGAGCGTGCGCAGGGCGCTTGCGCAACATAGCAACGGAGTTTTGCGAAGCACCTTGGCTTGTGCACGAGAGGAAGTCAATAGTTTAATTGGGCATCACAGAATATGATGTTTTTTTGAAACTGTGGATGACGGAGAAAAGAGGAAATGCGGGTGGGAGGAAATTCACAAGATGAATCGATTTAGTCGCGCTCTTTTTGGCTTTCGTGCAAATTGTTAATGCGAGCATGAAAGAAGGGAATGACATAAAAGAAAACTGTAGGTGCAAAAAAGGAAGAAATATTTTTAAAATACGAACCCGCATGGAACCAAATCGTAGTTTTGTTATTTTACGTCGCTCTTCTTTCTCTTTAATCGCAACGATGGAGAGGAATGATGATTAAATGACGTGGGTGAAGAGATACACACGCACAAAGAAACATTGATTTGTTTTATTTTACGTCGCTTTTCTGCCACTTTTGGCTAATTTCGAAGATGAGGATGAATGATGATGAAATTGATGAAGGAACACTCAAAAAGAACACCAGGGATTCGCCACTGTTATCCTCACTTCCACTTCCTGACTGCAGCTCATGCCACCGCTTTTGATGCATCTCAGGTATTTGGCCTCGTCTTCTGACGTTAATTGTCCTTGGTATCTTCCCAATAACTATTTCACAGTACTGCTACCACTGTTCCCACAACACAATACTGCTAAATTCCACTTCCTGCCAAGGCCGTAGCCAGAGGAAGGGCAGAGGTGGCATCGGCCATCCACTTCTAGAATCCTGACTATGGCACTGTTTCCCAGGTGAGCCCATTCCCCCGCTCCTCCAAGGCCAATGGCGCTTCCTCCCAGATTATGTCATGAGGTATTTAACTATGACAGCGTGTCTACTACTATCCACACCCTAGAAGAAACAACATTCCTCTCCCTAGACTCTAGTGTTGTAATCCCCACGTTTCATATTCCACACCCAGGAAGGAAGGAAATTTGAAAACGATTGCACGTTTCTGTACGGTTTAGATTCGTTAAATTTGCTTGATGTATTCAATTTACTAATGTAATTCAATATTTTGTATACATGTTTTTGTAGTTCTGTCTGTTTGTCTTTTCGGGTACAATGTCGACTGTAGCTCCCAGCGACAGTTGCAGGACATATTTGTAAATTGTTTATGTAACAAAAATCCACACATGTATATTACTTTTGTAAAACTTAATCAGATTCCAATCAAAAATAAAATGGATGCTGGTGAAAGCAAGCCTTGACAACGCTAAAAATAATAATACTATCCTATTACTAAGTCACTTTTTTAACTTGACGAATACTTTACTTCATATTGATTACAAATAGTAGCAATAGTGACTTGGAATCAGTTAATGAAAGTAGAATTGGAATGAGATGAAAGCAATAAATCATCATTTTAATTGACATTAATGGGTTTTTTATTCATTATCGAGGGGTGACGCTATTGTTAATTAATTTTGCGCCACGTGTCGTGGGTGGAGGAGGAGATGAGTCATCGATGACTCATGCACACGTGTGAGTTTGAAATTAATGGTTTTCCATTAGTGCACAAAAGACACTATTATGTATTCCGTTTTTGACCTAAGCTAACACTATTGTTGTATATTATTAATGCGTTTCTGCCGGATATGAGTCATGGGTGCTTTATGCACACGTGGGAACTTGGAATTAATGGTTTTACCATTAAGGTACAAAAGACACTATTATGGAGTTCGTTTTCGGACTATTCTAACACTATTGTTGTATTTTATTAATGCGTTTCTGCCGGATATGAGTCATGGGTGCTTTATATAGACGTGGGAACTTGGAATTAATGGTTTTTCCATTAATGTACAAAAGACATTTTCGTTCTATTCTAAGGCGTCACGTCCGGCCATTTTGGCGTCGGTGGTGAGTCATATTTGGTATAATTGAGGAGCTCGAACGGTCCTGGGTAGAGGCTAGAAAATATTAACCAATGAGAGAAGGTTTTTAATAAATGATTTAACCAATCAGAGAAGAGTAATGAAAATAATATTTATATTGACTGGCCTTTTGTCTAAGAATCTATAAATATCGAGCGGAAGACGAAGCGGTCCAAGAGAGTTCTCAAGTGTTTGGCTTGAAAGGCGTACTGATTTTTTAGCGTGACTGAGTTGTTGCAGTGCAACTAAAGGCTTTTTAACTTGGTAAGTATCTTTTTTTGAGTACTATTTTTTATTTCAAGTTGTTTTTTAACTGCCATGCAAACAAAGTTTAAGCGTTTTGCATTATTTTTGAAAAGATTATACAAAGAATACTCGAAAATAACACTAACAATATGTATTGTTATTGTTCCAGGTTCTGTCACTTTCTCTCTTTCTGAATTCCACCCATTCTTTTGTCACTGCGATGTTTTTTAAAAAATATTATACAAAAATATTAGAAAATATCACTAACAATGTGTATTGTTATTGTTGCAGGTTCTTTCTCTTTTCTGAATTCGACATACGAGCGAACAATGGCTTCCAGCTCCAGGTCCAACAGCAGTGCGGTGAGTACAGCCGAATCCATTTTAACCCATTTTAACCTAGGATTTTTTACTTCTCCAGAAGATATTATTAATGCCTACTACAATTTTTGCGAGAGGGTGGTTATTTACTACGATTATCCATATTCTGATCCGACTTTGTTTTGCGAGACGGCTCACAACATATTGAATCAAATTGGTTCGGGCGAACCCCTTTTTTCAATAGCGGGGGAACGGAACAGATATTTCAGACGGTTTGCCATGCTAGGCAGGGAGGTTTCTTTTGATATCCCAGCGCAGGTAGTCGGGGACCCTCATTCTTTTGTCAGATCGATGTTCAAGTTCATGATGAGAAGGGTTTTTTATGATGTTGTACCCGAAAGTCAAGTTGGGGTGATTATTTCTGCGGGAGGTAACGACAGGGATATCTATATCCCTTGGCGTCGCCTTTCAGCATTAAATGTGGACATTATCCAACATTATGTTGCCAAAGTGCTCAATAGCAACGAGTCTTTCTTTGTGGGGAATACTATTAAATGCAGCGCGCATATTGTGGAACCGCGGCGCGGAAGAGGAAAGAGCAAAGTTCCTCTCTACAGAAAATACGCTCCGTTACTAACAGTGAACAATGCTAATCAGATTCAACGGGCTATCACTGCAATTAACAACGATGATAATTTGTGTTTACCACGGGCAATTACACTTGGTAAGGCCAAAATCGATAAAGACAAGCAAAAGATTTTGTCTTTTACACGATCGGATCATCTATTTAAAGAAGCCGCTATGCGCTTGTGTTATGAAGCAAGCGTCGACCCTTCCAACGGGTGTACAGTAGAAGATATTATGAAGTTTCAGAATAAGCTAGGACCAGAGTACCAGATTGTTGTTTTTGCAATGAAAGACGGGGAAAGGGACTATGAGGTGATACGGTCTACTCCATTCGCCCCTAAACAAATCAATTTGTTGTATCATAACGAACACTTTGACATAGTCAATTCAGTTCAGAACCTTCTTGTGAAAAATTACTACTGTGCAAAATGTCAAATAGGATTTGCTCACAAATATCAACATAGTGAGTGTACATTACACTGTTCCAAATGTGAAGGTAGTCATTTAGAGGAAAACACTAACTCTGTCCCGCGAAAATGTGGAGAATGTAACCGTACGTTTCTGTCTGGAAAATGTTTCCAGAACCATTTACGTACGGAAGGCCGTAAATCCAGTGTGTGTGAATCTATTCAACAGTGCACAATCTGTTGCAAGATCATTAATACAAGGACCCGTAAAACTCCCCATAAATGTGAAGAATTCTTTTGCAAAAGCTGTAGTGCTTTTGTCGACCCTACCCACAAATGTTATATTCTCCCAGTCAAAGTAGATCCAATCAGTAAATTTCTGTATATTTTTTATGATTTTGAATGTATGTTAGTTCACGGGGAAGATGCGCAGAAACACGAAGTGAATCTGGCGGTTGCCAAGCAGGCGTGTCACGCATGTAAAGACACTGAAGCAGATTTCTGCGAAACGTGTGGCCCTCGTATGCATATTTTCCCCAATATTGAGGAATTTATGCATTATATTCAAACACCCAGGGAAGGATTTGAGAAAATTGTGTGCATTGCACATAATGCGGGACGTTACGATTCTCATTTTGTACTGAACTATTTGATCACTAAAGAAAATATTATGCCTTCAGTAATTATGAGAGGGCGTAATATTATTGAAATGAGCGTGGGCAAGAAAATAATTTTCCGTGATTCATTAAATTTCATGTTAATGAAATTAAAAGACTTGCCTACAAGTCTGGGTCTCGGAGATGAACTGCGTAAAGGCGACTTTCCCTTTCTTTTCTCTACGCCTGAGAACCAACATTATGTGGGGCCCTACCCTGATATTTCTTTTTATGACGTGGACGCCAAGTCCACTAAAGAACGGGAGGAAATTCGCAAGTGGCATGCGGAAACTGTTCAGGCTGGGAAAATATTTGATTTCCAACAAGAGTTGCGACAGTATTGTATTAGTGATGTTGAAATCCTTGCAGCTGCGTGTATTAAATTTTCAAATTTAATTGAACAATTATCGGGAATTCAATGCTTTCTGAGATGTGCCACACTTGTATCTTTAGCCTCATTGATATTCAGGGCTAAATTTCTAAAAGAAAACACACTTATCAAAATACCACCGATGGGATTCCGGGAGCAGGATACTTATTCTCTAATTTCGTTGAAATGGTTGAAATGGATAGAATATTCCAATAATATTACATTGAGGCATGCTGGCAATCTCGGGGAAGCGAAAGTAGGGCGTTATAAGCTGGACGGGCTCCATGAAGAGTCTAAAACTGTGTACAGTTTTCTGGGATGTTACTTTCATTCATGCCCGTTATGTTCCCCTGAAAATAGGAATCAACCCCTTAATGAAACAGGAGAAACATTAAACCAGAGGTACGAACGCACAGTAGCAAGAAAAGCGTTGCTGGAGCAAATGGGGTACACGGTAATTGAAAAATGGGAATGTGAGTTCCATAACGAAATCAAAACCAACCCGGAACTACGCAAATTTATTGGTGAGAACTGCTACTCGCTTGACTCCCCGCTTATCCCCAAACAAGCCTTCAATGGCGGCCGTACTGAACTTTTCAGGGCTCTATACGAACGCCAAGATGGCGAGAATTCACGCATGAAACTTTTAGATGTTGTTTCCCTGTACCCGGCCATGATGAAACAGCGAAAGATGCCTACGGGCAAACCTGTGATTTACACTTCCGAGTTTCCCCCACTGGAGAACATATTCGGGGTAGTAAAGTGCGATGTTCTCCCACCTAAAAATTTATACTTACCGGTGCTTGGCATGGCGTGCAATAGCAAGTTAATGTTTGCTCTCTGCCGTGCATGTGCACAAAGTGAGAATCAGGAAGAGTGCCCACACACCGAAAAACAAAGATACTTACATGGCACCTGGGTATCAGAAGAACTCAAGTTGGGTGTAGAGAAAGGGTACAAAATACTAAAAATTTATGAAGTATGGGATTTCCCTTCAGCACAAGAATCAGATAATGTGTTCAGAGAATACGTAGATACTTTCCTTAGACTGAAACAACAGTCCTCAGGATATCCTTCCACTTGCAGTACAGAACATGACAAAGACAAGTATATTCGAGATTATTTCGAACATGAGGGTATTCAGCTTATCAAGGAAGAAATTGGATACAATGCTGGGCTGCGTTACATATCCAAAATACTCCTTAATAGCCTCTATGGTAAATTTGGAGAATCTGTATTAAAAACTAAGTCAGTTTTTGTCAATACAGAGAAGAAATTCCATGATATTGTATTCAATCCGCAATTTGAGATTAAAAATGTAGTCCCTATTTCTGAAAAATGCTTGCTAGTAAACTTTGTCGACCTGGAAACGGCCAATTCGCCGCTAGTGCTTTCCAATGTTCTTGTCTCAGCATTTATCACTGCTTATGGAAGAATGCATTTATATTCATTCATGGATCAAGTAAAAGAATCTATTCATTATGTGGACACTGACTCTGTATTCTATGTTGAAAAGCAGGGTGAAACGCTGTTACCTACAGGTTCCTTTCTCGGTGAACTGACTGATGAGATTAAAGACCCGTATGAAATCTCATGTTTTCTTGGTGGTGGCCCCAAGAATTATGCATATAAAATGGAAAACAAATATGATGCAACCGATGAGAAACATGTCATTAAAGTGCGCGGAATTACCATGAACTACAGGACGCAATTGCAAATTAATTTTGACTATTTCAAGCAACTTGTTAAAGGAGAAATTGAAAAGAGAGTGGTTGAAAACCCTCGAAAAATTAAACGTAAAGCTAATTTCGAGATAGTCTCGGAAAAGGAACAAAAAACTCACCAGGCAGTTCACACGAAACGCCGAAAATTGGAGTACTATGTCTCCTTACCGTACGGGATGTAAACAAAATATAAATGTCATTTTTCAAAATCTGTATATATAATGTAAAAAATACTTACATATTTTCTTTTTTTACATACACTCTTACACACACACATACACACACGCACTTTCATATTGTTCTTTTTTCACTCACTATTATATTGTTTTTCATTTATAGTGATAAATGTTATTGTTGAGTGCAGCCTCCTTGATGATCTTCTTCTTCTTCTTCTTAGGTAAGGGGGATGATGCAAATATATATGCTGCAATAGTTCTCTCTTCCCCCTAAACCCTTCAATTTCGCAGAAGGTGCACTCTTGCTTTATGTCGTCCTGAAAACAAGAAATGTACCATGTAACAAATATTATACTCTGACAGAAGGTTGGGGGTTATCTGACTTCGAAATTTTCAGCTCATGCATAAAGTGGCTCTAGGACCCACCAAGCCTCAATAAAATGGTAAAACTTTACCTGCTTCTAAATAACAAAGAAACTCTAAAATAATCTGTTCTGTATATCTTTATTCGTTCTCCTACTATTGAAACTGATTTCACGGGGGTCTTATTGTGACGGATATTTTGATTATAGCAAATAAGCCTTCAGTTGAGTGAGTGTCAGCCACAAAGTTGGATCACAATATGAGAGCCGTTATTGATTTTATAGGATTTCGGAATAATCATGGAAAATATATTCGAAAGAAATAGCTGTTGTGGATCCAGATTCTAATTGTTTGCAATCATGGGTATTTAAACCTCCGTGCGCATGGGATGATCTCGATATCAGAATACAAAATGAAAATTTATGGGAAACTCAAAATGTGCACGGCCTCTCTTGGCAAGCTGGAGAAGTGAATTTTACCAATATGTCCACTATTTTATCCTGCTGTACCGAAAATGCCGCAGGCATTTATTCCTTTGGCGCAGAAAAGTGCCATTTCCTTTCTACCTTACTTCAACGCACTGTGATTAACTTGGAGCAGCTTGGATGCCCTAAATCAGCTCTACTAAGTTTCCCTACCTATACCTGCTGTGAGAAGAACCACCGCCTGAGAAAAATAGCTTGTGCTCTGAGAAACGTGCACCTGTACGGTCAGTTTCTACACCACTACAGTTTCATTCAGCACGTTGTACCTGCATGTGCCTCAACCCAAGACGAGAACAACTCGTCATCAGACTGCAAAGAAGGCAGCATCTCGTCGTCAGACGAGAACTTATATTCATTGAATTCGGGTGCAAAATGGTAACCATAAGCATATTCATGTCAGTGTTCTATGTGAAAATTTTTGTTGGTCTGGTACAGGCAATACGTTACCGAAAAATATCAAGTTTCAATAAAGACAGAGATTCGGGGCCTGGAATACATTGGACTGGCCCTGTACATTGATTCGAATTGCCACGGAACATACTTTGACAGTTTTGGTGAAAACCCCAGTGCTTCTGTGACAGCGTTTTTGAAACGCAGGTGCCTTTGTTGGTGTATAAACAGAATAATTATTCCTTGACCAATGTGTAGCAGGAACTGATACACAATATCTTTGCGAAAGATTTGAAAAAAAATAATAATTTACAAATGTGATTTTCTTGACTTTATCAACAGTGTGGATGCTGTGAGAGCTTAATCAATGAGCAGTGCCTCGTAGAAGCTGTGGCCCAGACAATAGTGTTTTACTATCCTCACCCTACTTGTGTGGAATGCGAGCTTGGAGAAAAAGAAGAAAGCAATCATAGATGCCTTAATCTTGAGTGCATAAAGAAAGAAAAAATGAAGCAGTTGATCAACAAATACAAAGGACGCGTGTGGGGCCTATTTCAATCCAGTCACAACAGAATAGTAGTGAGAAATAAACAAGTCTTTGAAACAAAAATAGACAGTCTGGATATTACTCTTGTTATGCAATGATATACCAAAATGCTATCTGATCTTCAGGTCAGCTTTGCACATACATGCAATGATCTGTGGCAAGGTAACAAATCAAGGACTGAGCAAAAAGGAGTAAGCCACATAAATAAATTTGTCACCAATGATAATAAAGTGTATTTTTCTGGTACCCCCATACAGACATTACGAACAAGGGAGTTGTACGGTAATCCCGTACGTCACTGTTTGTTTAGATATAATGAAGTCCCGTCAAAAAAGTTTCACTTTTGTGGTCAGGGACCAATATATGTACCCGACTCCACGTGTGCATTACATACGCACCCTGCTCACATTCATGATCGTTCTTTAGAGGATGAGTTCTGGGAGGCAATTTGCAACAATCAATCCAAAAACTAGCAAAAAAAAAGAGGAGCTCTTTCTCAAACAATAATGTAATGTTTACAAATGTATATTTGATAAAAAAAGCGTTAGTATAACGCTACTTTGTAGTAGAATGATATGTAACAATTGAAAAAGCTTGATGTATTACATACTTTGTAGTAGACTAGTTTGTGAAAATAAAAATTTCGTGTGTAGAAACCATTTGTTTCATTTATAAAAAGTGGAATTGAGTTACTAAAAAAGGTACTTGAAAATATAATTACAATACTTACAATACTGATAGGCAAAGATGTCATCTTTGGATAGAAAGGTCTTCTCACTACACTCCAAAGTAACAATTTGGTATCAGATTACAAGAGGGAGCGTCTATATACCCCCAAGCATCATAAAGTACCTTATAAAAAATCCAGCTTTCATTTTACCCGCTAACTTTGCTATTCAGTCTTGCAGTCGCTTCGTAGCCCTCCCGGATACATAACTTATTTCTTCCTATTTATAGAATGTGAGATATGTGGCATTTCTCTTTCCAGTAAAACTATCTATATTCGGTAAACAATTATAGATGTTTTTTCACTGAAGTCTCGACTATCCCGGGGCGCGTGCAACTTTCCAAAATAAAATATTGGCCACACGTGCTAACCACTACAAATTTAAGCACCATTCAAAAATCATAATAGAGGCAGGGCGTAATGCCCTATAGATGAGAGGGAAAAAACCTTTTAGCAAAGACCGCGAGAACTAACAATGGAGGCTCACCCCCGTGCGAGCGACTGGTGGGAAAATTTTCCCCCCTGGGTTAGGGTCTGGCAGTCTTTCTTTGCTCCCCGCAAAACGTTTGTTCCACACTTGTTCAGGGGATTTTGTGAACCGTGTCTTCTAATGAATAGTAATGTCAACCTTATATTTTCCTTTCATACACATAACACTTGTATGCTATTGATCCCTTGGATATTTCTTAACATAACAAACTTTTCACGTGTAGAGCGCGTGCCCGGATAGCTTAGTTGGTATAGCATTAGGCTTTTAACCTATTGGTCCAGAGTTCGAGTCCCTGTCTGGGCTGTTACAATTTTTAAACTTTTGTCATCGGACTTTTGCAAAAGGCTATTTACATAGCAGAATCTGCTTTTGTAATTCTGTCTAGTTAGTGTTGGGGTGCAAGTGCTTCTGGTACATGTAGTTACTTGAATTAGGAAATATTGGCTGTGCAACTGGTAAAGCTTGCTTTTTGTAGTACTTTGCGGCTATTTTGAAATATACATATATATATCCAACAAAATCACTAAGCATTGCAGTCTACTAGAGATACACATAAAAAACACAAGATGGAACCAGAAATCCGCTACAACATTGATAACAACATGGATGTCGTTATTCAAGGTACATTCACCGACACTGAATTGATTTTGAAACATGAAAAAAATTACATTGTCCTAAATAGCGATGAGTACCCAGCATGCGTGTACAAATCAGATGCGATCTTCGACACTTACAAGAACAGATTCCCCACACGAGAAGAGAGATTCAGATCTATAAACATTATAGGAGAACTTTACTTCACCTTCGAGGGCAGTGGAGAAAACATAAAAGTGGAAATCAGCAACGCCACCGGAGAAGTCACACTAAATTTTGAACAATGGCGAAAATTTCTCTCTTACTATGACACCCTCATGGAGGAATTCCAGCGGCGGCTAAATTGTAATGACTATGTGATTTTCGCTTATTGGTAGTCTACTTTTCGTGTATATAAATCTGATATATTCTTGAATAAAAATAAACTTTTAAAAAATACTGCAATTGTTTCATTTGAATCCTAAATGAATATGTAAACTAAAAAACAGATACAAGGCAGCATTATTTCTCGATGTGCACACTAATAATGCTCTGCCATGCGTTCCTATGCCTCTGTTACAACCCTCTGTAAAGTTCATATTGCCTTGTGATTAACCAATCAACATGCTATAGAGCCTAAGCTTTAAGCTTCAGTCAGCGGAATTTAGTCCTGACTGAAGTAAAAATAAGACTCACATGATATAACGCCCACAAATAATCCCTGGTATTACTAAACACTCAAAAAGTCAATAGTTCTTGAAAAAAGGCCTATAAGGCTAAATAACAACATAGAAAACAATTAATTTTTCACAAATCTTTTATTATTTGCTCTAAAATACATTACATATTGGTAATTTTAGTATTGTACCAAGATACAAGTCTTTGTACATTTCTGAATGCACAACCTTGTTCTGATGGAGGCGAAGTATCAGAATGATACTTGCACAATCCTCCTTGAAACATGTACAAATTTCTAAGCGAAGGACAGTTTGCACTTTGCAAATCTACAATATTATAAATATTGAACAAATCTTTGAGAAGTTTGGATTTTTCTTCTCCCTTGCAATAGAAAGTTGAACCTTGACAGTTCAAATTTCTAATTACACTACGAACATAGTACACTTCACATCCCAGAGGAGTATCGTACGATAAAGCATGAATATTTTCTTTCACCCATTGGGATTCATTATTGTCTTTGAAATATTCTGGCACTTTTACAAGAGCATAATACACAGTATCCAAATTTGTAGAACTAACACACATCTCACGCAATATAAATTTATTATTGTACATAAAACCTTGCGCATCAATAATATATTGTGCCATTTTCACTTTAGATATTAACAAATATTGTTTCTTAACCACGAGCAAGCTCCGCTTCTCGTATAGGCGCTATAAGAGTTTTTACTAGTTCGAAATCATTTGAAATTTCACACAACACACTGTAAAAGTCTCTGTATCCTGTCGATTCCTCCTGTGCCTTCAAACCATCACCTACATCTTCATGATTAGCAAGATAAAAATAAAAAATATGACTTGTATTGTCCGGATCCTGCAGATAACGCTGGATTCTCTCGCACATCCACTCTACACAATTCTTGCATTCATTCTCTCCGCATTCCTCTTGGCAAATGATAAAACAATCGGAGAGTTGAACTTCGTCTTTACCGCACACATCCTCGCACTCGTAAAAATGTTTAATAACGCAATCGTGGGCTAGTTGGTTGCCTTCATTTGAATAACAGCCCCAGCATGTAATGTACTTGTAAGGGGTATACTTTTTCAAAGCCTCCAGCACACAATCCTTATCGATATAATCGAAGAAACATGGACATATAAGCACCAAATCACTCATCTCCCTGGGGTCCTGCTCAGCAACGTCCGTTTTCACAATTCGTTTCTTCCAATCGGGCTTTCAGTTCTTTGCAGAGTACTTCACATCTGCTTCTCAGAAAGAACCTGCAACAATAACAATACACATTGTTAGTGATATTTTCTAATATTTTTGTATAATATTTTTTAAAAAACATCGCAGTGACAAAAGAATGGGTGGAATTCAGAAAGAGAGAAAGTGACAGAACCTGGAACAATAACAATACATATTGTTAGTGTTATTTTCGAGTATTCTTTGTATAATCTTTTCAAAAATAATGCAAAACGCTTAAACTTTGTTTGCATGGCAGTTAAAAAACAACTTGAAATAAAAAATAGTACTCAAAAAAAGATACTTACCAAGTTAAAAAGCCTTTAGTTGCACTGCAACAACTCAGTCACGCTAAAAAATCAGTACGCCTTTCAAGCCAAACACTTGAGAACTCTCTTGGACCGCTTCGTCTTCCGCTCGATATTTATAGATTCTTAGACAAAAGGCCAGTCAATATAAATATTATTTTCATTACTCTTCTCTGATTGGTTAAATCATTTATTAAAAACCTTCTCTCATTGGTTAATATTTTCTAGCCTCTACCCAGGACCGTTCGAGCTCCTCAATTATACCAAATATGACTCACCACCGACGCCAAAATGGCCGGACGTGACGCCTTAGAATAGAACGAAAATGTCTTTTGTACATTAATGGAAAAACCATTAATTCCAAGTTCCCACGTGTGCATAAAGCACCCATGACTCATATCCGGCAGAAACGCATTAATAAAATACAACAATAGTGTTAGAATAGTCCGAAAACGAACTCCATAATAGTGTCTTTTGTACCTTAATGGAGAAACCATTAATTCCAAACTCCAACGTCAGTATAAATCATCTGTGACTCATATCCGGCAGAAACGCATTAATAATATACAACAATAGTGTTAGCTTAGGTCAAAAACGGAATACATAATAGTGTCTTTTGTGCACTAATGGAAAACCATTAATTTCAAACTCACACGTGTGCATGAGTCATCGATGACTCATCTCCTCCTCCACCCACGACACGTGGCGCTAGATTAATTAACAATAGCGTCACCCCTCGAAAATGAATAAAAAAGCCATTAATGTCAATTAAAATGATGATTTATTGCTTTCATCTCATTCCAATTCTACTAATGAATTATAAGAAAATATATTCTTATACCCCCTCCCCGCCTCATAGCACATATTGCAGAATGGTGACAAGGTATAAACTTTTTTTTAACATACATTTTACAAAAATATGTACAAGTTAAATTTATATTACTTCAGGGGAAAATGTCTTCCCGAAAAAACTTTAATGACGAGTTCCGCGCCACTATTTCCTCTGTAGGCAACCGTGCTGCTACCTGGCAGCAAACATAGAAAGAGATGTGGAACTTGAGGTCTGTTTATGGACAAGGCTTACTATGAGGCTTATTTTTTAGCAAAATGTAATTAAAATGTTGCTTATAAAATAACAAACGGGTTGTGCAGAAATAGTACAATTAGCTTCATGGCGAAATATGTTACTACGATGGCTTTAATATGAAGATACAGAGGCGTAGCAAAGCGCCCGGGGCCTCGCGTCCCATGGATGTTATTCTTTTAAAATGTAACAAATAGAAGTCAGAAAAATAGATGGAAATAGGTAATAAAAGTAAAACATACTCTTTTTACCGGCCTTAAATTCTAGTTAAACGTTACAATTTGAAACATACGTCAAATATTTGGTATTTTAAATAAACAAGTGCTAGCCGCCTGATTTTAGAATATAAATGGCGCCAAACAACAATCACAACAACAACAACACTGGCGCCATCTCTTAGAAAGGTTGATATTGGCTTCTCATAACTTAGCGCTTCGTGAACGTAGAGAAACATTATCCACAGGAGAAACAACAGAAAATTCAACGAATTTCACAGATTTGGTGAAATTGCTTTCGAAGTATGACGAATTATTGCAATAACATTTCAGACGGACACAATAAAATCAGATTGACAATTATTATCCACGTTATGAAATTCAAAATGAACTGATACAGCTAATGAGCAACAAAGTCGAAATTGCTATATTAAGAAAAATTAGCTATGTCCAGAGATTTACAAAGATCACATTTAGTTTCAATATTTACTTTGTTTAAGTTCGAAACTTCTTTTACATCCTAGATTGTTTTGTACGTTAACGTTACCTAAGACTTACACTTGTATTTGGAGCACAACAATGTGTAACATTCAACAGTAATTGTGCATTGTTGAAGCTCTTTACAGTAGCTATGGAACTACACCCAAAAACTGACGGCCCGTCAAGTAAAATAATTGTAATCTACTTTTACTTAAGGTAAAAGTTTTTTCAATACCGGATATCAATGTAAAAATGGAGAGATGCTGGTAGCTGCAAGAGAGCACGTAACTTTTTCAATTTTATTATTTTCTGTCGCTTTTATGCAATTCCTGGCTAATAGCAAGATGGGGTGATGAAATTAAGGACACTTACAAGGACATCCCATGCCCAGATCGGAATTCGAACCCGGGAACTTCGGTGGCAAGATCGAAAGTCGACCTCTTAACACACTCGGCCACCATTCATGTTATTAATGCTACATTGATTTATTGATTTGATTCATTTTACTTCGCTTTTCTACCACTTTTGGCTACTCGTGAAGAAAAAGATGACGGGACACTCACAAAGAGCACTCATGCCCAGGCCGACATTCGTACCCGGGACCCTTATTAATAAAGATGTTCAAAAGAGCAAAGATTATGCCAAGTGCACACTAGCGGAATTTTACGTAGCGAGTTACGCACCTACCGCTGGCTTTGCACAGGCTTCTATTGAGCGATGCACACAAGCGAGAAACCTCGCTCGACAAGATTCAGCCACGTAGCCAGATATTTTGGCGCCATAGGCTGGTTTGGGGCCCCCTACCTCTTCCGCATTACCAAGCACGGGCATTTTATGTGCACTCTTCGATATTTTCTACTTTTGCCATTGTTTGTGAAATTTATCCTACACATTTAGACATGAGAATATAAGAATTAAGGGAAACTTATTAAAGTTATATTCTTAGATTCGTAGTTTGCTATTTGTGGGCTTCAGCCCCTTTAGCTTACCCCATGCTACGAGGCTGATGAGAGCTTGTATAAGAAAAATTAACCCAAAGAAGCGAACTCACTGCTTCAAAATCCCTTTCGTTTGCACCGGTAGCATAGCTAAAGTACACGGTTTACTTCGTTAACGTCGAAGAACTGAAGAAACCCGCCGCCACAAACGTGGGTGGATATAAATAGCGGGCGAGTTGTTTTCGTCCAATCACACTCAACCTTCAGCCAATGGGCGCAGCTGTCATTCTGCTCGTCTACTCCACGTGGAGTCTCGGTCACATGACTGCGGATACGCTGTTGCCGTTCTTTGCAACTTCAATGTGGAGAACGTGGGAAGTTGCTTGTGCGCGGAGGGACAAGGTGGCGTAGAGTAGACGTGTGGCAACACTTTGCGTTGAATGTGATTGTTGCAGCTGGTGGGCGCGCTCCGTGGACTTCAAAGCCAACCGGTCGTTAACGTAGCTAGCGCGTCGAGTTATACTAGCGCCACGATATCTGAAGCAGAGAAACATACGCGAACTACAGATTTCCCCGGCACTATTAGCGCTGTTGTTCAGTGATGTATTTCTTTCTCCTGCTTCCTCTTTGCACACTTTTACTGAATCACCTTTTTACGGTACTTAGATGGTAGCGGGAATTGGCCATCTTGAACCATTTCTCCAGCCAACATTTTTAGTGTATTTTAATCAGGCTTATATCTTAAACGTCCGCTGCTATGATTACTCAGTACAATGGCACATATTATAAGAAATAAGAAATTTTAAGAATGCATTTAGAGCGCTGGTCATATTTTTTAATATTAATGCGCCCGTCAAAAATATAAAACTCACTTAATTCACTATCATATATAGTTTTCTTTCTGGAGCCTTTACTATAAAATCGACCTTTTTAGATGTACATGCATTAACTTAGAATTCAAATCTATTTTCTAAAACAAAGTGAATCACATGCTGTCCTTAGTGCTCCCTTACGAAACAAAAGATAAAACAGAAATTAATATTTAAATACTTTTGTGATAAGTTATAACTTACATATTTAACTGCTTATAATTAAGAAATTTTTGTTCAAGAGACATCTATGATTATAAATGTAAAGTTCCATCCATGTGCTAAATATGAGATTAGTAATATACGTATCATTAGGCTATATCGTGTTCAGAAATTACAGCTTGTTAAAAAGATGACTTTTGTCATTCCATTTTTTTAAAATTTTACGTGCCAATGATGTAAATGAAATCTGCATGCGTGCATGTGTGAATTAATCTGCCACATTTTTTATCTTGAATTCCCTTTAGGACCTTTCGTTGAGCGTATGGTAGACGGTCAACGATGTCAGTATTAAGGTGTTTTTTACAGCGTATATTGATACATCTTTAGATTGAATTGTATCTTCTGCAAATATGCTGTATAAAGGAACAAACTGCCGGAGTACTAATTGAGGTGAGTGTACAAGCACAGATAAACGTATTGGTATTATAATACGCTGCATATTTTGGTCTGGACGTTACGCATGTATCGCACATGAAATTACCGTACTTGAACGATAAGAACCGTCAGGTTTTCAACACTGAAATGCCCATTCAATATGTTTTCTTACGATTCTTAATTGTTTTATTATACCTATTGTTGTAGCCAGGGTGCAAAATCATTGAAGACTGGTAAAAACATATAAAATTCATTAAAATTCCATGCATTACGGTTTAAAATGGTTATTGTAATATTTTACGGTATTTTGATGGTAGCGGTAATTGACGGTCTTGGACCATATGTTCAATCAACATTTTCATACTTTTTGATATATGCAGATGACATAATACTAATAGTTACAGGAGGCGGTTACAGAATGGACAGAAGTGCTAAAGGCTAAAAGAATGACCGTAGTAGTGCAGGTGGCCGGGTTCTAAATAATCATTTGAGGCTCGAATCATCATTTGAGGCTCGTCGTAGCCTTTTATGATGTATATTTTGAGGGCAGAGTTGGCAACACTGTGGGGGCACTGTAGCCTTTTATGGGGGGGGGGGTCTATTGCCCTCTGTTTACATCTGGCAACACTACCGTAGTTTGACAGTGTTGTAAACCTACTAGGTTTTTTTCACTGAGGCTCGAATCATCATTTGAGGCTCGTCGTAGCCTTTTATGATGTATATTTTGAGGGCAGAGTTGGCAACACTGTGGGTTTTTACTGTAGCCTTTTATAAGAGGGGGGTCTATTGCCCCCCTGTTTACATCTGGCAACACTACCGTAGATTTTTTGACAGTGTTGTTAACCTACTGGGTTTTTTTCACTGTAAATTTTTATTAAAGGGTCTGAGGGGTCCATGTATTTTTTTATGTCTGGCAATACTGTTGGGGGCCTAGTGTTGGCGACACTGTGGGTTTTTACTGTAGCCTTTTATGAGGGGGACCTATTGTCCTCTTTTTATATTTGGCAACTCTATTGGATGTTTTGTTTGAGGCTCGGGTTTTACCAACCCATCCGAAGAAAATTCCACTATATGATCTTTTACTGGCTAAGCTAACCTACAAATAGAAATTGGCAACACCGACGAGTCTTGAATTATTATTTGAGGCTCGTCGGTGTTGCCTACCCACTCTACAAAAATTCTACTATATGATTTTTTACAGGTTAAGCTAACCTACAAATAGGAGTTGGCAGCACTGACTTATAAACCCACTGGGTCCTCTTGGCATGTTTTTTTCATGATGTGTTGCTAGGCTATTGAGCATCTTGGCGTATACAATGTATATATTTTGAGAGGGGGGTTATAGCTTTTTATGCTGTACGAATACTGGAAGCTTGACAGTGACAACCAACAGAGTAGGTAAACCTACATCCAGGAACTGGCAATACTAGTTTCTGACAGTAAATTTGAAATAAAATGTTAAACAAAATACATGAGTAAGCACTGTGATTACAAATAGTACCAGTGTTATGCCCCCAACTCCAACTGGACAACTGGGGAAAATAATTGTACAACAATTTGTACCTAATTGTACAATACTTGTACCTAATTGTACAACATATACACAGACATAAAAAAGAGAGCCTTCCCGTAACTTACTTCATGTACAATTTATATGATTTTACAACTGTGAAAAGAAAGCATATGTGTTCTGTATGCACACATTTATTCTTATTTTTCGAAGTTGAATGAAAGCACATGTTTTTACGCTCTCGTAATACTAACCTTGCTCCACTGATTTTAAATTGCTTCCATCCGCTTTCTTTTTTCTGTGTTATTTCCGTATGCACGCAACATTCGCTTTCAATAGACAGAAGGAGTGTTAGTATAGCAGGCTCCGAGTTTACAATTTATTAAATTAAACAATAATTTATGTAAGAATATACTTGTACTTACCGAATACAAAATAATAAAAAGCACATGTGAATGTTTGCGTGTGTTCATGTTATATGACGACTGAGTAAAAAAATAATGTTGACTCCCCGAAAGATAAAAGTTCCTAGTTCGACATCAGATGCATGCAAATTTTATGTTTTGCTCTCCAAAATCTTGATTTTTATGTTTGTGCTATTTGTCATACAGCAGAGGAGAAGAGGGGAGAAAGAGGGGAGAGGAGAAGAGGGGAGAGAGAGAGAGGAGGTACTATCAGCGCCATCTATTAGCAAACAATAGAAATAAAAAATAGGTCAAACTTTTTCAACACCCAAGCATTTTAAACGTCTTCACGTAGTAATACGATAGCTGAAGATGTTTAAAAGAGTACTCTTAGTCGACGAAGCTAATTGCTAGGGCCCTTATATTACTAAAATATTCTTTAATTTGCATATTTCTCATACCGCCATATGTTGTTCTAGTTGACTTCTTCCAAAAAAAAATGCTAATTAGCGAGAGTTAATTAAGCAAGGCAAGTAAAAGAAGCAAAATAGAACAACATATGTGCCGGCGTGAGAATATGTAAAAATTCGATTCAGAGGTGGGTCGAATTAAAGTTGGGGGATATTTTGCATTTTTTCCCTATAATATACAAAACATTTACCGTACATAATCTTTTCCATTTACAACAGTATAAAATAAGAGGAATGTGTGACAATATCCATATTAATTAGGAAAGTATGTTGTATGCTAGGTTAGCTAATTGTGTCTTCTACAGCTTCACTGTATAGAGGGAAGATGGAAAAAGAGAGCTCTACGGAAACTGACGCTCTTAACAATATTGTACGCCCCGTGAAAATTATATATAAATAAGACTTAAGCGTATTATCTGCTTTCATATCAGATTTTACCAACCTGTGAGCTGTAGTGTTTAGGTGACAAGCGACCTGCTCAAATATGATACTGTTGACAAATATTGTACGCTCGTGAAAATTACATATAAATAAGACTTAAGAGTATTATCTGCTTTCAAGTCAGATTTTACCAACCTGTAAGCTGTAGTGTTTAGGTGACAAACGACCTGCTCAAATATGATACTGTTGACAAATATTGTACGCCCGTGAAAATTACATATAAATAAGACTTAAGCGTATTATCTGCTTTCATGTCAGATTTTACCAACCTGTAAGCTGTAGTGTTTAGGTGACAAACGACCTGCTCAAATATGATACTGTTGACAATATTGTACGTCCGTGAAAATTACATATAAATAAGACATAAGCGTATTATCTGCTTTCATGTCAGATTTTGCCAACCTGTGAGCTGTAGTGTTTAGGTGACATTGTCGTTGGCAGCTCTTCGAAACGTGATCCTCAGTCCTCCCTTCCACATGATCTCCTTGTAGTCCGAGAAGAAACCAGGCAGCAGACGCATGGGAAAGAGCACCGTGTGACTTCTCGTCGATATTTTGGTCCCGGCTTCGAATCCCCCGGCCTGGTAGTACGCTGCGTCCGTTTTGGATAATTTCAACGTTCCCACTGCCGTCGACGTGATGCCTGGATAATCTATTCTGTCGATGACGGTGTTGTGTTTCCTCACCTCCACCTGCGAGAACAGGTGAGGCACGAAGTTGTCCACGAGTATCAAGTTTGCTGCTGCAGGAAACGCGTCTCCGCTTTCCTTCTTCACCACGTCGAATTGAAGGTAGAGGTCCGCTCTGTGAGGATGAATGAACCCGTCGCCTACGTCCACGTCGTATTCGATCTCCCTGTTCGCTTCGTTCAGATTGGCGAACGTGCGACGGTTGGGAGGGAAAGATTGCAATTCGTAACTTTCGATTTGCTCCATTTTACATGTATGGTTATTTATTATACGTTGATCTCCACGATGGCCGTCGTAGTGGCACCTGCGAAATCCACCACGTCTCCTTTCTCGTTCGTCACCACCAACTCTATGTCGTCTATGCGGTTGCGACATACTGGAAAATAGATCGGCGAAGAGGGCGTGTAGATGATCGGTTCCATGAACTCGGAACTTGGTTTGAAAGTGGCTATGATTCCCGTCTGCTTGTGACTTCCTAATAATCCGTCCGAAGATTTCGTGATCATACCTTCCGCCACGTTGCAGTGTACGTTCAGAGTCTCTATGGCCAAGAATTTAGGAATGTTGGTTGCTACGTGCTTGATGCCAGCTTCGAGTTTTGGGTGGTTGTTCTCGAAAACTAAAAGTTCTCCCATGGTGCCCAGGTCCACGGTCTCCGTCGCGGATAGGATTTTCACTCTGTGCGTGACCGAATTTTGAGAAAGGTATGTGCCTTTGGGTACACTTGCAAAGTGGAAAGATTGTATTGTCCTGGCGTGACGACGATGTGTTCGCTTCCGACGCTAATTTTGTTGTTGTGCTGCGTGACGTTAGGTATGAGGTACATGCTGTAGAATGCACGCAGAGCCACGGATTTAGGATAGACGATGTCGTCGTGCAGCGTGAGTTTCAAGATTGAAGATTCGCTCGTGAGATGGAACACGCCCATCCTAGTGATGCTGTTTGAGGTTCCACAATGCTTTCTGGAAATCCTCGATCGTAGGGTTATTTATTTTAGAGAGAAACGCGAGCACGGAGAGGCAGAGATGGCCGCAGTTCACGTCTCCGAAATTTTGAATGCGTTCGTCGTTGTAGTATATAGAGGTTTTGTTCGTTTTCAGATAATGAATTAAATTTGTAGGTGGAACACCTCCGAAAGAATCGAAAACGAATGCTTTATCATCATTTTTGTGGTAACATATCCAATGCGTGCCTGGATTTTCTTGACCGTCCAAGTTGACTACTCCGCATTCTCTTCTTTTAACGCTTGAAGGTAACGAGTCGGACATGAAAACTCCTCTGAAGTGTTTGATTCGTAACGGTCCGATCAGAGATTCAATGTCTCGGTTGGTGAGTGCTGTTGTTTCTTTTTTTTTAAACTTCTTCATCACGCCCTTCCCCCCTTTCTTCTCCATGGCCAGGTTGTGACGTTTCTGTTCTTCCAATTCCGCTTTGTTCTTCTTCGAGTCGATGACGGTTTTCGCGATGGCGGCACTTCCGCCGGCCAAACTTCCCACGGCCCCCAATGCTGCCAGGATGGCGGGGATGCTGAATATGAAACCTCCGATCTTTTGCTGTTTCCGCGAACGCTGCAATCTTTTCAATTGAGGTGTGCTGAGCAGCAATTTCATTCCGTGTCCTTTCGACAAGCAAGAACGTTTCTTCTCGCGTTGTTTCTTGGTGAGTAACCCATCGAGAGCACCTAGATTTTTTAGATTGGAGTATGGTATCTGGTACACGACACCCTTGGGCTTCATGTTGATGCTCTATGTGTTATTTTCACGGTATGTTATTTATATATATATTCTGAGATTTTTTCTTGTGTAGTTTTTTTACGGTATGTTATTTATATATACCCCACCCCAATTTTTGTTTTGTGTTCATGGCGATGGTGGTACCCAGTGCGGCGACCCGTTCACCCAGCGATGCGTCTCTGCTCACGAACCTTTCGAAAGCTGCATGTTCCAATTTTTTGTCTGCTTCGTGACGTGCGTCCAGATCCGTCTGCGTGGTGTTGTAGGCGATGTCGTGATCTTTGCATGCCGCGTCCAACGGATTCACACCCTTGTCTCCTCTCTCCAATCTTTTCTCGAGTTTGGTACCCGGTCCGCAGTACTGGTAGCCAGGTAGATGCATCTCGAAAGGTAACTTGTTGATGATGTCGTTCACGAGTCCTTTTCCTTCGGCCACGTTCCAAAATTTCGGAGGCAGCGTGTTGATGATTTTGATCAGGTAACCTATGCCCTTGTCGTCGTTCACGATGAAGTTGGAAAGTTTCGTGCTGATCATGTCCACGATGCCAACCTTCTCGTTGTAGAAATTACGATTGTAGAAATTCTCTTCGCCGGCTATCACCAACAATCGGTCCACGAGTTTCCTAACGTCGTCCACCCAAACGAATTCTTTGGGTAACGTGTTGTAGCGTTTGACGCCGCTGCCTGTTTTGACCTGGTTCCAAATCGGTTTGATGAGATTCCTGTACTTCTCGCCGCTGCTCGATTTCACCCTATTCTGCGAGGCGTCGTTGTTCTGGTACAAGGCATCCGTTATGATCAGAATTTCCTTGTAACTTTGGTAATCTTCGTCGGTGTAATCTTTCGGCTGCTTTTTGGCAACGAGTTCCCACAGTCCCACCGTACCCGGATACCTGTTCCAACTATCCTTGTCGCCTAAATTGACTTTAATGTCGTTGCCTTCGAAGGTCACCTTCGATTTCCCAATCTTCCACACCACACCGCCGCCTTCGCTGGTTTCCATGCTGGGATACAATCCGAACACTTCATCCTTGTCGAATTTCCCCGTGCTCAGGTAGTCTCGTGCCAAAGGTCCCAACTCGATCTTATCCGAAGACGATGACGTGCTACCTATGGCTCGACGTCGTGCCGGTGCATCCTTCAGTTCGAACGGCGTCGAAGGAATGCTCGAAATAGGCGTGGGTACGGCGTAACTTTTAGCTGCGAGCGGTACGAGTTCGTTGATCAAATTTTTATTTTGTTCCGTGACACTTTTAATTTCTTTACCTAGACTGCTGATGGCATCGATCACGGGTTGATCCTGACGTTTCTTCTCTTCGTAGAATCCGCGATTCTCGGATTTCCAACCTTTGAAGCGTTTCGCGAGGTAATCGCGAAGCTTGAGATTTTCGTCTTCGATTTTTCGTTTCGTCATGACGTTATTTATACACGTCGTTTCTCACAACGTTGCAACGTTTAGAAAGTCGTTGATTTTGTTTCTGTATTTTCCGTCGTTGGGTTTCCTCGTCATGTCGATCGTCGCGAATCCGAAATCGTCACCGTTCCAGCAAGTAGAGCAGCAGCGTTCCGAAAATTGATTGTAGTTCATGTCTCCGCCTACGTAGTCATCGTACGCGTGCTTGAGGTTGGTGTGATCTTGACGAAACAAACATATGAAATTAGCGTTGTCGCGTACTAACTGTTTTGGAATTTTGGAAAACGTTTGAGCTAGGTAGAAGCAATCCATTCCTTTGTGACGACCTTGCGTGAAAAAGTTGCGAATTTCATTTTGATTTTCCAGGATGGCGTCGTCGAACACAACGACTGAATTTTCACGACAATCGTCGAGTGGTTTTATTTCCGAGGCGAACGTTGCAATGTCCAGACCATCGTACAGTTTCATCAGTTGCTGGTATTTGGATTGCTCCAAACTTTTCGAGAACACGTACAGGTGCCTGTTCTTCCAATCTAACCAATTCGGTGCGAGGAGAAAATTGTCCACGAGCAGTGTCGTTTTCCCACACCCCGAAGGACCTACGATCAGACAGCGGATGCTGTCGGGAAGCAACTTGCCGTTCTTTTTTTTTTCTCGTTTGACTTTCCGGATCCGGTAGACGCTTCACCACGTTCCACGTACTCACAAGATCACTTCGTCCGCGTCGATCCAACTCTTTTCCGGAAGTCCCAGCCATTTGACAAACAGTTTGTCACCTTTCCTACGCAATACTTTCTCGATGAGGTACGTGTCGGGGTGTTTTGTTTTAGAGAGTTCCTCTTCGTAAAATCTTCCTTTCAAAATCTCGCCGCTACTATCTTTTATTATATACGTGTGTCGGTTTCCGGGTAGAACTCGAACCACCGTAAAAAGTTCCGTGCTCCAATTTTTTGTGAATCCCTTCTCGAAGGTGCGTTTGAATTTGCTGATCCTCACCTGGTCTCCAATTTTGTATTTAGCTTTTTTGTCGTGGGTGTGTACTTTGGACAGTAAACGGTAGAAATTAAACGCTGCTCGTCGGACTTGGTAACGTCGGCTGGCTTCATGCCTATTGTTCTGTGTACCGTATCATTATAGGTGTCGACGAGTTCCGGCAGGATGTCGACCCATTTGTAATTTCCCCGAAGCGTGAATCGTTTCCACATGTGTGTTTTCAAGGTTCGATTGAATCTTTCCACGATGCTGGCTTTGATGTGACTGAAGGTCGAATAATGTTGAATCTTGTGTTTTTGAATAAACTTTTGGAATACGGCGTTGTAAAATTCTTTACCGTTGTCCGTTTGCAGAAACCGTGGTTGTCTGCCGCCGCTTTCGCGAAAAATTAATTTGAATGCTTCCGTGACGCATGTTCCCGTTTTCGCCTTCAAAGGTAGAGCCCATGCGAATTTCGAAAATGTGTCTATGACGGTGAGGAGGTACTTGTTGCCCTTGTTCAATTTATGTACGTTTTTCAAATTGCCGCTACTCATCTCCACGAGGTCGCTTTGCCAGAGGTCGTCGATGCCCTTGGTTACCACAGCCAAACGTTCGTAGTTACGGCGTGCAGGTTTATGCAATTCTTCGACGATGGCTTGCCTAGACATTTTTTTAGAGATTACGTTTCAAGAGAAGCACAAGCGTGATGGGATTCAAAGAGGGTGGCACTTCGCTCGTGTTTTGAATGATCAGCTTATCGCCGGCACTCACGTCGAAAACGGTAAGATCTTCGTCTTCGTGTATTTCATATATGTTGCGCGTTTCGTTCCAACGTGCCAGAGGAATGTTTCCTGGTTTCTGGACACCACGATTCGATATCAAAGTCATGGTGGGAACGCTAGCTTTTCTACCGTGAGACCAGTACGAAAATTCGTTTATCTGAATCGTGCCATCGAGTAGAAACTTGTAGTACGGATGATAAGGATGCAACATGTACAGTTTGTTACCTTCGACGAACGTGGAGATTCTCTGTTGATTGGGTACGCTGTTGATTTCGATGGCTTGCAGAGAATGCAGTTTAGCGAATTTAGTGTCGACGCCGAGCAGATTACTGTGAACTTGTCCGAGTTTATTTTCGATGGGCAGCAAATGCTCGATTATGGTATCCGTTACGGCAGAAAACGACGGTTTGATTTTCACTTCCACGTTCAACTGCTTGTAGTTTACGTTGAGTTCTTGCAACTTGGCACCGAAAGAGGCCAGCGTCGATTCCTGCGTGGATTCCAGCACTCCAACTTGATCTCTGATGTTGACGACAATGTTCTGAAGGTTCTCGACTTGATTCAATTTCGAGCTCTTCTCGGTAAGATCGTTCACGATCCTTCGCATCTCTGTAAACTGCGTGTGAAGGTCGGCGACGCTCTGCGAAGTGGGCAGCGTCGACACCAGCGAACTAATTTCGTCTCGAATCTGTTCCACGTTCGCCGTTTCCGTTTCTAGTCGTTTCAGCATTCGAGATATGTTTCTTTTCAAAGCGTGCAATTCTTTGGAGGTGGGGAGATTGGCCACCCTACTCTCGAGATCGCTCAATGAACTTTTGATGTCGTTCGAATCGGATAGTGCCGTCACCGCCGTTTTCAATTTTTCCAAATCTTCGCTCGAAGGCACGCTCGTCCGTAACGATTCCAAGTCACCCTGTATGTTGTCGAGTACGTGATGAAAATGAGCGAGATTCGTTTCGACGTTCAAATTTTCTAAATATTCGATCTTCTGCTGAACCGTGCTCAACGTGTCTTGAATGCTCGTCAACGCTCTTGCTTCAGCGTGAATATTTTTAATTTCTTCGTTGATCAATTCCAAGGACGCCTGAAGCGTAGCGATGGTGGTTTGAATGTGTTCGAAATCTTGATAGGCCTCCAATTGAATTTTTATGTTCGCGACGCTTTTACCGATGACCTGCAGTTCGTCCGACGATGGTAGGTTCGTCATTGTATCTTCCAAAGTCTGCAACTTGGATTTAATTTCTTCCAACGTGCTGGTGAATTCTTCTTGTAATTTGGAAACAACGACATGTAAGCGTTCTGCGTCTATATCGTTCACGACGGTTTGAAGTTCAGAGAAATTCTTTTCTATTGCGGAAGTTCGTTCTTCGATTTCGAGTTTCAATTTTTCCAAATCTTCATTTTTCGATTGAAATTGCTGTAATTTGGCCAAATCATTTTGAAGCGAATCCACGCTCAACTGTATATTTTGAACGTTGTCGTAAGAAGGTACGTCGACATAATTTTTTATCAGCGTCTTCAGTTCGGAATCGATTTTCAGAATGGGGTCGAGACATTGCGTTTGGAGCGTAGCGATTTCCGACTCTAAACTTTTGTTTAAGGTCTCCTGCAAAGCAATCAAATCGGTCCTCAACTTCTTAACTCGAATGTCCAACATGAGAATCTCTTCTGCGTGGTCTACACGCTTGGTGTTGCCGAAAATGTCGTTAGGCATTTTTGGTTAACGGTTATTTATAATAGGATAGACGATTCGTAATTCTACAAAGAGAGGAATGAGTTTGTCGTAATCTCCGAGAAGTTCCATGTAAAGATAATCTCCTGCAGAAACATCGTACGTAATGTTAGAAAGCATCTTGTCGTGCTTGATTCGAAAAATATTCTTGCCGGTAGAAATTTTGATTTCGCCTGCGTTTTCCGGATTCACGGTGATTTGAAGTTTCCCGTCGATCGGAATTTCGTAGAAATGTAAATTGTTATTAAAAACATAAAACATCTTGCCCACATCGTCATTCAGTTTCGTCCAAATGCTGTTGAGATGAGCAATCAGTAAACCATTGAGTTTAGATAATACGGAAGGTAAGAGGTTATTGAAATTTGGCGGTGCAGTCTCCATGTTGATCTGTTTGCGGAAGCCAAAAAGATTCATTGTCCTTGTTAGTTATTTAAGAATACGGTCAAAGTTTTTTTTTGTAATGACAGGCAAAGTTTTTTTTGTTTGCTTGCGTCACAATACAGGCACGCGCGCGCGCGTGTGTGTGTGCGACATATTGTTCCCGAAAGAGGTTTACAAAGGTCACGATATATAAATATTTGGTCCCACAGTTGGAAAATTACGATAAGATGCATTCATCCTTCAAGGATGAGAGAGTGCATTCGTCACAATACACGCGCGTGCGTGTAAAAATTATACACCGTGAAAAGCTACGACGAGTTGGAAACACTGCTGGTAGGTTAACATACACCATAAAAGGCTACGCCTCGCCCCCGAATTGGCAACACTGCTTGTGAGGTTAACATACACCGTGAAAGGCTTCAAAATATCATATAGTGGAATTTTTGTAGAGTGGGTTGGCAACACCGACGAGTCTTGAATTATTATTTGAGGCTCGAATCATCATTTGATGCTCGAAATCATTATTTGAGGCTCGAAATCATCATTTGATGCTCGTCGGTGTTGGCAATTTCTATTTGTAGGTTAGCTTAGCCAGTAAAAGATCATATAGTGGAATTTTTTTGGGATGAGTTGGTAAAACCCAAGCCTCAAAAAAAAACATCCAATAGAGTTGCCAAATATAAAAAGAGGACAATAGGCCCCCCTCATAAAAAACTACAGTAAAAACCCACAGTGTCGCCAACACTAGGCCCCCAACAGTGTTGCCAGACATAAAAAATACATGGACCCCTCAGACCCTTTGATGAAAATTTACAGTGAAAAACCCAGTAGGTTAACAACACTGTCAAAAAATCTACGGTAGTGTTGCCAGATGTAAACAGGGGGCAATAGACCCCCCCCTCATAAAAAGCTACAGTAAAAACCCACAGTGTTGCCAACTTTGTGCCCTCAAAATATACATCATAAAAGGCTACGACGAGCCTCAAATGATGATTCGAGCCTCAGTGAAAAAAAAAACCAGTAGGTTAACAACACTGTCAAAAAATCTACGGGCAGTGTTACCAGATGTAAACAGAGGGCAATAGACCCCCCTCATAAAAAGCTACAGTAAAAACCCACAGTGTTGCCAACTCTGTGCCCTCAAAATATACATCATAAAAGGCTACGACGAGCCTCAAATAATAATTCGAGCCTCAGTAAAAAAAAAAAACCCAGTAGGTTAACAACACTGTCAAACTACGGTAGTGTTGCCAGATGTAAACAAAAAACAATAGACCCCCCTCATAAAAAACTACAGTAAAAAAACCCACAGTGTTGCCAACTCTGTGCCCTCAAAATATACATCATAAAAGGCTACGACGAGCCTCAAATGATGATTCGAGCCTCAGTGAAAAAAACCCAGTAGGTTAACAACACTGTCAAACTACGGTAGTGTTGCCAGATGTAAACAAAAAGCAATAGACCCCCCCCCTCATAAAAGGCTACAGTGCCCCCACAGTGTTGCCAACTCTGCCATCAAAATATACATCATAAAAGGCTACGACGAGCCTCAAATGATGATTCGAGCCTCAATTGATTATTTAGAACCCGGCCACCTGTACTACTGACCGTAAATTCAAATAAGAGCAAAATGATGCAAATAGGAAGAACGGAAGATGTAATAAAAAGAATACACATAATGTGATGGAATAGAACTGGAGCAGACAGAAAGATACGAGTACCTGGGAACAATCACAAACCAGACAGGAAGAATAGAAGAAGAAGTGATGAATAGAGTAAGGAAATCTAACAATGCATGCTACCAATTAAGCCAGACAATTTCTGGAAAAAAGGGAAATAAACACTAACTACAAACTACAAGTGTATAAGTAAGTAGTGGAACCAATTTTACTATACGAAAGTGAAGGCTGGCCAGTAAGAGGAAAAGAAGTAAGACAACTAATGACATTTGAGATGAAATGCTTCCGTAGAATAGTTGGTAAAACGAGAAGAGATAGAGTACGAAATGAAAGAATCAGAGGAGAATTAAATCAGAAGCCAATAGAAGTAAAACTGACACAAAGACAATTAAAATGGTTCGGACATGTGGTAAGAATGGACGAGGATAGAAAAGCAAAACAATTTATGGAAGTTAGAACAGAGTGAAGGAGAACTAGAGGTAGACCCCAGAACACATTCCAAAAAGGAATAGAAGAAATAGAACAAAAGAAATGAAAAGGAATAAGAGAATTGAAGAGAATGGCAAAGGAACGGGAGAGATGGAAGGTGTGGATAGAGGCAACCCCGACGCTATGAGACCAAAAGGGAAACAGGAAGAAGAAGAAGAAGCAGGTCATGATTTCAATATTAATACGGCCGTCAAAAATATAAAAATATTCTGGTGTATCTATGAGGCAGGCTACTTACAGGAGCCTTTACTATAAAATCGATCTTGCTACTATATTTACAGCCAGAGAAAGTAGTTTGTGGGTCACGTGACCTACGATATCGCAACATCTTAAAGCCTGTTGCATAGACAACAAACTAACAACAACCCACACTTTCTTGGTCACGGCCGAAGGTGGAGGGATGTGATCAGCACCACGCCTCTGCAGAGTTTCCTCCAGGTACCCACCTCATACGACGCTGGGTGGGCGCCGGAGCCGCTTGAACAGGTGGAAACAATCCCGGTTCTCCCCCGCCGGGGATCGAACCCGGGTCTCTCGTATGATAGTCAGACGCCCTACCGACTTTTTTTTTTTTTTTTTTTTTGATAAAAGGAAATACCCCCTACGCGGGGGTATCCCCCACCATTCACACATTTTCACACTTTTACACTTTTCAATTCTTACATTTTTTTCTTTTTTCTTATCAACTGGACGAACACAAATACCCATGCCTTACCCGGGACTCGAACCCAGAACCCCTTGCGTTGTAGCGCGCTCTGCTAACCACTTCGCCACGGAGGTCGACAACCGACTGAGCTACGGCGTCTCATTTATTTTAGTTATCTAGTTTTCAGGGTATTAGAAATGAAGCTGTTGCAATCAAGTTAATTTATTTATTTAGTTTATTTTACTTCGCTTTTCTGCCACTTTTGGCTAATCTCGAAGATGAGGATGAGTGATGAAATTGAAGAAGAGACACTCACAAGGAACACCCATGCCCAAGCAGTGATTCGAACCTGTGACCACTGGCATCGTAGCGCGGTGTCATAACCACTCCCCGAAAGAGTTTAGCAGCAATTAATATTGAACGATAACTTGGAAACTACTTTCTCTCTGGCATTAATAAATTGTAGTCCACAGCGCGAATATTAATGCTATATGCGAGGGGAGAGTGAAAAGTTTTGAGCCTCACATGGAAGGAGTGATGCTAGGTAGATACGATTTTGGAGGATGTAAGGTTTGAGTTTTAGGACACACTGTGCGAACTTTTATGAAATTCACATGTTTTCTTCTATTTTTTTGTCAGGTTGAAAATGAATTAATTGTCAGAGAAGAGAGTGGCCGACAGGGTCGTGATTCGGTACCTCTGTCGGCAAGGCCTCACTGCACAGGCTGCTTTGGTCGAATGTAGCTTCACCACACTTCCCCATCCGCCTTATTCCCCCGACCTGCCCAGTCAGATTTTCATCTTGTCCCTGCTATGAAGAATACACTTCGAGGACGTCACTTCGACACGGACGAAGGCGGTCATTCAGTAGTGTGAGACTCGGGACAAATCATTCTACCAGATGACTGTAAACAAACCGCAGCACAGAATGTATAAGTGCATTGATCTGGGGGTTGATTATAGAGATTATGTGATTATGTAGAGAAGTCATAAAGAGAAACTGTAGCTCAAACACCCCTTTCCGGTGAGGCTCAAAACCTTTCACTCTCCCCTCGTATATTCATAGGCGTTCGTCTGTAAAAATAGACAAACCCTGTTACCAACAGGTCTTAGAGTGCTAATGCTTGCCAATTAGATTTCAGTTAGATGGCGCCTAGTGAACTCATAGAGTCCCATCGCCGCTGCTGTCTAGCTTGCTACATTAGATTACAGTATGAATGTTAGTTAATCTCTTTATCTGCTATTTTCATTGTTGACAGTAGCTTATTGTACAGTGTAGAAAAGATAACACACTGGGTTTGCCTGAAGTAACTTGGATTGCTGTCATTCGGATGGCAAGTAAAACTGTATGACCTCTCCCGATAAGGTTTTTCCCTACCTGTTAGGTAGGAGACCTCGTGGAAGTTCCACCTAGGACAATGCGTTGGCCCTATACTAGGTGTGATAGTACATGAGCTAGTACGAGTTCGTCAGCTCTGGAATATTGCTGGGTCGTGAAGGTCCTACGTTTGCTCGGCATCCACTGTTGTTATACTGGGATAAACTTAGCCACAGTACAATTATAGTAATTTCAGTAATCCATAAGATATCTGCATGTCACTTCAGGCAAATGTAGATATGTAATGAAGTAAGTCTTGTTAGCCAGTATGTAGGTATGCAGATAGTAGGTATGTAATGTACGAAACCTTTTGGATCTGCTTGTAGGTTAGGTTGAGTTGTAGGTATTGCAAGTACTTTACGCAATTTTTATTACCTTAAATTTACATATGTCAGTATTTGCACACTCAAAAGGAAGAATTGGCCTCCCCGATGGAGCAGTGGTAGCGTCTTTGCCTTGTAATCAAAGGGTCCCGGGTTCGATACCCGGTGGAGGCACAAGTGGTTCGGATCCCACTTTAAACTGTAGATCCAGTCCCTATTAGCCTTACTGTGCATAAAGTGGACTTAAAACAACAAATCAAAAATAAAATTAAAAATGAAAGAATTATTTCATGTATTACAAGAGATCGCTGTATTCATGAAAGCGAGATCTTGTTATACACAGATGCAATCGACATTTATATCGACTGTATGTGGAATCTATATATTATGTCGATTGCAGTTGGTTCTCCAACGCAAGGCTGTAAGGTACAAATTGCCTTGGTTCCTTCTTCCAACTTAAAAAAAGATGCCCTCACAGATGATAGAGACGTTGACGCACTTGTGAGGCTTTGAACTGACATTTACCTGTAGCTACCAATGCTTCCTTGGCCACATCTTTTCAGGACCTTAAAGAGACACAGATTGCCCTGGAAACATCGATAGTATATGGGAGAGCTACTGCACCGACAGGAAAGCATATATCAGATATCCTAACTTCACGGCCTCAAAATTAACAACGCAAATATGTTCACATAGATCTATTCCAGGTCCCGAATTGTGGAATCTAAATTTGGAGTCAGCTCTCGAAAAATTAGGAAATAATTCGGAGATCAAAAGCAGAACAGATTATGTAGATGACGTATCAATCGTAATAGATGGTAATTCAAGAACAGAGTTGGAAATGTAGTCCAGTATTGTGATAAACTCTCTCGAGGACTTGTGTGGTACGGCGAAATTGAACCTTGCTCCTTAAGAAGTAGGGGCGGGTGGGAGGGTTGTTAGTTACGCTATTCCCTGAAGGATAAGCTGAATGTCAATAAACACTCACAAATAAAACTCAGGGGGAATATCTTAGTAAAGGAAGCTAAATATCTAGGTGTAAAATTACATGAAATGCAACAATGACATCGATTATGTAATTTCAAAATCTGAGCCTGTAATAGGTTTGAACACAATCAGACTTCCCATGTCGCTTATAAACCCATATATATATATATTCATAATCTACAACGTGATTGTTTCTTTCAGCGAATCAATAGACTATGTAGACTACCTGAAATACACAACATGTGTAACAAAAATAACATCATCATAAAGGAAGGCTATAAGAATAGAAACTTTATCACTACACTCTGTCCCGGTCATCTCCGGACCAAGGCCGCGCATAGCCGCAAAGAAGGGGAGAAAATCGAAGTGGGCAGAGCGAAGCGGTACACGCTGCTGGGAAGACTGTTAACTGCACTCGCTTTCCCCTCCACGCAATCTCGTTCGCTCTCACGTGTTCATTGGTTGAGCCGTCTCGCGTTAATAATTGCACAGAGACTTGTTTTCGTTTGCTTGCTCCAGAGATACCCGGGACAGAGTATAGTCCACTAGATGAAAATTTAACATAAAGGTGGCAACACTGAAACTCCACCTTTCAAGTTCCGTTTCAGTTGCGCGTCCCCAATGAATCATTACACTGCACACCATGAATATTGCAATCAGGATGTTTATCGAGGTGTGTTGCAAACAATAATTGTCTGGGTAGAGACCAGAAAACAAGAATGGGTCACATCCTCCGGTTCAGAATTCGAAGCGAAGCCGATGGGGGGAGTCGAGGGGTATTTTGTTTGCACACCTTGCTCCTCAGGCTATAACGGAAGCGCTCTTTGTAAACAGTTGGCCGAACTGCGGTGGTGCAAAGTTCTGTGGAAACATTGCGAGAGAGGTTCGATGTTTGGCTGATGTAACTCCACTCAGGCCCAAGGTGGGTGCGGGGCCTGAGGCATACAATATTCACGGGGACTATAAACATTTTTTAGATGTGCGAAAAAATCAGATTTTTGTTCCTAAGGCCCGTTTTAGACGAAAGCATTTTCCTTTGCATTTATCTTAACATGCCATAACCAAAGTGAAAAATCTTATGGCATTTCAGATGCCATGGCATATTTCAAGGCATTGCTCAAGGATAGGCTCGGTCCGTAGCATTTTTCGTAGCGTAACCAATCAGAAGCGACCTCATGGTCACGAGTGCAGTTGCAATGGCGGCCGAGTGAATCACTTCACATTTTTAAACGAGAATAACTATTCAACCGAGAGGAATAACGTTTACTATTAAATGGTTTTAGGTACATATCAATGGCGCTGCTTAAATACATACTTTATAACATATATAGCACACGTATGGAAGAATATTTTACTTGTTTTAATTGTAACGCCGTGCACTCACCAATGATGACGTAACTCGACGTGCCTTTCGTGCTGTATGTATTATACATTGTAATTGCAAAAACTTACCGAAATGTTACATGAAATGCTTCCGCGTAAAGTACTGTCTGCTGTAAGATTTTTGGAAGCATTTACATAGCATTTATGCTAGCAAAAATGTTAAAGGAAATGCTTCCGTCTAAAGCAGGTATTAATCTGAAGTATAGGTGTTCTATGTAATCTCAATATTAATATTGCAATTAATAAACACGTATTATTACCTAAGAGCAATAAGACTTTTATTTAAATTGTAGTTTAAAGCGCACCTTGTCCACAGATAGTGTAATTCTACAGCTTAAAGTGTGATCCGCACCATGCCTTCACTGGTATTGAACCTGGGACCCCTTGATTATCAGACGACTACGTTACCACTACGCTACCAGGATGTCCCTTTTTATACAAAACTTCTGTTCCCAATGAAAATTCCGGAATGAATAAACTCATATGTATGCGTGAGTGTATACGATACGCAAATATGCACACACTTTCTATTGTTTATCATTAAACACTTATTGAATTTGCTAGGCACATCATACTCTTATTAAATGCTTTATATCGAGGAATTTGTCCCAATATTCAAACATAACACACTTGGCTGTGAGAACGTAAGCCTATGTGATTTATTTTTCGCCGTTTACACTACACCGTACCCTTAAAACAGCAACCCATATGTGACCTTCGACATTAGCGACATCTGCGACAGCATTTCCAGTTTCGATCTGAGCCTTGGCGGTCACAGAAAGAAAATTACAGCTTTGGGATCAGCACGTGTCAGATATTGCCGCCTTCCTCCATTCACTTTCTTCCTCTTCTTCCATCGCTGCTGTGACTTCGCTCAGTTTTCAACGGATCCACGTGTACCGAGCGATTGATGTTCGACACGTGATTGTAGCTAATAGTCACGAAACGCAATGGGGAGACATGCAACAGCAGAAAGCTCCTGGCGATCATACGCAACGGTGATATAAGAATTATCGATTATAACATTGCGACCCTCGCATTTGAAGACTGATAATATTTCATCAGTCCATTGTCATTGAAGTGGACGAAGCTTCAGTGGCAGCGTTCATGACACTTTTGTTATTCCTTCTTTCACTACTCCTGAGTTTTGAGTTCTTGTTTTAAGCCTACGTTATGCACTGGATCTACAGTTTAAAGTGGAACTTCCGAACCACCATGTGCATCCACCCTGTATCCAAGCTAGCTTCAGAGGGTCAGGTACCCTATTCTACACCCTCGAATTTTCAATTATTTTTTTCTTTATGAAGATTGTGATCCTAATTGTGAATGAAAAAAATTGGAGCACGGAAAGAAGTATTTACGACTGTACAGCCGTTTAAAATTGAGATTTCGTCGTTTGAAATTGTTGAGTCCAAATTTCCCACCGATTCCGGGCTCCGCCCCTGCGGTAATTGACTTACCGCCCCCTACCGCTATCGCGGCCCCGCCTTTATCTATAGAGTCCCTTTTAAAAGCATGTTAGAAATAACATATCGCAATCGCAGGTTCCCATTGCACAAGTCAATCATAAGAAGAAAAAGAAAAAATCAGACGTGCGCCTGTGACATGAATCCATGATCCGCCATCATAGAAGTTCTGAAAAACATTTTTGATGTTACGCAAGGAATTTTAATTTTATAAAAAACGTAAGATTCGTAGCACGTAGGTTTAAAAAAATAAACGTCCGCGCTATTTGCAAACACTGTTTGTTATGAGGAACTAAATATTTTCACGAAAATTTTTGAAATGTGCCTGAAATCGAGGGTGTAGAAAGGAAAGGGGTACCGGAGCCGCTTCTGCTGGTGAAAAGGAAGCACATGTGGAAGTGTATTGTCATAGTAAATTCTTTCTCTGCAATAAATCTTTGTAATGTTGGAAATACTTTATGGGCCACCCTGTATATTTTTTCCTACCTAGACTTCATACAACTTCATAAACCTTCATACAGCTTACAGTAAAATTTACAAAAGTCTCGGTATTGCTTCAATTTTGCAGACCTCTGTCATCGTTCTCGGTCTCGTCTCTAGAAGTCTCGGAAAGTCTGATCTCGATTTCGGTTCGAGAGTAACTGAAACTTTTATTTCGGTACCGTCCATTAAATATAAGTCAAAGTTTCCGCCAGATGGAACCACTGTCTAGTTACAACATTCTGGCATACTCACTGCATGCCATTTCCCATCTCGTAATTTCCCTTCACATCTTTGAAATCGGAATAATAAATTCTACAACGATTATCACTCATTAATAATTTAGTATTTACTTTTAAATCGGCATTCTTCATTAAACTGTAATATTATATGATTCTTTTTTTGGTTGTCTCCATATTCTTATGCTTCGTGTACTTTTTAAGTAAGTTTTCTTAGCCTTTGGGAAAACAAATTTTCATGAAAAATATCAAGATCGCTCTGAAATTTGAAGACATCCGACTTGCATATTTAAGTCAAGCTGACTAATGTGTGAAAGACCTTTTACTTTTTTTAGTCGCATCATTTATTCCTCCAAAAATAAACACTTGTTACACTTATAAATTTGCCTCTGTAGAACAATGAATATCTTCCCATTATCATACCAAGTTTTAGTTATTGTAGTTAGTCAGCTAGTTTAATCTTAATGTTTGTGAAAATTTGTGTATTTAGTATGTTTCGGAAAGTTTACAATTTTCTAGCAATAATGTTCATCGTTCTCTTCTTGTGAGCAACCATTCGGTACGACTGTAGAGTTAAGTGTATTAATGTTTATTTTTACATTAGTAAGCTACTATTAATAACAAAAATTCATAAAATTTTGTGATGGCGATTTAAATTTTTCCGAGATGAAGAAGAAAATTGTACGAAAAGGGAAATTTTACATTTAAAAGGGAAACTTTTCATTCAAAATGGAAATGTTATACCTTTTAAAGAGAAATTTTCACATTCAAAAGGAAAATTTTTAACATTCAAAAGGGAAATGTTGCACCTTAAAAGGAGAAATTTTGATTTCTGGTTGGTAACACTGCTCTAGCTGTCATTTTTTTTAAAATAATGAATACAGGACGTACATCAGAGAAATACAAACAAAAACTCCGACAACATGCAAAGATTTTTACCAGAATTTGGTGAAACTACTCGTTCTTGAAGCTTGCTTGGATTTCCCTTCTCTCGAGTGTCTGTGGTTCCACTATCACTCACAAACGTCTTCCATGTATGGCGACATTAGCGCGAAATCCTGGCGACAAGCTCTAGCCGAGCAGTGTCCAAGCTATATATGGCGAACGACAATGTGTGTGACAAGTTATACCTCCTGGGGAAAAAATGGGCCACCATTGTTTGTTTGTGTAACATTAACAAGCTCCAAAGAGCGCCGCTGTGGGGAACCAGGAGACAATTATTTCTTCAAGCTTGACATCCAGCATTGAGGTCACGTCACCCTTGAAGCTCGATTTTGTATTCTGCGCATGACCCTCTGCAGCCGCCATGTCTGCAGCACATGGCAGATCGAAGAGGTGACGAGACATGTAAATCAAAGTGCTGGACAAGGACTTAGCAAATTATGGCCATTTCTGGGTCTACCTAAGATCTGCCAATAGAGAAATGTTTTGGCAATGTGGAGGAAACTAGTTTTATATTGCTGAAATCTCTGAGTCGCAGAAATCCTCCAAATTTGGCAATGGTAGCAGTTATATCAGCGAATGGCTGTTGAATGTTAATTTGGATACTGCAAAACAAGACGACGAATGCCTCAGGAGAAAACTTGGGGAACAAGAAAGAAAGTTTGACAAAGCTCAAGCCCTTTCGATTTCACTGGTTGACATGGGTTTGGGCTAGGAATGCCCAGATCCGGATCCTGGCGGATCTGAAATCCGGATCCGTTTGGCCATCCCACATGAGTGCTTCTTTGGAAAGTAAGAATGTGTTTATAACATATTGTTACCTGCTAATATATATATATATATATATATATACAGGGTAATTTTTTTAAAACTCATGGTTTTCTTTGCTGTGTAAAATTTTTAAATGAAGTATTATTTCCATACGGTTTGTGGCAAATGAATAAGGAAGGATGGGAGATTTATTGGAGTATGTTTACCGGTTTATACGCATCCCGGGTAATATCGCCCACGCCTCAACAAAAACAGCAAATATTCACCAGTGTACCTTTCGCGTCTATATGGTCTGGGGGTTTGGATGCAGTGCGGAGGTTTAAGTTTCCTCCTGTAGATAACACCGTTGTCATTGTCACCAATAACCAGGAAACTGAGCTGTTATATTGTTGTGCTGGAAAGTTGTGTGCTTTTGCGTAATTGTTGTGCTGAATAGTTGCGTTATTGTGATCAGGACACACAGTAAGAATGGTGTACTCCTTGCAGGAACGTGTGTTTATCGTGAAAAGTTTTTGGAAAACTGATTCTGTTGTTGCTACGCAAAGGGCATTTAGAAACAAATTTGCCTCACGTTCTGCCCCAGACAGGAACACAATATTGTCTCTAGTGAAGAAATTGGAAGAAACAGGATCGATTCTGAGTGAGATAAGGAAGCATCAGACCCCGCGGGCAGGTGTTGTGGAAGATGTCAGTGCTCGACTCTTGAGGTCGCCCAAGAAATATCTCCGTCGTTTGTCACAAGAAACCGGCTATAGCTATTCAACATGTCAAAAGGCAGCGAAAAGTGCGAAACTAAGGGCGTACAAAATTACAGCTGTTCAAGAATTGAAGGATTCAGATAAAGTTAAACGTGTAGATTACTGTAATTGGTTTTTAATGTTTATTGTGCGTAATCCTGATATTCTGAAAATAACGTGGTTTACTGATGAAGCCTGGTTTCATCTCTCTGGGTATGTTAATTCTCAGAATACACGGATATGGGCAGCTGAAAATCCACATAGTGTAATCGAAATTCCGTTGCACTCACAGAAAGTTGGGGTATGGTGCGCTGTCTCAGCATCACGTATAGTGTGTCCAATCTTCTTCAATCAAACAGTGAACACAGAGCGGTACAGGCCAATACTCATGGAATTTGTTGAAAGTTTGGACGACATTGAACTCACACAGGGTTATTTTCAACAGGATGGTGATACATGCCATACATCGCATGAGAGTATGTCACTGATTGAAAGTTTCTTTGCGAATATGGTTATTTCGAAGGGATTGTGGCCTCCGAGGTCTCCAGACTTAACTTCACTTGACTTCTTTCTGTGAGGCTTCCTATAGGGACGTGTGTACACAAACAACCCTACATCCCTGGAAATGTTGAAGCAGAATATTATCACTGAAATTGAGAACATTACCGCAGAAACACTATGTCAGACAGCCCTTAACATGGAACGGCGTGTTCGACTTTGTTTACAGGAAGGAGGTCGACACTTTCAGCACCTTCTTTAAAGGTGAGATGTTATGTCATATGTCTGTGCCATAATTTTTATGTTTTATTTATGTTTGAGTGAATACAAAAAAATAAAGAACTCATTTTCATTTTCATTAATTCAGTTTAGCAAAAATCCAATACTTCAATGTTATTGTAGGGTACACTGGTGAATATTTGCTGTTTTTGTTGAGGCGTGGGCGATATTATCCGGGATGCATATAAACCGGTAAACATACTCCAATAAATCTCCCATCCTTCCTTATTCATTTGCCACAAACCGCATGGAAATAATACTTCATTTACAAATTTTACACAACAAAGAAAACCATGAGTTTTAAAAAAATCACCCTGTATATATATATATATATATATATATATATATATATATATATATATATATATATATATATATAGTGTGTGTGTGCGCCCGTGCGCGATTTGTAATTAATACAATCAACACTGCATATATTTTAATGTTTTATTTTAATTTTTAAAACTATAACTGTAGAACAATTGTATAATTTTTGTATAACATTTCTATCTTGTTAAACGTGTTAAAGGTTTCATCCTGGAATGGAATGTCTCACATTTATGTGTGTTTCCATTTCCAATGAATACATATTCGTTTCAAGGGCATTTACAAGATCACCTCTGACATTTTATGTTAAACAAGTAAGATTATTTTTGTGCACGAGTGTATTAGGTGATGCGTAGCAAAGTATTTTAGGAACAACAACACTTGAAAAATATCTTGTAGGACTAACTAATGAAAAATTTCTTTGTAATCGAAGATCATAATACCTTTTAAGGTGTGGTAATATTATAATGAGATTGAAATACGAAACTTCCGGATCCGGATCCAGATCCGGAACTTTTGGATCCGTTTGGCCATCCCTAGTTTGGACGTCTCGCAGATAACTGTTGTCTCTGAATAATTATTAGTTCATGCTGGTTCCAAAACGGAAATCCTTTTTTGCCCATCGCTACTAGTATTTTTCAGGAAACAGCAATATAACTGCCTTAATTTCACAATAAAATGTGAAATAGATGGCTCTGTTCAAACAGTGTTAAAATATTGATTTTCTACATTACAAATCCTCCAATTTTGAACCATAAATGAATATAGAATTGTAAACATTTAATCTACTTTTCACATAACATATTGGCATAAACATTTTACGGACTTTGGTTAAGTAAGTTCTATTTAGAGAATCCTTCATAAAAACTTTCTTCACAAAATGTCTAAAGTCAATGTTATGATAGGGTTGGTTGAACTTGTGTGTAAAAATCTTGACGTGATGGGAGAAAATGGATGCCATTTCCGAGATCAGTATTAAAAATAATTCCAGAATCACCTATTGGTTTGGAAACAACCAAAATTTCCCATGTATAAATTTATTTTGTTGCGTTCCTATGGCCAATAGGAGAATTTTGACTGTAAGATTGTGAAAACTCCTGACGTAATGGGGTGGAGAATGGATATCATTTCCGTTATCAGCATTCAAAATACTTCCAGAATCAAAATTTTGTTTCAAAATGTGTTCCAGTGTTCTCAGGGCTAATTACTACTCAACGTGCACAGAAATGCGATCGGATACAGTGGCGAACACTCACTTGGCTCAACAATACATAGAAGAAAATACTTAACACTTAGATTGATGTACAAAACTCTTAAGAACAGCTCCCCCATAGCACGTATCCGAAAAGATCTGTTGTAGAACAGCAGTCGAACACAATATCTGCAAGAAACAAAGTCTAAAAATACCTAAACAGAAAAGTTCCACCTATAACAAGTCCTTCATTGTTACAATGAATTAGAATATTGAATAAACTGCCTGTAGCATTGTCTAACATTATTTGCCATCATAGTTTTAAGAAACAAAAGGACTTGTTATTGTTGCAACAACATAAACCTACATCAATCTTAATAATTGCACCTGCACTTACACACCATAAAACGCATACATATCACACCCCACAATACACTATCTGTATTGATATTTCACAATATAGATACTACCCAATTCAAGGCACTATTCTATCATTATATAATCTGTGCATTATCTTTATCATATTATCATGATCATTATGTTTTTTTTCTGTCTCTCGTTAATTCAGTGCATCTGTGATAAAGTTTGGTTGTAGGAATGGTCTGTAAGGCCGAAACACGTCTACTTAAATAAAGGCCCACACTACAGGGTGCGAAATCCGGGGGGGGGGGGACAGGGGAGAATTCCTCCCATCAACGATTTTGTCCTGAAAATCCCTCCCTCGCACCAAACTTTTCCGGGGGCGAGAGTTTTTTTCTGACAATAAACATAAACAATTAGTTTGGGAGTCGAATATACTTTATTGGAAAAATATAGAAAACATATTCAAAGAACGTACAACAAAGAACCTCATCTGTAAAGACACTGAACCCATCAATCCCCAGAACACAGAAATTAGTCTGACTTCTTATTTCTTCTTCATTTCTCAGCGCCTTCCGTCAGCTACCGCAAAATATATAAATATATTAGTAAAACATGTAATAGCATTCAGATGTGAATTTTATTTAGGAAACTATTATTTTTTTAATATCTCTTAATTTTTGCCCCTCCCCCTTTTTATTCACTCAAATCGTCATAGCACATTAAAATCTTCAATTTGCAATCAAATTTTGAATGAAGGACAGTCGATATAATATATTGTACATTTTATAAAATAATTTGATTATTTAATAATTGACACATACATAATATAGAGTACTGCATTGGACCACTTTCGCTCGCTCAAACTCGATCGAATCTCCCATGCTCGAGCGTGATCAAGACCATCTTGAGGTTCAGGCCACAGCGCTCAGGCAAGACGTCATCATCTGGAGGCGATCGTCTTAACGCTGTAAACCCTTTATCGTATTTTTATCGTACAGAATTAAGGTATATTTATTTCTTTTATGATGTTAAATTTTTACATTTACCCTTCCGATGAATATAGTTAGAAGAAAATAGTAGAATATTGAATATTTACACCAAAATTCAGGAAGTCACTATGGCCATTACAAAAATTCTTACCATAGCACAAAGAAAGAGTTGAAAACCGTTAGAAACTTTCTGGCGGAAACAAATTAAACATTGTATTTCTTTGAAAAATATTATCCGGAATATTTGTCAGCTACAGTAAGACTCGTTACAGCTTTTGTATGAACTTTTGTATGTAAAAATCAATGGATTAAATCAAAACCCCGCATGTTCGGTTGACAGTAAACTTGCCAAGATGCCTAATCAAATAAATCCAAAATTAATCAACCAGATAATGCATACATTCTGTGTAGCTATATAATATCAATACAAAAACTTAATTTCTATAACCTCTCAGCAAATGCGAAAGAAATTGGTACAAAGGCAATGTTACATTTCTGTGAATAAAGACTAAACGTAAATCACTTGTCACATTGTAAATTCAACCCTTTTGACTATATTGAACGAAAGATAATAAACAAATTGAATCTTTTGATTGTGGTTAGTAAGATCTGTGACAATAACTTAAGAGTTTCAACATTTTCATTGGAAAAAAAAAACAGATTAATATTTCGATCTTAGTATTGATTTGGAATATTTCCTTACCCTGTGTTTAGATTCTGTTAATAAAATCGTGAAGAATGTTAGTGAATTATGAAACATTATCACTGATTTAATAATCAAAATTACGAACATCGAAGCTTCACAAAGACAAAATATAAAATAACAATTCACATGAAACAATTTTATAAAATTTACTACACTTGTAGTTCATATTAACATAGCTAGGTAATAAAATGCTTTCTGTGTAAAAACATTTGTGTTGAAACATAAGTAATATAAATCTTGGATAATTTTACACACGAATATTTCATCGAAGTTCTTGTTACATATAGTACCCTTGTATTTGAAATCATAGCATATCTTCTTCCATTATCCTCCGATTAGCCTAAAGAAGCATAAAAGCGGAGTAAAATAAGAATGTAAATATACACATGTATCAATTTTGCCCAGTTGTATAACATTCTTTCATTTAACATATTTTGAAACTGAACATTTGCGTAAATTATATGAATATGTTATCGAATGCTTGCATAACATTTACACTAACAAAACTGCTTTGGTAGATAAATACTTGTATTTTGCAAAGTTAAGCTTGCTTGGCCCACGTTGCCTAGCACACGACACACCGGCTCTGTCCCCTCGAAATACGAAGACCGGGCGTCGCTGCCTACCAATTATCTTTCTGTTATAATATATGCCACGACTAGGGATGGCCAAACGGATCCGGATCCGAAAAATCCGGATCCATTCGGATCCGGATCCGGATCCAAAAGTTACGGATCTGGATCCGGATCCGAAAATTCCGGATCCGGATCCGGATCTGAAAGTTTCGGATCTGGATCCGGATCCGAGAGTTCCGGATCCGCGGATCCGGATCCGAAAGTTCCGGATCCGAAAGTTCCGGATCCGAAAGTTCCGGATCTGGATCCGGATCCGAGAGTTCCGGATCCGCGGATCCGGATCCGGGTCTGAAAGTTTCGGATCTGGATCCGGATCCGGATCCGAGAGTTTCGTATCTCAATCCCATTATAATATTACCACACCTTAGTCCTACAAGAATTTTTTTCAAGTGTTGTTCCTAAAATACTTTGCTACGCATCGGCTAACACACTCGTGCACAAATGTCCGAAGTGATTTTGTAAATGCCATTGAAACGAATATGTATTCATTCGAATGTATTGGAAATGAAAACACACATAAATGTGAGACATTCCATTCCAGGATGAAACCTTTAACACATATAACAAGATAGAAATGTTATACAAAAATTATACAATTGTTCTACAGTTACAGTTTTACAAATTAAAATAAAACATTGTAATATATGCAGTGTTAAATAATTACAAAGTGTAAGACTAACAAGGGAGGTTATCTAAAGGTCCCCCTCCGATTTCCATGAAACTTGGCAGTATAGTGGGGCCCAAAGGAAGAATTACGTGTTTTTTTGTTTCAGATAAAAAAACGGTTTTAGGGGGCAAAACCCCCTCAAATGTCAAGATGAGGACAAATTGAAGTGAGGATCTGACCCCTGTGTCTTTCCGATTTCCATGAAACTTGGCAGGTGTATAGTGGGGCCCAATGGAAGAAATAAGTGTTTTTTGTTTCAGATAGAAAACGGTTTTAGGGGGCAAAACCCCCTCAAATGTCAAGATGAGGACAAATTGAAGTGAGGATCTGACCCCTGTGTCCCTCCCATTTCCATAAAACTTGGAAGGTGTATAGTGGGGCCCAATGGAAGAAATAAGTGTTTTTTTTGTTTCAGCTAAAAAACGGTTTTAGGGGGCAAACCCCCCTCAAATGTCAAGATGAGGACAAATTGAAGTGAGGATCGGACCCCTGTGTCCCCTTCCGATTTCCATGATACTTGGTAGGTGTGTGTATAAACGGGCCCAAATGAAGAAATACGTGTTTTTTTTGTTTCGGCTAAAAAACGATTTTAGGGGCAACCCCCCCCCCCTCAAATGTCAATATGAGGACAAATTTAAGTGGGCATTTGATTTGTGTGTCCCCCTCCGATTTCCATGAAACTTGGCAGGTGTATAGTGGGGCCCAAAGGAAGAAATACATGTTTTTTTTTTTGTTTCAGCTAAAAAACGGTTTTACAGGGCGAAACCCACTGAATTGTCAAGATGAGGACAAATTGAAGTGGGGATCTGACCCCTGTGTCCCCCTCAGATTTCCATGAAACTTGGCAGGTGTGTGTATAAACGGGCCCAAATGAAGATATACGTGTTTTTTTGTTTCGGAAAAAAAAAAATTCTAGGGGGCAACCTCCTCTCAAATGTCAAGATGAGGACAAATTGAAGTGGGGATCTGACCCCTGAGTTCCCCTCCGATTTCCATGAAACGTGGCAGGTGTATAGAGGGGCCCAAAGGAAGAAATACGTGTTTTTTTGTTTCGGCTAAAATACTGTTTTAGGGGGCAAAACCCGCCTCAAATGTCAAGATTAGGACAAATTGCCGTGGGAATCATCTGACCCCTGTGGCCCCCTCCGATTCCCATGAAATTTGACAGGTATATAGAGAGGCCGTATGCCCCCTGTTTCTTCCTATGCCATATTTACGTGGTTTCGGGGACAGATCCCCACTTCAATTTCTCCTCATCTTGACATTTGAGGGGGGGGGCTCTATACACCTGCCAAGTTTCATGGAAATCGGAGGGGAAGACTTAGACCTCCCTAGTAAGTAAGTGTATTAATTAATTACAAATCGCGCACGCGAGCACACACACTATATATCCCTATATATGTATGTATATTATATATATATGTATATTAGCAGGTAACAATATGTTATAAGCACATTCTTACTTTCCAAAGAAGCGCATGTGGGATGGCAAAACGGATCCGGATCCAAAAGTACCGGATCCGGATCCGAAAGTTTTGGATCCGGATCCGAAAATTCTGGATCCGGATCCGAAAGTTCTGAATCCGGATCCGAAAGTTCTGGATCCGGATCCGAAAGTTCTGGATCCGGATCTGAAAATTCCGGATCCGCAGATCCGGATCCGAAAAATTTTAGGATCCGGATCCTAAGGATCCGGAACCAACCGGATCCGGATTTCGGATCCGCCAGGATCCGGATCTGGCCACCCCTAGCCACGACTACGCTCAGTACCTGCGGGTCATGAGAGTCCGAGTAAGGGTCTGCTTTTGAATAATAATAATAAAAATAAAAATTTATGCTTACTTAACCAAGAACCTTAACTCTAAAGTAGGTAACCTTCCTTACGCTTAAACTTCCATCGTGATCGCACCCGCATCCCACTGACCAGTGAAGATACGCATGCGAGCGAAATCAGCATAATCTAAACTGACATCTTATGGGTTGATAAAGCCTCCGCCTCACTGACCAGTGACGGCGGGACACCTCATCAAACCAAAAGGAGGCCAGTTAATTTGTACTTATAAACCAAATTTACTATAAAGAAATACCCATTAACGATTACAAATTTATTTACATCTCAAATTTCCAATATTCACAATTCCCACATAGTTAAGTTAAAAGAAAAATATACAAACTTCTGATCAAAAGAAAAACTACAACAATGCCAAGATAAAATTTAGATCATAACGTATTTTATAATATAGACTGAAACTTGCTTTAGAGTAAACATAAAATCCAGAAAGCTCTCTCTTATATAACATGTCCATATCCCATCATAGAACCAACACAGCTTTAACTTGGTTTCAATTTACGGGTGACAAATTATTAACTAAAGGTCGACAAAATTACTATTAACCAAAACCAAAGAAAAATTTGCATAACAACTTTCCGTAAATTTCTATTCGTGCTTCTGTCATATTTTCACATCTGCATTATGTTCTCTAGAACTCAGGAGGTAAACTACCATCTTGAGGGTCAACCTCCAAAAACATTCATAACAAAATATAAGGGGAGCCTTTCTCTACCCAATATAAAAGCCATATCTCGGCCACAAATTACAAATGTCCACGTGGAATTCCTTAACATAATAGGGGACTCTATGTCTACCCTTTTTGGCTACTCACATTGCAAAACCAAAACAATAGACTTTTACATTAAATGAATTTCTAGAGCAACATATACTCGACCGGTCACCTATTATAGCTGATTCAAAATTATATCTAATATAAACCTAATAAGAGAAACCAATAAACTTTCCTTAACGTTCCGGATACTCGAACTTTAAAACGGACATGAAAATATATAAGCTATGGGATTTAAAAGGCATCCTCTGACCAGAGGTATGCTCTCGGATTAAACTAAAAAGAGAATCAAATTTATTTAATTGAACCTCCTGGCCAGGAGAATTCAGAATGATTTAGCATAAAAAAAATACTCGACGAGAAGGATGTATATCTTTGATGAGCATAATTTATTTAATTTGAATTTACATGGGAGCCACACTGACCAATGACAACTTCGACAGAATTTAAAATGTATGAAGAATGTCAAAGTTTAAATTATCAAGATTAAATATTTATATAAATGATTTAATTATTTATAAGCCTGCCAAAATCCCCTTTAAGGATCATGCTGACCAGCACAAATCCCGAAAGGTGGCTTACGGAAAACATCGGACATTGTGGAAGTGAGAGCTGACCAGCCACTCCCCACACAACGCCCGTATTCTCCCAGCCCTGGACCTCGACAAGCGATTTAATCACCTCGCGGGATTGCGCAATCCTATTCCCTGAACAAAAGATTTGGACTTATGGAAAGTTATTTTTAGCTTTAACAATTACCCCTTCGAAAAAGGCATATCGAGAAACACAATGCAGCAAAACTTACTTACAAAACCGCGCAGCGCCGAACGAAAAAGAACCCATTGTTGATAAGAAAGAAAAATAATGCAAGCTTCAACTTGCTTTGCGTTCTTTTTCGCTTGGCAGAAACTGCGTTAAATTTTTTTTACACAAGGATAAAATATCCATTCAAAAAGATTAGACTACAAAAGAATTTATACGAGGGCTATCGAAAAGTAATTTGAATAATAAAGAAATTTACAAAATTTATCAATCGTTACAATTTTAAACGTTGACTAAATCTTGAAACTAATTATTTTGCAATCATAAGCAACAACGCATCTTAAACGTTAATCTTAACCTTGTAATTCAGTGTAAACTATTTGATATTTCTAAAAAAATTGTTGACAAAAGATAGAACTTGACCAAATCTAAGAGTAGATTAGATGCCTATTCCGGACACATGAAATCTTTACATCATGAACTATTTCGGTTATTTATTTATGAGGATAAAACCATTGTTACTTGTACTTTCGTAGGGACCGAATCACATTGAATTGCACTACACATTTATCATATTCAGCAACATCTTGAAGAAATGTGAACGTTACTCTTACCTTTTTCATCATAATTGCCTCTCCAATTGAGCACACAACATTTATACACCATACCTTTTGTACATTTAAGCATATTTACACGTCATGTAAACTCTAATACAGTTCATAAATTTTCATTACAACTCCATATTCCCTAAAAAGATCCAACATTGATTCCCAAGAAACAACTCAAACATGGCGGCTATATCGCCTCCAGTTGCTGACGCTTAGTCACGTGACCAAAGCAAGCCATCAGGCTTTCAGATAGAGAAGGTAATGGCGTGATTCGCTCAAATATATAGAACATCAAATATCATATCAATGTGACAATAATGTACAAATATATGTGTAAAATTAGTACTGGTAGTTTCAGCCCATAATCATCTATTCATTTTGATATATTACTATCTATTGGTAAGGAGATGATGACTATGTTCACTTCAGTTTCAATTTCACTGCATGTTTCGCCATAGAATAGTTAGGGTATAGAAGATTACCCCACATTTAAACCTCGCTGCGCTTGAAAATTGCATTTCCGTCGGTGGCCAATAGATGGCGCGGCCGTCTTCTTTTGCTGTTTCCAGCACAAATTGGGGGGAGAGCTCTTTCGGTGACAGTCACGTGGGTTTGAAACGTTCTTATTGGTCAGATCTCTTGCATCCCAGCAAGGCTGTTACCAATGGCAAGGGCTTTCTTTCTCGCTGGTTCCCTTCCAAGCACCGCTGTTAGGGGTGGCGTGAAGAGATGTGATGGGTGATGCGTTTCCGCCACCGCAAAGTTCTTCGGAATCTTTTACTCGAAAGTAAGGTTGCCTTTCCTATGCAATTAACAGATTCTTTGAGTGTTTATTTGAAGGCGAAATTGGGAATGTAAAATGTAGGAGTATATTTGAAGGCCCACTACTACAGACAAAGTACGGTTGTACGTGAACTACTGGGCTCCGAGCCAGAGGCGTCTCGGGAATGCATGATGCGCATGCGTCAATTGTGGGGGAGAAGGACAGCTTGCTCTGCGACGACATTCATGAGCGTTTCTACATTCTAATTTCTTCATATAGGAGAAGTATTTATTTTAAGAAGTATTTATTTTACACGAGAGCTCTGAACAAAGCTTATATTACATTTCTTGGATCTGAAGTGACGCATGCGTCAATTGTGGGAAAAGCATTATTACTTTCTTTCACGCCATCTAGCGTCATCCGTGCGAACTATTAGACGATCGAGCAAAAAAAGCTTCGATGCAGCACTCTATTAAAGACCCTATGATGCGTGTGTGTGTCTGTCTGTCTGCTCCTTCCCACCCACCAATCTGCAGTGATTTCGCACCCTGCGGGACGCTATTATATTTATTATGTTCCATACCCAACGAGAGGCGCTCCACCCCTGCTTTCGGGCAGGGGGGGGGGAGTGCCGACTCAGTAGCGTACTTGTGATTTTATTTCGGGAGGTAGGTTTTTTGGGTACGCAAATTTGTAGCCTATATGTAGCCAGGTAGTCAACGAAATTATCGCTCTTGTAAGTACCTTTCAACATTGTTCTAAGCTACGTCATTAAATCTTATGATAACATTTACACGTAATTTAGAAACAGCATATGGTATGAATTTACAATACCGGAAGTAGTATCTTCAATTGCTTTCAATTTCGGCATACTCACTAATTTTGGCCTCGTAATCACAAACCTGCAGTTAAGAATTAGAGGTCAATTCTAGAAATTGCAAAATAATCTTGTCAATTACCGCTATCTATGATTCTCCATACACTAACATGGAAACCATGTTTTCTGATATGAAGACGTATTCCTTTCCGCACAACGGTCTTGCTACCTTGCGTTCTGACGTAGTCATAACACAACGTTGCTCAAGTGTTGTGCAATAAGTGAAACCCGTTGCATGGAGCGTTGATTTGCATGTGAGAAAATGGCGTCTTGCGTAAAGGTGGAAAACATGTTTGCCGCACGAACAATTTACGGTAAGGTTAGGTTAGGTTAGGCAAGCATAGTTAAAATTAAGGGTCATCGTAAACATAGTTTTGAAACGCTAATCATTGCAAAAAATAGTTGTTTTCTTCATAAACCAAGGTGTTTACTCCGTTCAAGGACCCACTTTTTTCGACTTACTTTGCAATTTCTAGAGGTGACCGCAAAATTTTAACTGCAGATTCGTGATTACGAGGCCAAAATTAGTAAGTATGCCGAATTTGAAAGCAATTGAAGATACTTCCGGTATTGTGAATTCGCTCCCAGTATATTTATATTCTAAGAATACCCCAAACTACAGTAATACACAATAAGGAGCTATGGAACTAATAATACAGAAAACTTTAGAAATTTCTATTGCCAAGTTCAAACTTAATGCCCCTCAAGTTTCTTGTCAGAATTTTAAATATAATGTAAAATATCAGCACCATGCCATGAAAACATATGTGGAAAAAAGCTTGCTGTTGTCTCGGCACAGTGAGGTTGTTAGTTGCAGAATGGTGTCCTCCTTTAATCCACAAGAATACATTCTTTTCGGCAGGGAAATACTAAGAAATTGTATAGCCTACCATGTGCTTTTAAGGCTCGGCTGGATTTTTTGGCAGCCGAATGGAAGAATGTTTTCAAATTTTCCTCTCCATTCGAAAAACCTCTTGGATATTTCAAAATATGAAAACTTACATACTCTAAGAATTCTTTCTAGAGCCAGGCACGTCGCCTGATAATGTTCGCATGAGCACGTGAACACTCATGTATATGTCTTAAATTACGTACATATTAAATGCACACACACATACGTATATTTATTCGAAAAAATTCCATGTTTGATGTACGAGTATATACACACAATTTACTCTGAAACGACTTCCTTCACGTCTGATAACTTTTCTAAATAGTTGGTAACACTGACTCCCATGGTGTTCCACGGAGGACCTTGAACACAATTGCTGTGCGTCTTGCATAGAGCTGACAGCTAAGGGGCTGCTGGCCACTATACCCCGAAGATGTTCACTTCGCTGTGCGAACACTAATACATTAGGCACCAGAGTGCAACATATACAAGGCATGTCTAGGGGGTAGGGATGTGCGGGACAGAATTTGTTTGGTCGGGACGGGAAATTTTTTTTCATCCCGACATTCGGGACCGGAAAAATTCGCCATTTCCCGATCGGGAGTGTTCGAAATTTCCCGAAGCTCTGGAAATCTCGAATTGTGCACGTCATTTTCAACTTAAGTGATTGTTCTTGCATTTCTGGAATGAAAACAAACAATTTCCGATCAGTTCCAGACACTTGCCATGCAGAAAACGTCGAGAATTAACGACTTTTTAAAATGACCATTCGATATTACCAGACTACTCGGAATCCCGAAAAGTCGGGATCGGGACGGGAATTTTTTTTTTCGATCCCGGTCCCGACTTTTCTGTATCCTGCACACCCCTACTAGGGGACTCGAAAAGGTCTGCATTACTTCAACTATAGCGTTACAAAGGAGAGGAATAAATCTGCATTATTGTGAACACTCGTATGCGAACCGCACGCAACGCCACTGTCTAGAGCAGTGATGTACATTGTCGTGTAGTTTTCTTTTACTGTTGTCTAGATATTAACAAAAGATTAATATACTTACGGAATCGCGAAAATTTGTTAATATCTAGACAACAGTAAAATCAAACTACATGAAAATTCACGTCAATGCTCTAGAAAAATTCTAAGCGTATGTAATTTTTCATATTTTTGGAATATCACAGCGGTTATTCGAATGGAGAGGAAAATTTTAAAAAAATCGCCCATTCGGCTGCCAGCCGAGCCTTAAGTCCATTTTCTTTGAGAGGGGTAAAAACATCCCTGGCAGGGATAAAATTATTTTTTTTTTGTCGGGAATATTTTTTTATGGGCATTCCCTTCCCCACCCCCGTTAATTAGCATACTGTATTAGAAACACTCTTCTTTTAAAAGTAACGTGTGGTTCTTACAGCCATTGGCGTACGTAGGATTTTTTTTCGGTAGCAGCTGGAATTCTATAGGTGGATGGAATTGTGTAGGTATTATTGGGTGCGTTCCAAAAGTCATAACGAAACGAACGAATCGAATCGAACGAAAGTAACTGGGCTCGTGAACCTGGTGAAACCATTTATTTTACAGACTTATGGGACGCTCTAGACGAAAGCGCAGGCGCAGCGTTTTGTTTATAAAAATTTACCGCATGGCGTCCAGCGGATGGCATTTCCTTCTGACAGAAATAAACTCTACTGCGGATACTGTTACTCATTTTAATCACATTGTAAGAACAGTTGAGGCACACTCATCTTGTGCATGTTGCTTCATATCGCTCTCTGATAAAATTATAATACAATTCCCGAACTAGTCCAGTTTGAAGCCATCATGCACCCGCGGTGTCTGCAGGCAGCAGGCGATTCTCACTGAACAAACCAGCCTCCTGGCCCGTGCGTTTGGTGAATCTCGTTCTTGCACGAGACGTACGGAATGCGACTTTTGCGACAGCATAATGAACCTCACGAAACGTACAGATGCACTTATGGAACGGCCAGTTGCCATAACTCGTTTAACGCGTTAAACTCGTGCAACTTTCGGAACGGGCCCATTGTTATATTTATATTTGTTATTGTTATGTATTTGCATATTGAAATCAGTAAATTACAGATTTAAAATCGCAAGTATGGTGCATTAATATCATGATACATGGAAGGGAGTATTTGAGATTTTTTTTAACTTACAAGAACCCAATGTTTTTTCAAAAGTTGGCGCTCCTGGCTGCATTCTAGTGGGCGTCATACACAATAAGATATTTCGCATATTTAGAACGTTCCACTCTCAAAATGACAACTGGGGGTCATTTTATGGGGCTTGCAATGACTACTCTGGTTTTCCAGAGTTTTTAGTACTTTTATTTGAACATGATGATGTTTCAAAATGCTGAAGCACTTCAGTCAACACTTCTGCCTACGCCAGTGTTTACAGCAATTCTTGCATTGCGACGAAGCGAGCAAGAACCTTTTCGTTGCTTCAGCTCAGGTGCTACATGTCTGAATATTGCCTCCCTGGGGTTGAACCTTCACATTTGTAGTTAATACACAATCGCTTGCTGAAACCCTTTGCAAACCCCACGGAGCGTAACAAATCTCCCTCTTACCCGCCCTCCAGGTGAACTTGTGTTTTGCTATTGTCTTTGAAGTTTGCGGTATGCCTAACATTCTTGCTTCAATCGCAAGAAGTTCGCAGAAGTTTACCCTCCGAAGATCATACTACTATCTGCTTTTGTAGAACTGACGTCTGAAACAGCGAGGACAGGACAATACCTCCTCTTGTTTTCATCTTCGAACAACAATTCAGAAAAGGGATTTCATTTGAATTACCGAAATATGCGGAACTATGCTCCGAGTTTCAATAGGAAGCGAAAATTGAACAAACAGACACCAGATGGCATCATCATCAGTATCACTCACCGGCACACATAATTATCTGTTACTTTCTACTTTTTAAAAAAGATATTATCCTATTTCATTTGCATTAATAAACTTTATTAAATAGTTATTACGAAGAAAGGAATGCTAAAGTCCTTTTTCTGGAGTGCACTTTACTACGAAAGTGCTCGTGTTTTGTTAATTAGTTTTAGTTTTCCTCTATGTGATGTAAAAGTAAAAAACTGGTTTGTATCTGGGTGTTTGCATACATAGGATCTTGATTAAATCTTTTAGTCTCATCAACCGTAGAGATGGATAAGTTAAGCCAAGCGTCAGGTTAACCTTGCAGCAGGTTTTATGTATCAATCCGCGCGAGAACTGAGCTCAGAATCTTCCGTGCCAGTCTTTCCTCAACCGCCGAGCTGCTTACATCGGAGACACTGAGAAAATCTACAGTATTGCCAACCGCACAACACATCAAAACCCGCATGCATGTCAAGTGGATTGTATTTTTGCTTCTCTTTGTCTCCTGAAACATAACATTTTAAAAGTACTTTCTGCGCATATATTATTTAATAAATGTGTCATTAATATAAGAGCGAAACAACTTCTAAACATGAGAGCATGTGTGTATATTTCGAGCACGCAAAAATAAAAATAAACAAAGATAAAAGTAAACAACGATAGGCCCCTCTTGAATTTAATGACAAATTATTGTTTTTGGTTTAGAAAGAAATAGATTTATGAAAAACTTGGTTGCTTCGTTCGCAATACATCCGTTACTGTAAGACACACGCACTTCAAGTTGTACCACCAAAAAAGCATGATTTGTTATTGGTGATATATACAATCAGGTGCATTGTCTGTCGCTATTACTCTGGTTTCAATTTATGAATCACTTCACTAAACCAGGATTCAAATCTTGGTCTGTCTATTTGTTGCTGATAATCACCCTTCCCTTTCTTTGCGCTGAAAAGTAAATATGCGCCTTCAACAAAGCTTTCATTGCCGCCAGTGGGTGAAACAATAAGCCTCCCCCTTCCCCTCATCGTCGGTTTCTTCAGCCCTGGCGGTGGTTTTGCATGGTGGTATCCTTCCATGGTTTATTCCCCCTTCCCCCACTCACCGAGTTGAAGGACGTCTCGTCCAAATAATAAACATGTTTCTTCTCACTGCGATATATTTTAATACCGCGGAGATTCTTTTGTCGTCAAACAACAAACAATCGTTTCCTCTTGCTAAAGTCAAACCGCAAATCATTCAACACCCGTGATACAATTCGTGTGCACATTGACGGCAAATCACCTCACGCCCTGTTTTACTTTGATCTTGTTGCCGCAAGGAGGATTATGCATTTAAAACAACTTGCTTGACTTTGAAGAACATTTCCTTTCGGATGAAGCCCAAAATAACATTCGGGTAAAACCGCGCGCTGAACAGGAGATTCAGCCATTCTCGCCGCTCTACAATAAACATAGGGTTAAAATAGTGGGATGTGCAACACTGGTATCAGCGATTTCACGCGCTCTGCAACGCATTCAGTCTCGCTCGACTCGCTCTAAAGTTTCAATGTCTCTTCAACGCAATACAGATTCGAGTTGGCGAATCTGCGGTTCTAAGTTCGTCTGCACAGTGATTGCAACCAATTAAGTCCATACCTGCTAATCAATGTATTATTTTGTCTGTATATTACAAATTAAATAACTGTTTTCTTGCAAGTATGCAGTTGTGTCGGAATAGAACCCGTCTCAGTGGAACTATATTCTTGCGCGCACGTTTGGATCTACATATGCTAAAACCTGCTGCAAGGTTGACCTGACGCTTAGCTTAGATGAAAAAGCAGAAAATAAAATACAATAACATGGTGTATTGTAGCCTATAAAATACTACTGTAACCTTTATATTTAAATGTAATCATTAAAATAAGCGTTCATATTTTTTTCTTTAATTTAAAAATTCCTTCTCTGTTGCAATATGCCTCCTTTATGACAGTTATGGGTATATCAACTTCATCAATATTCTACAATGAATGACATTTTTTGTAGAGGTTAATTGAGTTCATCCACATATATTTATTGGAAACATAATGTACAATGTTAATGCAAACATGATCTCTACTTAACGTTCCGCGAAACTTAGCGTATGTACCGTAAAAATTTTGAGATTACAGCATTGTAGAAAGTAACATGATGTACCGTTACTTTGCTTCCAAAGTTCAAGCGTTAGCACAGTGTAAAATGGTCTTGATTACAACCAGTCATCTGTGTTATTTTAACACCACTGAACATAAACGTTGTCCAAAATATGTTGTGGATATACTGCGACCATTGTATGTATCCTTTAAATACCATAACCTTCAGTGTTTCATGATTTTTCTAGATTAAACAACATCAACATCGTCAAATTTGCATTATCATCTTTTTCATCCCATGATATTGGCACGGGTTGCTATCTCAGAATCTTTTTTAGAGGAATGCATTTTAATTATGCTCATGTTGAAAAATTACTGGTAGATAAGTAGGAACGATACCAATTATAAGACAAGATCCTTCGGACTCTTGCCGAGACGGACGAGAACGAGACGCATGTGTAAAATAGAGACTTAGTGCCCGAGTATCTCGATGTCGTTCGAGACGTTGATCTGTTTTAGAATAAAATAAAATTTACTTCATTATCTACCTGATTCTTTGAAGATAGGTCACATAATAATTGCAAAGTCGTTAGTGGCAATTGTGAGCCTTTACTGTGTAGTTGCATAAGCATTGTGAATAAAATTGCTTTTGGAGGGTTCGTAGCGTCGAAACTAGGCGTCAAACAGGATTTTATTATGAAAAGTTGTTTGCCTTAGGGATCATTCTATGCTGTGAAAGATCGTGCAGTGGCACACAGAGCGTGTTAATTATGCAAGTTTTCGAGACTCGAGATGAGACGAGACGAGAACGAGACAGCTACATACTACTCGAGACAATGCCGAGACACTTGCATGTTTATTCCTGTCTCGTCCCAATAACATCGGTAGTCATGGTTACAAAGATTTATTCTCAATCTCTTCTTCTTACTCTGTATATATATTTCCTCTCTCTTGGTTTCATCCTTCTATATTTATTTATATTTCTTTAATTCTGCTTCTCTTTCCTTCTTCCTATATTTCTCTATCTTTCTTTTCTCTCCGTACATTATATATATATATATATATATATATATATATATATATATATATGGGTGTGTGTGTGGGGGGGTGCGTGTGTGTGTGTGTGTGTGTGTGTGTGTGTGTACAGGGTGTTTCGTAAGTTCGTTTACAACGCTTGGGAGGTGATTGTACGAGTGAAAATAAGGTGGAAAGTTCATATAACGAAATTCCGGAAACGGCTTTGTTGCCGAGTTATTGACGTTTGAAAACTTGGGAAAATGATTTTCCGAAGTGAATAATGGCAAAACGGGTGGAGAGAAGTCGTCGGTGTTGGGCGCTCCACTAAGAAATTGCGTACGCTCTTGTCAAAAAATCACGCGGCGATGTTCTTCTGCAATGTCGGCGCAAGGGATTCCCCAAAGGACGCGAACGAAGATGTTGACGGGAGTGGGATGGGTGTGCGTTCTGCGTGAGCTGGTATCGACGAAAATTGGCATGTGTTGAATGGCACCAAAAAACAAAGAAAATTTCCTGAGCGAAGGGCACCGTGACGTAAAAATGAAAAAAATGAACTTAATTATCGTGTACTAATTACTGCTACACCACAAATTCATGCAATAAAGATTAGTATCAGCATGTCCCTCCTCTTATTTACTTGCACAATTACCATTACATTGCCATGTTTTACTTGTTACTATTTTTGTTTACGTTTTCCTACAGCATTTTTATTTATGTTCAATTCTCCGTTATCGTTCAAAATCGGACCCATGTTCATATGAACTTTTTTGCTTTGAATCACCCATACCAGTTCCCAAAGTATTGCCGCTTCCTCCCGGTACACCCTGTATATGTGTGTGTGTGTGTGTGTGTGTATATATATATATATATATATATATATATATATATATATATATATATATATATATATATATATATACAGGGTGTTTCTAAAGGTCGTTTACAACGCTTGGGAGGCGATTCCTCACACGAAAACAAGCAAAATGTCTAAGTTCCATTTTTACGACTGAGGCTTCGTTTCCGAGATAGGAGCCTCGCAAAAGGTGACAAAGTGAACGTCACACCTAACTGGGACGAATGCTATCACATATAGAGAGGCGGTTCCAAGGGAATCATAAAGGAATCGTATGTGCTCAGTCCGGAAGTCACTATGAAAAGTTCACTGCACGCATGCGCAATGGAGTCCTCAAAGGAATTGGGGATTTCCAGCAAGAACAATGCATGGAAAAGGTATGTAACGCAGCAAGAAGGACCATGACAATGAGAAATGCGTTCAAGACAACACATCCCGACCTCAAACATCAAAACATGAGCACCGAACACAAAATCCGAAAAGTTGAGCACGGTTGCATACCCCAGTTACACGCGAGGAATGAACGAATCATGTCATGTTGCATACGAGAGACACATTACTCCACCAGGAGGAGCGAAAGAAAAACACAATATCAGATGATTGCGACAACGTGTATTTTTACACGCGACAACTACGTAATATCCGCCCCCCACACACACACAACAAACAACAAATGCTACAATATCTTACGCACAGACAGTCCGTGTCACTGTACACCAACTGAAGATGTCACTTTCACCACACAAAGGGGGTGGGGAGCAATACCAAGAGTGTTCTCACTGAGATTTGCCGAGGGCAATAATCACAGACGGTTTTCAAAATGCCTGCCGTTTACTTCTACGCAGAGATGACAGCGACGAATCAAGGATTGTCGAGTACGAGCAAACAAGCCAGGTGTATCTGCTACCGTCGCGGCGGCGACGTTGATGCGAGCAACGAGGTCCTCAGCTGATGTGACAGGTGTGTCGTATACGAGGGTTTTCATTTCTCCCCAGAAGAAAAAATCGAGAGGGTTGAGATCTGGCGACCTCGGTGGCCAAGGCACAGGCTCATCCCTACCAATGAACCTATTGCGAAACACGCCATGCAGGAAATGTCGTACATTACAATCGAAATGAGCTGGTGCACCATCGTGTTGGTACCACATTTCTTGCGCAGTGCCAAAGCTACGGTCTCCCAACAGTTCAGGCAGAACCTCACTAAGAAATGCATGATACGTGCGGCCATTCAGGCGAACAGGGAGAATGTATGGTCCAATTAAATGATCATGTACTATCCCGCTCCACACATTCACTGAAAACCTGTGCTGGTGATGGGCCACAAAAAGTGCATGTGGGTTGTTAAAGTCCCAGACATGACTGTTTCTACTATTGAAGACATCCATCCTGGTGAAAATGGCTTCATCTGTCCACAATACGTTTGCCCCGAAGTGAGGGTTTGTGTCCAGCTGATGCAACAACCATTGGCAAAACTCCATACGAGGGCGAAAGTCACGAGGTAACAGTTCTTGTACTTTCTGCAGTTTAAAAGGGTGCATTGCTTCCTCTGACAACACTCGCCAAACATTCACATGAGACGTGTTTCGTGCCCGAGCGTGCACTCGTGTACTGGTGCCAGGATGTTCTGCGACCGCTGTTAACACATCTTCTGCAAACTGATGTGTGCGCACATTTCGGGGTCTTCCAACTTCTTGCCGCGGTGGTAACACTGACCCTGTTTCACGCAGTCGACTGTCCACTACCTGAAAGAAGGTGTGAGACGGTAAACGTCTATGTGGAAAGCGTTCTCCATAAGACGCCTTGCCTCACGGCTATTACCACGTGCCTCCCCATACATGAGATGCATGTCTGCTAGCTGCTGAGTCGTATACGTAGCCATCTGTGTAATAGGGAGCTGGAACTGCGAAATATTATTTTTGTTTAACACTGGCACACTGCACAAATTGGCCGTATCACCGTAAGAATACCACAGACCAATTGTTGCGATACTTGACTTGCCCACTCCACCACGTCAACTTCTTTCAATACAACATACTAGTACTCTTCAATGCGTATGACAACCTAGAGCGAACTGCTGATCATATCCCAGCACCTGCAACACGACTGGAACGACTGCCGGAGAGAACCAACCCTTCGAGCTCCTCTCGCGGGAACATCAGTCATGAAGGTCAAACGTAGACTACGAGAGCCAGACTTGCCTGTGCAGGGCTTCCAAAACTGGTCTCTTTTACGTCACAATGATCGGGTGCGAACACTTTTGGTATTGCTCCCCACCCTCTTTGTGTGGTGAAAGTGACATCTTCAGTTGGTGTACAGTGACACGGACTGTCTGTGCATAAGACATTGTAGCATTTGTTGTTTGTTGTGTGTGTGTGTGTGGGGGGGATATTACGTAGTTGTCGCGTGTAAAAATACACGTTGTCGCAATCATCTGATATTGTGTTTTTCTTTCGCTCCTCCTGGTGGAGTAATGTGTCTCTCGTATGCAACATGACATGATTCGTTCATTCCTCGCGTGTAACTGGGGTATGCAACCGTGCTCAACTTTTCGGATTTTGTGTTCGGTGCTCATATTTTGATGTTTGAGGTCGGGATGTGTTGTCTTGAACGCATTTCTCATTGTCACGGTCCTTCTTGCTGGGTTACATACCTTTTCCATGCATTGTTCTTGCTGGAAATCCCCAATTCCTTTGAGGACTCCATTGCGCATACGTGCAGTGAACTTTTCATAGTGACTTCCGGACTGAGCACATACGATTCCTTTATGATTCCCTTGGAACCGCCTCTCTATATGTGATAGTATTCGTCCCAGTTAGGTGTGACGTTCACTTTGTCACTTTTTGCGAGGCTCCTATCTCGGAAACGAAGCCTCAGTCGTAAAAATGGAACTTAGACTTTTTGCTTGTTTTCGTGTGAGGAATCACCTCCCAAGCGTTGTAAACGACCTTTAGAAACACCCTGTATATATATATATATATATATATATATATATATATATATATATATATATATATATATTCTTTCATTCTCAGTTTATTATTCTTTCTCTGCATCTTCCTTTCTCTTTTCTCCATTTCTATTTCAGTTCTTCTCTCTCTTTCTTTTTTCGACATTTCTGTCTTCCTTATTTTTTTCCTCCCTATCACTTTCTCAGTTTCTCTCATCTCTCTCTCTGTCTTTCTCCTGTACTTCTTTATCATCCATAATTCTGCTTCTCCATTGGTATCTTTCTTCCTTCTGTGTGTTTCTATCGTTCATCCTCTCTCGTCTCCTTTCATTCTCTGTTTTTTTATTCTTCCTCTTTTCTCTATTATGTTCTCAATATCTCGCTCTCTTTACAGCTTGACCAAGATAAGAAGGCCCCTATGGCGCTGTTTTTCAACAGCAAGCGAGCGAAGGGAGCGTGGGCGATGCAATCAGCTGCTTACATTGTTCCCTTCGTTCGCAAATTGTGCAGCACTGTCAGAAGACACGAGAGAAGGGGAAGGGAGAGGAGGAAACAAATGACTGTACACTTTAGTTAGCGAGTTTTGCAGGGGGGCCATTCTTGTTTTGGTTAAGCTGTCTCCCTCTGTGCATGTTTGTGTATTTCTTGCTCTACCATAAACCGTTTTGATTTGATTGATTGATTTGGTGTTTAAAGTCCACTTTATGCACAGTAAGGCTAATCGGGACTGGACCTACAGTTTAAAGTGGGATCCGAACCACTTGTGCCTCCACCGGGTATCGAACCCGGGGCCCCTTGACTACAAGGCGACAACGCTACCACTGCGCCATCAGGGAGGCCATAAATAAACCGTTTTGAATTTCTTGGCATTGGCAGATGGGTAAGCTAAGATTATTCCACGGAGGGGCTGCCACCCTTATCCACCTGTTGGCAAAAAGCGGGAAAATAATGCACAATGAAAATATACATGGAAATCTGGAAGACCTTCATTCATCATCAGCTATTGAAGACAATACAACGTCATAAATCAATGTTGCAAACTATTCTTAAATTGACAGCGATGATTTTGTATTGTACATTACTACAATGCCTGTCCATGCAAACAGTGCAAGCTCTGCTCTATTATTAACAATGCTCAAACGCTCAATGACAAGGGAAAGATTGGATAAGAGAACAATAAACAAGAAGCAGCAACATGATCATTTAAGCCATCCAGAAGTCCTTTCTGCAATTGCTGGTTACATTTTAACGGTGTCATATACAAGCGTAATAGGCATTGAGGTGAATCTCTGCTTACACGAATGTGTTTTGTAAGATCGTAAATTTTCGTGGAAGTATGCTGCTGTTAGAGGAAAAAGACCTTGAATTCACTGGATTGCTTTTATCGTTAATGCAAATGCGGGCATCGACAATGCGAGTTTAGGCTTTCAATTGCTAATGTAATGCTGTTCTAGTTGCTTGTCTTGGCATCCTTAATAATGTTAGATAATGGCGTATTTAACGAGAATAGTCGGGTTTCAGCCTCCTATTGTTTAATATTGATTTGGATTATTTTTACTTCGCTTCTCTGCCACTTTTAACTAACCACGAAATCGATGAAAAGACACTCACCGGATTCGAACCCCTGACGTCGTAGCGCGTTGTGCTAACCACTCTGCCACCTCTGTCGATTCCCAAAAAGACATGTTTTTGATTCAATGACTTTTTCAGGTGCACTTTATGCACAGAAATGCTAATCGGAACTGAACTTGCATTTTAAAGTGGAATCCGAGCCACTATGTGCCTTCAGCAGATATCGAATCCGAAACTCCTTAATTACAAGGTGACACTGGCGTGCGCAAGGGAGAGCTAATGGAGTTACAGAGTTTTGTTGTAAGGGAGTGAAATACATATTTTGAGCACTGCCCGTTTCTGAAATTGGACAAATGTGGTTTTTCCATTGTACCCTACTGGGCGTGCAATGTGTCTTTATTGGCTATCTAACACGGGACCCCTTCATAATCAAAGTGTGTTTTTTTAAAGTGCACTTTATGCTCAAATAGGCTAATCAGGTCAAGACTACAGTTTAAAGTAGAATCTGAACCACTGTGCAATGTGCCTCCACTGAATACGGACTCGGGACCCCTTGACTAGAATATAACAGAATTCATTTTCAAGTATGAGCCTCTAAATACCGTACAAGGATAAAAAATTTTACTGCATTTTCACTAACCCCTACTCTCAGTTTATTTCCTCTTCGCTCTGATTGGGAGTTCTCAAACACCGCCTTACCTCACATTTCCCTTACTTTCACTACAGTATTTCACTATACCCTAGACTTTTTCTTATTATTTTAATTGTTATTTATTGGGCCCTCTTTCACTCATTTCACTCTTTCCACTGAGCTTCTCTTTGTCCAGACATAGTGTAGGAAAATTCCCAGATTCCTTATTTGCGCCTCTCGCCCTCTCGGTCTCACCCACTTAATTACGGTTGTCATTATATTCTCAATGTTAGCTTAATTTATTTCCCCGGTATATTTTTGTCCTGCCTCCTCTGTTTCTTTACACTGGAGGAGAATGTGAAATTTCGTCTCGTCGTCACCGCATAGCGGACATTCTATGCTCCCATCCTCCCGTTTGAGTTTAATTTGTGTCTATCCTCCAGTCTGAACCAGGCCAATCCTAACCTCTCTTTTTTCCCCACACAGATCCACGTAGTTTCTCCTTCCCCATTCTCGATCTGTATTCACTATTTTAGCTGAAGTAAACGATATTTTGCGTCTCATTCCGCCAAAATATTGTGCTTCTTAATGTCTTCCAGTCTGTCACGAATGGTCATCTTGACTACAAGATGACAGCGTTATCATTACGCCATTGGAGGAGACCCCAAATGACCAAAATGTCATTAAGAGAAGTTGATCGTCTTCGTGTTCTCTGCACCTTGTGTAAGTTTATTGGCGATGTGCGTCATTTCCTGTATACATCCCCCCTAAAAGCGTTCGAGCACACACAACAGAGCGACTTGTAGCGTTTTTCTACGGTTGTACGCATTGTCTGATGATGAGTGTGTGTGGTGGAACAATTGCAAGCTACAAAGCATTCCCTGACATTCGCTACGAGACTCGGCGGCAAGCGGTCCGGCATCAGCGCTTGAATTTCCCGGTGAACGGGTCCGCGACAGTCGCTAGAGTCGGCTATTAAAATTACAGTTTTCACATTGTGTACTAACCTTGACTATAGAAGGTGTTGAAAATGATGTCCCTCTGCTGCAACACATTCCTGCATCTCCGAAGGAAATTGGCATTTACACGTGCAAGTTCGTCTACTGCAATTCTTCCGATTTCTCGTACAATACTCTCTCTTAACTCACGGATAGTGTGCGGATTGTCTTTGTATACTTTATTTTTAGATTTCCCCATTTTTTCTTTCCACTTTTATTCAGAACTGGTCGTGTTACTCTAAACTTTTTACGAGGTTTAATATAGTGGTCCTATGTGGAACGGGAACACCAGGAAATTTCGTTGCAAAACGTCGTCGCATTTCTACACAATTCCTGCTTCCAAAGTAACACTGGACAATATAAATCCTTTGTTGTAATGTAAACTTTTGTGGTGCCATATTAAGCCACAATCTTCAACACAACTTCCGAGGGAGGATTATACTGGCGTCAGTCTGCAACGTCAACAGAAAGGGAAAGAGAGCGAAGGCAGGGAGCAGGGAGAGCGAAGAAAACAGACTGTAGCATACGACTGTCGCGGACCCGTTCACCAGGAAAGACAAGCGCTGACGCCGGGCCGCTTGCCGCCGAGTCTCGTAGCGAATGTCAGGGAATGTTATGTATAAGTGTACAGTGTAGTGAGTTTTCGATAGATGCGTGGTTGCCTCTGGCATCTATTTTTACTGTCGGATAAGATTCTAAAAGTAGTGTGCTATGGAAACAACAACATGTCAACTCTAGTGCTGTCAAGTTCTTACCCTTTCATTTCAGATAATGCACTTATAATCGCGCACATATTACATTAACAATATTCATATAAAATGTTAACTTTCTATCTTCAGAAACAAGCTTACATGTTTACAGCACATGTGATCCCACAAAATTTTCTGTATCCACCTGAGCCCGTTAGTACTGTATATACCGTAATTTTTTATAGTGTGCAAAGGGTCTCACTAATCGCACAAGCCTCAACCAACCTCCCCGTTTTTCACCTTCTCTGCAATTTTACGGGGCTCGACCAACAATGTATAATTTATCCTAATGAAGGCATTTAGCCCAACAATGAATACATTTCGGCAGACGTCAGGAGGCGAATGCGAGGATGTTGGTTGAGGCTTGTGCGATGAGCGAGACCCAAAGGTAGACAAGCTTAGATGGTCATTTCTATGGTCAACGTTTTGTAGTGTTGCAACAAAAGTTATGAAACAGAATTCATAAATGATACTAAAGTTAAGGAAATACAGACAGGGCCAATCACGACGAGACATGATGGGGACGGAAAGATAAAACAAGTGTATAAAAACTCCATTTTACGACTGTTTTATGCGGGTTCTAAAGTGAAAAGACTACAGCAATTTACCTGCGAATACAGTCAAGGCTAGCTCGTTCATTTTGAAACATTAGTCTGACAAGACTCCTGTTTTTCCACCAGAACATACGCTTTCATCATCTCCGCCCACACTCAGAGTTTCACAAAGAAAAATTCGCTTCTCATGTTGAGGAACTTTCCATGTGTTTTTTGTTATTGTTGTGCATCAAACAACCGACCGAGCTTAGGTCATTTGCAGTCTTTGTTGAAACTTAATTGTCAGGCATAGAGAAAAATGTTTTGAGGATGACATTTTACTTGCGTGTGGGTTTTGCTTTGAAAGTATCCGGTAACTGTTTGCACAAGAATTAATTTACAGTCTCTTCTTTCGTGTAGTTTGGTGTCACTAGCAGTGTTGCCAAATCGAATTTCTAAAAAAGAATCAAAACGGAAATTTAAAAAGAATGACAGCTAAATTTTGTCACTCCCACGCACTGAACTAAGTAAGAATAGATCTGTCCATGAAATAACGGATTCGAATCCAAGTGCATTTTCCAAAGTTTTGCACCTTATAGCTAAGTCCGAAATGTTTTGTCGCCTTGACTGATGATTTGCACTACCAGGTATTTAGATGGCACGAAAATTACAGATCAAAAATCTAATTTAAAGACAGCTGGCGCAACCAAAACATCAGCGATTTGCACCATATTTGGAGCCCCCTCTAAGAAGCATTATATTTCAGTCTTCATGGCCAAACTAGAAAATGCTATGCTCTAAAAATTACCGAAATTTCCTCTCTTAATCTCAATTTGTAAATCGTGTTTAGACAGAAATATGTGTGTGTGTGTGTGTGTGTGTGTGTGTGAATAGTGATTTTTTTCTGGGAAGAAAGCTTGCGGTACTCTTTAAGTTGGTTTGTTCTTGTGCTCATGATTGATTGATTGCTTTATTTTACTTCGCTTTTTGTGCCACTTTTGGCTAATTTGAAGATGCGGATGAGTAATGAAATGATGAAATTGATGAATGGACACTCACCAGAGGCGTCTCCTGAACGCATGCGTCAATTGTGGAAAAAAGGACCGCTTGCTCTGCGACGACATTCATGAGCATTTCTACATTCTAATTTCTTCATATAGGAGAAGTATTTATTTTACACCAGAGCACTGAACTAAGCTTATATTACATTTCTTGGATCTGAAGTGACGCATGCGTCAATTGTGGGAAAAGAATTATTACCTTTCTTTCACTTCAGATCCAAGAAATGTAATATAATCTTAGTTGAGCGCTCTCACGTAAAATAAATACTTCTCCTATGTGAAGGAATTAGAATGTAGAAATGCTCATTAATGTCGTCGCAGAGCAAGCTGTCATTTTTCCCACATTTTTCCCATCCGTAGCGAGGGGTAGACTAGAAGGGACTGAATCCTAGGAAGCTATTCAAAGCTTTTTTTTTAAAAAAAAATAAGAAGACAACAAAGTCAGAATATCTTACGAAGAAATTTACATTTGGCAGTCAGGATATATAAATCTTACTTGCAATAATGTGTAATGCATAGTTTATAAGGATGTAATTTTTTTCAGGCAGTGTTGAATAATTTTAAATTACACATTTTTCTACTGAGAACTTACCGTACACTGTATTATCTATTTTCATTATTATTCTTAACCTATTTTCTTCCTTTACTTCTAGGTTTATATTCTGGTGACACGCTGCTGGAATTTTCTGTTTCCCAAAATAGTAGTAATAGATAGTACGTATTTAAAGATGTTCCTCAGACACTAAGATCACAGATAAGGGTATATACCTTTATCTGTGCTAAGATGTAACTAAAATATTCTTAAATATGCTAAACTTTTTTCAAAATCACAAATGCAAACTACGATCTTTTTAAAAATATATATAACCTATATTATTTTCTTTGTTTCCTCATTTCATAATTTGTAGGACATAAATATCGCAATCCATGGCATAAGAAGAAAATATCGAGGGATGCACATAAAATATCGGTGCCTGGTATTGCGGAAGAGGGGGTGAGGCGCCAAACCCCAATCTGCCTATAGGGCGCCAAAATATCTACCTAAGGGTCTTGGGCATTCCACGAAAAGTGGTCCTACTCCACGTATGAATTAATTTTAAAATTATTATTAGTGTTTTTAATTGCATTAAGGTTTAAATGTTTGTGAATGTATGTAATTTGCAAAATTCAGCATCTGTAGCCCATAGATAAGCTTCACAGGCGAATAAAGTCAAATTTTGCTACAGTTTTAAAGCGCCACTTTTCGTTAATGCTTTTCAAGCAATCAGGCTTTGTCATCATACTCAAGTGTTTCTCCTATGTTAGCAGACACCACAAAGTACTTCATAATTCTATAAAATCAGCTCATTATGAATATTTTAATCCAATCCCATGTCTTGAACCTTACACACACACACAAATGCATAGACAGATTGCAATGTTGTTTCGAATTTAGCTCTTGCAATGGAAGTGATAATTCGGCACGAAACCTGCATTTTGTTTATTCAATTGTTCGTGTCTGCAAATACCTCAATTCTCTATGAAGTTTCACTTCAAAAATTAAACGCGATTTGCATCTAACGTTATAGTACAATAGTACCAGGTGGTTATAATTAAAGTGACGGTGTTCAGAGTGGTACAGCACGGGCTGTAATGAGAGTAGCAGTCTGAAACTTTGTAGATATGCTAATGAAGCAATGCGCTCGCGAATGATGCAAAAAAAAAAAAAAAATAGTTCAAATTCTCGCCACCAGGGTAAAACATGGCGCTGTAAGCAGTCAAAACTTGGGTATAGTTACAGGAAAAACACTATAAATCGCAGAAAACAATACTCTTTGTAATAAAATATCGCTACAGTTTCACTATTCGAATTACATGAACATTACTAAAGGAAAAAGCAACAAGCGTCACCAACAACAACCAGGGAACTCACCCAATGGTTAGGCCATAGAAAAGTTAGTTTCTATGGTTAGGCAACGTCACCGACTTTGACGTCAGAGTTACGGAAAATTCCACGTTTTGACTGCTTACAGCGCCATGTTTTACCCTGGTGGCGAAAATTGGAACTTTTTTTTGCATAATTCGCGAGCGCATTGCTTCATTAGCATATCTACGAAGTTTCAGACTGCTACTCTCATTACAGCCCGTGCTGTACCACTCTGAACACCGTCACTTTAATTATAACCACCTGATATAAGCCCCCACCGTAGCAATTAAATATAGAAAAGAGGCGATAAAAATAAACAAATACAAGCTCTAGGCGAATACATAGGGTGACTTCGAGAGCAAGACGGTCATATTCATAGACATTGTACCTGAAATGTTGCCAACTCTTGTCTCGCAGGAATAGAAAACACCTTGTCAGCTTTCCCCTATCGGTAACTCGCCCCCGGTCTTTTTTAACTAAGCTTGCATAATGACAATAAACAATTATATATTCTTTCCTACTTTGTTCAGTTAGTTCTTCTATTTCTGATTCAACGGAAATAACAGTGATAATTCTAATACTACAACCTACAACTGGCAATAACTAATAGGTTGCAGTTTCTTAGATAAAGGTTAAAATTACATATTTGAAAGGAAAATTTTACCTTTTGGTAGTGGCAACACTATCAATTGATTGACTACATTACGTGTCACTTATCGCACATCGTATTGAGTTCTGCCCCGCCCTTCGTGTTTAAACTTCGGATCAAGATGCTCGTTCTTATGTTAGGCATATTAGGTTTATAGCTCTTATTATAAATACTAACTTTTGGGACAAACCCCTAAAAATTTCATTGTAGTTATCCTGTACAACCTAACATGTCCAACAAAACAATTAAAGTACTTTATGCTTACGTCAGACAGACGAAGGGCATAACGGATAAATACGGTGTGCGATAAGTGAGACCCACAGGTGCATGTTACAGTAAATAGTTACAGCGTGATTTCTTGTTATATGTTGTTATGACCAGGGGGTGCTATTCCGGCTTCCCGCGCTACGGCGGCACGTGAAGGTCTTCTGCTAGAGTGACGTCAAAAAGGGGATCCCTCAGCTGCGGGCCGCTTAATAACATGTAAAATCATACAAGTTAATCGCCTCATAGAGGCGAATATAACTCTTGGGAAGCAATGTTTATAACATGTAGTTCTTCTTCACTGCTTTCCCGTACCTTCTCAAGTTAACTGAGGATGGCAAACGAACAAATTCATGCTGAATTCAGCAAAAAGGGAATCAATGTCTTTGGTTCTTTAACACTATTTGTCTACACTTCTACACGCAGCAATAAAGTTGGTTGGTTGGTTGATTGGTTGATTTGGTGTTTTAAGTCCACTTTATGCACAGTAAGGCTAATCGGGACTGGACCTACATGTTAAAGTAGAATCCGAACCACCATGTGCCTTCACCGGGTATCGACCCCGGGACTCCTTGATTACGAGAGACAGCAATGAAGTTAAATGATTATTAGATGAGAGTCTCATCTTGAGACGAGCACAATAGAGAACACCCGAAAAATCGTAAAGTGAAACAATTTGAAATGCCTGTGTGTGCTGGAGGGGGGTGGGAGTAGTGTCTCGTGCGCATATTTTCATGCAAATAGTTTACTAACTTAATTAATTATAGCATGGACATAACTGCAACAAGATTGAACGGAAAGGATTAAGTAAGTCCCTCTACATGTATATAACGGGTCTCCATGACAGCATAACGCTTTAGGAAGCCAGAGGCCCCAGTTTGAACCATAGTAAGGCATATAGCAATGTTTGTCTCATTCTCCACTCATTAGTTCATCATTCATCCTCATAGTAGCGATCAATCCAGTAGAAATTTGTCTTTAAATGAACGACACATACATGCATATTGATTTGTTATTATTTCGTTTTTCTGCTACTTCTGGCTAATCGTGAAGATGAGGATGAATCGTGATAAGATGAGGCGGATGAAGGGACAATCATAAACATGTAAGGACAACACAATACGAGCCCCACCAAGGATTATAATGGCCACGAGTCCAGACGCCAGAGCCTCGCTAGTCACTAGTATGTAAAATGCAGTGGTATGAGTCCTGTCGAGTTGTATCCACAGGAAGCTCCAAAATTTCGGTGTTGTGTGCGTGTGAATAAAACTATTATTATTATGAAGTTACAGTTACGCAATAATAAACGTCTAAGCCGTATGAATGCAAATATTGCCATCAGTTTCAATAATATGAATGTCTATAACAGTATCCTTCTTATTTAACTTTTATTTAACACGTAGTTTTTTTTTTTGATACGGAAGAAACATGCATCAAATTATGTCAATATATTGTACATATATTCAGGTAGTGTTGTATTTTAAAAATTTCCAGCAGTAGAATTTCAGCAACTTCTTTGCAGGGTCGACTTATTTTTGACAAGAATTAATTGAAGTTACTGCTGCATAACATAATAAGTACGAGTATATTGCAAAATCATAGACAAAATGCAGTGGGTGGAGGATGTCTATGCAATTTATCCTAGTGGGGGAATTTTCTTTAAGAGGATTTTCTTAACTGGAGAGATAGCATTCCAAAACCTTTTCCTCTTTGAGCACTGCTGCCTCTCGTGTGAAAAAATATTGTGGTCGTCCTTGTCAAATTGCGTCATTACGAGGCAAATATTTTTTTCTTATTTTTGGGTTGCTTTCCTGTAACTTTTACCTAATTGGAAGGCGAGGATGAGTAACGAAAAGATGAAATTGATGGACACCCGCAAAGGGACACAATGTCCAGGCGGGACTCGAGCCTTAAACCTTCGCTGGGTAGCGAGATCGTTACTGAACCAATTAACGTTCTCATCTATTTCTATTTTGAGGGTGTAGTGGTGGCGTCATCGCCTTATAATCGAGGGATCCCGGGTTCGGTACCCGGTGGAGGCACGTAGTGGTTCGGATCCCACTTTAAACTGTAGGTACAAATAGCCTCAATGTACCTAAACTGGACTTAAAACGCCAATTCAATCAATCTGTTTTATTATTTCACGTCGCTTTTTGACATATAGAGCAAACTAGGGCAATGAAATGAAAATGAAACATGAAATAGATAAGACACACAATGATACACACCCATGCCTCAACCAAGGTTCGCTTCTGAGTTCATAGAGCGTTACGCTAACGATTCCTCCAGGTAAGGGATATACGATAGACGATTTGACATACACCGAGGGGGTTCATACCTGCAGTTGGGAACATTCAAATGGAAAGTAATTTCTTCCAGTTTCCGAAAGCGACATGGCTTTCATTGTTCGGTATAAGCCAACTTCGAGGCACAGATTTCTCCCAGATGTCAGAAAAATCTGCAGGTCCAGTAGTAGCGATCAGGTATTCGTTTACAGAAGTGCTTGTGCTGTTTGTCTTGAATATTAAAGCGAGTAATTTTAGGTCGTATTACGTTTATTCGGTGTCTGTACCATGAATAAGCGTGCCAAAGGTAAACATTCTTGTGCTGTTGCAGAGTGTACCAATTGGGGCTTTAAGGAATCTGGCACCACATCTATTTCTATTTTGAGGGCCTCCCCGATGGCGTAGTGGTGGCGTCATCGCCTTATAATCGAGGGATTCCGGTTCGGTACCCGGTGGAGGCACGTAGTGGTTCGGATATGGAAAAAGTTATTCAATTTGAGATTGTGTTTGCATCCTTCCATGGGTCAACTGTTTCCAAGCAACATAAAGTTATGGACACTCTAAAGACAGTACTTCAGTCAAAATTTCCTGAAGGTGACGAAAAGATTATTTCCCTGTATGTCAGAACAAGAACTTTTATTAGAATTCTTTGAATAAACTAATGAAACTCAAGTCCATGGAAGCAAGTGCAGCGAGAAAAAGACGACAGTGGGTAACATCGTCTTCAAAATCATAAGTCTCCAGGAAGGGTAAGTTGTAATGAATTTTTATTCTTACTGATATTTAATCGCGGCGATGAGTGTTGATCACATAAAATTGATGAAAGGGCAGGCACAAAGAACATCAATGCCCACGACGTGCCTCCAAGTCGGGAACTTCAGTGATGTGATTCAAAGTCGAACACGCGGTTGACCAGATTCGCCATCGAGCTGGCACGAGTTTTCTTGAATTTATTAAGGGATTACGCTTTCCCACGACATTGCATTTTATCCATTTATTATTTATTTATTAAGTTCTAAAAAACATATTTTGATGTTACGGTTTTTTAAACACAAATCAGTTTAGGTAGAATATTTCTTCAATTTTACCATAGTGTAAACTTTAATGTAAGCGAAAACATGTGTGCATCACTAGTTAAAGATTTTCACATCTACAAAAAAAAAAAAAAAAAATCCAAAACCCATTTCCACCTCACTCAAGGTTTATGTTAATTCAATTCAAATGGTACGCGGGTTCAGTGCCATGAATCAAACCTTTACTGAACAGAATGAGATTGTTTCATAGAATGTATCGCCGAAAATCAATTTCGCTGATATCCCGTTGTCGTTGTTCTATTTTCATTAGATACGAGCTCCAATTACAATTTTAATCCTTCGTTTTAAAAGTTATTCAAACACAAAAATAGTTATTGGGGGTCATTTTAAAGTTGTTTTTTTACTTCATTACTGGTGTTATAATTCATTACTGTCTTCATTTGATTTTTTTATTTTCTAAGAATTTCGGCGGGCTGCAGCCCCTTAAGCCCCCCTGCGTACGCCAGTGCTTGCCACACTCATCTAGCCTACGCTCCCATCAAATTTATCATTTCATCATTCATTTTTATTGTTGCGGTTACCCTAAATACGTAGAAAAGCGACGTCATATAACAACAGCGACAGCGACATCCTATGTATACTAGATATATAAATTATAATGAACAAATTATTAATAACAAACATCTGTGAAAATTTGAAGGTATGAAGGATAATAAGTATTGGTGTGGTAGCGAAATATTTAATACGTAAAATTGTATTTATTTACCCATACGCAACTTCAGAGTTCAATGTAGGGGCGATATAAGAGGATAGTCGTGATTGATTACTTTTTGTTTGATTTGTATAACGCCATTTATTGTAATTGCGTGCTGTAAAGTTCTTCATATTATTGCCTAGGTCTTATTCCTTGCGTTTTGCTTATTATTCTGCCTCAAATGGTTAATAGAACCAAGATATGGACAATTAAAAATGAAAATATTTCCCGTAAGCTTCCATTGCTACGCGAGCCCCGCCCCTTGACAGATCCCCTTGGTCACGTCAGAGCTCGTTGCGGCTTCTGGCCAATGGGAGAGCTCCGTGTCTCGGAATGCTCTTCCTAAAATACTTCTATATTCCTTGGTTATGACAATGGTGAGTTTATGTTCGAAGATGATGTATCACACGTATTGATAAACATATGTTTGATATTATGAAAGTAAAAGTTCAGAATTACACGGAACTTGGGTCGAGAAATTTAGCCGTACGTTGTTTACCCTTCCCTCTTTTTATTTGAATACCGGCTCAAGTTCTCGTTGTGTTATTCATATATTATAATATGAATGAAACATATTATTCTACAGAATTTTTTATTCTGATCTACAGCGTTTGAAGTGGAAAATGTTAGCTGGGAGATGCTCCTGTGGTTTAACAATGACAATGAGACAGCTGAGGAGATGCTTTGCGAAAATTTTGCTAGCTGGGAATACCATACCCCCTCACTTCCAGCAGATTCACACATACACACACGCATTTTCTAAACGAATAAATTTCTACACATAGATGTAAGGGCATACTTAAGAAACTTGGTATACCAGAAACTTAATTGATTACTTACTGCATCTTTTGTGCAGAACGATTTTCTACCCTTTATGTCTGGCCGAGTAGGTTAGGTGGGTCAGGTTTGGTGCTTCTACATGTACTTTGTACATATTTTGAGTGGGTAATGGTTCCGAATGTTTAATACAGAACACTACAAATGATTGTGGCAGTAGGTCTGTGGTATCTAGAAAGTAATTAGTGCAGTCTAGAGTTTCAGAAAGTACTTTTTATAGGAGAAAAAATATGTATATAGTAGCTTATGCAAGCATCCACATCTCCTAGGTAGGAGCTGGTTATCAGTTCGTTATATCAGACACACCTTATAATCGGATATTTTGTGTTTCGTATGGTTCGTACTTAACAATTGTGGGTACTACTTTACTATACCTGAGACACCTGGGAATCATTTCTTTCGCACTTTTTTACATTGCTAACGTACTATTCTGCATTCCGGAACACTTATTTAGGTGAAATAATTGAATTTGGTAGGAAAGTAATGTATATTTCTTACATTTACGAGTACTTACTGTTCTTATTTATTTCCACACACAACATGGCGATAGCTTACCGTTGATCGTTCCTTGAGCCAGAAAAACCATTGACGTTAGCCCAAAAATTCACGATAGCCCCACTAACCATCACGGGGACGAGGTATGCCTACTAGGTTAGGTTAGGCCTGTTAGGTTTGGTTCCATTAGCACTCCTTTCGTTCAATTTAGCATATACGGACAATACGAGAGCGTATTGTGCTCTCATGCAGAAAGCAAATGGCGGCAGCAGCAATAGCGCGTCGGAAATAGATTTTCGTACAAAACCACATGCATTCACTTTAAAATGAATCAAAATTACATTCCCGAACATCAACAACGCTACAGAAAATGATTTGCGTAAGTACTTTCTCCTGTAAATTTGAAGAAATCTGTCTCAGGTATAGTAAAGTGTTACCCCAATTGTGTATTGCGGAACATATTTGAAGGTGCCATTAAGGTTTTCACATGATTAGAAACATTTTTTACACTAAAATAAGCCATTTCTCGAAGTGTTACGGAACACATGTCATGGTGCGAGCCCCACAAACCATTCACGAATAACCCCAAAAACCATTCATGCATAGCCCCAAAAACCATTTGGGATCGTATAACCATCCACAAATAGCCCCAAAAACCATTCCCGGATAGCCCCACGGATCATTCACAGAAGGTTCAGTTATTTTAGGCAAACATGGTTAAAAAACGGCGTGGTTACATTTTTGCTTAAATTGAAGCAACAGGAAATATTTTCCGGCGGAAATTGATTGAAAGATGAAAGAAAATACCTCGGAAGAACTTCGACAATGCTACAGAAACTGATTTCCGTAAGTCGTTTCTCCTGTAAATTTGAAGAAAAGTGTCTCCGATATAACAAACTGTTACCAGGAGCTGTTCTTCCTTTACTGCTATATTTGGTAAATGTCTGTTATATCGGAGACACATTAAAATCGGATATTTTGTGTTTCAGATGGTTCATATTTACCAATTGTCTATTGCAGAACATAGTTGAAGGTGCCATTATGCTTTTTACACGAAAATAATTTAGATTTTTCACATTACGAGTAATTTTTTTGGTTCCTTTCTTCCGTTGCGGAACATACAATATGGCGTGCACAGCTGTGGATCATCGCATGTCGTGCTTGTGTTTTGTTGATTTGGAGTGGGTATGCAGTTTTTCCAACCTTAACATGTTCATTATGTCATCACAAACCATTGATGGATAGCCCCAAAAACCATTCACAATAGACCCACAAACCATTGACGGATAGCCCCAAAAATCATTCACGACAGCCCCACGAACCATTGACGGATAGCCCCAAAAACCATTCACAATAGCCCCACGAACCATTGACAGATAGCCCCACAAACCATTGACGGATAGCCCCTAAAACCATTCACAATAGCCCCAAGAACCATTGATGGGTAGCCCCAAAAACCATTCACGATAGCCCCACGGACCATTTCCGGCAAGGTTAGGTTAGGTAAGCATAGTTTAAAAAAAATTCTCGTAAAAAAGGCAGCTTTGGAAACACTGGCGAGACCATGTCACTTTCGATGTTCACGCCATCTGCAGGTACATAAGGAAAGGACGGCATAATGTTGTCGCTTTGCGCAAAATGCAAGTTTGTTATATCAAAAGTGCTTATTTCTTGTTGTGCAGCATTCTACGGTGAGAAAATACCTCCACGAACTTTCAAAATGCTACAGACACTCATTTTCGTAAGTAGTTTCTTCCGTAAAAATGAAGAAATGTGTCTCCGATATAACAGACATTTGCCCTATATTTTCTTGCGTTGCTCAAAGGGTTGTTGTGCTTGAGACTAGATACAATGTGATCAACTGTTTAAAAAAATCAGGAAAGTTAAGTGTTAAATCTGATCCAACCTATCAACAAAAGCATTTAGGGACGTTATTTTTAATGTAGTGGTGTGTTCATAAGTGATCGTGCATCCATGTAGGGAAACAGTAACATTACTTTCATTAATACAAAATGTTTTTAGTTTGATTCTCACCTATGAAAATATGCCAGTATGGTGTACTGCAAGATCTATCATGTCTGTTATTTCAGGAAATTAGATTCTTATTTATCGATCCCCAGCGGGGGAGGACTAGGTTATTTTCAATGTGTTCAAGCTGCCCCGGTGACCACCCAGCATCATATAAACTTGGCACCTGGAGGAAACTGGGGGTAAAGGTTCCAAGGAGTGTGGTGCTGATCACATCATCCCCACCTTCGGCCGTGATCAGGAAAGTGTGGGGCCCTAAATCCACACCCCCTATGTGCCAACATGGCATGGTGCAAGCAGAGGAGCACTTTACCTTTTTTTAAAAAAGAATTGTCTTAAACAAATAGTACAAGAACTTCTCTTTCCTCTTCATCTATTGTGTACACAAATTAATGTAGCAAAGGATGAGCTTTTGTACAGTGTATTAAATTAAATGGATGTCCAGTGTTGCAGCAGGTTTTAAACTCTACTCAGCACACTTAAAATGAACTATTATTATTACCTAAGAAGTGAGAGGAAGATAGAAACACAGGAGCTAGTAGTTTATATTTTTGTGAATAAGCATCTTTTTTATATTTATATATATATATATTGTTACACCAATACCAAAACCACAAATGTGCTAAATCTTACTTTTGATACAAAAACATTTTAATATTAGTGATCCCGGAAAAAAAAACAACAGGTTTTACATTTTGATTAATAACATCGGTAAAACATATACCTACTTATGGCTATAAGTATATATATATATATATATATATATATATATATATATATATATATATATATATATATATATATATATATATATATATATATATATATATATATATATATATATATATATATATTTGGTCTAGGAATTAATTCGTGCGGTTGTTACTCACACATTGAAGCTGTAGTTCCAACATAAAATACATAAATACCTTAAGAAAAATATTGTCCATCGCGAGCCACCACTTTCGCCCATCTGTCAGGCAAGTTACGTATTCCATGGCTAAAGAAGTCCTCATCCTTTGAAGCGAACCAGTCAGAGACCCATTTTTCGATATCTTCTGAAGAAGTGAACCGCTGTCCAATGAAATCGTTATTCATACAATCGAACAAGTAGTAGTTCGAAGGAGCAACGTCTGGTGAATACGGCGGGTGGGGTAAAACTTCCCATCCGACATTTTCTAAATAGGTTTTGACAGGTTTTGCGACATGTGGGCGAGCGTTATCATGTTGAAAAATAAGTTTATCATGTCTGTTCTCCCATTCTGGTCGTTTCCTGGCCAGAGCTTGCTTCAAACGCATTAATTGTCGTCGATAACATTCTCCATTAATAGTTTCACCCGGTTGCAGCAGCTCATAGTACACCACACCTTTCATATCCCACCATATGCACAGTGAATATCTCGTTTCGGTTGTGATGGACCTGGTTCACCTGGCTTCACCCAGGCCTTTTTTCGTTTCGTTTCGGGTTCTCGTAATGGATCCACTTCTCATCGCCAGTAACAATGCGATGCAAAAACCCCTTTCTTTTCTGTCTTTGAAGCAGCAATTCGCAAATGGTTTTTCGTCTTTCAACGTCTCTGTCTTTCAATTTATGTGGAACCTAATGTGACATCTTTTGAATCATTCCCATGGCTTTGAGGCGTTTGGAAACTGTTGTTTGATCAACGCCTAATGCTTCTGCAAGTTCTTCCTGAGTTTGACATAAATCCTGATCGAGCAATGCTCTCAATTCTTCGTCTTCAAATTTTTTTGGCTGTCCAGGTCGCTCTTGGTCTTCCAGGCCGAAATCACCACTTCTAAACCGTGCAAACCACTTCTGACACGTTCGCTCAGCTAGCGCATGGTCACCATACACTTCCACCAAAATACGATGACTTTCGGTAGCACTTTTCTGCATGTTAAAGTAATGAAGCAGAACACCCCGCAAAAACACTTTATCTGGCACGAACTGCGCCATGTTCAGTTGACTACAAAATGCTGTTGTTGACGCGTCAATCAACTGCCCTATACTACGAACGATGCGCGCTGACAGGAGTTTCCAACGCATGTGTGGCTACACGGAACTGTGGGACGATACGCTCGTTACGCCATCTCTTGTCCAGGCGCACGAATTAATTCCTAGACCAAATATATATAACTTATGTCATATAAGTTAACAAATAGTAGTCTGAAACTGCACGAGTTGAAAAAAAATCAAAATTTGTGTATACACTTTAGTTTGATCTCTCTGTTTTATGTAGGCTGAAAACACACCATCTGAGACTGAAACTAACAATATACTACGTGCTGCCAAGGGATTGCCTGTAAATGTACTCCCTGTTTGGATTATGAGACAGGCTGGAAGATATCTTCCAGGTAAGAATCAACGGAGGTGCAATGGTTTTGTACAGAATATTTAGATTTAGATGTATCGGTATATACCAGTACCAGTAGTATCATTTGGGTTTTATACACTAATACTGCCCGATACTTATCCGGCATTTTGATCTTCACGGGGTCCATAAAAATGCCACACTACACTTTGCGCAGTATAATTATTCTGGAAGGCAGTGGCGGTGATTGGGTTCCAAAACCGAGGGAGGGAAGGTGCCAAAACTTGGGGGCCAAATAGCCCAGTTAAATTAAACATATCGAAGGGAAAAATCCAAGAGTTTTGCAAATTGGTATGGTTGTTTGTTGGTACCTACAGTGCAACATACTAAAAGTCCTGGAGGGTGGGAGGGGAGCGGGGTGTGGGGGAGCTGTTTAAAGGTGACTTTTCCTGGTTTTTTGCTTATATCTCCGTAACTATCAACCCTACGGAAAATTTATCCACATACAAAATTCAAGCAGACAAAATTTCCTACAAAAAGGTCCTATTCATTTTTCTCGTAGGAGGGATACTTTCAAAGTTGTAGGGTTCGTTTCCACCGCCAGGCCTCAGGTGTCAGCTGGTTGCCCAACCAACAAGAGGCTCTGCTCAGCAGCATGCATACAGAGTATTTCTGCAAGTGCAAATATGGTTGGGCAACCAACTGACACCTGAGGCCTGGGGGTGGAAACGAAGCGTGGATGGAACCCTCAAACCTATCATGACCAATGACCCTGCAGCTCCTGACTCAATCATGAAAACCATATTTTGCAAATGTACAGCTGGTTGTGGGGTATGATGCAGATGTCGTAAGGCTGGGGGAACATGCACTTCAGTCTGTGGCAATTGTGAGGGAAGCTGAACGAATAGCCCTCCATCAGAAGAAGAGGAGTTCGATGAAGATGTAGCCGAAGACCCAGACCAATGAGTTTCCACAAAAACAATTTGATTTTACTTAAAATTTAATGTATAATTTAAATATGGTGCTCGGTAATTGTCATAATTTCATTCAAATACTCATTTTCTGTAAATTTACTTATGAAATGCCAATAAAGGCTTTTTTTAAAAAATGCCTATGTTTTGTCTACCCTACAACTTTGAAAGTATCCCTCCTACGAGAAAAATGAATAGGACCTTTTTGTAGGAAATTTTGTCTACTTGAATTTTGTATGTGGATAAATTTTCCGTAGGGTTGATAGTTATGGAGATATAAGCAAAAAACGAGGAAAAGTCACCTTTAAACAGCTCCCCCACACCCCGCTCCCCTCCCACCCTCCAGGACTTTTAGTATGTTGCACTGTAGGTACCAATGAACAACCATACCAATTTTCAAAACTCTTGGATTTTTTCCCCTCGATTGCCATCTTTTTGTCTAATTTGACTGGGCTAAAAGACAGGGCTGTAGTTGGGTTTAGCATGGTGCGGGGGCAAAAGTGGGGGGGGGGGGCAACGTTGCTGTTGGGACGGACCAGTGTTTCATGAAAAGCATCTACTTCCTGACACATGACTTTAAGTCTAGTTTTACTGCTCCACTCGTAATATGTGGTTAATCATCACAACAGCTGAGTTCATTACACTCCTTAGGGCTTGAAGAATGTTTTTGCTGCCAAAACTTTCTGATGTACAAAACAATGAGTGGGTCCAATGTTAGAAAAGTCTTGCTGTAATCTTGAAGTAGCCACGCTAGCTCAGCCATTAGGGCATCTGACTACCACGCGAGAGACGTGGGTTCGATTCCTGGCGGGGGAGAACCAGGATTTTTCCGCCTATTCAAGCGGCTCTGACACCTACACATCGTATAAAGTGGGTACCTCAAGGAAACTGGGGAAGGGGAAGGAAGCCAGAAGCATGGTGCTGATCACATCATCCCCACCTTTGGCCGTGATCAAGAAAGTGTGAGACCCTAACTCCACACCCCCGAAACACCTTCATGGTATGGTGCACAGGGGAGCACTTTGCTTCTTTTTTTTAAAAAAAATTGAAGTAAAGCCTTTCTTTGACCATCAGTGGACAGTTCCAACATAATTCATTTTCTTCCAATGTAGCTATCATAGAATTGTAGATGTGTAACCCTGTTAAGAGGCAATTGTCTGCATGATAGGAACTGTTCAACAAGGAATTTCTATCGAAAAATCTTAGGCAGCTTAATTGGCACTTTTGGCTTGTCTGTCGATTCATCAAATTGACGTGCAAATTTTTTACCATCATGTAAAATGCTACTAGTTTCTGAATGTCAGAGGACATCTACATGTGGCAAGAAATAGTATTATTGGAAAAATTACTTTTGATATTTACCTCTTAGCAGCCTCTTCTAACACAATTTTACTATTTCTTTACAAGCAGGTAAAAAATCCAAGTTTCTTCTGCTGTATGTGGTTGCATTGCCCAATAAATTTTTTCTATTACTTTATGGCTCACTACTTGCACTTTACCTGCATCAAATGAACATTGCAGTACGTATTTTGTGCATTTATTGATATTTTGTAGTAAAATATCTTGCACTAAACATTTCACAGAATTCCGGAAACTGAGAGAACAGTACGACTTCTTCACTATTTGTCAAACACCTGAATTGGCAGCTGAAGTTACGTTAATGCCTGTGAAACGATTTCATCTGGATGCTGCTATTATATTCTCGGACATCCTTGTTATACCCCAAGCTCTGGGAATGACTGTGGAAATGAAACCTGGTATTGTAAGCAATTTTTTAATTGATTATTTAGTTAATTAATACTTTTAATGATGGCAATATTAGTTGCTAGTAGTTTTTAAAAGCTATAAATGTCATTATCATTTAACTTATGTTACAGTAAAATATTGCATGAGAATATTATGTGGTAATTTTAAACAAATTTCTGGCCAACCGTGTGTAAACTCTCTTCTCTATTTGGTACATATTTTCACTAAGATCATATGACTGTAATATTCACGCATTTTTTAAAAATATCCATTGTTTTATTTTTAATTCATACAGGGTATATGAAGAAAACAGCTGTTCACTGCCTTACACAGGCGTAACCTGCATCATTAGGAAGAGCAGGTGTCCAAGTTTGATATGTGTTACCGATAGCTCATTTATGTTCACTGTAGGACCAGTTTACTAAATGGTGACTCAGCAGGAGAATGCATTGTGTGTGCTCCGATTTGAGGTGTCCAAATCTGTTGTAACAGTGTAGCGTAACTTTCGTACCTGGTTTCAAAAAGGACACACCTCGTGGTACAGGCAGTTTTTGGGAAACATATGTCCATGCAAAGGCAAGGGTTCTAGTTGGCCACATGTTCCCAGTCACAATGTTAATAGTATGTGCAAGGTATTTCATTCACCTTGTCTGTTGGTATAAGGTGTTATACCAACCCAACTTGTACGGTTTAATGGATAGCCACTTATGCAATAGCTTCTGCACTCGTTTTCAGCATGTTCAGTTTCCTGCATTTCTTAGCCAATGACTTTCAGGCATGGGTGTAATTTGGGGCCCAACTTTGGGGGGGGGGAGCAAATTCTAAAAGTTTCCCATCCCATAATAATAGCACACAGGATTATTTGCTAAATAACGGTTATATTTGAGAAATCAGAAGTATTACTCTTTATTACTTTGTTTCTCAGGTCCCATGAGGTTAAAAAAAATCCATTTAACTTGTAAATTTTTGGGGGGGCAAGTGCCCCACTTACCCCCATCAAGTTATGCCTATGCTTTCGGGGTGCTAGAACACCTTGCACACACTATCAACATTCAAATCTATGTATGCATGAATAGCCCACAAAATGCCACCGAAGAACCAAGGAAAAAAATTCTCAATTTAGTGCAATTTTAGCAAAATGTCAAAACTTTTAGCTAGGGTAGGGACATAAAGATAAACTATTTTGCTGATTATCTTTTTTGGCCATACATCTTGACTGGAGGTATTGAAAAATTGGTAACGGTGCAATCTCACACAAACGAATTTCTTCATTTTTACAGGAGAAAGTACTTACGGAATTGAGTTTCTATAGATTGTTTAAAGATCGTGGATGTATTTTTTTCCATCGTGCAATATATTTGACCGCAAATTCATGTATCTTTCAAGAAAAGTATCTTTCCGATGCTCTCTGGTAACCAGATGTCACGTACATTTCATGACGTAACCCCCTTGAAGTGTTTCCAACCACGCAGTTGTTTTGCAAGAATTTTTTTAAAGCTGTATCGCATTGTGTTACGAACAAAATTTTAACTATGCTTGCCTAACCTAACCTTGCCAGAAATGGTTCGTGGGGCTATCCGTAAATGGTTCTTGGGGCTATCCGTCAATGGTTTTCGGGGCTATCCATCAATGGTTTTTTGGGGTTCGAACCCGGGAAAAATCTGAAATCAGTAACACCAAAGTAGGTGGTTTTTTATTAACAAGGTTGGAAACACTGCACACCAACTGATGATTAACTACGCTACTCAAGATGTGGCCGCCATCTAATGGTACGCAAACGAAGAAAGCAAGAACAATAATTACTGTTAATGTGATAAATTGAAGTTATTTTCTTCACGAGCAAAATCTCACCTTCAAGAACCTTTCAAAATGCATAATCGGTAAGTACGAATGTTAAAAATGATGAAAGAAACGAGCGAAAAGTGTTTGTGCAAGATCGCACCAGTACCGAAACATTTAAAAAAAACAAAAAAAAACTCAATGTACACTAGTGGTCAGCAGGCATTGTTAGCCAAGCTGTTTCATTTTAACATATAAGTAAACTTCTGTTACATATTGGGATACAATATTACAACTGTATTGCTAAGATACCCACATATCAATATGTTTAGAAACTTACGACTATTGATATTAGTTTGAAATGTGAATGGCTTATTATTGTAACTTGTTTATGAGAAAATTATTTAAGTCGAAGTGATACTTATGTGTGAATTTTATAAATATTATCTCTGTTTAAACTTCTTTTTTTTATAAAGATGCCTATTTAGATTGGTGTTACATTTCAAATAGAAAATGGTACAAAAGAAAATAATAAAATATTAACAAAAAGAATTGAAATTGTGTGAAAAAAACTATGTTTATAATTATAAACAATCATAATGTACTTGTTAAATAAAGATTTTATGAGTACATATTATTCATATTGCTTTCTAATTTCTATTAGGGTCCTGTGTTCCCTCACCCTCTTATTCATCCAGGGGATATAGACAAGCTTCAGAGTCCTGTGAATGTTAAAAAGCAACTTGGGTATGTTTTTGATGCTATATCACTAACAAGGACAAAACTTAAACCAATCAGAGTACCTCTCATTGGATTTTCAGGAGCTCCTGTGAGTATTGATTTTTCCTAAGCTTATTGATTTCATTAATTTAATTATTTTTTATTTACTAATACATGATCTATTACCACTCGATTATTTTATTTTTTTAAGTAAAAAACTGAATATGTGGTGCATCATTACATGTTTTCAACCTGCTGAAAATAATAAATGTTGTCAAGCATAATCTCAGTTTCTAAAAACATGAAAATCTTGAGTCGGGAATGTTTTGTCAATTTTTGTTGTATTAGAATTTCCATATTGCCTGTGTGTCCTGACAAAGAGTAATTTTTCTTCAAGTGTCTGAATTGTAAAATTTTACTTCTCTCCTTTTTATTTACAATATTTTTGGATAACAACCATGCTTATTTGTCTATTAGAAAATATAGACAGAATGTTATGAAATATTTGATCTTCCTCCCCCAACAGATCGATAATACACTATTTTATATACAAGGCTCCATATCCAAATTTCAATATGGATTTCTCTAACTCTTTTGTACTAATGTTACATCTCGGTGCCTGGTCGATTTGCTTGAAATAAGTTCTGTCATTCATAATGTTCATAAATTCACAACATTGCCATCTTGCGATTCCCATGTCCCTAAGTGAATACTTTTATGCAGAAAGAGAGTACATTTATTGTTTATGTATTTAAAGGTAAAAAAAAGATAAAGCTCTCCCCTGTGCATAGCACCATGCCATGAAGGCGTATAGGGGGTGTGGGGGTAACGCCCCACACTTTCTTGATCCGGTCGTGAGTGGGGGTGATGTGATCAGCATCATGCCTCTGACTGCCTTTACCCCCCAGTTTCCCCCAGGTACCCATGTTATTCGACGCTGGGTGGGCGCTGGGGCCGCTTCCAACGTTAGAAAAGTTCCTGGATTTGAACTGGCCGGGGATCGAACCCGGGACCTTTAGCATGATAGTCAGACGCATTACTGACTGAGCCACCACGGCCAACCAGTGTTTATGTATTTATCATTGCAAATTGCCATAGTATTATTCAATTTGTATTGCTTTCTCTGCCCAATTCTAGTGTTAAAGTCTTCTTTCATATACGAGGTAAAGTCAAACATGACTGTATCAGCTTGTGGTGTTATAAGTTTTATTGTTGTTGGTAATAGTACATATTTATTCATGTTATTTTATGTATTTGTAAGTACTTTTTTTGTAGAATTAAATGTGAATGATGTTTCTTTTGACAGTGGACATTAATGGCATATATGATAGAAGGGGGAGGTTCAAAAACTTTGTCAAAAGCGAAGGCTTGGCTTTATAAATATCCTGAGGACAGTCATAAGCTTTTAAAAATTCTATTAAATGTCATCGTAGATTATTTGGTGGAGCAAGTTGTTGCAGGAGCTCAGGTAACTATATTTGAAATGGTTTAGATATGTTTGGACTTTTAAGTTTTAAATTTGAATGTTGTAATAGCATGGAAATTTGCTGAGTGAATGTTGTTATAGAAACTAGCATATAAATATACATACAGAATATGGATGGGACAATTTCATCTGTGCTCTAGTGATATCAATGTATGCATGCAAATTAGTGTATGGTTTATTTGTAAAATTAACGATAATATTATCACTCCAATTTATGTATGTCCTGCACCGTCTGTGCGGTCTAAGGTGCAAGCTTTGAGTCTCGTGGGGAAGCATACCAACTTTTCTCCTGAGATTTTGGCCTGTGTGTGGGACCAGTGGCCACCTACCATCGTGAGGAAATTTGGGAGCTACATATGAGTAGCGTAACCCGATCATAGAAAACCTACAACAAAAACTGGAAGTTTGTTATGCTGACCACATGTCACCCCATAACCGGTTGGATAATCTGCCACCTCTGATGGGAGTGAGGCCGGCTGTCGGTAGGTAGGCACAGGTCCTCACAGGCTGTTGCTCAATGGGTAAATTTATGTATAAATAGCATGTAATTCAGTACAAAATTCTGCCATTTTGTTATTTTTATGAATCTACATGAATAATTCATAATGTATGATTTTGTAAAATATTCAGTTTTATTTTCAAAGACAAAATGCATTGCAGTTGCCTGATTTTGTGCAATCATTAAAGAGGTTAATGAATCCAGGTTCATTAAGAAACATTTGCAATTTTATATCAAATCGGTAGTGACTTTCATAAGTAAATTTGGTGTCTGTATTGGCAAAAAGAAATCATATTGGTCCAGCCATAATAGAGAACCTTTAGCACAATAGTAAGAATCTATGTATAGAGAACCTTTAGCACAATAATAAGAATCTATGTAGGAAGCATGTTTGTGATAATAACAACTCCAGTACTAATATCCTCATAACTTTGAACAAAGACAATGGTTAATACAAATTTTATATTTTCCTTCATAATAGAATTAAATAATACGAGAGACTAATGTCTAGACACATACCTTAAAAAAAGTGATCCAGATTTAAAACTCACCTGGGTCTTCAGCGATTGAGAAAGACATAAGTATTGGGTTAAAAAAAGCTGAAAAATGTTAATTTATTTCTCAAACCCTAAAGTAACACCCTGGTGAGTTTGAAAATTTGGATCATTTTGTTACTTTGTGTTATGTACCCAATAGGACCAGTCATGTAAATAGTTTGCCAAAGAGGAATAGAGATGGCAGCACCAGCCGTGCAAGATTAAGAATTAGCATAATATATGTGAATAACTTTATAAATAAGAACAAAGCAAATTGGAAAGATGAAAAACAATAGAATCTACTATAAGAAGAGAAAGAATAAATATAAAATAAATTAATATATATATATTCGATAAATCAAATCAGTGATCATATGTAAGTTAATACAAAAATTAAAGAAGTCAAAGCGCTGATACAAGTTTGTGTCTTTGAACAGATATTACATCTGTCTGATTGATTTATCATTCCCATAGCGGACATTTTGTTTACATCAGTGGCGGCGCGTTCCAATCGAGGCCCCACAGCACTTTTGGTTGCGCGTTTCAACCGTAGCACCTACTTGGATGCGCGTGTCAGTCGTTTGGCACTCTGTTGTACCCAGTTGGTGCGTTCCAATCGCAGCTGTAAGGGAGGAGATTAGTATATTTCCCAAAGATTAAGGTAAAAAGTTGGAAAAAGGATATATGAATTCATAAATCGTCAAAAAGCTGAAATAGAAGGAAGTCCACATCCAGAACATCCATTGAGAAGGAAGTCCAGATCCAGACCGTCCATTGAGAAGGAAGTCCAGATCCAGACCGTCCATTAAGAAGGAAGTCCAGATCCAGACCGTCCATTAAGAAGGAAGTCCAGATAGAAGAATATACAAATTGAAGAAAAGAAATAATAAAAAACATATTGAGATAAAACTTGACTGTAGATGAGAATTAGAGAAAAGTAGCTCATCATGTAAATATTCTATTTCCATGTATCCTTGTTTATATAATATATTCGTTTAAACGTCTCCATTGGAAGGCATCCTGTCTGGTTTTGTTGTCTACAAAGAACCCTACCCTGTAGATAAGCTAGCTGAGGTTTAAGATTAAGATTTATGCACCTTGCACCAAATGGAGGTAGCATTTGTTGTTTTAAATTACTACATATTACAACTTTTTTTTTTTTTGCAGATGCTACAAATATTTGAATCGAGTGCTGAATACTTGGGACCAGAACTCTTTTCCCAATATGCACTTCCTTATATTATTGATATACGAAAGGGTGTTCAAGGTCAATTGAGAGAAAAATCAGTGCAAGAAGTTCCAATGGTAAGTATTTTTAATATTTATTAGGGATGTATCGATATAATTTTTTTATATTCAGAATTGTTTAGACATATTATTAGTGTATTGATCTGAAATGGAAGCACTCCCATAGTTGAAAATCTGAATGTAAATTCACCTTTTTAACTGGTCTGGTTGGACAAAACTTTGACTTCAATACATTCTTGTCCGGTCATCAGGAGATGTGGCGATGACAAAACAAAATAATAAAAATATTGCTTTTGAAATATTATAGATAAGAAGTAAAAAATAAATCATAATATTCACATATTTGAGCAAAATTAGTCAAGCAACATCACGAAACAACTAGAAATACCCCAGAGATTTGCTAAGTTTAGCGCATTAAAAGGAGAGCACATTTCTAGCCCCGTGTCCACTCGGCCCGCTACGTTTCCTGTTGAGTGCAATGGTGTCAGGCGGCCAGCTCATCGCAGCAGGTCTGCAAATCCAAGACCCTTCAACCGCTTTCCCCCCACTCTTGAAGGTCTGGCAATAAGAGACCTTTTTCTTCCAGCACCCTTTTTTACAAACACGGCAGGGTTTCTGTGACGTCATCAAGATTAAACTTCTCAATGTCCAGTACTGTAAAGCATGCAACGCTCTTGTTTTTAAGAGAAAAACACATATTGAAGATCATCGCAACGCGACTTACATAGAATACATGAAAGTAATGGTGCTTAGAAAAAAATGTAAGTAAGCAAAAGCATAAATTTCCCCACTGTGAGTGCTAGAAAGAACTTAAATTAAAAAAGCAGTTCTGGATCCATTGTATTTCTTTCATAGTATTCTCCTTTTTTTCCCTTTTGATCCTGCGGTTCAAATATCGATTTTGAAAATAAATGTTCTTGCTTTACAAAACACGAAGTACTTCCTGTTGTTTTGTGTTTACTATGCTTACGAATGACAAGACTGATCAAGATATTTGTTCTCGAGGTGACAGACATACTTATTCAGACATAACCTTTTCCCTAACATATCTTACTTCTACACCAGGGATGGCCAAAAATATCTGGAGTCCGGAAAATTTAAAATCTCGATTCGGAAATTTTGCTACCCAGATTTCGGAGGCAATCCGAATTTCGTAGAGAGAGGTTTAACACTTTTCCATTTTTTCGGGTAGAATTCATTAAGAAAATTTCATCTTCTTTATTTTACGATCATATACTCCGTAGAAATAAAATAGATTTAGCCATCTCTACTTCACACGTCATGTATGAACACTGTTATCATCATTATCAATGTAGTAATCCCCCCCCCCCCCTGGCCCCGGTTGAAAAATTGACCCTGACTTTTGGCAAGTCTTGCGATGACTATGTAAAAATGTCACGCTTCGCCACTGATTCTTGTCGATTCGATTTCTGGTAAACTTTTGAATGATAGTGTTATTAATATATAGCAGAAATTTTATTAGGCATTGATATGTACATTCCTGTGAATATGTAGAAATTTTAGTGAAAAATGCAGGCTCGACTGGGACTTAAACCTGGGTCTGTGGCATACCATGCCATTGCTCTACCTACTGAGCCAGCCCTGGCTTTGCCTGATTTTTCAAAACCAGCAGATCCTGTTGCAGTAGCAAGAGGTGATTCCACACAGGTAAAACAGCAAAGTCAGGGCTGGCTCGGTATCTCAGCTGGTCCCAATTGTGTATCGATACAAAATTGGCTGATAGCAATAATGTGTTTTGCATTAAAAATAATGACATATTGGAAATTTATTTTACAAGACAAGGAATGTAAGAATTATACCTTTATTTTTATTTGTTAGAATAATAAGAAAATGATAGGATTGTGCAGTAAGTTACAGAGTTTTTATAGATGTACTGTATGAATAAATATGACTGTAGAAAACTTCTTACATCACGTGCCGGCAACATATTTGTTAAAACACTAAAATAACACACAAACAGCATGTTAAAAAACACTTCGGAGTTCTTCCAAGCTTTCGACTCCTTCATGGAGTCATCTTCAGGGCTGGTCGAGGAAAGACTGACACTGGCCAGTGTAACGACAACTGTGTCTACTCCGTCTTTCCTCGACCAGCCCTGAACATGTCTCCGTGAAGGAGTCGAAAGCTTGAAAGAACTCTGAAGTGTTTTTTATCATGCTGTTTGTGTGTTATTTTAGTGTTTTAACAAATATGTATGAATAAAATTATCTACAATTTCCTAATGTAAACTAATCAACTGTTGTACCTATATTGGCCGATACCAATACATTACTGATTAATCTATTCGATTCTTGATACAAATATAATAAATGTGTTTGTAGATGGAGTCAAAAGAGTGATTTAATTTTTTCTTATGCTGCTTTATCTTACAACTTGCAGGTAATATTTGCCAAAGGAGCACACTATGCACTTGAAGATTTGGCTATGAGTGGATACGATGTTATTAGCATTGATTGGACCATAAACCCCGAGGAAGCAAGGAGAAGAGTGGGTCCTAATGTTACTCTTCAGGGCAATTTGGATCCTTGTGCCTTATATGCTCCAGTGGTCAGTTAATTCAGTGAACCACCTATTAAGAATTTACTTTTGTTCACAAAATAATATCTAATGTTTAATAAACTTTCCAAATTGCACTTCCTTGCCAAATCATGTATAATAATTCCGAATGTTTTAGACAAGGCTGAGCTGGATACTGATTTTGATTCCAATTGCAACCGATTCCAGTACTTCAAATTCTATCATGTAATTTGTATGCAATCTTCAAGAGTTTAAAATATTCTGAAAATCACTTCCAACATAGATGAATTAAAATAGCTATCGTTTACTGGCAACTGCAAAATACACAACTGTAAAAAATATTGTGCATAATTTCCAGAATATTTGAACTCCAAAAGAGTACCAGTCTGCATTTGACTGTGATTAACTTTCAACTTATACCTCTTGATATGAGCCACTACCAACCAATACATAGGTGACTCTGTCCTCCTTTTAGGATGCTAAATATGAGTAGTTTTTACTTTGCAAAACATTCGGTTATTTGCAAAAGTACAAACAAAATATTTATGTAGCTAATGCGAGTTACATTTAGAATCAATTACTTAGTTCACATTGAAGTATTCAAATATATATTTTACATTTTCTTATACTTGTACCAATCCTAGACTTGGAACAACTACAACTTAATAATAGCAAAATTTCCTATTTTTTCCGACCAAATCATTAGGGCAACTAGTATACATTAACATGTACATTAGAAAGTTACTGTTTATCTAATACTCACACTTATAATTCCACATAACCAAGTTTGAGAACATTCCCGTCACATGTAATGTTAATAACGAGGAGGGGAAAACTGAACAATAATTAAGTGTTAGAGAAGGGAAGGTAGGCAAGTAAGTATCAGTGGTAAGTTTTAATGTGATATTCACAAAATTGACTAATAATTAACAAATATTTTTCTAAAAATTCAAAATAATTGTAAATAGAACATAATTACAGTAAAATTTGTTAATATATTACTTCAGATAACTAACTACCAAACACCATTAAAAAAAATTGCAACTATACTAATCTCCCCTTATTGTAATAGATTTTACATGATAAAAGAGTTCAAAACACAACCCACTGTTCCTATAGTGATTAATCAAAAATTTCAAACTGAGACATTGCTTTCTACAACACACTAAAATTAAATTACCAAACCATTTGGAATTAAGAAGAAAGATTTCAAAGTATTTCAAACCCAGCATAAAAATTATTTGTAGAATCCAAACCAGAGTTCTATTACAAAAACATTTATTTTTCAAAAGAGTAAATTTGCCTGACTTTACCAGCACTTCCAGTCTCGTAGACACCCTGTTCTAATTTTCTTTGTCTCAATAAAGTAACGTGTAGTATAATTTTCCTCAATTTTACATTTCCCATGTTAGTTTTTAACCATAAGATATCATCAAGGTTCCACTGTATAAATGGCTGAATATATAGTTTAACAATATTTTATTGTTCAAATTTTATAATGCATGTACAATGAGTACCTGGGGGCAACCATGTGGGTGTAAAGATGGCCAGAGCTTGGTGCTGATCACATCACCTCCAAAATTGCTGAGATCGAGAACACATGGGGGCTCTACCTCCATGTCGCCTAAATATGCCTTCATGGCACGGTGCTATATGCACGGGGAACTTTACCTTACCTATGTACAAGTAGAACTTGTTGACCTCCAGGTTTCTTACAAATAACTGTTTTTGAAAGTGGATGGTGTACATAAAGGCACTCTCGGATCACAATTAAGAATCTCATGAATTTATTACATTTACAGATTTCCGTGTAAAATTTAAGTAAAAATCTCAAATTTTGCACAGGAAATATTAGCATTTCTTTTATAGGACCATTATGATAGTAAATTGCTGTCAAATTGTAAATGTGATTTAGTTTTGTTGAATTGAAATTCAGTTTTGTTTTCCTATTGTAATTTGACAATTTCAAAACTTTTTCAGGAAGAGCTTCAAAAGCTTGTGAAAGAGATGGTGAAGAAGTTTGGAAAGGAAAGGTACATTGTGAATTTAGGGCATGGAATCTATCCAGATGCTGACCCTGAAAAAGTAAAGGTTTTAATTAATTATATACACGAACTATAAAAAGGAAGACATTGTGATAATAATGCTCAGGAAATTTTGTAAAATAAAACTCAAAATGTTGAAAGTTTTGTGGGTATTTTGTGTCTTTCTGAAGATGTTGAGCCAGTATTCTCCAATGCAATATTTTTTTTAAAAAATAATTTGAAACAGCCCCCATTTAATGGGAGAAATAGCTTTAATGTATTGAGAAGTCAAATCTGGTTCTAGTTGAAGTTGCTAGGGCATCTTGAATTATATTGGTATTTTTAGTCTTGGATGAAAACTTACATTTGAAATTTTTCTTTTGTATATTACATATTAAATGAGGAACATGTGTGATCAGTGGCGTATGCAAAAGGGGGGGGGGGTTACCAGGTTTAACCCCCCCTCCTTGAGCTTTTGAAATGCGATAATTTTTTTTAAAGAAATGGCCAATTTATCACAGTCAAAGATCTGTGACAATAATAATAACAATAAATATTTGAATAATTATTGCCATGCAGTTCGGAGGAAAGTACTGCATTCCAAACACGCTCGTCAGAGTGAAGAATGCCTTGAAAACAAACACAAATTCTTTAAAATAAAATATGAGGGTCCCTATGATTTTCGAGAAAAAGAAAAAGTTACTTGGTTCGTTGTACTAGCGGTAATGGAGACAAAGGCCAAGCCAACAAAAATACACAGTCAACAGTCTGCCTTCCCATTGTTTACCGCAGCACGTTTGATTTTCTGAATTTGAACAATAAGCGTTAATCTTTTTACAAGTAACTCCTCAATTGTCCTCACGATGCTGGGTCAAAACAGAAATGTTGGGAGTTCTCGCCAAGACTGGAACAGCTCGCATCAAAGCTAGAGTTCTAAAAACTACGCTACGTGTGACCCCTCTTCACAGTAATAGGTAACCTTAAATTTAAGTTGCTTTTTTTTAATCTAAAGGAACTTTCTTCTAATTTCATCTAACCACCATTCATCATCATGATCAGCCTAAAGAATAGAAAAGTGCATTTTTTCTTCATTGTGATGTCCATTTGGTTACTTGTTTTAGGAGGTTTTAGTGCCTACAATACAAATCTGCACCTATACGCATTACTTTCCTTCTAAACAAGAGCGTTACGTGCTTTGCATCAAAGTCCATCGACTGCTAGTTCCCCTCATTCCGAAGCAGGCAGGAAACACATGTCAACAAACCTTTCTTTCATTCTTTCCACTAATGGGGTATCGGACACTCGGAAGACAGTTTCATCTTGCCGTCAGAGAACCCCTGCTGCGGTTGTAAACATGGAGGCCTGAAAAGAACCCAGCGGACTTTCAAGACCTTATTTTCATCTTTTCTCAATTTAGCAACATCGTAAATTCCAAAAGCGCGGAGCAGCACACCCTCAAATTTGTTGGCCCTTGGCTTCAAGAGTAGTCAAATTACCATTTTATGGCACCTGTCCTCTGTCGAGCAATAATATACGACAGAAAATCAAGGAAAGCTGGATTCACAAATGCATCGCTATTCCTTGTCGGCAACCTTTGACTGGTGGCTTCACAAGAATGAACACACATTTGTCTGTTACGAGAAATTCAACTTCGTTATGGCCTAATTTTTCTTTTCACAGCAATTATGTTTGTCTTCCTTTTCTGCAGCCCTGGAACTTTTATTGGTAAAAACAGCGAGACAATCCAGATGTGAATTACTGTGCACTGGCATAGTAGATTTTGAAAACGGTATTCGCGCGTTTCTCATTTGAACATAAACCTTTGGGATCCGACGATATGTCTAAACTATCACAAAGTTCAATTTTGCAATTTGTTTTGCAAAAAGTCGCATAGTGACTCACGCGAGAATTGTGAAAATTCCACGCCATCGGAAAGTGCTTTATGTGGTGACGTTATTGGGAACATTCTTCCTGGTAAAAATTTTGTCTCCCCATGTGAACTATCAAGTGATGCTGAACCTACAACTACATCACTGAATAATGTCGAAGTGCTTCGTGAATCGCCTGGAAATGATAAATGTGTTGCGTTTGTTCAGGAATCATCTACATCTCCACGTTCTAATGAACCACACGCTCATGACATTGGACTTTACGTAGGAAGAAACTTGTCCAATGAAAAAAAGTTGGACGTCTTGAACAATGTCTGGGAACCAGATCCAGGATTTGTGTTTCCACCAAAAGGAAAGAGAAATTTGCGATTTCAGTTTAAGTGGCTTTATCGCTGGAAGTAACTTGCATATTCCGAATGTAAGGGAGGAAGTTTTTGTAAATTTTGCACCCTCTTTGCTCAAAGTGACCGTTAGGTCAAATGTGTAGTGTGAGTTTGAAAATTGGAAGGATGCCGTTGAGCGGTTTTCAGAACATGAAAAGTGTCTCTATCACAAAGAAAGTTTGGAGGTTGCAAGTACTTTGGCCGATATCTCGTGTGGTAAGAAACAGTCTATCAATGTTCTAATAGATACTGCAGCTATGCATAAAAAACTAGAGAACAGGAAAAAAGTTGTACCTATAATTGAAACTATTCTGTTCTGCGGCAAACAGTGTCTCGCACTGCAAGGCCACAGGGATTCGGTGCGAATAGAAGTTGATCAAGAACCAGAAGAGAGAGACGGCAACTTCAGGGCACTTCTTCACTTTTGAAGTAAGACTGATTCCGCATTAAAACGTACATTGACGAGTAGTGCCGGAAATGCTCAATATATATAAGTCCTAGAATACAGAACAAAATAATTGAAGAGTTTAGATCTTGTTAACTAACTTAATTCCTCCAGCTTCTTCTCTATCCTTGCCGATGAGACGTCAGATATAGCAGGCATAGAACAATTATCACTGTGTGTTCGTTATGTTGACACAAAAAAATCTGTTGTGAGAGAAAACTTTTTACAATTCATACCATTGTGTGATGTGACTGGAAAGGGAATTGCAAAGGCTATGTTGGACAAGTTGCGTTCATTAAATATAGACTTAAATAAAATTCATGGACAAGGATATGACGGAGCTGCATCAATGTCAGGACAACTGAATGGAGTCCAGGCACATGTAAAGGAAATAATTTCATCAACCTTGTATGTTCACTGCTCTGCTCACAGTCTCAACTTAGCTGTATCCAGTGCTTGTGAAGTTGCTGCTATTAGAAACTGCATGGGCACAATATCAAGACTGTACGAATTTCTTAATACACCTAAAAGACAACAAGTTTTAAAATCGGCGATAAATGAATTGGAAACTACAACTTCACAGCGTGAAAAGTTAATTAAACTTTGTGCAATGTGTTGGTTGGAAAGGTATGACTCAGTGGCCACGGTGGTGGAATTGTATGACCCTATTATTGCAACACTCCAAAACATATCAGAATGGAAAGACAATGACTCGTCGACACAGGCAAATCCACTTTTATGTGCTCTGAGTGATTGTCAATTTGTGATATCTCTGTTTTGTATTCAAAAGCTGTTTTCTTTAAGTAAGTCTGCCTTTTGTGTAAATTCCTGCAGAATTCGACCATTGATCTATTGGAAGCCATAAACCTCGCTGAAGATATTAACAATGAAATGAAATCCTTGCGCGACAATGTAAATGAAGAATTTCTAAAAATCTTCACTTGTGCTTCTAAAGTCTTAGATAGGTCGGGGTCCTCCATTCAAATCCCCCGCATGGCAGCACGACAGAGAAACCGTGTGAACTTGGACTTACCATCTGCAACGCCAGAAATTTACTTTCGTGTCTCTACTTTTATCCTATTTCTGGATACCTTTATGTCCCAAATGGATTCTCGTTTCTTGAAACATAAGGACATTTTAAATAGTTTTCAGTGTCTTTTACCTAGCAACCTTCTCAAGTTGCTGCTTTCACTTCGCTCACAGAGTTCTATGCCAGCGACGTAAGAAGCGATTGCCAAGAAGACCTGAACACTGAATTAAAATTATGGTACAGAAAAATTGCACGTCATGAGAAGGTAGACCAACCAAAAACTGCTATAGATGGATTAGTCATTTGCAATCCAAACATAATGCCAAATGTATATTTGCATTGCTAGAAATATTGGCTGTGCTGTCCGTGTCCACATGCACAAACGAATGATCTTTCTTAACATTGCGCCGCTTAAAAACATATTTGTGCAATTCTACAGGAAATACACGATTAAATGGATTGGCACTCCTGAACATACATAAGAAGCACACTCCAACTGCAGAAGATGTGTTGAATGAACTACTGAAAAAAGTCATCATTTGGACATCGTGCTGTGATTAATGCCCTAGTATTTTACTATAGAATTCACATTGCATGAACTGAGAAGCTGGCACGAAAACTTTAGAGAGAAGGTAAAACTGAAGATGAAGAAGAAAGGAGAAAGACTGGGATGGAGAGAGAAAAGAAGAGAGGAGGAAGAAGGTGAAGAGGGCAGGAGAAGAGTGGTTATAATCGGAGACGTTCAAATATCAGAAGAAGAGGAAGCTTTTTTGAAATTAGGCCAAGGTTTCAAAGTGATGGAGAGAAATGTGGACTATGAAGAGATTGTATATGATATTGAGGAAGCGGTGCTACAGATTGAAGAAGAGGCAGAAAGGGATAAGATTAGAAGAAGAACAGCAGCCATTTTGAAGAAAGAATTGGATAAACAGAGAAGATTAGATAATTTGAGCCAGAAGGAAAGGGAGGGCATGAAAAGAATCAAGGCAAAGAATGATGTGGTGCTGGAACAGGCAGATAAGGGAGGTGCCACAGTCGTGATGGAAAAAGAATGGTACGAGAAGAAGTTTGAAGATCTGAAAGGGGACACGTATGAGGAGATTTGTGGAATGGAAGAGGAACGCAATATTAGAGAAAAGATCATAAAAGATTGTGGAAGGAGGGGGTTTAAAAAGCTCACGAAGGAGGCAGGAAGACTGCCCAGTTTAAAAGGCTTTCCCAAAATACATAAAGAAGAGAGAAAGTTGAGACCAGTGATGAATTGCAGGGACAATATTTTTAGAACCATTGGAGAAGAAGTTAAAAAAGGTAATTGAAGTGTTAGTGAGAGAACAAGAAAGCAGAGCCGTGAAAAACAGTGAGCAGGTGGTGGACCTTATAAAAGTTCTGAAGGAGTCTGGGGATAAAATCACAATGTTTAGCCTAGACGTGAGAAGCATGTTCCCCAGCATCAAAAGGGGACACGTAGTGGATATAGTGAGGAAGAAAGTGGGGAAAAGCATTATAGGAGAATGGGATAGTGAGAGAGTGGTACAAGTGCTGGAAACCATTTGGGACAATGGGTACAGCAGAGTGGGGAGTAAAATCATCAAGATTAGTGAAGGTCTGAATATAGGCTCTTGTTTGAGCCCTGTGCTGGCGGAATTAGTTATGAATGAATGGGAGAAGGAAGTGATAGTGAAAGGAGGAGATAAGTTAAGTCTGTTTTGTAGATATGTGGATGATTGTTTTGGGATATGGAAGGGAACGAAGAGGCAGCTGAGTAAGCTTGTTAAAGATGTAGAAGATGAGAAAGCAGGGATATTCCTTGAGCTCGAAACGGAACAGGAAGGAACATTAATTTTCTTGGATATTGAGATGAAAAAGAAGAGAGGAATGGGGATTGTGGCTACATGGTATCAAAAGAAGTGATGTGGGTGATGGAACTAAACGTAATTTTATAAGGAACATGGAAGACCGAATAAAGAAGATATGCACAGAGAAAGGGGAAGAAGAAACCAAGATTAATAGCCTGTGGGAACAACTAGAAGAGAATAGCTATGAAAAGAAAGACAGACACAACATCAACAGAAGAAGGAAAGAGATAAAAGAGAGGACTGGAAGAGAAGGAAGAAAAAGAAAAAGAGAGATGGTTTGGTATAAGAAGTATGGGCGATGCCACAGAGAAGATATGCAAAGTGCTGAGGAAAGTGGGTATAAGAACTTACAGGAAGGGAGGATGCACTATTTTAAGTATAGCCAGCAAGAAGGAGGAAGGGGTTATCTACGAGGTGAAGTGCAGAGGATGTGAAAGTACTAGAGAAACAGGACATGAAGTTGAATGGGATTCGGCTAGGCGAATAGGAAAAGAGAAGAGAGAACTAGTGAGAAAATGGAAGGAGGCCAAATAAATAGAAAAGAAAGGAGAAGACATCATGAATTGGAATGGAGGAATCAAGATAAACAAGGAATGGAAGAGTGTGTTAGAGAAAGTTGAAAGGATGAAGAAAAGGAATGAAGAAAAAAGAAGTATGAACAAGGAAGAAAGAAGAGAAAAGAAGAAGACCAGAGGAGGAGGTATTCATCCATAACCAAAAAGGCAGGAGGGGTGGGGGAGTGGTAAGCAGGTGGTTCTAGACTCTTGCTAATCTTGACCTGTCAATCACCTGTCAGTGTAGTAGACCCATTAGTCAACAACTGTCAGGTGGTGATATGTTTAATTCCTTTGGAGAAATCTTCCTAGATAAGGACTGTCAACTTGATTTGTTGTTGTCTGGCTAGTGACCCTGCTATGTGTATGTAATCTTTCTGTGTGTAGTATATTTCATCATTTTAGTTTAGTTCTGAGGAAGACCCTGATACAGGGTTGAAATGTTACCTGTTAAGTGTTTTTATCTTAATAAACTGCCTTGGTCAGCAACTTAGTGTGATTAAGATCTTTAAATTGGGTGTAGGAGTGATATTACAAGAATTTCAATTAAGATTTTTCTGACTATTATGGGTGAAGTATCTCATAGTAGTCAATGTGTTTTAACCTAATGCAATGTAACTTGCAACGATGTAAAGTTACAAGTGGAACTTATGATATGCATTACATAGGTGTTGGCATTACAGTTGGCAGTACCAGCAGCCTGATATGGTTAGACGTACTGTTACTCAACGTCCTTCTCACTTTAAGTACTAAGTGGAACACGGTCTGCATGGAACAGTATGGTAGCTACCAGTACATTGGTGAACATTTCACAAGGGTCAAAAAGGACCCTTTTCCTGTTGCATTGGGATGGTGCCATAAATGCCTCCCTACCAACTAACTAACTAACTAACTCTCTAGCCTTCTTAAACCCGAAGGTTCATGGCTGCAGCAACACAGGCCTTCCATCTGTCCCTATCTTGAGCAAGATCTATATACTCTTTTCCATCCCTACCGATTTCCCTTAGGTCCATCTCGACGTTGTCCCTCCATTTTCGTCTTGGCCTCCCTACTGGTCTCTTACCATCAGGTTTCCCAACAAGAATCCTGTAAACTCCTCTTTCTTCTCCCATTCATGCCACATGGCCTGCCCACCTAAGTCTTCTTGATTTAATTATTCTAATAATATCTGGACGTGAATACAATTTATGTAGTTCTAAATTATGTAACCTTCTCCACTCACCTGGCTCCTCATCCCTTTTAGGTCCAAATATTTTCCTAAGGATCCTATTTTCAAATGCCTCCCTACCACGAAAACAAAACACTAACGTTTGTGGAGATACCACATACCATTTTGGAAATAGATAGAAATTCTCAACTTAAAAGGATAGAGGAAGCAAAAAACTCAATCTTCCTCCATCAACTGTAAACACAGTTTTGCAACAATGCCAAAAGATTTAAGAAAATGTGATAATGTGCATTGTAATTTGTAAAAAAGGGCCAAAAAAAAAAAAAGTTCCGAAGTGGGGGAATTTGACAAATGCTTGTTCACTGGTTAATACATTGAAGCTGGTCAAAGGATTCATAAAAAATGATAATTTTTCAGCATCAAATGGTGGATTGATAGTTTCAAAAATTGACACGACCTTGTTTATAAACAGTGTTGCAGCAAATGCCGAAGTGTCAATGACAGAACTGTGGAAACATGGAAGGCTCAAACTTTGCCCAAAATTATACATACCTCTCAACCAAAAGATGTTTTTGATGCAGATGAAACCGTTTTTTTTTCAATGCAGTGTCAAAGATGTTTGCAATAAAAAGTGCCGTGGATAAACATTGTTTGTATTGACAGAAGTATGAAAACATGGAAGGCTGAAACTTTCCCTTTATGATCTGAAAGATGTCTTAATATAGACAAAACTAGTTTTTTTGTTGTTTTTTACACACACACAATGCCAAAAACAACATTTTCATTTCACAAATAAAAGTTCCATTGTGGAAAGAAGAGCAAAGAGCATCAAACTGTACTTTTATGTGCAAATGGGGATGGCGGTGAAAATCTTCCACCATTGGTCACTGCAAAATTTGTGAAACCACACTGCTTCAAGAATCGTGGATGACATCTAAAATTTTTACTTAATTTTTTAGAACCCTTTTGAGAAAGATTTTGATTTTTGTTGTCCACTGTATCTTGCATCCACCAGACACATATTTTTTTTATGTAAATTTCTTTCCGTGAACTGCAGAAGCAAGCTCCAGTCATTGGACCTAGGGATAATACGTAACTTAAAACTTTGGTACAGGAAGCAGGTTGTATAGTGATTGCTTGTTCTAATTGACTGTGCCAAGGTAGAAAATGTAAAACTAGGGCTGGGCCGATACTTTTGCTGATGTATTGGTTAGATTTTATTTACCGATACCAGCCGATACTTTTCTGGCATTTTAGTACGAGGCTTGTCCGGAAAGTAAAGATACAAACCAAAAATAAGATCTAAAAGAAATGTATTGCTCGCAACTAAAGTTACATTTGACACACTGATACAGAGGTTATTTGTCCACATAAGTGCCACCATTGTTCAAACATTTGTTCAGATGCGGAACAAGTTTTTGTATCCCTGAATCGTAGAAATCAGCCGCCTGCATCTGAAACCAAGTTGTGACGTCTTCCCTGACTTCATCGTCGTCAGCAAAGTGTTTTCCACCAAGATTTTTCTTGAGGTACAGGAACAGGTGGTAGTCGCTTGGTGTAAGGTCAGGGCTGTATGGCGGATGGTGAAGGACCTCCCATTGAACCTGTGCAAGCAGATCCTTGGTGACATTCGCTGCATGGGGGCGGGCGTTGTCATGAATAAAGCAGATTCCACTTGACAACATGCCTCTCCGTTTGTTTTGAATTGCACGTCGAAGATGTTTCAAAGTCTGGCAGTAGGTTTCAGCATTAATCGTTCTTCCAGGTGGCGATCCCAGAAAACGGTTGCCATCAGCTTGAGGGTTGAAATTGACGTTTTGAATTTTTTGGCTTTTGGAGAATGGGTATGGCGCCACTGCAGTGACTGCTGCTTGGATTCAGGCGTGTGGTGGAACACCCATGTTTCATCACCTGTCACAATGGAGTCCAGGAATGCATCTCCCTCTTCTGCGTAGCGAGTAAGAAGGTCCAGTGCATATCCCAGTCGTTTGGTTTTGTGTTTGTCAGTCAAATGTTTTGGGACCCAGCGTGCACACAACTTTCTGTACCCTAACCCACTCTCAACTTCATGAATAGTGGTTTTCGAACTGTCAGGAAACATCACACACAATTCTCGAATTGTCACCCACCTATTTGCATGCACCTCTGCTTCAATACGATTGCGAAGGCACGGCACCATTTCGCACATTTTGACGATTCATTACATTCCCGTACACAGTCACAATTTCTCTGTGTATATCCGATGGATGCTTTCCTTGTGCCTGCAAAAACCTGATCACGGTGCGCACTTGGCGGGATTCGGTATCGCCGCTGCCATTTACAACGTGTGTTCCTCGCACAAGACTCAGCGCATCAATGAAGATACACTCCCAATCCTCGTCGTGGAGATCACAGTTACTGCCAGTGTTGCCAACTTTGGTACACATTTTTCCCCTAACGTGCAAATGTGTTTGTATCTTTACTTTCCGGACAAGCCTCGTATTTCACGGGGTCTAATTGTCATGGAAATTATGCAAAATTTGAAGTTTCCATATCCTTTGTGTCAATATTATGTGATTACATAACAGGCATTTTTATATCCTGATTTACTTTTTCAATATTTTAAAGCAAAACTCAATGCTTATAATTGGAGTGGAATACTCATTCACTAATATTAATCAATATTTTAAACAACTTTTAATTGTTGCAATTTTCAAGCATCGGTATCGGTTCAAAGTGGTATTTGCTCGGTATGCACAAGCTATTCTTCATCTTGGGACAATGTACCTAGGACTGGAGTGTGCCAGCACAAGGAAATAAGTGATATAATCAGTGATTCTGAATCGGTGCAAACATAGTTTCTGTAGAAGAGTTTGTTTCTTGCAATGATCAAGTTTTGACTGCTGAGGTGTAAAGCATGATTTTTCACATGAATCAGACATGGAAATTGTACCTACTGAAGAGAATTGTCCACTAAAATTTGATGATACCATGTCTGGTTTGGACATGCGGAAACAATATACCTGTAGCATCAACAAAGTTGATGAAAATATTCAAACAAACATCACGAGCTTAGAAGCGTCACTATATAAATTGTACCATAGTAACAAAAGACAAGCTACTATGACGGTATCATAATGAGTACCATCATAAAGTGAAAAATAAAATAATTTTATCAGTTAAAATCTACGATTTGAGCTCGTATTTGGTGGTTTATATTTGTACAAAATTAATTTACATCACTTTGGCTTTGTTTTAATTGAAGTACGTATATAAACTTCAAACATTTAAAATATTTTATATCTCAGCGATGTAATTTGGTTTGTGATGTATCAAGAATATGCTTACCGTAAATTGCCAATTTATGCAAAATCGCACATATGTTTGGTTTCAACAGCTTTTACTTGCTCATTCATTACTATATGGGTACGAACATGTATTTAATATGTATAACTAACACGTACAATCCATTTGAAATAAGTTTTGGTAGAATTTCGACGATAAACTTACGATTTGCTACAAGGAGCGCCTTGAATAGTAATCCTAAAGTCATAAAATTGTGAAACATAGCCAACTCACATAAAGGGAAAAATCTAACTTGTACGTAAATAACCTTTTTCCCACCAAAATTGTAAAACTTAAAATAACTGGAAAAAGGTAAAAAGAAAATATGTAAACATGTGATAGAATATTGTAATATATGTTTTATTGTATCTAATTTATTTTACAAGCATTTTCATGTACAATAACTGTACAATTCTATATTTGTCACTCAAAAAATTATAACAAGTTTATATTCTGTGCTTAAAGTTGTAACAGTGTGAGTTTTGATACACTGCTTCATCTAAAAGATCAACTACGACGAGCATGGAGTCGCTAAAATTTTTCGGAAACTGAAATTGGAACTATTCTATTATAACGTGAAGATTTGCACGAGAAATGTGATTAGGAAGTGCAGATAAGGATTGTATTCGATTTTTGAACTTGCAAAAACTTCGCAATGTGCAGCTTAGGTCAAAAGGACGTTAAAAAGTGACCTGTCCACAGGACGTAAAATGAAAGCCATCTTGTCTTGATGATGAATTTTCAGATAAGTATCGTACATGCATGTAGCTACATAAATGAAAGGCCTATTTTGAAAATATGAAAAATTCGCTTGCTTTGAATGTGGAAAGTCTATAGAACAGACAAACACACATAATTTGTCTTGGATAGTTCTTCGTTATAATCGAGCGCTTAGTGCAAATCGTCTCGTAAAAAATCTTGGAAACTTGGAACAATTTTCCATATGCTTATAAGTTGACTTGAGATCGTGACTAATATGTAAAAGAAGTTGAAATATGAAAATGTGATATGGAAATGTAAATCTTAGTTGATTATATGAATGCATGCTTAATACGGTGTATGAACGGATACTTCGTACTTGTGAAATTTGTTTATAATACACTGTTCATTAATACTTAACATGTGGTAATTTTCTTTATTTCTGCAAAAGTTAACACAGTTATTTGTAAGGTTAAGTTGATATATGAAAAATTTGGATTGAACTTTTGGGCAACTTATGATTTGAAATATTAAAACAATTTTTAATCCCTTTTTAAAAAATATATGACCATGACATTCAGTAAGCCGAGGAAGAGCGTCATATATATAAGATTAGTGAGACTCATCTTGTCTCTTAATTTAGGAGGTAAATTGTTAAAAATACACATCTGATGTGTAACGTCTCATAGTAGATATATGAGACTCATTTAGTCTCAGTTATATATAAGATTACTGAGACTCATGTACTTGCTTTTTATAGTCTCATAAAAATCGATCTTGTCAAGATTAAGGTAACATTAAGACCTTTGTAGGCAGTGTTGCTGAAATCATACATGTAGTTTGTTACATAGGGTGTTTAAAATTCAATTTGTGTATTTACGTATTTAATTACTAAATTTGTTTCAACATAGCCTATAAGCAATGACGGAAATTGTTGAAGGAAATGTCACACTGATGGACATTGTGGGGTTACTAAATTCCCTAAATAGTAAACTAGACACTGCTTTGCAGGTGCAAGCAGAACAAAATAAAAAGGTAGACACAGCTTTGCATGCACTAACCGAAGCAAGTAAGGCTCATACTAAGGAGCTTAAAGATCTCAAAATTGAAATGGCTCAATATAGGAATGAGTGTATAGTTAGAAATGACAAGGTAGTTAAAGATATACATACGCTTGACAATAAGGTGAAAGGGAGATTGGTATCATTAGCTGACGATTTTGATAACAAAATCGCAAGTGCAATCGAAGACCTGTCCAGGCAATTTGATTTGAAGTTTGAGAAATGTTTTAGGGCTTGTGAAGAAAATGATCTGTCTTTATGTGCTGTAAGGAAGGATTTGGGATATGTACATACTGCGTTAGATCGATTGCAAGTTACTAGGCCATTTGCGAATATGACAACTAGGGGTGTGCAGCAAGATATGTATGATGTGGAATACGAATCAGATGACGTGAGTCACATCATTCTCTCATCCAAACCTTCACCTAATGTCAATAATTGTAGTGAAAATAATGATTGCCTAGAAGGCATTAATTTAGCACAATATACTGATATGTCTAATGATCATGCAGTTTCTTACTTAAATATTAACATTAGAAAAGCTTTGTCTCATGTTGAGTCCAATTTAACAAGTATGGTGAATAAAGTACTGACTCCAGTTGCGGTCGGTACAAATATACCATCGATGAATGGAAATGCGAATTCAAAGCAGGGTGTTTTTCATCAGCTTGATGCTAGACAGGTTGATCTAAATGTTGAAAATCGTGTAGATCAAAGTCGACCTAGTGTTGGATATGTTCCGCATGATTACAGTAAATGTAGACACCTTTCAGGCACAATTTCTAATTCAGAAACTGATTGTGATATCAACTCAGATCATGATAGTACATACATAGATGATGGTCCTTATTGTAATACTAGACTGGCTAATAAGCGAAATAAGTTAAAGCAAGACAAGTCTACTAGCAGAGTTGGAAGGAATGTAGGTAATAGATGTAAGATGTCTTCTCCGACAAATGTTTCAAATGTTAATCATTCGGAAGTTGATCCGTCGAGAGATACATTAAAGGTTAGGTGTAAGCCAATAATTAAACCACAGGATTTGAGGCATTTTCCTCATTTTGATGGTGTTACTTCAGATATGATACCATCTGAATTTATAGAAAAGGTAGAGGAAAACCTGGAAATTTACAATGTTCATGAGAGTGAATATCTGAATTATTTACCTAAATTACTCACAGATTGTGCGCGTACCTGGTATATTGAAAATAAATTAAAGTTTAAGTCTTATACCGAGTTTAAAGCAGATTTCTTATCCCATTATCAGAACGATAGGTGGAAATCTGTAAATTTGACGAAAGTTTTAAATTCACCTTATGATAAAGACAGCAAGGGGAACTTATTGCAGTTTGCGAATAAGAATTACAAAAAATTGAAATCTATACAACCACACGCTGATGAAGCTCATCTTGTTGCTCAGTTATCTTCGTTGTTACCTTACAAAATAAGTGAACACTTGGTGGTGAATAACATTCATACGCTGAGACAAACTCTGCAAGCCATAGAGAATTTTCAGTCTTTAAAAAATAATCCAATTAAGCATATGGATTCTAGCAAAACTTATGGTAACCAAAAGTATAAATCTAAAATAGCTAATGTGTCTACGATTAAGGATCACAATGACCAAGGTATGTCTAACAGAAATAGGTTAAGAAGCTTAGGGTGTAATAATGATTTTGGATCTGCTCGTAAATCCTATGATAATGGTAGGACATGGGTAAAAAGTGATCAAATTTCTAGAAACGTAAATAATGGTTCAAGGCAGGAAAACTGTTAGATGCTCCTGATACAGGAGGTGTCTTGAGCATCAAAGCGGTTGAAAATCCTCCTTTTCCCAAAGCTCAATATAATGCACACTCAAGTGAAATAAATAATGATCTTCATTGTGATTTAGATGAGTTCGTTCCTAAGTTAGGAGATCATCAATTACTTGGTGACAGTATGTTAGTTAGATATGCTAACAGTATTTTAAGTTACAGATGGAATATGAATGAATCTGCTTCCAGATTCATAGGTTTGTGTGTCTCGGGACAAACCATTGATGATCTGCATAGGCGTGTATCAAATGCTAAGAAAATCTCAGACAAAATATTGGTCATGATAGGTACCAATGATTTAATTAGGAAACGTAGCTTTGAACAAATGCAGTTATCCTTCAGTAAACTCTTGAATACATTGAAAAGTAAATGTGCTGAAATTTCGATACTATGTTTGCCACCTCTTCCTAAGTATATGTCATTTCCTCATGAACAATTGTGGCAAACATGGAATAATTTCAATCTATCTTTGATGTCGTTAAACGATGATTTTAAAATAAAGGTATACAACATAGCACCTTTATTCTTTTTAGATAATGACCGCATAGATAACTCATTATACCAGAAATTCATTGGTGACTCGTCCAGGGGCAAAGTAGATATGGTACATTGGAATTATGCGGGTATGACTAAAGTTAAACACTTTTTGTATAGTATGGGCTTTGGATGTACACCTTGTACTTCAAGTGATAAAGTGAGTAGAGATGTAAAAGTGCAAGCTACTGTGCACAATGTCAATGTTAGTCACATTAGGGATGCAAACAGCATTGAATGTTATCCCGAAGAGGATAACGTTTTGTCTTTGCGGAAAAACTAACAAGCGACCTTTGTTTAAAAGTGGGTGATGAAGGTCAAGTTTATAATCCCACTACTGATAACATTAATCTAGGTAAATGGAAAGAATTGCATAACAGTGATGGGTATGGATCAAAAGAAATTCCAACACCAATTAATGCTCTCAACTGCAATAACAGCCTTACTGCTAAAATAAAAATTTTAATATTAGATAAATTTTATACAGCTCTCTGCGATACTGGCGCAGAAATAAGTCTGCTTTCTAATACTATTTGGAAAGAAATTAATATTAAGGCCAGTAGACCCAGACTCACACTTGCGGATAATGTGAGATTGGTGGATTTTTCTGGTAATAAGAAGACCAAAGTATTAGGTATGGTTAAACTGATCATTCAAATAAGTAATTTGCAATGTTACGTTCAGTTTTTGGTGGTTCACAATTTACAAGTGGATATCATTTTGGGATTAGATGTGTTATATGCACTTCAAGCATCATTAAATTTTAAAGATCAAACAATAACATGTGGCTCCGATGAAGAACGCACTTTCGCGTGCTTCATGCCAATAATTGAAGATGGCAATAATTTGTCTTATTTTGAGTGTTCTCATGTCAGTAAGTATAATGGCTTAGGGGAAAAATCGAATAAGTTCGAAGATAGTATGAATAAGGCCGATTCGCTTACTAACGAGCAAAAAACTTCGTTCATAGAGTTACTACTCCAATATCAAGAAATATTTTCTAATAAGCCTGGTTTGTGTAAAGATTACGTTCACAAAATGGTTTTAGATACAGATTTACCTATAGTAGGCAAAAATTATCCTATACCTTTTGCTTATAGAGATCAAGTACGTGAACAAATAAAAATCATGCTTGATTGGGAAGTTATTGAATTGTCTAATTCAGAATATCTGTCTCCACTTTTAGTAGTTCCTAAATCTGGGGGAGGTATCCGTTTATGTGTAGACCTCAAACGAGTAAACCAACACGTCAAGCTTATTCAAGTGCATCCCATAAAAATACAAGATTTATTGGTAGAATTCCAAAATTGTAAATACTTCACTTCGGTGGATCTTTTGAATGCTTTTTGGCAAATTAATTTACATCCTGACAGCAGAAAGTATACTGCGTTTATGTTCGAGGGTATTCTATATCAGTTTAAAAGAGTTGTATTTGGTTCAGTAAATGGTACAGCTGTATTCGTCGATGCGTTAAATCGTGTGCTTAAGGACTGTAGAGATTTCGTTGTAGTTTATGTTGATGATGTTATCATAAAATCCCAGGGTTTTACATCTCACATAATGCATGTAAGAACAGTTCTTGAAAAATTGAAGCAGGCAGGCATGACGTTGAAACTTGAAAAATGTGAGTTTTGTAGATCAGAAATAAAATTTTTGGTTCACATTATTACTTCGCAGGGGTATAAGAAAGATCCTAAGTATGTAGATTCCATAATGAATTTGCCTGTACCCAATTCTGTTAAGCAACTGCAAAAAATCTTAGGTTGTTTTAATTGGTTGAGTAAATACATAAAAAATTATGCCATCATAGCACAACCTATGTATGACTTGTTGAAGGCCGGTAAGAAATGGCAATGGAATGACCAAGCTTCTACAGCTTTTAAAACACTAAAAGATAAAGTTAGTGAACAAGTACTTTTATCTTTTCCTAACTTTTCATACACTTTTTATGTACAAACTGATGCATCAATAATAGGTGTGGCAGGATACTGCTATCAGATGATAGATGGTAACATTAAACCTCTCGGTTTCGTGAGTAGATTGCTCAGAAGTTATGAAAAATCATACACTTCTACAGAATTAGAAGTTTTAGCAATATTGTTTACTATTGATAAGTTCTGTTCACTGTTAAAAGGCAGACATTTCATTATCATAACTGACCACAAAGCACTTACCTGGTTAGAAACGGCGCACACATGGAATGCACGTTTAACTCGTTGGTTTGTACAATTACAACAGTATTCCTTCCAAGTACAATACTGTAAAGGGTCGGAAAATATAATTGCTGATGTTCTAAGTAGAACATTTCCAATGCAAGAAGACCTGTTATATCATGTAAATTCTTTGCAATTTAATTAAGTAGTAAAACCTTTCATTAATATAGATGATTTGATAATAGCACAAGAAAAAGATGAAGAATTGAAGGAAATTAGGCAATATATTTTGCACTCTTCAAATCTTCATGATAATCCAAGAAGTAGGACTTGGAATGCACGTTATCTTCTAAGAGACAATATTTTGTGTGTTAGAGACTTTCATAACGTGCAAAAGATTAGAATTTGTGTTCCAATTACATTAGTAGGTTCAGTATTGAATAAATTTCATGACTTATCGGGACACTTTGGTGCTAGTCGTACGCTTTCTCAAATATATAGATACTTCCAATGGAAAGGTATGAAGACTGTACAGTATGTAGCAGACTGTGATTTATGCATTCGCACTAAACCGAATAAGCATCCATCTAAACATTTAGCCAAAGTACACATTACCGACAAGCCTGGGAAAATATTGTTCATTGATTTACAAGGTCCATTCACAATGGGTCCTAAACGTGAACGTTTCTTATTTACTATATTGGATGCAGCTTCCAGGTATTTGGTGGCATATCCAGTGACAAATGCTGTTACGGTACTGAATAAATTGTGTCATGTATATTTTGTACATCTGGGTATTCCAGAAAAAATAATTTCAGATAATGGACCACAGTTTCGTTCATGTCTTTTCAATACTAAAATGGAAGAATATGGTGTCAAACTTATGTTTACTCCACCTTACCATCCTTCATCCAACATGGTTGAACGGTATCACTCGGAACTTAACCGTTTAATGAGAGTGTTGTGCATAGATAACCATGCTAAATGGCCCCAGCAAGTAACCATGGCTTTGCATTGGTTAAACAATACAATCTCCTCACAAACTGGTTTCGCTCCAATAGAATTAAGGTTAAATAAAGAACCTAACCTACAAATAGGAAATGTCATATTTGATGATGGTACACATCAGTCATGGAATGACAAACTGCTTATGGCTCAAATTAAAAGTCATGCAGCTAGATCCAATAAGTTAAACGAATTGAATTGTAAACAACAAGATAAAATATCGATTTCTTCTGGGAATCTCGTTTTTATCAGAAATAGACAAAGAGATATGGATGATAATCCAATAAAAAAATATTGTTTTTTATATGAAGGTCCATACTTATGTATAAAAAACTTTGGTGACTCTCGTATATCTGTCTTACGTTGTAGTGATGGTATTCTGATTGAAAACATTGCTATTGAACATGTAAAATTGTGGAAATGTTCCAAAGACAAGAAAATTTCTTGGTTGAACACTTTGCTAAATGCAAGCAGCACACATAAAGATGTGGTACAAAATCTCCTTGAAGCATTAATGCAAGAAAAGGATGATGTTTCTTCATCTGTTAAAGCAGATGAGTGTACAGTTTGTTCTTGAAACAGACTTACCATTCGTGAGGTTAGCCTAAGTTGGTAGTATACCTCATACAAGAATTTATAATGTGCATAAAAAACCCTCGTAGTTATTCCATGCTTTTAAAGGTTGGCCCGTAAGTGGTAGTATACCTTGTGCAGGAAATAAAAATATAACGTGTTTAATAACTCTTGTAACTTTTCAAGGTTAGCCTAAAGTTGGTAGTATACCTCGTATAAAAATATTAATGTGTTAGGTAACTCTCGTAGTTATTCAATATTTTTCTTTGGTTGGCCTATAAATGGTCGTACTTTAAATACATTTTCCATTATAGTAATAATTTACATTTCGTTGTGGGGAATAACCTCATGGACTGTGGGATACTCACTAAAATGTAAAACAATTCAGTGCATCAATGTCACTCTTTAGCAATAATTGTTAGTTGAACTGTAATAACACACAATCTCATGCTTATTTGTCCAAAGAACAAGCTACTCAAGTTTTAGTTTATAACACCTAGGGAATGGTACCAAAAATCCAAATGCTAATTTTAATGTGAATTATTTTGAGTTATTTGATTCCATAAGCTGAATCAAATACTCACAGTATGTTGCAAAAGGTAAGCGAAGAGATCCATGACTTGATCCGAGCTTGTTGCACATGCTGACATGCCATAGAGCATGAAAACTTGGGGTAGGTTCACGTAAAGGCTATAAGTAAGTCCTATAGTGCCACTCATGAAACTGAATATGAAAAATGTTATTACTATTTTTTGTCAATATTATTGAGCAGTAACCCTTTTACTTTAAGTGGCGAAGATTGACAAAAAACTTAATATGAAAAGTGTTGTAATATGTGAGTTGGTTCACGTAAAGGCAATAAGTAAGTCCTATAGTGCCACTCAACAAACTGAATAAGAAAAAGTGTAATAATGTGAATTATTTTAAGAATGTGAATATATTTTATTAGCATAGAATTTTGGATGGTACATTTTCTTCACAAGTTGAAACCTTACTAAAGCAATTTCTTTTTGTATGGTTGGGTTAGATGAGTAAGACATTATTTGTACAGGGCAGATGAGTTGCACAGGAACGTTAAGATTGACTTCATGAAATGTTTCGCATATTTATTTATTTATTTATTTATTTACTCAGAGTTTCAGATACAGTCTTATTTGGCCATTTTACACTGAAACAACATAAAGTAGAAACAAATAATAACAAAAGATAAAAAACAATAACAAGATGGGATAGATTTACATGTTCTTCGTCAGTAATATACAAAAGTTACGTTCTGGAAGGAATATATCTACATTCAGGGGAAGTTTGTTGTAGATTTCTGGGAGCCTGTAAAACAAGGAGCGTTGTAGAAGGGATAGCCTAGTGGTTGGGTTGCGGAAGAGTTGCAGGTTGCGCGTTAGCTTTTGGGGTACCCTAAGTGAGAATTCACTGATTAGGAGATCTGTTCTGATTTTGCCATTTATTATTTTGTATAAAAATTTCATGTCAGCTAGATCACGACGAAAGGATGGAGTGTGAATATTCAGAGCAGCCATGGTGTCTGATTTGGATACATGTCGAAAGGAAGGTATTCTATGGCGAACAATTGCAAGAAAGAAACTGAGAACAGAATCTATTCTGGTGAGATTGGTTTTTGAGGCCATTGCCCAAATTGGGGAACAGTATTCAAGGATGGGCGAGATGAAAGATTTAAAGAATAAAGCAAGAGATGATGGGTTTTGAATTTCGCTAAATCTGTATAGAAGACCGAGAAGGCGCATGGCTTTTTTAGTGGTAGCAATAATATGATAATTAAAAGTGAGTTTTTCATCCATGATAATACCTAGGTCCTTTTGGGTGGAAACGTTTTGGATTGGTTTGTTTTCAATAGTATAAGTAGACACCACTTTGTTCTTTTTTAGGGAATAAGTAAGGAAAGAGCATTTCTGAGGGTTTAGTTCTAAATTCCACTGACGACACCACTTAACAAGTTCTGTGAGAGCATTTTGAAGAATCATCATGTCATGATGCGATGAGATCTCCTTAAAGAGTTTACAATCATCCGCAAACAAAAGTATATTGATAGGGAGGGAGGACAGTTTTTCAGGGAGGTCATCCATGTACAGAAGGAATAGGAGCGGCCCTAAGACACTCCCCTGGGGAACTCCAGACAAAACGGGAAGAAAGTTAGAAGAGGTACCTGAAAGAACAACACGTTGTTCACGCTCATGGAGGTAGTCCTGGAGTAAAGAGAGAAATTTGCCATGGATGTTAAATCTGGATGATAATTTATGAAGGAGAAATTTATGATTAATTTTGTCAAAGGCTTTCGAAATGTCCAAATATATAGTGTCAAGTTGGGAGTTATTATCAATAGCTCTGGCAGCATGCGAAAGTAAGACGGAAAGATTTGTTAGGCAAGAGCTGCCTGGAAGAAAACCATGTTGTGCTGTGTTGATATATGGTGACGTAAACTGAAGTAACCTGTTTTTGATGATTTTTTCACAAATAATTGATAGTGGCGATAGAAGCGAGATTGGTCTATAGGATTTTACACATTTTTTATCTCCAGTTTTGTGAATGGGCACAATGTTGGCCCGTTTGAAGTTTTTAGGAAACACACCCTTAGAGAAACATTTGTTGAGTAAGGCAGACAGAGGAAGAGCCAAGGAGTTGGCAGTTTTACGTAGGAATATTGTGGGGATTTCATCTGGACCTAGGGACCGGTGGAGGGGCAATGAAGCGAGAAGGTATTTTACTTCCTCGGGGGATGTTTTGATTGAAGATAGTGTGTGAGGACAGACAGCATTTAAGTGGGGGAGAGGGTCGGAAAGTGAGGGAGGTGAGAAGTTCTGATGAAAAAAAACATTAAAAAGTTCGGCTCTTTCTTCTCCACTAGCAATATCAGTATTATGAACAATTTCTTTAGGTATAACTGGGCTTTGTTTTCTTGAATTTAGTAAAGTGAAGAATCTGACCTTTTGGGGTATTGATTGCTTAAATTAATAACATTCACATCTGGTAAATGGTCAAGTTCCTTCACATAGCAGTGCATATAGATTTGACATTAAATAAGTTCTAAAATGCTGATTTAAATTTCAATCACAAGTTTTCTCACGTCCACAGCAGTGTGAATTTCCTCTCAACAAAGTTTTTGTTCAGAATAGTACTGAACTGATTGTCATTTTTTGTTTGTCAATATGTAATGAGCAGTAACCATTTTATTTTAAGTGGTGAAGATTGACAATAAAATAATTGAGCAGTAACCATTTAATTTCAAGTGGTGAAGATTAATAATGGATAATTTTTACAGTAACCATGTATCTTGAATGGTGAAGATTGGCATTAATATTGTACAGTAACCATATTATGAGTGGTGAAGTTTGTAAGTATTCTGTCATATAAACGATAAGTTATGTTAATATTATACTTTGTATTCGTTTAACTAAAGTGTTGTTGTATAATTTTTTGTAGCTCACTCTACTAGTAATGATCTAGCTACAAATGTGTTAACGTATTATTCTTTGCTTTTGTTTGTCATTTGACATATAATATTTGATATGCTATTGAACTTCACCATAACTTCAAAGTTTGAACTTCATTTTTCATGTATTTTAATATAACATTATACCACATTAATAATGGTTCAGCTCAGAAACATGTTAAAGTTTCTTAATATATAGGTTAATATTTCCTCTGGTCTATAATTTTGACACAAAATGTATGATATGCTATAGAAGTTCCTTATCACTTCATGATTTATAGAGAAATTTATTGTGATATGATACTATTGCCCGTATTGTTAGTTCAGCTTTCAAGGCTTATGATATATGGGTATGTTAACAATATCCACATAAGTGTATAGTCATATTATGTCGCTTTCGTTAGACTCTTCTGTTTTTGTTGCCTGATTATCTCATCTAGTGACTTAGACAATGTATGGTAAGACTCTTCTGTTTTTGTTGTCTTATTATTTCGTCAAGGGACATAGGCAATATGTCGTCACACGCTTGTGATAGTGTATATTCTGTTCCTGAAAGCAGGATTTTGTCGTTCTCGTCTTGAGTAACGGGTGTCCCAGAAATACATAGTACACATTCACTTATGTACACATTCTCACACTCCAGTCTAGTAATATCTTACTTATGACTACACGACACATCACAGTAACTCATGTTACTATAAGAGTTCACTCAAGTACACATCCACATATGTACACACTCAGACATTCCACGCTAGTAATGTCATGATTATTACTGCATGAAACAACACACTACCTCAGGTTATAAGAAGAAGTACACACTCACTTATGTATACACTCACACATTTTGCTCTAGTGATGTTATGATTCATCACAGTAACTCATGTTACTATAAGAAGTTCACTCAAGCACACATCCACATATGTACACTCTCAGACATTCCGGTCTGATCGTATTGTGATTTTAACAGCACAAAATAACACACTAACATCATGATACCACACGATGCTAACATGCATACACTCAGATGTTCCACTTTAATGATAATATGCTTACAACATCATTACACATCACACTAATAATATGATTCTATATGAACTACAGTTTTCATGCAATTTTGTATAACATTATACCATGGTCTTTAAGAACAGTTTGGTTCAGAAGGGTTTTAAGAGTTGATGTATTGATATAAGAGTACATTAGTTGTATCCATATAAGTGTATAACCATTTTGTGTCAGTATGGTAACACTTATGTTTTTGCTTTCTGATAATCTCATCAAGAGACAAGGACAGTGTATTGTCAGACGATTTTGATAGTATGTTTCTGTGTACGAGATCCTCCTTGTCTGTTTTAACATGTATTACAGGGATGCACCCTACGCTGACTGGTGATGCATGAAGAAGTTTATTTATATACACACTATTATAGTTATGGAAACACCACACATCTTACTAACTAATGACACAGGGAGAAGTTTGCTTAAGGCACTCTCAGGTTTACCAAAATAGAGATATTATAATTATGGCAACACAACACTTCACACACTAAGAGATATTATTGTTTCTTACCAAATATCGAATTATCTTGTATGGTTACTATGTTCTTTTAATTATCTTGGTTTCTTTGAAATAATAGATCATATTTTGATCTCAAATGCTGTTATAAGTTTAGTAAATTGTAATTTATTGTTTGGCGTGGGTAAGCCCATTGGGCGCCAGTATGACGGTATCATAATGAGTACCATCATAAAGTGAAAAATAAAATAATTTTATCAGTTAAAATCTACGATTTGAGCTCGTATTTGGTGGTTTATATTTGTACAAAATTAATTTACATCACTTTGGCTTTGTTTTAATTGAAGTACGTATATAAACTTCAAACATTTAAAATATTTTATATCTCAGCGATGTAATTTGGTTTGTGATGTATCAAGAATATGCTTACCGTAAATTGCCAATTTATGCAAAATCGCACATATGTTTGGTTTCAACAGCTTTTACTTGCTCATTCATTACTATATGGGTACGAACATGTATTTAATATGTATAACTAACACGTACAATCCATTTGAAATAAGTTTTGGTAGAATTTCGACGATAAACTTACGATTTGCTACAAGGAGCGCCTTGAAGAGTAATCCTAAAGTCATAAAATTGTGAAACATAGCCAACTCACATAAAGGGAAAAATCTAACTTGTACGTAAATAACCTTTTTTCCACCAAAATTGTAAAACTTAAAATAACTGGACAAAGGTAAAAAGAAAATACGTAAACATGTGATAGAATATTGTAATATATGTTTTATTGTATCTAATTTATTTTACAAGCATTTTCATGTACAATAACTGTACAATTCTATATTTGTCACTCAAAAAATTATAACAAGTTTATATTCTGTGCTTAAAGTTGTAACAGTGTGAGTTTTGATACACTGCTTCATCTAAAAGATCAACTACGACGAGTATGGAGTCGCTAAAATTTTTCGGAAACTGAAATTGGAACTATTCTATTATAACGTGAAGATTTGCACGAGAAATGTGATTAGGAAGTGCAGATAAGGATTGTATTCGATTTTTGAACTTGCAAAAACTTCGCAATGTGCAGCTTAGGTCAAAAGGACGTTAAAAAGTGACCTGTCCACAGGACGTAAAATGGAAGCCATCTTGTCTTGATGATGAATTTTCAGATAAGTATCGTACATGCATGTAGCTACATAAATGAAAGGCCTATTTTGAAAATACGAAAAATTCGCTTGCTTTGAATGTGGAAAGTCTATAGAACAGACAAACACACATAATTTGTCTTGGATAGTTCTTCGTTATAATCGAGCGCTTAGTGCAAATCCTCTCGTAAAAAATCTTGGAAACTTGGAACAATTTTCCATATGCTTATAAGTTGACTTGAGATCGTGACTAATATGTAAAAGAAGTTGAAATATGAAAATGTGATATGGAAATGTAAATCTTAGTTGATTATATGAATGCATGCTTAATACGGTGTATGAACGGATACTTCGTACTTGTGAAATTTGTTTATAATACACTGTTCATTAATACTTAACATGTGGTAATTTTCTTTATTTCTGCAAAAGTTAACACAGTTATTTGTAAGGTTAAGTTGATATATGAAAAATTTGGATTGAACTTTTGGGCAACTTATGATTTGAAATATTAAAACAATTTTTAATCCCTTTTTAAAAAATATATGACCATGACATTCAGTAAGCCGAGGAAGAGCGTCATACTACAATTGATTGCAATTTCAGAAAAGTGCCTCACTTATGAAAATGTCGTGTAAATACATATTAAGCCTTTTCATGTTTACACTAAAATGATGACCACTAACAGGGTCTTCTTCAGACAAAGATCTATTTATACAATAAAAATAATTTATTGTGATCTTTGAAGAAGATCCTGTAAGAGGGTGGAAATAGTGTCTTATTACACAATAAATTTTGCCTTTGTCAGCATTTTAGTGTTTTATTAAATACATATTAGAAATATAAGATTATGTGTGTGTAAGAAGGGTGTTTGTGAGGAAGTGTTATTTTTTACTAATATTGTGATGCATGGAGATATGTAATTTTAGTGCAAACTTCCAAATTGTTTTTGGAAAAAATGGCAAGGATTATTCTTTTAATGAAATTCTATGTACTTAGACTATGTTACATGTTTCTGTTGATTAATTGTACCAAAATAATTAAAGTACAGTAAATATGAAGTGACTTTCAGATCATTCCAGCCCCATCATGCTTTGTTTGAAACTTGGAATCCAGTCCCACAAGATAAATGTATGGAATATATGGTAAGACTTTTACAGAACTTTGAATGATTAATCTATCAGTTATTTTATGTCACTTTTCTACCTCTTAGATTAATCACAATGAAATTGTTACCTGCTGAAAATTCGAAGTGAACACAGACTCACAAAGAAACATGCCCACACTGCTAGGTGGATTTGAATCGCAATTTAAATCAGGTGATTTTTTTTTTAAAGAAATCACTGATGGAATAATGTACTTAACACGTTAACTGCTGGATGAAATTTTCAATATTCACTGACAGCGCCGTTAATGCCATTGGGTAGTGTTTCTGTTGTAAAATAACTTCATGTTATCAAATTTCGAATTTGGTTTTTATTATATCGATAAATCGAAATTATAGTGTATCGGTCCCATGGGACCAACGTGGCACCAACAGGAAAACATTCATTCAGTGCTCCACCGGCGATTGAAAAGCAACAATCAATTTTGCGAAAATGCATTCTTTACTTTGAGCTTTATATTTGACCTGATTAGTTAGAAGTATTCTAAACAATACTGCCCAGCACAATGCACTATAAACATAAAATAATTTTCAATAATCGGCCACTTTCATCTTTTCTTTATGGGAATGTTTCTCTTTCCGACAACAAATAAGGAAAGATTTATTTTCATTTTCGGTTCAGTGTGTTTGTTTGGAATGTTTTGCTGTCGACTTTACTTTGCCACTTGACTGATAGCTACAATGGCGTACAGATGCTTGGATAAAAGGAAGATTTGCCAATATCTTGAAGAAGAGTTTGAGGACTTGGAAGATGATCCAATATTTTCTCCAAACAATACAGAAGATGATCTTACTACTTCTGATGAATCTGATATTCAGCCACAAGATGTTTTTTCTAGCCAGGGTCCAAATGGAAATCCACCAAACATCAGACAGTTTGTGATTTCATGTGGAATTGACTAACATCACAGGGATGCTTGCCCTTGGAAAGCCAGAAGATTTTTACTCACCGATAGTTGATGACAATGTTTTCAGTATTATTGCAAAATAAACAAATTTGTATGCAACACAGTGTCTAATGAGTGGCGAAAGTGATGTCCCACCATCTTCTAGACTACATGAATGTGTTCCAGTGACTATTAATGAGATGAAGTTTTTTGGATTAGTAGTTTGGATGGGTATAGTACAAATGCTGCAGTTGTCTGACTACTGGAGTCAAAATTGTTTATACAAGAACACTTTCGCAGCATCAGTTATGGGAAGAAATAGATTTGAGCTAATTTTGCGAATGCTACATTTTTCTGATAATGAAAAATGTGCTCCTAGAGATAGATTACACAAAGTTCAATGTTTGGTTGATCTTCTCAATCACAAGCGTAGATTTGGCAAATAAACTTTTGGTTGTAGATACACATCTCGTAGGAACACTGCATGCAAATAGAGGTCCCAAGGATATTGTTGAAATAAAACTGAAGAAAGGCGAGGTGATAACCACTACAAATGAGCGGGGGAATCACCATATTGAAGTGGAAAGACAAGAGGAACGTGATTATGCTATCTACAAAACATTCTCATAACATGATGGAAATTCAAACAAGGGGTGGCACAACACAAAAGCCTGAAATGGCGTATGATTATAATACAGGTAAAGCACCAGTTGATCTGTCTGATCAGATGGCTGCGTACTCGTCCCCACTGCGAAAAACTAAACACCGCAATAGTAAATGCTTTTATTTTGTACAAAGAAGTTACGGGTGACTCCATAAACATTGATTGTGTCTTTCAGGGAGAAAGTGGTCCTTTGGCTGACAAAAGAGGAAGGAACTACAACAGGTTCACCTGGTGAAGGAAGATCTCTGAAAAAACGATCCCTTCACACAATACAAATGAAGGAAGGGCCAGTAATTGCAAGTACTGCTATAAATTAGTCTCTGAAAAAGAAGGCCGAAAAACAGAAGCGAATAAAGTGAAGAAGGTTGTTACTTTTTGTGAAGGTAAACCACATATGTGCATTCCTTGCTTCAATAAAGTTCACGTGGAGTGATGGCCGCGGTGGCTCAGTCGGTAACGCGTCTGACTACCATGCTAAAGGTCCCGGGTTCGATCCCCGGCCGGTTCAAATCCGGGAACTTTTCTAACGGTGGAAGCGGCCCCGGCGCCTACCCAGCGTCGAATAACATGGGTACCTGGGGGAAACCCTGGGGGGTAAAGGCGGTCAGGGGCGTGATGCTGATCACATCACCCCCTCTCACGACCGGATCAAGAAAGTGTGGGGCGTTACCCCCACACCCCCTATACGCCTTCATGGCGTGGTGCTAAGCACAGGGGAACACTTTACCTTTTTGGAGTGATCAGAGTTTTCAAGTGTTGACTGAAACTTTTCAAAAGTTTTGTGAAAACATTTGCAATACAGTAGTGTAACTCATTTCTTTTACAAAAATATAAATATTATGTACTGTATGTGCTGTATTATATTTTTTGCTATGTTCCCAAAATATATGCCATTGTATGAATACATATTTAAAATGTATGCTAAAGATTATCCTGTAAGTTGGTGCATATTATAAAAAAATATAAAATAATACAAAAATATTAAAAAAATAAAAAAAACATATTTCACATAATTGGTGAAAATAGCGTAAAGGCAACAATTGCAAATATTGTCCCCATTCTTATAGGGATGCCTCGCCATAGAGTTACATGGTGTAAATAGCCTCAGTGTGGATGCACCAATACCACTGTCTAATTATACAGGGTGTTTCTAAAGGTCGTTTACAACGCTTGCAAGGTGATTCCTCTCATGAAAACAAGCAAAAAGTGTGAGTTCCATTTTTACGACTGAGACTTCGTTTCTGAAATAGGAACCTCGCAAAAGGTGACAAAGTGAACGTCACACCTAACTGGGACGAATACTACCACAGATAGAGAGGCGGTTCCAAGGGAATCATAAAGGAATCGTACATGCTCAGTCCGGAAGTCACTATGAAATGTTCACTGAACGCATGCGCAATGGAGTCCTCAAAGGAATTGGGGATTTCCAGCAAGAACAATGCATGGAAAGGGTATGTAACGCAGCAAGAAGGACCGTGACAATGAGAAATGAGTTAAAGACAACACATCCCGACCTCAAACATCAAAACATGAGCACGGAACACAAAATCCGAAAAGTTGAGCATGGTTTCATACCCCAGTTACACGCGAGGAATGAACGAAACATGTCATGTGGGATACGAGAGACACATCACTCCACCTGGAGGAGGGAAAGAAAAACACAATATCAGATGATTGCGACAACGTGTATTTTTACATGCGACAACTACGTAATATCCCCCTCCCACACACACACAACAAACAACAAATGCTACAATGTCTTACGCACAGACAGTGCGTGTCACTGTACACCAACTGAAGATGTCACTTTCACCACACAAAGGAGGTGGGGAGCAATACCAAGAGTGTTCTCACTGGGATTTGCCAAGGGCGATAATCACAGACGGTTTTAAAAATGTCTGCCGTTCACTTCTACGCAGAGATGACAGCGACAAATCAAGGCTTGTCGAGTACGAGCAAACAAGCCAGGTGTATCTGCTACCATCGCGGCGGCAACGTTGATGCAAGCAACAAGATCCTCAGCTGATGTGACAGGTGTGTTTTATAGGAGGGTTTTCATTTCTCCCCAGAAGAAAAAATCGAGGGGGTTGAGATCTGGCGACCTCTGGCACATGCTCATCCCTACCAATGAACCTATTGCGAAACACGTCATGCAGGAAATGTCAGATCGAAATGAACTGGTGCCCCATCGCGTTGGTACCACATTTCTTGCCGCAGTGCCAAAGGTACGGTCTCCAACAGTTCAGGCAGAACCTCACTAAGAAATGCATGATACGTGCGACCATTCAGGCAAACAGGGAGAATGTATGGTCCAATTAAATGATCATGTACTATCCCACACCACACATTCACTGAAAACCTGTGCTGATGATGGGCCACAAAAAGTGCATGTGGGTTGTCAAAGTCTCAGGCATGACTGTTTCTACTATTGAAGACATCCATCCTGGTGAAAATGGCTTCATCTGTCCACAATACCTTTGCCCCGAAGTGAGGGTTTGTGTCCAGCTGATGCAACAACCATTGGCAAAACTCCATACAAGGGCGAAAGTCACGAGGTAACAGTTCTTGTACTTTCTGCAGTTTAAAAGGGTGCATTCCTTCCTCTGACAACACTCGCCAAACATTCACATGAGACGTGTTTCGTACCCGAGCGAGCATGCTCGTTCTTGTTAACACATCTTCTGCAAACTGATGTGTGCGTACACTTCGGGGTCTTCCAACTTCTTGCCACGGTGGTAACACTGACCCTGTTTCACGCAGTCGACTGTTCAATACCTGAAAGAAGGTGTGAGATGGTAAATGTCTATGTGGAAAGTGTTCTCCATAAAGACGCCTTGCCTCACGGCTATTACCACGTGCCTCCCCATACATGAGATGCATGTCTGCTCGCTGCTGGGTCGTATATGCAGCCATCTGTGTAATAGGGAGCTGGAACTGCAAAGTATCGTTTTTGTTTAACACTGGCACACTGCACAAATTGGCCGTATCACCGTACGAACACCACAGACCAATTGTTGCGATACTTGACTTGCCCTCTCCACCACGTCAACTTCTTTCAATACAACATACTAGTACTCTTCAATGCATATGGCAACCTAGAGCGAACTGCTGATCATATCCCAGCACCTGCAACATGACTGGGATGACTGTCGGAGAGAACCAACCCTTCGAGCTCCTCTCGCGGGTACAGCAGTCATGAAGGTCAAACGTAGACTACAAGAGCCAGACTTGCCTGCACAGCACTTCCAAAACTGGTCTCTTTTACATCACAGTGATCGCATGTGAACACTCTTGGTATTGCTCCCAATCCCCTTTGTGTGGTGAAAGTGACATCTTCAGTTGGTGTACAGTGACACGCACCGTCTGTGCATAAGACATTGTAGCATTTGTTGTTTGTTGTGTGTGTGTGGGGGGGGATGATATTACGTAGTTGTCGCATGTAAAAATACACGTTGTCGCAATCATCTGATATTGTGTTTTTCTTTCCCTCCTCCTGGTGGAGTAATGTGTCTCTCGTATGCCACATGACATGATTCGTTCATTCCTTGCGTGTAACTGGGGTATGCAACCGTGCTCAACTTTTCGGATTTTGTGTTCCGTGCTCATGTTTTGATGTTTGAGGTCGGGATGTGTTGTCTTTAACGCATTTCTCATTGTCACGGTCCTTCTTGTTGCGTTACATACCCTTTCCATGCATTGTTTTTGCTGGAAATCGCTAATCCCTTTGAGGACTCCATTGCACATGCGTGCAGTGAACTTTTCATAGTGACTTCCGAACTGAGCACGTACGATTCCTTTATGATTCCCTTGGAACCGCCTCTCTATCTGTGATAGTATTCGTCCCAGTTAGGTGTGACGTTCACTTTGTCACCTTTTGCGAGGCTCCTATCTCGGAAACGAAGCCTCAGTCGTAAAAATGGAACTCACACTTTTTGCTTGTTTTCTTGAGAGGAATCACCTCCCAAGCATTGTAAACAACCTTTAGAAACACCCTGTATATACAAATACCACAAATAAATTAAAAATTAATAAATATATTAAAAATGCTGTATTTAAATAATGAGCAAAATCAGGTTACTTACCCATAAGATGTTCTAAGGAATATACATGCTTCATATCAACAATAATAATGTATATTAAAAAAAAATGGCTTTGCTGCTTATAAGTTGCCAAAAATGCATGTGACGTTGGATTCTACGGTGCCATGCTGGGCCTTTCCAATATGAAATATGCTTGCGCGAAGGACCGTTGGCCTGCCAGTGAGATTCGAATTAGACAGTACGACATCGGTCCCATGGGACCAACACGGCTTCATAAGAAATCTTGATGTCGGGCCCCATGGGACCGGCACAGCAGTTAACGTGTTAAGGATTTTGTCAATCTCAGAATTACATTTGGTGAAAGTACATTCATCTCGTAATCATTTTTAATGGTGTTTATTAGGCTCTAAGAAAGGAGATGTAATATGTAAACTGTAAATTTCTCTTGATTTAAAATTCAATAACTTTTATAGGAAAATATAGCAAACATTTTGTGCAGAATAAGTAAATAGTGCCATTATCATTAAACTAAACAAACATGTCAGCTGATATTTTGCAGACTATCATTAGAAAGTCGCGAAAATTCAGTTACAAAGACTGTAAAAACATTTTAAGTTACAATTATATATTATATCCAGAATTTTTTATATTCACTGGAAAAAAAGGTACTGAAATTATTATAGTTTCATTAACATACTCAGCAAACATTTCCATAGTATGTTCATATACTATGTTCATACATACAGTATCAGAAACAAAAAAATGTGTATTTACACAATTATTTTTATTTGCTTGAATCAAACTGTTCAAATATTTTACATGGCTGTTTACCAGAAAACGCCTTTCTATAAAAGAACATGTATTTACATATATGGTGGCAAAAACCTAGCAAGCAATTTTAAGCATATTTTTAAAAAAAATTGATTTAAATTTTTAAAAATCATCAAAAATGATTTTTTAAACAAAAATCATGATTTTTATCCACCCTGCCACATCGCAACTTGAACCGTCTAACAAGTTTGCGAGTTCAATATGTACAGTCTGAGACTTTGGGACAAGCTAATAATTTCTAAACCGATAACATTTCCAATGCCACTGTATACAATCTCAGTGGAAATCGCACCATGGTGTCTACAACTTTTAGTGAGTGTCTTATGAGTATAGAGATGACATGGGTCTATTAATTGATTGATTGATTTAAAATTTTGGGGTGTGTTGGCATCTATTAATTGAAAATTTAAAAATGTGATATTCCCCTTTTTGGATATAGATAGCAATTTTCAAGTAGCTGCCACAAAGGTATAATTCCTAACTTAACATTTAGCACCCAGATGGTTGATCTGGGATCCACGCCTGTTGAGGACGGATGGTTAATATATCAACCAGCAGCCCACAGCAGCAATTAATGTGCGATTTCTTGAATACTAGACATGATATTTCAGTTCTGTCTTTTTTTATATTTAGTATACATATGAAGGTATGACATACTAAAATTACAAAACAATATATCCAGTGTTACTACTATTATAGTGCAGGAGGCCTTAGAAAGAGCGTTTCGCGGGCTAACAGCAGACGTCGCTCGCACACTATTGCCGATACTCTCGTGTCGTCTGCTCCTCAGCCAAACAAACAGGCCGAGGTAGCAAGAGGCAAAGGTCATTCACCCTTCAAGAAGGGTGCAGCGAGCTAGCTGTGGCAACCAGGCTCGCTCATTCGCGGACCTGATTGGTTCTCGCAGACACACACCCATATTGTCGTCTGCTGTAAGCCCGCGAAGCGATCTTTCTAAAGCCTCCTGCACTATAACAAGCGAAGTTTGAAAAAGTCATAATTTTCCCTTTGTTACCCTTGTCTTATTATGGGATAGATTTATAAAAGTGGCTATAACATCAATGACCAGTTCTCATGTACTATATTCACTGAAGATGACATCAAGGGAGGAATCACCCTATATTTGTATGTTAACTGAAGCTATATTGTTAAGTTTGTGCCACTGAGGACTGTTCGCCTCTCCATCCCTCCTTAATTTGCTGATGGAACTATCTCTTTTCTTTGCACAGTATTTGGCAATGATGCATCTGTGGCCAAGTCTAACTAAAATAACACTTGATCAATTTGTATCTGCGGTTGTGTTGACATTATTTTCAACATCATTTAAGTAAGTGTTGATGTTATTTTAAACATCATTTAAGTAAGTGTTGATGTTATTTTAAACATCATTTAAGTAAGTGTTGATGTTATTTTACACATCATTTAAGTAAGTGTTGATGTTATTTTAAACATCATTTAAGTAAGTGTTGATGTTATTTTAAACATCATTTAAGTAAGGGTTGCTGCTATTTTAAACATCATTTAAGTAAGGGTTGATGTTATTTTAAACATCATTTAAGTAAGTGTTGATGTTATTTTAAACATCATTTAAGTAAGTGTTGATGTTATTTTAAACATCATTTAAGTAAGTGTTGATGTTATTTTAATCATCATTTAAGTAAGTGTTGATGTTATTTTAAACATCATTTAAGTAAGTAATCGGGTCCTTAGAGTATGAATTTCTCATGTGTGGTGTCGCAGATCAAAATCTCCTCTTCTAGTTTTGCACACAATTTTTTTAATATGCTGGAATAAAACATGTCATTATGAAAAAATCTGGGCTTAAATGACCTGCAGTGCCTTCCTGATGGCATAGTCGTAATGTTGTCACCTTGTAATTAATGGAATCCCAGGTTTGATATCCGATGGAAGGACATAGTGGAGTGGATCCCATAAAGTGGACTTGAAGTTGTAACGGTCGGATTGACCATTACTGGTTTTGGTAATATGTTAATTAATTGCTGGCCAGCTACAAGGTGTAGGGGTAAGTAATATGTTTCCATGAGTCTACTTTTATTATGTTATTATTGCATGTAAGTGTATATGCTTATTGGATTGTGCTTTGCTGGATTTTAGATTCCCTTGTTTTTACCTCCCCGATTGGGGGAGCTGGCTGTCTTTCAAAAGACCGTTGCAGTGGAATTTTCCAACGCTACGGGGTCCACGTCCACAGACGTTTACCCCGACTATAAAAAAGGCCAGTGGGCTTTAGCAGAAAACAGTGTTTCTCCATTGATCGACGAAAGAGGAACGTCTCCTCAAGCTTAGTCCACTTATGGTGGCTAAACTGGATATAATAATGTAGCATCTGGTTATGCCAGCCCCTGTTGCTGTCCCAAGTCCCCTTTTAGAAAAAGCTTTGAATATGTAGATATTTCCGTATTGAATAATTGATGCCCAAAGGAAGGAGTGAAGGCGTAAGCTGAGGATAGGCCCACAGAGATAGTTATGCTAACTCTGTGGTAAAGGAAGTGCCGATGCTTATGCCATTGGTGCGCAATTATATTGATTTAGAGATTTGGTAATTTGGTCTATGCAAGACACACATGGAAACGCTATGTAAAATATGTATATATATATATATATATATATATATATATATATATATATATATAACTACGTATAATAAACCAATATATCCTACTAGAATGTTATGATTTAAAGAACTATGGTACTGTCCATTTAACAAGTTGTATATTCACTTTCTGTACATATGTAAACGAACCAGGGACATAAAAATATAAATTATTGTGTGAAATCCCCCTTTCGTAATTCCAGCGCAAATATAATCTGCTCGCTTGGCACCCAGGGTGAGGTGAAAGGAGAGATTGAGGGATGAAAGTAGGAAGTAATCCAGAGGGCCGGATAGAAACGAGGGAGAGGGGGGGGGGCAAATTTTCACAAAGTAACTCAAATCCCATCTAATGACCAGCAGTGGTGCTTGAAAGAAACAAACATGTAAGTACACCAACTTTAATTTTATTTATTCCATTCTGTTGGAATGAACCATGGTAGCAGTTGGTAGAGCATCTGGCTGCCAAGTGGAAGACCCAGGTTCGAATGCCAGGCCAGGTGATCTAGACCAGGAAATTTTCCAGTTTCTATGTGGCTCTGGGGTCAACCCAGCCTCGTATAAATAGGTACCTGGGGGTAAAGGCAGCCAGGCATGATGCTGATCACATCATCCCAAGTGTGGCCGAGACCAAGAATATGTGCTGCTCTATACCTCCATATCACCCCATATGCCTACATGGCATGTGTGCACATGCGCAGGGGTACCTGTACCATTCTGTTTGCAAAAAAATGATGATGCATATAGAATAGGTGTTTTTATTACAATATGTTCATGAAGTACAAAAATTATGTTCAGTTTCACATTTAAAAAGAAAAAGGAAAATCAATCTTAAACCTTCCTACAAATGCACTAAAAAAACTACTTTTTTTATAAAGAATTATTTATGAAATTCTGATATAAAACTTCAATGCAATCATGAAGTTTGTGGATTGCAGAGAAAAATTAACAATGAAAAGAAAACAAACAAAACAAAAAAGGTTCCACTGAAATAAAAACCTAACACAGTATGCTGTTCTACAAATCAAGTAAACCTGTGTTTAAATTTATTAAGTGTCGATTCTGATATGACAATCTTCATTAGCATGTACTGATTGTCTTTTGGGTCAGCTGCAACTTCACTCACGGCAGCTTCCTTGTGAAGCCAGCTAAAACAAAATACCAGCACATAAACACACAAAATAATCATAATTTTCACTGTTTATCTCTTTCACTGCTGAATATATCATTATATGAGAAGCAGAGGGATGTAACTCCAATTTATCAAATTTACATTCAAAGGTTATAATGTATTCTTAGGAATATGTCTGACCCTTAAAAAGAGTCAGTCAACTGGAGATGCATGACTCAACCATGCTATAAAGTATTAGAAGTGGAGATATGCTGATCTGACTCCAAACAAAACAAAACACTGTAGTTTTGTAGTTGCGTCCCTCTGGTTCACATACTACAATATATTCCTGTGTTCCCATGAGCACAGGAACCGAGATAGGAGGAAGATGACTGCTCATAATGAACCTCTTTGTGAAGAAATGAATGAAATGACTATACAGTAGAACCTTGATTTTACATTTGCAGGGGACCAACCTGAAAGAACTTAACATGTGGGAAAATGTAAAATCGGGGAAAACTTCATTAGCATTTTGCTGTATTGGGACACTGTGATTGAATGTATAATGCAGGGAAAAATAAAACCAGGCAACATAAAATTGGAGTTCTACTGTATGCAGTGAATAAAAACACAAAGGGTCAGAAGGGCATATGTAAACAAACAACCCTTGTAGGGCAAACAGCCCATGAAGGGCCATGGCCTGCCCTACCACTGCAGTTTTCTGACACGCAACATGAAGTCCACTACTACTACTATTGCTCATATACTAGGGTGAATCAAAAAGTAAGTTACACCCCCCTGTATAAAACAAAAAAAAACATTAGAAAAAATAATTATTGGACAAAATTATATGAACATTTAATTATTTTTTCGATATAGTCACCAAGGTATTCCAAGCACTTTTCGAATCGTGTAACCAGTTTTTGATTTATTGTGTATGAAAATTCTGTCCAATTTCAATTGAGTTGACTTTTGTGCTCTCGGTTAACAATTGTGGCACCCAGTGAGAGCACAGTTTATGATACACCCAACTGGTCATGAATCAGCATACACACACTATCGTAGGATATGTTCAGTGCACTTGCAATCTCTCTTAATTTTAACGTGCCAGTTGGCAAGGATGATTGCATTCACATGCTCCGCGTTGTCGATAGTGTTCACAGTTGCAGGCTGCCTGACATCGTTCATCGTTCAAGTTCGATCTTCCTTCTTCGAACATCTGGCACCATTTTGCGATCTTGGGGCGTGACATCGCATTCTCATCATACACCTCGACAATTGGCGATGGATTTCACTCCAATTATGCCTTTGTGCCCACAAAAATCGGACGACGAACTGCACCTCAATGTTGGACGCTACCTCAATACGATGTGCCATACTCACACTGTGACTACTCGCATACTAAACCAGCTAAAGACGGCTGCTTCTGGTGTGTGAAGAAAACATCCCAGACAGTGTTGCCAACCAGCATGATTATTTTATCTCTCTTAGTACAGGAACACAGGTCGGGTGTAATTTACTTTTTGATTCACCCACATATAAGGTGGTTAGAATTTAAGTTCCTCTACTCAGAGTGCTCTGGAGCTCATTTGAAGCATCAGATTGAGGTGAAACTTGGTATAGAGGCTATGCAGAGCATGGGGAAAGCAAATGCCAATAAAAAAGTTATGTAAATTTTCGTCACTAGGTGGAAGTGTGGCGTTGACGTAATGGCAGAAATCAGACATGCAAAGCAGTCCTCAATACGCAGACCATCAACATGGATGGTCCTTTGGAAGTGTAAGACAGCATGATCAGTGGTTGCACAAAGCATTTCCCAGGAAATGGTAGCAACAAGCCATGCTATGCTGGTCTTCAGCTCTGGCAGAGCCTGTATACAACCTGGATAAATACATTTCAGGAATCCCCAGAGCCAGAAATCACAAGGGTTCAAGTTCAGTGAATGGGCAGCCAAGCAGCTGGCAAACTTCTGGAGGTACTTCACTTATTGATCAACATGCGGGGATGCTCCATCTCGATGAAGACAGTAGTCTTTAAACCTCCCTGCTGTCCCTTAAAGGAATGACGATCAAGGTTGGCTGCTTTTCTGGTACTGACTTCTCACATTTCATTCAGCAGCAGGAGGTTGTTTACACTGCAACAGGCTTCAATGCCACATTTCCACCTGGTGGCAAAAATTTGCACTATTTTTTTTATCTTTTATCAAGAAACACTAGTAAGTACTGTTGGTGCCAAATATACTTGTGGACATTTCTAACACATAAAACATTAATAAGATGACACTTTTGCACTATAAGACTGACAACAAATTATTTCCATTACAACTCTTGGATTCTCTGGGGTGTCAAATTTTTATGTAAAGATTTCTATGCAAAAGAAACAGTTTCACTTTAAGGGATAATATTCGAAGAGAAGAAAACTTGCTTGCAACCAATAGGAAATAAGCTTGGTACTGTTTTTTTAAGTTGTTTTTTCAGAATTTTGTTTATCATAGGCAGATTTTATCCCCTGATTATTTGACTTTAAAAATGTTTACCTTAAGACAAAAGAAGAGACTGAAATGACAAAATTATGCATTTACCTTGCTTCTGGACCTCCCATTGGAACTCTCATTATCATCCGAAATCTTCCTGTTGCTTTCAATAACTTTTCTTCAATCTCCTCCTGCAGTGCATTTATACCTGTAAATCGAGCAGTTTGTTTTATTCTAACACTAAACCAAGATATGCATAATTACATAAAAAACTGTCACATGCAAAGAGGCATTGAGAGAGCTTTCAGTCAAAGCAATATGCAGCATATGTCACTTGGAGTGAGCCGTTTTCTTAATATCATGCATCGCATCACCTCAGTCTTGCTACTCGGCTACCTTTGATTAGCAACTGTTTTAAAAGTATTAAGTGCAGGTGCCCTGAAATCAGAATTAAAATTCTAATTCAAATAGCCATAATGGCATAAGTTATTGATTCTGTGAGCATTAAGTAGGAAAGAAAAAATATTATCGAGCATTATTCTGAAGTTCACAATTTTAAAAACAAATTCTATGCCAAATAGCATAAATTGAACTTCTTTCTTCTATGCACAGACTAAACTACCAGTTCAGTTCTTCTCATTTCTGATAAAATTTAATTCACCCTTTCGACACATATGTACAGAAATGGAAATATCACAACATACCCTTTCCTGAAAATGAATTACTCTGTTACTACGTACTTTACAGACCTTAAATTTTACAAATATCAAACTCTACAGTTTACAATGTAAGGTTTAAAAATGACATGTAATATTCTTCAAGCAAGAGTGTTACAATCTCAAAAAAAAATTAAAAATCTCTAAAAAAATATATGTTTGTTCATTCACTATTGTTTAAATATTCAGTGAATAACAGGTGTTGACACCAATAAGGCAACATTTATATTCATTCTGAGGCACAATCAGTGCTGCGAACCTACAAAAATTACAGGTGCATTCTGTGGGAACACAAACTGCACACGTCTGTTTTTCTGATACGGAGATCCACCAGTAGAAATGAAGTGCTACCAAAAGATAGTAGGGAAAACTAGAAGAGACAGAGTAAGAAATGAAAGGATAAGGGAAGATCTGGACCAAACATCAATTGAAAACCATCTCATGAAAAGACAGATGAAATGGTTTGGCCATGTAACCAGGATGGAAGAGGACAGGAAACCCAATCAGATCCTGGAGGCAAGACCAGAAGGTAGAAGGCCCAGGGGCAGACCAAGGAAAACATTTGAGGATATGATGGAAGAATTAAGGAGGAAAAGAGGGAAGACACTCCAAGAAATAAGAGAAGAGAGAGAGAAGAATGGAAACAGTGGGTTGAGGCATCCCCGACACTGTAATGGCATAAGGGGTAGAGAAAGAAGAAGATGATTCACTAGTATCTGTTTCCATGTATTTTGTCACAGAGGTGACCATCCCCTCCAAGGCCGAGGATGCATCCCCCCAAATTGTTCATGAAAACCACCCTTAAAAGAACTGTTCATCATAACCCCTCCCCAACACAGAAACACAAATTTAGTTTGGATAAACATGCAGTAATATATTTTTCTTTGAATGTCGATAATTTGATTTCATTTTTTAAAAAAAATAAATTTTCGAAATACGTATGTTTTAGACAACAAAAACTGACAATATGTTAAAATTATCCAGTCAGTCATAGCACAGGAACACATACAAGCAAAACAAATCGTGCCTGAAATCATCCAACACTAAAACTGAAGTCCACATGTTGGAACAGCCGAGCCGACTCAGAACTACCTGAAAGAAACACCAGATAGGTGACCACTGGCCGAATTCTTTCATTGCAATTGAAATTCAAAGACTAAAGAAAGAAAAAGCACTGCTCACTTTTAAGTTTGCTAACACAAAACTGCTCAGGCTCACTGCAATTGTTAGAGTGCTGAACCTTATTCCTAACACTTTATCTGCTTGACTAACCTTGTATTAATGTGAACAGCACCCTCCCCCCTTTTCAAACTGATTCTAAAGAGAAGTTGTGTTTCATTTCAACCCACAGGTAGGTAGGAAAACTAAGAAACAACTAAAAATCAATAATAAGTCAATCAAATGAAACCATCCTCCCATTTTTGTGTGAAGATATAGAGAATTGGTAGCTAAACTATAAAATTCTGCCCCCCCCCCAAAAAAAAAATTCCCATGATAGAAGCCTGGGTTCAACCGAAGAACTGTACCAGCATGGCTGGCTTGCAATTTCTCTTTCGCAGCAAAATAATTAATCTTGTTGAGGCCTCAAAGACATTACTTATTACACATAGGATGTTTTGCAAAAAAATTGTGAAAAGTAAATACTGTACATTACTGGGGGTTCACTGCTCCTATGTGTTATAGGGCCAACTGCACCTGGGACATGCACAGCCACCCATGTGGTCTGCTTCTCGGTATTCAGCCTCCTTTCTACATGTAACAACTTACAACACATCTAAAAAATCTTAAAACAACAAAAAAAGATGCCCAAGAGACTACAAACAAAACTTACCAGTTTCTTTTACAGCAGATACAAATATCATATTTTCCAATTCCAATTTCTTCATGGCATCATTTGAAACTAGATCAACTTTGTTTCCAACAGTAATAACATTCTCAAGAATTGTTGAAGAAACATTTAAACTTTCTAATGTTTTCGTTACATTTTCTGCCTGTGCTATCCTATCAGAATGACTAATATCACACACATGCACAATGACATTCTGCAAAGCAAAGTAATAGAAATGTATGAATGACAAAATATGACCAATGAAAAATCTCTTACGTTACTATCATTAGTGGAGTACAATTGTGCCATGTGGCTAATGTAAAAATACTATGATAACAAACAATTATAATTCTCCATTTGTTAGATGCATCTCTTGAATGTGTCTTTATCATAAATAAAAGCAGTGATGTGATGAATTTGCTTTCTGATGTATGAACATCAGCCAAAAATGGCACATTATAACCAGTGTCAGAATTGGTTAAATTCTCATATTCGAGATCTCACTTTCAAAATTTTGATTATAAGGGAAGGGGCATGTGGAAATAATTTTTGGCAAGTTTAATGTAGTACAATGTTGTGCTGTACTCCTGAAAGGGAAAACAAATGTATTAACATGGCTCTGAAGCTGTTTTATTTGTAATCATTTCAAACCTCAAAACTCCTCTAGCATTAAAAAATCATTAAGGATAATACACCAGAACTTTTTTTTACAATACTTTTCTTCGTACTATGGGAATGAGAGATACAGTAATAGATTATACAGGTACTCAAGTTTTCCACGAAGCTGTTTTAAGAAATTTTCTATTAATTTTGGTAGCCACTGCCACCATCCTCGTTGAAATTCGTTGTGTCATTGCTTGGCGCATTTCTGCTGTTTCTTCCTAAATCGCCGCTAGGTGTGCTGTTGTCGCCTGTATGTCTGCATATGTGTCGTCTGCTGTTCACCGGTGTTAATTGCTGCAGTAAGGGAAGGCAAGCATGGTGTGCCTGACCACTATCTATGTTGAGTTCATGCTTGTAGTGCATGATGGCGTGTGTTTCTTTGATTTTTGTGTCTATGAGAGTGTGTGCTTTGTATTTGACATGTACTTTTTCGATTTCATGGTTGTGGAATTTGATATGTTTTTCAAATCCGGTGGTGGGTTGGGCCGTTTTTGCATTTGATAGGTGCTGCTGAATTCTCTCACTGATAGGCCTGATGGATCTGCCGATGTAATGAGCCTTGCACTCGCATTAAGCATCATAGACACCTGGGTTGTCAAGGTGGGAGAGGAAGTATCGTTTATGTTTGTTTCAGGGTTGGCATTTTGCCCGGTTTTTTTCAAAAAATTAACCCTGGTGGGTTTTTTGGGTTTTTTCAGATAAAACCTGGGCAAAAGTGGGTTTTATTGGGTTTTTCAGGTTATGTTTAAAAATATATACAAGGGTCGTTCAAGGTTGACCGGGACTTTTATTTCTGCAGAGGAAATAGGTAGCAGAAGAAACACCAAACTATGTCAGTTTTTCAAAGTATTCTCCGTGCACGCCGAGGCACCATTGCCATCGTTCTGGCAGCTCCCGAATTCCTTTGGCGTAGAAAGAACTTGGTTGTTGTCGTAGCCACTGGAGGACATCACTCTGCAGTGCTTCGTCTGTCGTGAATTTCTTCCCTCCTAGATGGTCTTTAAGGGGTGCAAACAAATGATAATCACAGGGGGCTAAATCCGGACTGTAGGGGGGATGGGGCAGAAGTTCCCAGCACATGTCGGCCAGAGTTGTTGTTGTCACATTGGCCGTGTGAGGGCGGGCATTGTCATGGAGAAGAATGACATTTCCAGACAACATCCCAGGTCTTTTCTTGCGAATGGACTTTCGTACAGCACCACTCAACAATGTGGAGTAATACTGGGCATTAATTGTGCTCCCTTTGTCCAGAAAATCCACATGGATAACGCCCAGAAGACACTTGCCATGATCTTTCCAGCGGACGGCTGCTTTTTGCTTTTCTTGGAGCGTGGGGAACCTTTATGCCGCCACTCCATGCTGCGTCTTTTGGTCTCTGGGGTTGAATTGTGCAACCATGTTTCGTTTCGAAAGCGATTCAGAAGCTGTTCACAGACCATCCTGCGTGTCCACTTCTGATCGAATGTCAGCTGGCGGGGAACCCACCTTGCACAGATTTTGCGGAAGCGTAAGTGGTCGTGAATGATTGTCTCAACACTCCCGACACTGATATTCACCTCGGCAGCAATATTCCGCACTGTTACTCGCCGGTTCTCAAGAATCATTTGCTCAACACGTGCGATATTCACTGGTGTGACTGCAGTCGGGCGAATGTGTCCATGCGCTTCATTTGTCACAAGCTCCCGTCCTTCGCGAAACTGCTCACACCGTTCGTACACTCTTGTCCGCGACATTGTTTGTTCACCATACTGTGCTTGCAATCGTCTGAAAATCTCAGCTGGTTTCACTTTCTCCTTCACGAGAAATTTGATTACACACCGCTGCTCCACAGCCACAGACACACTGCTTGCTGCCATGTTCGCTGCAACTGCTGCGCATGTGCGAAATACGTCATGCCGGGAGCTAGTTACTCGCGAAGGAATACATTACGTCACCCGCATGTTTCATCATGATCCGGCTATTCATCGATTTTTTACGTACTAAAATTCCGGTCAACCTTGAATGACCCTTGTATATTAAAAATGAAATATTTTTTTTCTCCTAGTAGTAATGCATCGTAACATTCAATTTGTATTGCTTTATACCCTGTCCAAACTATCTCTGGAGCAAGTGAATGAAAACAAGTCTGCACAAGTAGTAACACGAGATGGCTCCACCACCGGAGAGAGAAATGGATTGCCTGGAGGGGGGCAAGAGACTGCAGTTACCAGCCTTCACAGCAGCATGTACTGCTTTGCTCTGCCCACTCTATTTCCTTCCCTTCTCTGATGCTATGCACACCCTTGCTCCCTCACAGGGAATAGTTGACTGAATCAAAAACTATTTAACAATTCTGTTAACATAATCTGTTCTAAAATATTCGTCCAACAGTTTGATTCTATTCTTCCAGAAGGGTGTAATAGTTAATGCTGTTGCTTTGTGATCAGTTTTCAGGGTTGCATTCCCTGAGGAAGCACAGACTTTGGTGTATCCAAGAATCAGACTACCGAGGGGTGGGAAGTACAAAATATGTTATGACCAGTGTTTTTTTTTTCTTCTGGTAGTCATCAACGGTACTCCATACTGGTATCTTATTACAGGTGAGGACTAATAACATTTTATTCTAACAAGAGAAATGCCTATGATCCCAGAAGTCCTGGGTTCGAATTCCAGCCTAGGCATGGGCATTCTTTGTGTCCCTTCATCAATTTCATCATATCATCACTCGTTCTCATCTTTGCAATTAGCCAAATGTGGCAGAAAAGAGGTGTAAAATAAAGCAAATCAATCAATCAACCTGTGAGGCAACCACCAGTTTTTTACTTTTTTTTTCAATAATAATATACATATTATTTTCTTTTGTATGTGTTTCGTGTGTAGTTTGCACTCTTCTCTGGAGTATAAGTGATCCAGTCAAGGAGGACTCTGGCAAGAAGGTGCAGGTAGAAATTTTGTATTTTAATTATATATATATATATATATATATATATATTTTCTTGGGTTTATATTAAATATTAATCTATTCCTATTCTCCTGGGGTATTTGGGTTATAGTTAGGGATTAATTGAGGTCCAGTACTACCAGTGTACTCTCATATATGGTCCATGACAGATTACGGGCAGCTAGATGTGGAATTTCAACATGTAGTGTAACAAAATACACAAGAGGGCAGCACTTCGTGTGACTGACCAAAAGGGGCTCTTATGGACACTCCCTCTGCCGGTCAGTTCAAGAACCAACCCAGGAGGGAGAAGGGGGAGTTTTTTTATGTTTTTTTTCCTATATTTGAGGAGAGAGGCTACAAAAAGACAACAAAGAAAAAGTATGGCGGAGTAGAAGGACATAGTAAGGCAGTCTGTAGAGAGTGTGCGTTGTGCAAATAGTGCGGATAAGGATTTTTTGACATGTGTAATATCGAAGCAAGGATCTTAGGAAAGGATTGGACACAGTACAGTACGTGTGAAAGAAAGAAGCTGCCGAAGGAAAGTGTGTAAAAGAAGACGACTGGACTAGGTTAGAAGGAATATGCAGGTGAGGGTGCAGTGAATAAGGGCCGGGACTTAGTTAGTGTGTGTGAATGGAATAAGTAAAACAAATAGTAGAGGCCTCTAATAACTAAAACGGAACTGTAAATACAACAAGAACAGCCGACATTTTTCATAATGGCAACTTAATTCTAATAGATATTTATCACAGCAAATATATCACAATTTTAAACTACTCCCTTGCACCAGAGCATGTTACATGGTGCATTATCATCATATTTTTGGCAAAAAAAAGTGTTGTTCCATGTGAATTTTTTTCCAAGCTCAAAGCACAGCACAAGAGAAAATGTTGGTTCCATGGCAGGATGTTTAGTTGAAAAAAAAGTAAGTAAGTAAGTTATGAGAGGGAAGATATCGTGTGCAGAATGAACCTTGTCATCAGCAGCCTAGAACATGTGTGACTCCTTTCAAAGTTGCAAGAACTGGTCAGCCTATTTAAAAGACATACACTTCCTGAAGTTTCTAAGCAACTGAAAAACCATTAACACACGGTACTAATCAACATTCATCATCAAAACAATGAAGTTGGCAGCAATCTGCTCCACACAAATGACACCAAGCAATCCTATTTCTTTTCCACATGACAATGTTGATGCCCATCTGCAGCATTAACATTACCAACATTGAATAAATGAAAGTCAAACATCTTATCTCACCCTCCATACAGTCCCAACTTGGCTTCCACCAACTATCATGTTTATGAACCATTGAATGAGTATTTGGAGTCATCAGAAATTAGAGCTGTACACAGTTGGAACCTGAATAACCAGAAACTTTCTTTGAAAGTGACAATCAGAGGCTTCCAGAATACTAACGCACATTAGGTGTTCTAGATAAATTCTAATAATATAATATTATCATTTTGTAGCCCCCTTAATTAGGTGTTTAACATTCCACAGCTTTTGAGTATTTTGTCTGAGTTTTTGTTTTAAGCCCACTTTTTTGCACAGATAGGCTAATCGGGACCACTATGTGACTCCACTCGGAATCAAACCAGGGACCACTTGATTACATAGTGACAACATTAGCACAATGCTAATGGAGGGACCCTCTCCACAGAGTTTGATTCAATCCCATTCATACATTTATAACTAATTAATATAAGTTTTGTGAAAGCTGGTCCCTGTGGTATAGTAATTTACAATGGTATGGGCCCTGGGAAAGACATGGATGTTCCTTTGTTTCCGTGTACCATGTATTTCATCACATTATCACTCATACTCATCGTTGAAAACTTTAGAAAGTGACAAAGTATGATAAAATTGTGTTGAACATGAGAGTAGACTGTCAAATTGTCCATTTTGATTCTTATATTGAATTCACTACTAGTCAAGTGCACCTGGTCACTAAAGACTTCCTGAAAACAGGGTATACCTTTTTTTCAAACCACCTGCATTTTACTTTCTGGACTGGTAAAAAAAACACCATATCTTACTTTTAATATCAAAACAAAAAAAAAAAGTGAATTTTGGATACTTACAGCTATCATGGCATCTTCCAGTGTGGCCACAAAAGATTCAATCAAACTTGCTGGGATGTCAGAAATAAATCCCACCGTATCAACATACAACACATTCAGATTGGATGGAAGAATTCCACTATGAGTTGTAACATCTAATGTTGCAAACAACTGGTCTTTTGGTTGCAGGCGTTCCTTGCCAGTGAGTGCTTTTATTAATGCTGTTTTACCTGCAAAAAAAGAAGGTTCTACATTAACCAGATTTGTGTAACGATCACTGACAGAAAAGAGAATGCACTGAACCGATATTCATACTTTCACCTATTTCCACTGATACCAAAACCAATTATTGATTGATTGATTGATTGATTTGGTGTCCACTTTATGCACAGTCAGGCTAATCAGGACTGGAGATACAGTTTAAAGTGGGATCCGAACCACTATGTTCCTCCACCAAGCATCGAACTTGGGACCCCTTGATTACAAGGCAAGGACGCTACCACTGCACCATCGGGGAGGCCCTAATACCAATTATTATTCAAAATATTAATTAATATTAATGCATAAGTATTGCACCCCAAGTATAAGCATATACCACAGTTTTGGTTTAATATATTCAAGAATTACATCAGAATGTTAAAATTCCTCTCATTCACTCACAAAATCAATTTTGCCCACTATGATACTGGTGCAAAGTAAATGAAAACTTCAAATTTTGCATAGTTTCTACTAGGGATGTGCCGAAGCTGATTACAGATGTATGAAAATCGGCCGAAATTGACACATCAGCATCGGTATCGAAATCGGCAAAAATCCGATATTTAAACCGGTACAGATTATACTAGATTTTACCTTCTAACAAGTTTTATATTCTAGTTTTGTAAGATTTATTGAAAATTTGATTATGATTCATCATTATTGTAGAGTTTTTGTAATGAAATTATTGCAAACTCTCATTCAGAAAATCAACCTAACAATAAATCGGAAATAAAACAGTACGTTGCTGAACCAGGATCTTCTCTTGTATTGGAAATTCAAAAATGAGTATTCAAACCTGAAGCAACTGCTGAGAAAATACTTGGGCATACCTGCTGCATCAGTATTCAGTGATTGAGTGTTCAGTGTTGCTGAATAGATTTGTGATAAGAGAAGAAGTAGGTTACTTCCTGAAGTGCTTCCAAATCTCGTATTTCTGAAGTTGAATCTGGCAGAACAGGAATTCATTTTGCATTTCAAAGAACTGCTTGTGTACTAATGTTAAATCTCTAGGTTCACATAACCTTTTGTAAATGCATATGTACATTCACATCTCTTGAGAATATATATGTATATACATATGATATGCAATAGAAACGTACATATCAAATTTATTTTTGTCATGGAGAAAATAATATCCCATTTCTGTTTAATAACCTTATTTATCGGAATCGGTTAAATATCGGCATCAGTATCGGTTCCAAAAATTATCGGTGAGTACATCGGCATCGGTAAATTTTCAGCTTCGTCACATCCCTAGTTTCTACGATAATTAGACTCCACAAAAGTGTGGAATGGCATTTGTAAACACCCATAAAAATAACAAAACACTAAACAAGTATCTGCCAGCATTGATAAATAAATATGAGGGAGAGTCAAATGAAAAACCTTAATTTGATTCTTGTATGTTGTCTAGTAGATTTCCCCATGTAGGGTTGCATAAGTTTTCTGCATTTTAGCATAGGCCCATTGCTGATCAACATATATTTTAGGGGTGATATGAAATTTTGGCCAATACTGATAAAGTACCGATACCGATAACTGATATTCTACCGATCCGATATAAAATTAGAAATGGTCCTTGAAGAACCTGAAAGGTTCATTGACCTCCTTAATAAATGTGTGTTTCAAGGTGACTGCAGTGAAAAATTTCTGAAAAATACTGATTACATACAATTGTTAAAAACAAAAAATCACAAGAACCGTAATAACCAAATATTAATTTTCTAAACAAATTTTCATTTCTTTACATCAATTTCAAAATTAGCTACAAATTATTATAATACTGCAGTTGTGCTGTTAGAAAATGTTACTTGTTGATATGAAAAATGAATTACGTATGTATAAGTTGCTGCACAATATCAGGGTGGCTACTCACTTGGAATTCCTCGAATTCCAGGAATTACACGTGAATTTGGCTCAGGAAATTATGCATGAATTATTGGCTCTGGAAATTATTCCTGAATTTTGGCAAAAATTAAATAAGGTACAAGGAGATGTTTTCTCTATTCCAATTTTTTCTCCGTAGACGTGAAAAATTGCAACTTTTATTAATCCAAATCCCATTAAATTTATACATGTTTATAAATGCCCTGAGGCAAGTTTCTCTCAGTTTAGCTTTTTTTAGGAAGAAAAAGAAAGCTACATGGAAAATAAAACTAAATTTCTTCAATCAGTTTACTTTGTTAGTGTCTTTTACAGAACAATCTATCTGACAGACGGAAGATTATTACAAAATAATATATCTTGAAGTTGATTAGGTAAATTTTTGGTACATTGGAATCATACAAACCCTTTATATTGTCAATATTTTTTGTGTGTGGAAGGGAGGATGAGTGTCGGTAATAGAGAAAACATCTGCTTGTACCCTTGAACTTTTGGAAAGTTCGCCTTGAAAACCAGGAATTATAGTCGTGACCATGAAACTTTTTGCATTATCCACACTCAAACTCCGCCTTTTGTCTGTGAAGATCATTTCATGTGCTGAAAATTTTAACAGAAACATAGCCAGTAGTGCAAATGACTGCTGAAACATTTCTTCGCAAGGCGTGAATGACAAGAAGGACCAAACTGACACGAGAGTTGGTAAGGCCTCACAGATCAGAAGTTTGCACTTGGGACTGTGCAGGCAGTAGAGACGATTGAGTGCCAAAACTGAGAATGGGCTGGGAGGGGGGGGGGGGGGCAAGGACAGTTTACTTTATCTTAGTAGGCAAGGCTTAGAATTAAGAGTCTATAGTGCAGGGGTAAAAAGTATGGGGGAACTGTCCTCTTTCTGATGTCACTGTTACCTGCAGATAACAGTGACATCAGACATTTTTTGTTTTGTTTAATGCTTTGATAAAGATCATATACTTGGAGGGAGGGAAATCGACAGAAAACATGTTTCAAACAAGCCAGGCATTGAATTATTTCACTACCAAAACTAGTAAATACCTATGTGAGATATAAAAACCTGAAAAAATATATGAAAACCTAAAAAAAGGTTTAATTTAGGCACACAAACCTAAAATAGGTTCTAACAAGCAAAATAGGTTAGTTTAGGCACTATAAAACTTTGTCAGTTGTTTAGTTTTTTAATGACACCCTTATATAACTTGTTATTTCTTATTTACCTGCAATGGAGAAAAATAGGTTAAAAACCTAAAATCTGAGATCTAGTTGTAAGTTACAACTTACCAGCATTTGTATATCCAACAACTGCAACAACTGGATAGTGAAGTTTCTGGCGTTTCTGCCTCAGCAATTCTCTTTGCCCATGAAGCTTCATTATCGCTTGTTTCAATTTGCTTTCTCTGTTGGCCAATATTCTTCTTCTGGCTTCAATAAATGTTTCTCCAGCTCCTCCAATAGAAGTAACTCCACCTCCCAATTTATCGGTTTTACCTTCGTGCATTCCTCTCAATCTGGACCTGGAAACATATATGCAAAGGAATGATTTAATCAGTGTCAAAAAAACTGAACTCCTTGGTGCAATGGCCATTTGAGGGCCAAAACCTGCCATGGGCGATGAGTGATCAGCACATTGAGTCCCATTGTCACTATTTTCTGTCTTTCAACACTGGAATCTGCTATTATTGCTTTAACACAAGTCCCCAATTTTCCTGTCAAAATTAAAATTTGAAACCTCCCACTGGGAATCAAACCTGTGCCAACTTACTTCAAAGGCATGTGCGCTAACCATTCATGAGTTCTCATTAATCACAAAGTGTGACTGACTGAATACATAAAGAAAGCACAACACCAAGTATATTGTAATAAGTAGGGATGGGCTGATATGAAATTTTGGCAGATACCAATAAAGTTGATATAAAATTTTCTGACACCGATAACCGATATTCTATATTCCATATAAAATTCCAAATGGTCCTTGAGGAACATGAATGGTTCATTGACCTCCTTAATAAATGCACGTTTTGAGGTGACTGCAGTGCAAAAGAAGTTGCATAATTTAGACATTCACTTTTTTAAAAAGAAGGACATGTAGATTATCCATAAAAATTATAACAAAATGGCAGAATTTTGTACTAATTTATAAGATATTTATAAATATATATCAGATCAATAAAACAATCGGCAATTTTACTCATACACTGATATGCTGATAGAGTGCCGATTAATCTATCCCATTCCTAGTAAAAACTTTAAGGTTACCAATAGTTTGGTGCTTTCCATGTTATTATGCAATTCAAAGGGAGTTATGAATCTCTGAATTTTAGTGACAAATGTTCTTTTCTAGCATGCAGTGTTATCTCGATGTATCTACTGATTCATTTATCTATAGTTATTGCAAGCATAAAAACACATTTTTTGTTGTGACATTTCAGAAGTGCTCCCTTCATCAGACATTTATTATAATGATTGTGAATGAATGAATGATGAAGGAAGCATGTGTTCTCCTGAAACGGCACAACAAAAAATGTGTTATTTTGCTTGTAACAACCGTAGACTACAAGAGAAATAATTCTACATTGCAAGCAATGTGTACATACAAGAAAAATCATATTCACTGTACAGTGCTTTATATCTATACTTGTTCTAACACTACGTTACTGCCAGCTGTGGTGATTGAATCTGCAACAGACCTGTAATTTTACTACAAATCTAGTGTGCTAACTCAAGGGGGGCAACGTGGAGTGGTTGGTTTTGTAGTAATGTCACAAGCCTGTCATAGGTTCGATCTCCATCCTGGTTTAAGAAATTTGTTCACCTAAAGGAGAGAAAAAATGTAGTGTTAGAAGTGTAAATAAAAAGCACTAGACAATGAATAATGTCCAAATAACATTCCATGCTACTAAAGGGAGTTCTGACCTATAGAAGTGTGCGTTCAGTGGTAATAGGTGACAAAAACCCTTGAGTAGAAGCAATAATAGAACCAAGTCCTAATATTAGAAACAGCCATTGATTCTCATGTAAACTATCTGCAGGTCCAGTCTCAGTCAGACAATATAAAGTGACTCCAACACCACTATTTTATTAATGGTATGCTGTTCCAAATCTCATGAAATAAGAAAAAGTGGAGAGGCCAGAATTTACTCTGCTATCTATTTCTAACCTATCTACCACCAAATTTTATATTGTCTGGAAATGTAATGCCTCACTCTCAACTTTCCTGCCCAATATATTAACAGGTTTGGGATAAATTTTCATGACGTAAATACTTAATAATGAACAGAAATAATGCTTACGTAGCCTTCCCAGGGTGGCTACAAACAAGCAGAAATAAAATTCCCTGACTTTTCCAGGTTTTCCAGGACAAAATTTACATTTTTCCCTGACAATTACAAACTAAACTAAATTGATGTTTTTGCAAATAGAAATAATAAACTCACACAGATCCACGTATGGTTTTGTTAAGTACCAATATTATCTTCTATGAAATTGACTTAATTTCTCTATTCTCCATGATTAGAATTCAAACTGCAAAATAGTGAATTTGGAAAATTATTACAATTCACAAGCTAGGAAAGGATTACGGAATTTTGTCATACGCAGTAAGTTTAAAATAAAATACTTGATTATTTTTAAAGTTACGACTAAATGAGATAAGAGTGAAGAGTGAATGATTAAGAAATACAAATTGTAATTTATAAGTCTCCTTATACATTCTCGGTATTATATGTTGATATTTCCACCGAGGTTTGGAACCCTCTGCTTGCAAGAACCATGAGTGCGGACTCATTTTTCAATGCATAAAGCTACTTCTCTCTTCTCTGCAAAGCAAACAACTTAACTCTTGCATATAAGTGAAACAATTGAATTGTACAAAAGAAAGTGTCATATTTCCTTACATTATCAATGGGATTTCTGCTTCAGTAAAGTATATCCAAGTGAAGTACTGTGAAACTGACAACATGCAGTTATACCATTAATGCTGACGAAAAGTGTATGTAGGTATTAGAAATTTAACGCAAGGAATTTATAGAATTGCATTGTATAGGTACCTGATTTAGCTAACCACACATTAAAACAGGAACACTCTAATAATAAAAGCTTCTGAAAGTTCATATACGACGGGCATCCTGTAAAAAGCTTCAATGGTGCCTATACGCTGCACTAGTGGTCGGAGAGCGACACACACATGCAGGCAGAAAGAAGTGGCATGTAACTGTAATCTGGTACAGTTGCAATGCAGCCGTTTTAGGACAGTTCTAGGTTAAAGATTGCAGCTCTCATACAGTCTCCCACCGACTGCGATGTAGCCTACATTGCACATTCAGCATTTGGCACAGAGCCACCAGCAATCGTGTGAGGTGTGCAGACCGGACATCGTGGGTGATAGTATGGTCAGACGATGGTGCAGACAATTCACGGAAGGCCAATCGAATGTGCACAACCCCATACTGCTGAGTCCACACGGGCCCTTTGCATCACTTCAGGTGAGAGATCTTGGACCACTCCCTGTACAGCTCTGTCCTTGAATGTACAGACTTTCATCTCTTTGTACAACTGAAGAGGTTTCTGGCAGGGCAAGGATTTGACAGCTACACTGCGGTAGAGATAGTTCCAGTCTTTGCTGTCAGACACATATACCATGGGCATACAAAATTTAGTGCCATGCTACGACAAATACCAGAACAACGGTGGTGATTATGCCGAAAATTAGGTTAGGAATCACTGTTACTAATGCAATAAATTACAACTGATATTCTTGTTTTATTTATGCCTAATCGGTAGGGACCTTGATATTTTTTTTTTTAAATTGGTGTATTTTCTTATTTTTTTACTTTTTACTATACGGTGTTATTTTTCCCAAAATTCACATTTTCATTTTAGCGCATTTTCTGGCAAATATCTGAAATTATACCTTCATTGTGTTTTTAAACTACTGTTTCAAATTGTAAGTCGCATGGCTTACGCCTCTTCGTGAGAGTTTGATATCTTGAAAGTTATTTTGGGAAAGTTATTTTCCATACCTCTTTTTTAATTTTAAGGTAAGGATTTTAGATAATAGAATTTTCCCCATATATTCTGAAGGGTGCGTAATGACCATAAGTGGCGACGTACCCAAAAAATTAAAATCAATCAATCTCACGTGACAGATACCGATATATTATGGCACCAAAAATTGGCATTATCTTTTTTTGACTTGTTAGTGTTACGTTTCCCAAAATTCGCGTTTTTGTTTTAGAACATTAATCTGACAAATATACCGAAACGTAATACTCCATTGTGCTTTTAAACTATTATTTTAAATTGTAGGTCACATGGTCTACGTATTTTCGTGACAGTTTGATATGTTGGAACAGATTTTTGAGGAAGTAAAAGTAAACTGCTCCCCTGCACTTTTCCATGAAGGTGTATAATGGTGATGTGAGCAGCACCACACTCCTGGCTACCTTTATTCCTCAAAGTTTCCTCAAGGTACCAGCTACATATGATGCTGGGTGGCGCCGGAGCAGTTTGAATAGGTGGAAAACATCCCGGTTCTCCCCCGCAGGTGATTGACCCCAGGTCTTTCGCATAGTAGTCAGACGCCCTAATGATTGAGTTCCATTATTACTCGCTCGACAAATGCCGATGGTGCGCACTTAGCTTGGTAATTCAAAACATATCTCGTGCGACAAATACAAAGATGCTGCTCCCGTTTGACGATAGATACGCACTCGATCTCCTGTTAGAACCTTGCCACTTTGCTCTGTGATGCAAATAGTTTTGATAGAAATTGAAAAAATCGTGGGAAATGCAGGATTTAATGTGGCTGTCGGAATTATTCCATGTACGTATAACTCTATAGTTTACTCTTGAGTAAAATGTTGGAAAACTTGCATGTTCTATGTACACAAACATGGCCTAGAAAAGACAAGAATGTTGGATTTCATGGAATTTTTCGTTGTTTTAGGACATTTCTTTTAAAAAATCGCTAAAAACGCCAACAATTCGCATTTTATGCCATATTCGCATTATTTCGATATTTCGAACGGGCGAAAAATGTGTCCAGGCATCACTGCACATTCCTAAACATAACTTCGCAGCAATTACCATTTTTCACGGTTTTGGCGTTTGCGAAAAATCAATGTCCCTACTAATTGGAAACTACTTTCTGGCCAACCCTCGTATAAATCAGTAGATGGAAAGTGAAAATTTAGCAGAGCTGGCAGAGAAAAGTCAATTCTTGAAGAAAGTCATTTGCTTTTATGATTGAATGATTTGAGTAAATATTATATTAAAATATTTACGTATTTATTATTAGTATTTTATTTCATAATATTGGACATTAACCTTCCTCAGTGAGAGATTAATGACCATCTCTCAGACAGGACAGAGAGTGGCGTTAATTTCATTGCAATACTAGTGTTGCAGTAAATTTGAGATTGGGAGCATGCACTTGCCAATTTTTTTAACGTTCATCAATGCAGATTTATGTTTCACTTTTTCGTGATAGTATTCAATATATATCCCATTTGGTTGGATTCTTCTTCATATCTAAGAATAGTGCAATGTCATTGTAAACGTATGTTAACTTGTGTGAAAACCAGTAATACATCAGGATGATAAAAGAAAACCTTCGTAAGCACTGCTACATTAAATAAGGTGAAGTGAGCCAGAAGAGTAACAAAATTCGAGGAGTATATTTGTAGTCTAAAGCTCTTCTTGTTTATGTATGTTATTTTTGTTGGATATTGCAGTCCATGCAATTTATGTCGCATGTTGTAGTGAGGTACTTTGTCGGGTGGCGATATTAGACTAAAATCGTATATATCAATGGAACCTATTTGTTTCCATGTTCCTATAGTTTGCCCAACAAAATGCTTTACTACGACGTCCGACAACTATCGGACGGCACCACCCGCTCTTATCCCCACCATCTGTTGACAAGTCCCCTTACTACTCCCATACGGAGAAGAAAAAATGATAATTCAATGCATTTTCCATGTAATAGTTTTTCTTGTATGTACGCATTGCTTGCATGATACAATTATTTTCCTGTAGTTTACGGTTATTACAAGCATAAGAAAACAGTTTTTTCTTTGTGACGTTTCAGGAGAACACACGCTCCTTTCATCAGACATTTATTTTCATGAAATGTCTGAATAATAATAATAATAATAATAATAAATGTCTGATGAAAGGAGCGTGTGTTCTCCTGAAACGTCACAAAGAAAAAACTGTTTTCTTATGCTTGTAATAACCGTAAACTACAGGAAAATAATTTTCCATGTAATATTTAAAGGTTAACGTAATATTTAGAGGCTTAACCTTTACTCCCCCGACGATACCATATGGTATCATCAGAGTAAGGTCGTACTGGCCCGATGATACCATATGGTATCATGGTGCTGATTACGAAATGAATGTGCTTTTTGGACCTTCATACTCCTGTGTTTTGGTGGAAACTCTGACACAGGTCTGGAGCAAGCCTGGGAAATTCATATTGATGACCAACCTTCCCCCTCTCCGCAACATATCCATGCAACATTTCCGAACAGTTTCACATTTTGGCTTATTATTCAACTTGTATGTCAGCCAGGAACATGAAACATATCTCAATCTCTTTGGAAACGTCCATTCTTTGAAGAGAATACTAAGGTTTGCACCTTCTCCCCACAAAAGCGGGAGAAGAGGGGGCAAACTCCATATTTTTTTATTGAAATTCGCTGGTCGCGCCCCCAAACCCCACTTCCTCAGTTCGGCATTCTGAATTGTACACCTTTGCATGCTATGATGTTTTAGCTGCAAAACAAAAAACTTATCCGAAGTAGATTGCTCCCATAGTGCCAGAGTTATAACAATTTTCCTCCAAAAATGATGCAAATTACCTATTTTTCGTAAAAAACAGAGTTTCACATTTTGGCTTATTATTCAACTTGTATGGAACCCAAGAACATGTAACATGTTTCATTCTCTTTGGAAATGTCCATTCTTTGAAGAGAATACTAAGGTTTACGCCCTCTCCCCAAAATAGTGGGAGAAGAGGGGGCAAACTCCAGATTCTTTTTTCATTGGAATTCGGGGATCTCGCCCCCCCCCCCCCCCAAGCCCCTCTTCTTCGGCCCAGCTTTCTGAATTGTACACGGTTGCATGTTCTGATGTTCTAACTGCAAAACAAAACTTATCCGAAGTAGATTGCTCCCATAGTACCAGAGTTATAACAATTTTCCTCCAAAAATGCATTTGACCTATTTCTCGTAAAAAAAAGTCACATCTTGGCTTATTATTCAACTTGTATGGAAGCCAAGAACATGAAACATGTTAAGTTCTCTTGAGAAATGTCCATTCTTTGAAAAGAGTACTAAAGTTCGCGCCCTCTTCCCAAAATAGCGGGGGAAGAAGGGGTAAACTCCAGATTTTTATGTTTTTTTCCCATTGAAATTCGGGGGTTGTGCCCCCAAATGCCCTTCCTCAGTTCGGCGGTCTGATTTGTATACGGCTGCATGCGATGATGTTTTAGCTGTAAAACAAAAGTTATCCGAAGTAGATTGCTCCCATAGTGCCCGAGTTATAACAGTTTTTCTGCAAAGAGTGTTCGAATTTAAAATTCCCGCCGAGAAGCGAGGGCAAGAGAAATTTCTCTCTCTCTCCTCCTGCCATCACTGGTTTCTGGCGCCGTGGTTGTGTTGTGCATAAAAGGGGCATAAAAGTTGAGGCCGAAACTTACGAATGAGATTTCCTGTTCCCGTGCAGAGTTCCATAACGATATTTTTAAATAAATAAATAAAAAAAAATTAAAAATGTCAATGAAGACGAAATTCCCTGACATTTCCCTTACTTTTTTTTGACACATCACATTCCCTGACTTTTCCCGGTTTTCCAGGTCTGTCGCCACCCTGCTTCCTTACATTTACTTTTGCTTCCACATAATAAAAAAAAAATACATTTAGTAATCCATTTTTGTTATGTACACACAAGATGAGAGTATTTAATAGAAAATATATCATATTTTAAACCAAGTACTTACCTATTTGTTCTCCATTATAAACTTAATGGCATGAATAATGTGAGGCTTTCCTGTAATTCTGGTGAAGTATGTGTGTGTATATATATTATATTATATTACAGTTAAAATCAGTATAATAAACAAAATCAATTTTTAAAACATACCACAAATATGGTATTTCTGCCATGGATACTTGAAGCTTTGCCTCTTTGGTGATAGCATGCTCTTTGAATATTTGGATTATCACTGTGTATTTGTCATATACAGGAACATGAAATATTTCTTCAAGTACCCTGAAAATGAATAAAATTATTAATACACACAAAAGATCAATTAGATTTTATTTGTTATGTTTTATGAAAGCAAAATTCTAACAACAATAAAAAACTACGAAGTTTGACTAGAGTTGTATTTTAATGTTTTCACATTGACACAAACAAAAAAACAAACACACACACACAAATGTACATTATATTATAGCTACAGGACAATTTCCAATTGTATCCAATTGTAAGTTTTCATGTATTTGAACCAATTGATTCAATTGTAAAATCAATTAGAAATTTCACTACTGTTTACAAAATTAAAAATTCAGAGGAAAAAATAGTTAAATTTGAAAATCTTTGTTTGTCTCATCATATTGAAAACACATATGTTTATTTAGAAAAGATCTAAGTAACACTGAAAGATGAAAACTATTTGTTAGACAATTCCAAAACAAAGAAAACTTACCTTTGTTGAAGTCCCCTAAGAATTCCAACACTAATAAAAATGGCTGTTATTGTCTTATTCCGCCGGACTGCATCTTGTAACATCTTAAGATTCCCAGATCGAAATAAAGTTTTCTTATCAAAACTCCTCAGAGGAATTGTCACCTTTAAAATAATAAAGGAAACAAATTATATGGTTTGAAGTAAAGGAAAACGGACCAGGATGACAGATAAAACAAAATGGACGGTACCAGCAAACATATGGCTGTCAATATTCGAACAAACAATAACGAATTATTTTTTTAAATCTCACAAAATGTCCTACTGTCTAACTTTATTATTTATAACAATTACAAAATCTCGCATGAAATTTAAATTATAGCTGCCAATCAACTTTACTATATTTGTCAAGCATTTAATGACTACATAAAATTCAATTGTCTATCTGTAAAGATTAGAAGATTCTTTTCAGATCAAACAATATGCAAACAATGTTAATCATTATCAATATCAGTAGCAATGCTAATGTTTTTACTGGTTCACACTGATATTGATACTTGAAAATTGTAAAAACTCAAAGTAATTCAGTTTCTTTACAAATTTATGCATATATTTTTGCTTGAAACAATACCATAGGAATCGAACAGAATTTGCTTTAAACCACAATGTTATTGCAAAAATGATGTATTTTGCATAATTTCCAGGATATACAGGGTGATTCATGATTCCAAGAAACATTTTAGAAATTTACTACAGATAAGTGATTGGTGTGCAGTGGCTGTACAGAGTGTTGGAAGCAGTGTGGCAAGAGAGAGAAGTGCCAAGAGATTGGACAAAGAACTATAGTTCACATATTCAAGAAGGGTGACAGAATGTAAAAACTACAGAGGAATAACACTTATGTGCCACTCAGCAAAGGTGTATGAGACAAGAATAAGGGAAGTAACAGAGCTGAACATAAAAGAGGAACAGTATGGATTTAGAAGAGGCAGATCAACAGTAGATCTGATATTCACTATAAGGCAAATGCAGGAAAGGCACTACAAGTATGGAAATGATTTGATTATGGCATTCCTAGATATAGAAAAGGCATATGATAGCATGGACAGAACAAAGATTTGGAAGGTTCTAAGAGAGAAAGGAGTCGAGGAAGATTTATAGTGTGCAGAGTGCAGAACACATACAGGGTCAAACAGAGCTTTGTGAAGACACCAGTGGGAAGAATGCAGTGGTTCAGTACAAGTAATGGACTAAAACAGGGAAGTGCTCTTTCCCCACTGCTCTTCATAATTGCAATGGATGCAATAAATGAAGAGGTGGGGAAGACGAACAAAGATTTGGTAGGCTCTAAGAGAGAAAGGAGTTTAGGAAGAGATAGTGTGTGGAGCACATACAGGGCCAAACAGAGCTTTGTGAAGACACCAGTGGGAAGAACGCAGTGGTTCGGTATAAGTAATGGACTAAAACAGGGAAGTGCTCTTTCTCCACTGCTCTTCATAATTACAATGGATGCAATTAATGAAGAAGTGGGGAAGAAGATAGGAGAGGAAGAGATGAAGGCCCTATTGTTTGCTGATGACTTAGTAATATGGGGGGACAAGGAAGAACTACAGACATACCTTGATAGTTGGAATGAGGAAATCAGAAGAACAGGAATGAAATTCAATGCAGAAAACAGTGAGGTGCTAATAACAACAAGAAACAGAGCCAGAAATGAACCAAGAATAAAGATGGACACGGAAGAGTTGAGGGTAGTGGAGAGCTTCAAATATCTAGGAAGTATAATTGAGAGAAGTGGAACGATAGATGAGGATGTAAACAGAATAGGACAAATGGGTGGACAAAAAAAAAAAAAACTGTTTGCAAACTCGCAGATTATGTTCAGATGGTAAAGTGATCAAAGATTAATATGGAACAGGGATGTACCTATGAAATGCAAGAAGGTAATATACAACACATACTATGTGCCAATAATTACGTACGGAGCAGAGACCTGGACAATGATGGAGAGAGATAAAAGAAAGATGCAGGCAGACATTTTTAAAGAGTATATATTAAAGAGTACATGCTAGGAGGCCAAAACAAGAAATTCCAAATATTTTCCTAGAAACGCTGGATAAACGCCCACCCTAGTGGGAAGCAGATGACAGGAGCAAAAGCATAGGTAAACTGAAAGCTGAACCCAAACATGACCGTGAAGGCATGAAACTGCCCAGCAAATGCTGTAGAAATAAAATAAACCATGGCTAATTCTTGCTCGAAAACTCATACATGGACGTTTTTAAACTAGCATTACTATCACGCTGTGTTAACAGCATGTCAGGTGATTGCAGAGTTCTTGGGAAAGACAGATGAAGGTCGCTGTGAAATTAGCTTTGTTTTATCTACGTTCAAGCAGGAAGTGGATTCAGCAATTTATTCTTGTACACTTTCCTTCTACGTAAGTCTTCCATCTTCTGTTTGACTGTTTGTATTGGCCAATTGAGAGTTATTTATTTCCGCCAAGATTAGATTGGGATAATACGGTTTTGAATTACAATACAAAAGAAGATTCATGCACACACTATTTATAATAATATGCATAAAATATTAATCAGGAACTTTAATTTTCATTACCTGGACCTAACATCATTTTTTGTTATTCAATAAATATTCAATTTTTACTTTCTTCGCAATAATTTCTTTGCCTGGACAGTTGTTTTTATATGCATTTTAGCGATCTTAACTACACATAAGCTACATGATGAATATTTGTTTTTATATCTCCGATTTTATAGCTTCTTCTTAATATTCATGTAATAACAATAACAAAATTAAATTTCATATTATTATGAATAGACCTATGTATTATACAAAGCCTGTCGCAGAGAGGTGAGACAGATTTTTCCTGGCTTGGCAACACTGCCTATGGTTTCGGCACTAGTCGCGTCGTGTAGGATGACTCATTCTGTTTCTGTAGCAAGTTGCCACATGTTGCGAAACCACGTTAGTGACCAGCTGTGTTGATTTACATCGAACGTGTTTCGTTTACCCCTCCAGGTTTTTGTGTATAACATTGCTTTTTGCGATGAGTATTCAAGATGAACAGCGACATGCCATAAAATTTTGTTGCCGTTTATGGAAAAGTGCTGCGGAAACATATGCAATATTTCAACAGGCATATGCCGATCAAGACAGACTGAGTAGAGCCACAGTGTTACTAAGGAGTCATTGAGACTCTGCACCAGCACGTAGCAAGAAAGAGGCTGCATTTGAAGAACTCCTTCATATTGCACCCCGATAACGCATGCCCGCATACCACACGGGCTTTTCAGGATTACGCGACGAAGAGAAAAATAGAAATTTCCCACATCCAGCATACAGCCCGGACCTTGCACCCTGCGACTTTTGGCTATTTCCACTTTTAAAGGCCACTTTACGTGGTCGTCATTTCATGACGAACAAAGAAGTGATCACCGCAGTGCAAGTTTTCTTCAGTTCGCTACCTGACAACGAATTTTCAAAGACATTCACAAAGTGGCAGGAGCGTATGGACGCTTGCTTAGCTGTCAATGGTACCCATTTAGAAAAAGATGTACGTCTACTCGATATGGCTGATTCTGAACAAAAATTTTGTGGTTTGTAATTTTTTTTGTTTCATTTTCATGATTCTTGGAGGGGTCCATGTACATGCTTGTCTTTTAACTGCTACGCAGTCACGACTTTTTGACCTATTGTGCTAATTTTGGTCTCAATCGGCAGCTAATGAACCAAATTTTCACCCTAGTACATTTGCTAGCCAATAGAGGTTGCTGTTTTCCTATACAGGAATTCGTCTCACCTTCTCTGCAACAGCCTTTGTATTAACATTAATAATAAATATTTATATGTGTACTATAATTATTATTTCTGAAACATTTGGTTCGGACCACCCTCTCAAAATATATATTTCTAGATGCGTGCCTGGTGATGTGATGAGTTAGAATGACACAGTCAGTAACTAGCCCTTGTTATTGTAAACTGGAATTATTCAAGTATCAGTATAGGTAGGAATCAATCTGGGTGTCAGGATCAGTATTGGTATCGGTAAATGGTGGTATTGGCTCAGGTTCATGGACTTATGTCACCCTGCACGAGACCACAAAAGTGTTACATGTCACTTTTGCAGATTCTGAGACACACCTGAACTCTGAAAAAATATCAGATCGTATCCTTGATTAACTTTCAACCGATACTTTCCGATTCCAATACATCAGTGTTGATGTAGACGTAACTTGGCGGGGGCACTTGCAAACCCCCCATTTTCAGGTTTGTTAAAATTTACAAGGATACTTTTGTTAACATCCTAAGACCTGAGGAGCTAAGTAATAAATAATAATATTCATGATTTCGCAAATGTAACAGTTATTTAGCAAATAATTGTGGACACTATTTTTATGGGATGAAAAACTTTTCGACTCTGCCCCCCAAAAGTTAAGCCTGAAGTTCGTACTTTGCCCCCCCCCCACCCCAAGTTAAGTCCCAAGTTACGCTCATGAGTGTTCATATCAACTCACCATAATTACAATAAGTGCAATTGAGGGACACAATTTACATAACTCTAGTGTGAATGCCTACAAGTGTAAAAATTTACCTTCTCAACAACTTTCCAATTTGGCAGGGAATGAACTAAAGCAACAGCCTCTAATAACTGCAGCTGTGGTGATGTGTTGCGTTTCTTCTCTGATCCCCACTTAATATATGGCTGAATAACCAGCACTTGGTGTCCATCAACTCGTAAATACCGCTTCATTAAGTTGTCATACTCCTCATCTTCCTCAATATCATCATCAGTTTCTTCCACATTATCCTGATTGTTACTATGAATACTTTTATTATATTTCAAACACACACTAGTTGTAGAAATTGTCTTCACATGAAAACGTTGAGTAAAATACTTCAATTGCCATCCTGATTCATCATGATTGATAGCGTGTTTCAAAATTCCACAGCATGAATAAATATTTCTTCGTATGCATGTTACGCTGTACATTGACAATATCTGATTTTTTACTTTTGAAATACTGCGAACTCTTGATTGCAACATATTTGATTTTAACTTATCTGCAAAGAAGCTACCTGTAACTTGTTCACACATACAATGAATTGAAAGTATACTATTTCAAGTTTCACTATCATTCAGTATCTTTTGATAAATCTGCCTTTATTCCCTGCTTCCATCCAAGCACTCTGACAAACTTTTGTTATTGATGTTGTGACTAGTAAGTTGTACCAATGCAAAAAGAGTTCACATAAATATGAAGCCATTTTGATTATATGGAAGTTGCTTCTTAATGTCCATCCTAAACACGTTACTGAAGATTCTACAAAGAAAAGAAATGACAATAGTTGATTAGTGAAGATAAAATACATGCAAATACAGCAAAATGTTACTAATTACTACGTAAAACACAACTTGAAGTGCAAAAACAAGCAATCCATTTTCCACTACAGTGACAAAGCAATAGTGCCAACCATCATGTTTACGACAATTATCGTCCTTGAAAGAGTCAGTGAGATATATTTTTCATTCAAAATACTGATTTAAAATCAGTTTATTAAAAATGAAATATTCTCATGAAAAATATGTTGATATATAAACATAAATAATCCTACCGAATTTTATTTGTGCATAGTTGTAATCATTAATTTGGGTAACACCCTAATTGCAATACTCATATATCAAATTTGAATTAATAGGTACATAGGTACATTATTCTAAGTAATTGAAGTTACACTGGTACCAAAATTATCGAATAACGGGAATCATCATAATAATTAATAGAATCTATTTTTCAGTAAATGCAGCTATCATGCTAGGAGATTCCTTTGAATATACATATGATTGTTTTAAAAAAATTTTATGAAAAGTAGCAAAGTAGCAAGTAGCCCAAAGGATTAGCGTAGCGAGCTTCTTTTTAGCAAATGTGGCTGTAGCGGTGACAAAGCCACATTTTGGAAGAGTACTTGTAGCTGTAGAGAAGCTACTTATAAAATGTAGCATTCTGATCACTGCTGGCAATGCCCATGGGCACGAACACATTGAGTCAAGGGAAGTGATGGAATACGCAAATGTGTATGAAAGTAAATGCAGAACATGTGATAAATGTCACTAAAGATGCCATAAGAAACTTAGAGGAGAGATTTCATGTGAATTTAGGTGACATCATGGAGAAGAATCCAAGGAGACCTCGAGGTCTCATATATGCCCAGGTGGCATAGTGGTAATGTTGTTGACTTGTAATCAAGGCGTTCCAGGTTCGATACTACGTGGAGGTACATGGCAAAGTGGATTGGATCGCACTTTAAACTGCATGTCCAGTTCCGATTAGCCTTTCTGTGCATAAAGTGGACTTAAAACAACAATTCAACAACAAATCCAACGACCAAGAACTGACCTCAGAGAACAAATGATAGCAACAGATTTCTTGATTCAGGATTTAAAGCTAATGATGCACAAAAACGATGTTTAAAAAAATGACCCAAATTAGGTGGATCTAAAACCTTAAAATGAATTGAAATAAAGGTGACATAGAACAGCGGGCAGAAATATTTAGAAGAAAATAAATGTGCCCAAACCATCAATAAAGTTTCTCACTTTTTCATTGGCATTTACCTCAGAAGCAAACTATGACCATCACAGATAATATATAATAGACAGGAAAATTAGGAGAGAGATGGTTAGAGTACCCTACAAACCAGAAGAAATGGTCTAGCACTATTCCTGTAGCTTTGTGAGTTGTTTGAAGGAGGAAACCAATGCATGCAACTGGGACTTAATGGCTCGATACCTGTTAAAACTAAGACTGAGTTGAATCAATCAGTCCTCTTACAAGTCGTTACATGAAAACTGTAACAAATTCAAAGTAGAATTATTTCTATTGTAGTTTAAGGTTGTCACAAGCATATAAACATCCTGCATTGCAACTGTGCAATCCAAATACAGGACTTGTGCTGGTTCAAGTCTCCTGGGGAGAAGAATAACAGCTTTTCTCCTGAGATTTCAGCCTGTGTATGGAACCGATGGTGACACACAATGGTGGGGAAATTGGGGAGCTCCGAATGAGTAGCATAACACAGTCATACAAACCTACAACAACAACTGGGGGTTTGTTGTTCTGACCTGACCACACATCACCCCATAACTGGTTGGTAGACCTTGGCCCTCAAGAGATGTTGCACCATGGGTTCTTTATTTACTTACATGCATATGAAAACAATTGTTGTTGTAACGTCGTTGTAACGTTTCATGAGAACACACACTCCATTCATCAGATATTTATTTTAAGTTTGATTAATATTACAGTTATTACAATGAAATAAATGTAAGAAAAAGAAGAAGTTATACAATGAAACTTGTCAATAATGCTACATGACAAGATTCATTGTCAATAATGCTACATGTGGCCGCGGTGGCTCAGTCGGTAACGCGTCTGACTACCATGCTAAAGGTCCCGGGTTCGATCCCTGGCCGGTTCAAATCCGGGAACTTTTCTAACGTTGGAAGCGGCCCCGGCGTCCACCCAGCATCGAATAACATGGGTACCCGGGGGAAACCCTGGGGGGTAAAGGCAGTCAGGGGTGTGGTGCTGATCACATCACCCCCACTCACGACCGGATCAAGAAAGTGTGGGGCATTACCCCCCACACCCCCTATATGCACAGGGGAACACTTTACCTTTTTTTTTTTTTTTTTTACAATAATGCTACATTGTTGGAACAGAACAACTTAAATGTGAAACAAGCATGAGGGCTGAGAATATGTTCAAATAATTAAGATATTTTGAAAGACAAAGAAAAACTTTTCAAGATAGCGAAGAAAAATATTTTTAACACTAACAGAATAAACCAAATTAAAAATAAAGTTACAAGAAAAGTGGGTAAGGACAGGCAACCTGTTGCAAAGAAATGCATCTGTCTTCCATTCCACAACAGTATTTCACATAAATTTTTTTAAAAAAATTAGATCTAACTTTAAAATTGGTTTTAAATCATCAAGAAATTTGGAATGTACATTTAATAAATATAAAATAAGTGCCAGATGTGGAATCCACACAAATATAAGCATGTAATATCATTTGTTCATGTTCAAAAGATTATGTAGGACAAACATCAAGAAAAATGGCAATAAGATGGCATGAACATAACTTAGACATTACAAAATTTAAGATCCAAAAACAGGTGTGTTAGGTCACATCATCAAAGAGAAGCACATGATTAAAAAGAGAAAGGTTTTGCAAGGAGTAATGAGATACATGGATTTCAATGCGTGGGAAGTTTATTTCATTGCAGAAGAAAAATGGAAGAAATTAAATAACAAAAATGGCAATGTAGAGTCATTATCGAGTTTTCTTTATCACAAGTGCTGTAAGCCACCATCTTCGAAATTCAATCCAACAGAAGTGATTAAAAATCTTTGAAAAAAGATGATGATTTTGAATTACTTGATGATATTTGGGATCCACAACTAAAATTCGATAAAATCTTCAAATAAAGTAATAGTAGTAGTATGATAAAAAAAATATTAAAAAATTGCTTCTTTCACAGTTAAGTCGATATGCAGTGGCGTAGCAAGATATCACGAGGCACTGGGCAAGATTAGAATGCGAGGCCCAATCCATCTTTACAAATTTGAAATCTCAATGTGAATCGATACAAAATCTTCAGGGATACGTCAGCAATAATAACAATAAATTACTGACCAAAATGATATTTAATAATTTCATTCACCCTAAAAATGTCTTTCTCAGTTTTCCGTGAGCTGAAATCTGAGGAAGGAAACTCCTCGAGTTGAAAAAAACTGGAACAAGCTACAGTCTACAATGCACTATGCTGTGGAGCTCCAGAACCACAGATATGCCAAGAGGTCCCTGGTTCAATGACCAAAGGAGGCACAAGTGGTTCAAATTCACGTTTACACTGTGCATCCTGTGATTAGCCTAACTGTGCATAAAGTGGACTTCAAACCAAGATAAAAAAAAAAAAAAAAAAAAAAAACATATCCTGGGACTATGCATTAAACATTCTTTAACTATGAATTTGCTGGAATTATTTATTAGTGGAACTGGATTCAAACTGCATCAACTTCGAAGTCCTTCCTTCAATTTCATCTTTAACCCTTATCCGGGCAACAAGTGTCTATAAGACACTATAGCTTATATTTTTTATGACATACTCCAAATGGTACTTTCTGCAACCATGCTATTTTTGACTTTGTTTGGCTGTCTCTTTATTCGTCTATCACACCATTTGATTTGATTTGAATAAGAAGGACAGGCGTAAAAAAATATTTTCCATGTCACTTACATAAACCGGCAAGCAATGTCTGTCAGACACAGTGAACAATTTGCATGTAATTGTGCATTCCTGACATTTTGTTTGGTGCTTTTTATTTGTATTTTTTTTATCAAATTAGCTAATTTGCTTAATTCTTTCAAAGCAGACATCAAGCTACCCTGCTGGTTCTGATAAAAGGAGATGTCACTTCTACCCTTATGGGAAAAGTTGTACACAGTACCAGTGTTGCAGCAAATGTAACCAGTCTGTGTGCAATTAACATAGTGAAGCAACTCGCCTGTGCAAAATGTGTAAAACAGTTTAACATACCACAAGTAACAACAAGTGTCCTTTTTAATATTCATGTGTCAATCATGCATATAGTTATTGCAGGATTATATTCATTCGAAGATATATAAACAAAAGTTGTAATGTTACTTGAATAAGTATTAACAAATATTTAATGAATAAAAAATATATAGTATTAAACAAGCCAGCACTTAAAAGTATTACTAACGCTAAAATTCAAAGAATCTTGAAAGAATACATCTTCCATGAGAGCAGTTAAACAATTTCTTCTTACTGCATTATACCTTACTGTATTTTATATCCAATGCTGCAAAAAGAATGACAACGATGATGGATAAAATAATTATTAACGTGACAACGATTAGGTTAAGCATAATTTACTCCCAGTTTCCACAGCGAAAGAACACTTAAAATCTTTCAATAGAAGGAAAAGATCCATTTAAACAATGCAGTGTCTATCAGTCACTCCTTGCCCGAATACGTTACAAACATAGCATGCCCGGACAAGGGTTAAGTCTCCGAGATTGTTTATTATAAAAGAGGGGAAGGGATCCTGAAGTAAGCCCACCTCCACACGCATACATTCGAGGGTATGCGCTTATTTTCCTGATGCATTAAAATATACTAGGACGTCAGTTGCATGAATTTAACGGTTCCCCTGCAATTTAATTTATCTTATTTATTGAAACAATGTACATGATAAAATAACATACACATATTAAATGAAAAATATTGCATGGTACTTGATTTATAATATTATATTTGCTTATTTTTGCTGTTCTGAGCTCGAGAACAATATGAAGTACCTCATGAGTGAGCTGATTGATGACTGAATAGTATGTGTGAGGTCTTATATTATTTTCATTCTATAATTATTGGTCATTAAACTTAAAATAAAAATTGCTATTGTGTCAGCAAATACAGTGTTATCAGAACGGGTATTTGGTTTTGAAGCGAGTTTTCATTTCCCTTATTCTGGAGTCCAGAACAGGTTCTTATTGTACTATGAGGGTATGACTTCTTTACCTAAGTGTTTTCTTTGCCTATGAAGAAATGCCAGCATGTTTCCCTCTAGCTTTAGACATTTCACAGAGTCGCAGATACTCTAGAATTTAAGGTATCCTTTATCAAGACATACTAATCTTATGAGCCTCACTTGGGGCAATGGCTGAAACGTGCTCACCAGTAGCTATAAGCAACCTATCTTGTCTTCACTTTTGGAAATTACCTTTGCCCCAAGTCCACATATTCAGAAGGTTGTCTCCACTTTCACTCTGTTCATTTCTGTCAAAGAGAGGTAACCATAGGTTTCCAGGTCAATTATTAAATGACCACTGCAAGTGCTTGAAGGAAACGTGGTTCTCTTGGGAATATGCATGTACCATTTTAATATGTGCAAAGAGATTAATTCTTGCAAAAACGAAATGATTCCATTAAACGATTTTTAGTTTGGTGATGAAAAGACAATTTGTGAATATTCAATGTGATCCATCTCACTTCATACTGGACTCATGGCAGTAACGTATCAGGTACTGCTGCCACACCAATACACTTCAGCTGTGATCCACAAAGGCAATATCCCCTAAAACCTGAATCACACGGAACTGGATATCCAGTAGGAATGCCCTAGTTGGTGCTGGACTGGCTACCCATATGCTAGTTTCCACCTATCATGATACTTGTTACACCGTACTTGTCAATAGTCTTTTGTTCCCATAAGACATTGCACAGAGCAGACAATCTCTGTAAAGATGGACGAGCAATTTGAAGAATGTTGTAGGGTAGGAGAATTACTACTTCGTGCTTTTATTAAAAATTAAAAAGGAAAAGTATGGACTAGAGATTGGCTCGAAAAAATATGGTAATCAATGCATACCGAACAAGCTTTTTAATTAACTTGGGTATGCATATTCATACATGAGATTCACAGGATTCATTCATTAAAAAAAATCAAACATTTAATTTATTGCACTTGTAATAATAAGGATTTTCATTTTCGGCTAATCATATTTGTCACGTACACATCTCATTGCTTTGCATTAATACCTAATTATTAATGAACTGAACACGAATGCACTGCACGTCATCTCTTTGTTTTTTTTTGTTTTGTTTTTTATCAAGAAACTAACAAAAACAGCCAACAGTCGGAAACCACAGACAAAAAACTCCCTTTGCAAACTCATAGATTATCTTCACATGACCAAACTTTGCTCTGATTGGCTGTTCCACAGAATCCAGTCAAGGAAAGCCAGTAGCAATTAGAACATGTCCTATTCCTCCAAACCAGTCAAGCAGCCAGCCAGGCAGCCATCACATCTGGGCAGATAGCCAGTTCAGCGCCAACAACTGGGCATCCAGTTCCGTGTGATTCGGCCTTAAGATGAATTTTTCTACCAGTGAAGGAAATACTTGATATTCAACATCCAGAACAGAAACAATTAAATGTTAAACCAGGAACAGACAGTTTACTTTGGAACGTTTATTTCTCAATGAGATTTGGTTTCATTTCGCTTCCCATCATGTACCCGGGGCGAATATTAAGAGACATCTTCAGTATCATCAGATGCATGCAAAACTTTATTCTTATAATCTAGGTTGTTTCTATAGCACATTTTAAAAAAGACTTACCTCCTCCATCTCAGGACACAAGCAATGTCCATGATGCACCATTAGGTAAAGCGAAAGTAAATTGATAATTTTTTGTAAAAAGTTTATCGAATCAATTAATATGATTTAAAATTGCAAACATTTCACAAAAATTTAAATGATACATCGTGCCATGTTCTTACAATGACTAATGGCACTAACATGGTTTTAACATCAAGATAAAAAATCAACTACATTGAGATATTACAAGCTACCTAATATCACCAAAAATGTCTAAAAGAATTAAATACATCCAGAGGGGTGTCAATCATCCATTACTAACTCAGTTGTAAATTTCCTTCAAGAATTGTCATGCGTGACAGACTTGGAATTTTTTATCCTGGGTGTGGTCTCTGTAATGATATAGTGGGGTCAAGTTGTGATTGCACGCGATATTTAATCTGGAAGCGGCTGCGCGGCAATCGCAACTTCACGATAAGATTGAATACCCACACTATATATCACAAATTACAATTTGAGTCGCACTTCTCGCACGACAATGCAGGAGTCAACAGGCAAAATCGACGAGAAGTGCAAGACGAAGCCCTGTAAGAAAATGCACACGCCAATATATGTAAATGTACATGTAAAGTCAAAGGGTCCAGCAATGAATAACACGCCGTGCCTTCTTCATTGCGTTAGTTTGTCCTCGTAAATCCGTATCTTATTCACCCTCCTTATCGTATATGTCTACGATTATCAAAATGGTACATTTGGCTTCAAATTATAATTGCCTCGTAACGTGTATTTCATATATATATATTGACTTACTTACTATAGTTTATAGGTAAGGTAAAACTACAACTTATGTTTGTCAATTATCAACAACAAAATGCATTACTCAATTAACATATATGTATTTCGTAAACAACAAGCAACTCGTAAAAGAGTACAGAATTAACAAGGTTGGTATAAGTCAAATTGCAAGTTCACAAGGACGACGTGCGTCCACGTCAAAAATTCCTAACACGTCCTGCGTGTATATTTAAATTCATATCAGTTAATCAAACACCATTAACAATACGTAACAAGTACGGGTACGTGTCTTTAACCTGATCCAATTAAACAATATGCATTAGACAATTAGACAATACCTTTCAACTATCTTCCAGACGTGTTAAATACACTGCAAGTCTTCATTTATATTGTCACGCTAATTTACTTTATGATAATCGTTTTTCCCATTCATTAATATTATCCCAATTCTCCCGACTTTTAATGCTACCGTTTAAAAATGGAAAGGTGTAAATGGAACAATGGTCCCGAATTGACTAAAGGAGGGGTGGAAGGTTCGTAGATTTTCTTTTTGTAAGCAATGAACTTTAACCACGAGCCTTGGGCAATCAGACCAAAACGTCAAACGTGGGTTGAAGAATTACGTTACAAGATCGACGAAATGCAATTAATACGTTCGTCCACTCAAAAGGGGAGTACACAATTGTTAAGAGATCATTGACATCCACAATAAATCTTTAGCGACCAAAATAGTATTTTGAATCCATGGTCAAGCTAAAGTTATGCAATTCAGTTCTCGCTAATTTGGTCAATAGTTTTTCTGAGTTCACTTAGTACATTCACTGCACCCAAAAAAGGGCGACACAAACAAAGGGGGGGGGGAATAAGAGTACAAAAAAAAAGTTTTTTTTTTGAATGGCACCTTATGCGTGATAAAAAGGGCAAAGGGGGAGGGGGCGACTTGGAACGTTGGCACGATGTTATTAAGTCCCTATAGCACAGCAGAGAGTTTTACGTACCTAAACCAACAGTGTTCATCCTCTATAGCCATGTAATGCAGCACTCCGATTATTGTCCTTATTCTCTTAGTAGTGGCCCATTTCATGAGTGACACACAAGGAAGGCTTCCGTCCACCAAGGCAGCATGCTAGGTACGCCTCTCGCCGGCCAAGTAGAGCCAAAGGGTTGTTGCCGTTCCGTTCCAGTCGATAGAAGCGACTCTGAAGCACTGCTGAGGTTTTACGCACAGCCCGCTTGTACCGAGTCTGCCGCTAGAGGCAGCACCGGTAGAGCTATCGAGGACAACGGCCTCTGATGGCCGAAAATTGAACTATGGATGTTTACGTCAAATTTTCAGTTTATGTAATGTTTATAATATGTGGATATTAAAAACGTTACATCTCACTTTGAACCAATACCGATAACGATGCCTTTACTCTCACCGATACCTACAGATACCAATGACGATACCGATAAATTTCTAGTGTGTTTCAAAAATCTTGCAACCTAAACTTTGAAAATTTATATCATGAAAACCATACGAGATATTTACATCCGGGTTTCTGCATTATCCATTGAGATATTCTGCAATGTTTGACATTATCATTTCACTTCATTCAGAAAAATATATAAATTAATAACTGGCGAAAGGTAGCATGAAAATTTTTCCAGAAAGCCACTTTTCGATGACAATAATGTACATGAAACTATCGAAAGGTCATAATTTGACGTGTGATGACTGATGCCATGCCATATCTATCTGTCACTTGCGACCAATATTAATCATGTGCAGCATTTGATGGATTTATGACAGGCGGTTAAGTGAAAAAGTACCATTTTAAGTACCATTGACCTAGATTCAGCGACTGGGAACGTTGTGCAAGCTGTTCGGAGCTCTGCTGCTATCTGCGTACCTGCAATCGACAAGGAAGTCATGCAATGCATCGTGACTACAGATTAGTTCGCAATTTGCAATTATAGCAACCTGCACATCCATTAAAAAATTATAGTGGCAATACGTAGTCCCTTCCAAGACAGGTAACATGTTGTGCATAAACTACAGCAACGCAAAGAAACATGTACGTTAAAAATACGTAGTATTTTGAAAAATTTGTGAACCGTGCAGTGAGTGAATTTTGACTTATTGAGCAATGTCATGTGCCCTTTTCTTCGAGTGCACATTTCTCTTAACGATTGGAGAAATCTTGAACTGTTTAAAATTGAAAGTTAAAACGTGCACGAAACTTTACATAGCTTTGTTCCCATGAACTGTAAACTGTTACTAAGTGTCAAGTCATGCAACATGTGCACATTATATCTTTTATGTTAACGCTACGCACATTCAAAAGCCAAACAAGTTTATTTAAAAACTTCTATAAATCGTAAAGTGAAGCAAAATGTTCAAAGATGTGATCTAATCAAATCTTACAAACTCGCGGAAAAATCACCTAAAAATGCAATGCAACTTCAACACGGTTGAAGCGCGTAAAATTTCAATTCTTGCGTTAGGCAAACTATCCTTGTACTGAAATACCAATCGATTACTCCCTGTCCTTCTAGTAGCATTAATGAGTACGTAGCAGTAAGGGTGTTTATGAGAAACATTAAAGTATTTATAGAAATCTCAAGGCATGCTTAGGTTTTTTAAGCGAACGGCACTAACAATATTAATGTTCTAGTCTACTTGCCTGGTAAACAGGTTGAAGCTTTATTGTACATTTTGATTGTCTGTGGACGTTGTAAATAAATTGAGTCCGCTATACCAAGTGTTAGTTTCTTGTGAAAAGTTTAACTAAAAATAGAGTACAAAGATATTGAACTATTGTTATTTATAAAAATCTGAAAAATGAGTCTATAGACTTCTTCGTGTTAAGTTTGTCAAAAACCTTGTTAATAATTGTATGTTTAATTGAACACATGAATAAAACGGGCATCTTGTTAATTGAAAAACGAGACCGTTCTTGAAAACAAAATGAAAACTCCTGCATCGATCAGGTAGTTGGTGCTGGGCTTAACTTGCATGTTTAGTTGTAATATTCTAAATGGTATTAAAACTTGTGACACAAGCCACGACAATAACATCAACTTCAGTGTTGTACGTGGCACTTGCGTCCCTACTTGCTTGTGTAAATAAGAACATACTTTTCAGCGAATGCTTTTGTTTGGTCTACGTCACGTTGAGTGTTAGTAAAAGGAAACACTTTAATAACCCTTGCATACCACCTTTTGAGAATAGTACCAAAATTATATGTCGTGAGTACACTTGTGTGTTCGCGCTTTCTTTACGAAAGGGTAGAGAAACTTTTGCTAGCCCCCCCCCCCCTCTATGATGCTATTTTGTCATGATTTCCTGAAAATTTCAAATAACTTGGGTTCTTACGTCTGATAGCATTGTCCGATTTCAATAACATTGAAAATCTTCACTTAAGGGGAAAAACTTTAATTAAAAAAATGCTTTTTTTAAATATCTAAACTAACGGTATTTTTGTTATTCGATTATGCCATACAATAATATGAATATTAATGAATAAACAGAACTGAAAAATGTTTGGCATGTTAAATACCGTTACGTGGTGCTAATTAAGCGGTCGACATCCTCAACCGGCCATGGGACATGGGTGAAGCCAGGGGTACCATAAGATCCTCTCAAGGGTCCAATTTCTGTAAAATCATGATTTAGATTTTCACATAAATGTATGGCCAATATTTAGGAACATGTGCTTATGTCCACTGACCAAATGTCCACCTGCTAATGTTGCCAGATAAGGTGATATGTCCCTAAAATTGCACTTTTTCACTCAACCGATATAATCGCCAGTCACAAATCCATCAAATGCTGCACATGACCTATATTGGTTGCAAATGGCAGATTGATATGGCATCATTCGTCAGACATCAAATTATGACCTTTCGATAATTTTATACATTATTGTCATCGAAAAGTGACTTTCTGGAAAATTTTTAATGCTACCTTCTGCCAGTTATTAATTAATATAATTTTCTGAATGGAGTGAAATGATAATGTTAAGCAGTGAAAAATATCTCAATGGATGAGGCTTTATAATGTAGAAACACCAGTGTAAATATCTTGTACAGTTTTCATGATATAAATCTTTAATGTTTGGGTTGCACCACATAACAAAGGCTAGTTACAGTGTCATACCATGTTACATCCCATTCCCTTAATTATTCACATGCAGCATTATAACATTTTAAAATGTCTTGCGACATTTGTTATTTTTTTTGGTGAACTTCTCTCTAAACACAGAGGATGCAAAGAAAGATGTTTTTAAATGTTCCATGACTTTTTAACATGTTGCTGTTACATTAAAAAAAAAGAATCAGTGGATTGTGTCTTTGTCTTCAGTTTCATGTATACACTTTTGATTCTTGTCGTTTGGATTAACCTGGAGAGGAGATAAGCGACGTAAAAATATTATCAAATACAGTTATTACAACATGTCTTTATGCTATGCTGTAAATCACTCTGTCATTTTCAATAAGCACAAGTTGCTGTTGCTGCATATTGGCCGATACCAATCCACAACCCTCCCTCCTTGCTTGAATACAGATAAAACAAAACACAATCAACAGCGACCTTCACCAGTCTTTCCCAAGAACACCTCAATCATCTGGCCTGGAAACGTTCAGCCTGGTACTAATGCTGGTTTCAAAAATGCCCATCTTTCTTACCCCATGAGTTTGCAAGCAGCAATAGAAATGAATGATTTCTTTTATTTCCACACAGTATTTACCAGATATTTACATGCCATCCAGAAGTGTGCTCACAGTTTTCACTTTGCACATGCCTTTGATCTTGTCAATCATCTGCCACAAGGAGGGTGAACATACTTTTCAAAAGGACAAACGTTGTTCTTGGCCTTGGTTCTAGAAACTAAAAAACAGTGGTATCGGTGGGCAAATTTCTGGTTTCTGGCAGCAAAAGGCTTTAAATAAATTTCAAAGTGTATTATTTTCCACATGTATAACACTGAAAATCATCCTTGCTATCAGCATTAACTCCTTCATGTTGATGAATTTCAGAATTTCTCAAACACATCCACCACACTAGCTGCAAGAATATATTGTAGTGGCAACATGACTATCTTTCTCTCTGAATTTGTATGAACTTGTAAAAGTCGCTTAAATTAGATTTTTTCAAAGGTGATTTTCGCAGAGATACTTTTTTCTCCTTGATAATGAACTTGACTTACATGTTTTGACATAGGCAAACTTTGTGAATTGCTTGTTACAATATTTGCAAGAGCATGGCTTCTCACACGAGGACATTACACATGAAAGTTGATACTTCATCTCTCCTTGAAAAACTGTAATGATTTCTCAACCGTATGGTATTGCATTCTACTTGAATGGCTTTGTATGTATGTCGAACTAGACATTTTTTCACAACATGAGGTTTGACGTGGGCATCCGCATGACACTGCAGGTGCTTGTTTAGGGATGATCTGTCGCTGCAAGACTTCTTAGATATGTCACACTTGTATGGTTTTTCACCAGTATGACATCGCACATGGATGTCAAAGGGTGCTTTGTCGCTAAAATACTTTTTATATATGTCACATTGGTATGGATTTTCACCAGTATGACGCTGCAAGTGACGGTAAAAGATCGATTTATACTAGAAATATATTTTACATGTCACAATGAAATTGATTTTTACCAGTATGGCAATGCATGTGGATATAAAGAGCTAGTATTAGCTTCAAAAACGTTTTTCAAATGTCACACTGGTATGCATTTTCAGCCACATGACATCACATATTGTTCTTGAGTTAGAATTTCAACTTGAAAGTCTTTTTACATATGTTACATTGGAAAGGTCTTTCATCTACATGACACCGCATGTGATTGTTACGGTGTGCTTTCAGCCTGAAAAACTTTTTACTATTGTCACACTGAAATGGTTTGTCACCAGTACGACACTGCATGTGGATTCTAAGGTATGATCTCTGCTTCAAAAACTTCTTACACGTGCCACACTGGTATGGTCTTTCACTCACATGACAATGCAGGTATTTGTTAAGGTTTGATTAGTGTGAACTTGTATATGTCATCTAAGGTGAGATTCGGATAGATAAATTTTCTCCTTGATAATGAATTTGACTTACATGTGTTTTGACATAGCTAAACTGTGTGAATTACTTGTTACAAAATTTCTTACCTGAAGATACTGTACGTTGAAGTTATTATTTGATCTCTGTTTGAAAAACGTCATGTTAAATGAGAATGATTTCTCAACTGTGTTGCACTGCCTGTGGAAGTTGAACTGTTTCTGCTTGAATGACTTTCTATGTCAATCTAGAATGATTTTTCAACATGTCTCTCCACGTGGGTTGTAAGGTATGTTCTCTCCTTGAAAGTCTCTTTACATATGTCACACTGGAATGGTATTTCATCTGCATGACCCCGTACATGTTTGTTAAGGCTTGATTTGTCTCTAAAAAAACTTTTCACATATGTCACACTTGCATATTTTTTTCACCAGTATGACACCGCATGTGGAAATAAAGGGATGATTTGTACCTAAAATATTTCTTACAGACGTCACATTGGTATGGTTTTTCACCAGTATGACACCGAATGTGAAACTTAAGGTTTGTTTTCCGTGTGAAAGACACTTTACATATGTCACACTGAAATGGTTTTTCATCACTATGACCCCGCACATGGTCGTAAAGGCTTGTTTTATGCTTGAAAGATCTTTTACATGCGTCACATTGGTATGGTCTTTCATCCGTATGACACAGCAGGTGCCTGTTAAGGTCATATTGTTTCATGAAAGACCTTTTACATGTATCACACTGGAATGGGTTTTTACCAGTATGACACAAGTGGAGGTTAAGGCCAGATTTACGTTTGAAATATTTTTTGCATATGTCACACTGAAATTGATTATTACCAGCATGGCATTGCATGTGAATACTCAGAACTTTCTTATGCCTGAAGAACTTTTCACACATCTCACATTGAAATGGTTTTTCACCAGTATGACGTAGCATGTGGACATTAAGGCTTATTTTGTGCTTGAAGGATGTTTTACAAATGTTACACTGGTAATATTCACCCATATGTTGCCGAATGTGGGTTATAAGGTAATATTTCTGCTTGAATTTTTTTTTGCATATTTCACACTTGAATGATTCTTCATCTGAATGATGCTGCACGTGGAAGTTCAGAGATCTTTTGCATGCGAAAGACTTCCTACATATGTCGCACTGATATAATTTCCCACCCAAATGACACCGTATATGGTCCATAAGACTTGATTTTCTCATGAAAGACTTTTCACATATGTCGCATTGGAATGGTGACCATGCTTTATTGGAACCTCTGCAAGAGTGTGACTTAGCACTGGTACCACCTTGAAGGTAATCAATTGCGAGTGTAGATTTCTCCATGTACATTGATTCCACTAAGCCCCTAGAACAAGAAATAAAGAAATAAGGGATTGTTGTTGCAAAATAAACTGCAACAAAGTATTTGAAATCATATCTATGCATTGTACCATCCAATAAACCACGGATTTCGACCTACAAGTAATTAGTTTACATGGATGCAGAAGAAAGTTCCTGTGTACTGATATGAGTTGAATGTAATGTGAAAAATACCCTTTCCCATTTGTGGAAATTAATATTTTACCCTATTTACCCAGTGCTGGTAAAGTCAAAAGTTCAACCCTTAAATACTTCAGTTAGGTAAATGGCACTAACTGGGTGAATTTTCACATGTAAGCTTAAGCTTACTGTTTGAGGTTTCAAGATATACACAGGTAGGATTATTAAGATTATTTAGGATTGGTATATAACATACTTATGTGGGTAGTTGATGCAAAATTAGTAAATGATTACACAAGTGTTCTTCACTCATCTGTCTAGCTATCATGAAACCCCAAGAACAGTCAAATAAAATGTTGTTACAGTGAGACTTCGCCAAGTCAATGGATAAGATCAATAGCAACTCTTAGGAATAACTTAATTTAATATCTCTTAATCTTTACTAATATAAAATATCACAGAAAAACCAGCTCTATTGGTGGAGCAACAGGAACACACTGAACAGGCATATGTAGCCATTGCAGTAGATACCTAAATCAACCTAGTTGATGCAGTAAATCAGTAAGTTCAGAAGTGCCTCAACATTGATTCTGAGAACACTGAGAATTGTTATGTCTGTACTGTTGTGACATATCTCACAGTAGATCTTTCACAGTTGTAGCAACCAAGTTTATAAACACAAAAGTGTATACACTTCTTTTTCATATCTCTCTTGTAGTGTATTTTCTGAACGCTCTATTTACTCGTGAAAATATGCTACAATCATTGATCCGCCTCAGCATTCAAACGCGGTGCATGTCAGTTGCAAAGTATTTGACGTAGTTATGGTTTCCTCCGCTAGAGGGAAACACTGCTCACTATGATGCTGCTTTCGCCGGCTGAAGTGTCTCACTCACACAGCTTCATGTTTACCCGGAAGTCACATCAACTACTTCTCCTTTTGTCTACAGATATATCGTGCCCTGGAAATCGACATGCAGTGAATAAGTGTGCTGTGCGACATGTTATTGAACCACGTTGCATGATAGTTACGAGCAAGACTATATTACTTCAAATAATGGAGATGGAATAATGTATACACGTAAAAGTTTGTGATACTTGTGAAAATGGTAGGACACACAAATTACGTATGTATAATGTACATTTCCACTTTGACATGAAAAACGTTTTAAATCCATTCATTTTACAGATAATGATACAAACACGAGATGAGCAAAATATCTCGGCGATATTTCTTTTGGTTCTCGAGAAACACGCCTTCAAACACCGCTGAAATTCACCTCCTACGTCACGTATTTGAAAACGTCCGCTCCACAGACAGGAGGTCCTCTGGCGTCATCACTTAGAAATGTGTGCAGGCATGTCTTCTGCTCGTCCCATCAACTTAGCATGAGCAGCGGAAGCGACAGCAAGGTCACTTGTTACTGTGTAAAACAAGTATCTTGTAACTTCCAGTGCAAAAATCTGTGCTCCATTTCTTGGAGATGAATTATGCCCTAGCAGTATAGCAGTATTTACTATAATTCAGCCACACGGTAGAGGGTTTTCCCATTAGGGTGGCAAAGCAAAACTTGTAACATGTCAATGGCTGAACACGTGAAAAGGCTTGTTCATTGCTAATACATAGGTTGCTTCTGACTGGCAAGAACGTAATGTTATAGGAATGCCTTTCTGGAATTACAATTATTTTCATCATAATATTTTCTTTTCAAATTTTAAGATAATATGTTTAGAACACTGTGGTTTACACGCCAATTTCTGCAATATAAGAGGTGATACGGTATAAAAAGGTACGGGGAGTTTTTAAATTTCCTTCAGTAAATGATTTTTCTTCAGTTAATATATATATTGCAAATTTTTGTATTTAGCCTACTTTTCCATCACTTTGTTTAACTGCAATGATGAGAATGCATGGTTAATTTAGTATGTATCTTCTCTAACATCACATTTCTTCCCACTTTTGGCTAATTGCTAGGTGAAGATGAATGACTAAGCAAGCAGTATTCAAAGTCGGGGTGCAGGAGGACACCCCTCCACACACACACTCACTACCACCACCACCAACAAGCATAATCTAAGTATCACCCAACCTGGCACGATAGGAGACGAACTTTTTCTTCTGTCCCATCTCATTTCGAAAACATTTACTAGTTCTTGTCCCATCTCCTTTTATGAGACGAGACGGAAACTGTCTCATCTCCTGAGCAACACTAACATTAACAATATGTGTCCCCAAAGTCTCGAGCAAACATCCTCCCATGTAACAATTTCCAGTTCAATGAAATGTCACTCACAAGGTAACAGTCATGCCCAGGTCGAGAGTCAAACCTGGAACATGTGAATTCCTCAGATACATCATGAATTTTGTGTATAATAATTACAACGCCAGTTCATTCCTGGAAATTCTGAACCTGCGGTTTGGTTTGCATATATAAGCAGGATAATATTCAGTTTTCGAGGGCTCGTGCCGTTAAAACGAGGAGTAAAAAAATATATATATTAAGAAAGTTTTTGTATTTGTAATGATAAGTCTTTGCATATGTTGTTAATTCTATATTTTTCGAGACTTGAGACGAGAACAAGAATTGCCCTCCCAAACCGAGACGGATGTTTATAAATTGAGACGAGACTGTCAATGAGACATTTACAAATAAACAGGAGACAGACATTTACAACTCTCAACCAGAACAAGACCAAGGCAGCCATGTCTCGTCTCGACAGGATCCTTAGTGGTGAAGTTGTGAACCAACCAATTAATGCATTCGGGGTAACGAGATGAGGCGGCTTTTTCGCAGTACAAAATTCAATATATATCGTACCATTTCAGTATGGGATATTGTTATGCACATGGGCATAACATAGTTCACGTGGGGGGGGGGGGGGGGTACGGATGGATCAACTTTTGGTATGATTAGGGGTGCTTTATTTTGTAAGTGAAAATCCAGGACACTGCTGGCCGGAAGCTTGTTGGGGAGCAGTGGGTGCTGGACCCGACAAAGTTGTGTGTATGTAGTCACAAAGTCACGCTAGTATTGATACTTTTCTCATCTTGTGTCACTGTGTTTTTAAAAATCAAATATCTTTAAGATGACTCGAGGGGGAAAAATAACTGATTTGACAGTCTCAATGCAGTTTCTTATCGCAGAAATTCCGAAACTATCAGGAAATTGCAGACATTTGGTCTGCAGTTCCCCATCTGGTGTGTGGAGTTATGTAATTTCCTTCCCATTTGTATCCCGTCTTAAGTCTCTAATTTAAGAGAATAAAATAAGTCCGAAGAAATTTTTATGAACAAGAGGATGAAGAGGTAACTCTGGCAATTTTACTGAACCAAAGGGGGGTGGACCCGTTGAACCCCCCCCCTCTTAAATACGCCCTTGGTTATACACATTATTTCCTTGTAATACATAAACTAAGTATTAATATGTACTGTGCAATTGATGTAATGTTCTTAGTGTATTCTCTCAATTGCCCAAGAATATTTGATCATAACTTGTGCAACAGAAATGAAACACAAACTGAAATTGCTTTATGGAAAATAAAGTAAAATAGGCTTTATAAATAAAGTGAAGAATGTGAAAATTCTTATTTTGCACTACATAGGTTACAGTAAATTTCGATAAATATAAGTTTAAAACAAATATATTTTTTTGAAAGTTTGGTCAGCAACCAATTTTACAAGCAACATTTTTCGCATGACCTGAGAACACGCACGCAGCAGAACCCTTTCATTCATCTTGCACGTGAGCAGCAGGGATATTTCATGGATGAATGATCATTACAAAGCATAGCTTTCCTTTCCACTATCACTCCTTCTTCCATTATTTAAATCTGTACAGATTTGTAAAACTGCTGCACATGTTCGCTCACCGCGAGCTACCCGCAGTAAACTGGACGCTCGAAGCAACTTTGGAAGTCTCGTTTTTGCCTTAAACTAGATGCAGAGAAACATGAGAACTTGCAGGGGTCATTTTTCCAGGGTGTAGTTTTTAAAATTGTTGTAAAAAAAATTGAGTGGAAATGTCCATTTGCCAGTTTGTAATACGTCTTTGATCTTGCTCCATGCCTTTTGAACTTGTAATTTTTGAAGAAAGCTGAGATGCATACTCTAAATTGTACCAAACGATAAGCACGGAAAGAAGATAGGAAATATGAAGGAAGGTTGGTACAATGAAATTGGGCATTTTTTGACTGTAACAGAATTGGTGTTCACCGATGATTGCCGAGTCTGCATGGGATACTGTCTTACGTCACGATTATGTTCTGTGTGAAGAGGAACATGCCTTTATGTCCAAGCATTGGATTCTTATATGGTGGGTTGCTGTTTGACAGGACCCAAAAGAGGCATGAACATAGTCATGTAAACAATGGTTGGAAGAAACATTGGTTCTACATAATGAAGGTGCAGGTTATGTCACACTGTCATGATTTCTAAAAGAAGCTGCAAATGAACCTTGAGGTATGTGCTGGTTAGGGAGTGTAGTAAATCAGTTTTGACTACGTAGCAATTGAACCATTTTTAATGCGAGCAAAACTTTCACGTTACATTGAAACCACACTACTTTGAAAAGTGACGTATGGGCATGTTTTGCGAATAATAGTGGCTTGCATGTGCATTGTAAGCAAGTGAAGCGTCGACATACATAAACAGAATCTGTGAATTTAGATACTCCCACATGTAAAATTTGCGTAGTATGCAAAGAGCACCAATAAAAGTAAATGAAGCGGAAATAAGAATTTCGCAATAAGAATGAGTAGTAGTAAAATCCATGTTCTAGACCATCAAATTCAAAAGTTTATCTTTGTCTTTAAATAAACTATTAATAGGGTGTTTGTTAATTGTTGACCTAAAATTACACATTCTTAGTAAAGTGCAAAAATGATTAACACATGCATGAGTTTGGATATGCACATCTGTTGTGTTTAGGATTGTGCAATATTGTTAATTGTTCATTGATTGTTGATGATTCATATGTTCTGTGAAACCATTCTATCAATAAATGTTGTTAAATTGAATCACCATTCTCTGTTATCATTTGTTACATAAGAATAATAACTTGTGATTAATGATTGGTGCAACAGCAGAACACCTTCCATTATTAATTAGGAAATAATGCATTAGCATACAAAAATGGTTCATTTGGTAGATACTATTAATTACAATGTGTAGTTAGACATTTCTTGGCGATAAAGTGTTTTGTCTAGGGTTGAGTATCCAGGAGTACGTCATGTATTGAAGGATTTTGATTTAGTTTAATTTGGATGGTATATTTATTAACTGCTGCAGTAACAAATTGTTATGCTAAACCATCAATGGGTTGTGTCCAATCAAGCATACCTCCTTCTTGCTGATTCTCTAAAGAGATCTAAGGTAGCATACAACAGTGTGGCAAATAACCTCCAAACCTAGTGACTTGTAATTGGTTAATTTGAGGGGGGGGGGGTTATTTGGATCCATGACCTTCAGCACTAGTATCCTCCCTTCTATACCCTTAACCCAAATTACCACAATACACTGTACATACAAAGTTTATACAGTAAAATAGGTTATAAAAAGCAAATGTTATCTGAGAAAAGAGTCATGAACAGGACTCAGATAGTTTATGATGTAAAAAAAATAATTTCTGAATTTGATGTACAAATTCTTAACAAAGTAACTATAGAATAAACACCAAACCATATAACAAACAAAAAAAATATCTAAAATTTTCTGAATTACTAAAGATTTGTTACACATTTACAACAAAAACAATGAATTTTTACATTTTAACAATCCTGACATTTGGAATTAATACTTATGATTGATTTATTTGGTGTTTTAAGTCTACTTTATGCACAGTAAGGCTAATCGGGACTGGACTTACAGTTTAAGGTAGGATACGACCAACTATGTGCCTTCACCGGGTATCGTACATGGGACCCCTTGATTACAAGGCAACGATGCACCCTTACTACACCCCAATAGCTGTTTCCAGCAGGACAACGAGGCTGTGGTGCCTGGATCCACGACCAGGATAATCCTCTATGGAGTTGTTCTGTTCCATTGATTGATTTGGTGTCCTTAAGTCCACTTTATTCACATAAGGCTAATCGGGAGACTGTGCCATCAGGGAGGTCATTTATAGTGAGAATGAATGGCCACATGTTTAGTAGTCCAGAATTCTTGCCCTACTGATAACTTGCTATTTGGAATCACTTAACATACCTTGATATTCCTTCTTGGGACTCTGAGTTACTTCCAAAACTGAGATTAGAATCAACCAATGCAGAGTCATTTTCTTTAGACTGGTTGGAATCACTGTCATCATTTGAAGTTTCACTCACCACATTGGCCTGGAAAAATAATGGAAAACAATCACACACATGTAACATCAAATTATTACAGTCATTGAAATTGCAACTAATTATAGCTACAGAATGCTTACTGCAATGTATAAGAAAACTAATTGGAGTTGTTACAGTCCACAATCTGATGAAGAGAATATGAGAACCATAATTGAGGAAAAATATAATTTTTATGGATGCTGATTTCTTTTCAGCTATGATGTGGGGGCGGGGGGAAACCATTTTTTTTAAGAAAAGTAATTTTGAGGGGATTTCCCCCCTTTCCCCCTCCATATGTATATGTGCATAAATTATATATCGTCTGAATCTGTAATTCATTCTGTGTACAACGGTATATCTTTCATATCACTAGGGCATTTAGTTTCTGAGCTATAGTAATTTCAAGGTATCGCTGCATTTTGAAGCTTGAATCAGTGGCGTTCCCACCATTCCTTTTGGGGGTACAACTCAAGTTACATTGGTCATACGACAATGATGCAAATATTTTTCTGTTTCCTACATGCCAGCGATAATTTCTATGTGCATTTTGAACTTTTCATATCCTTTTTTTGGGGGGGCAGGGGGGGGGCGAATCCCCATTTTTTAAAAAAAAAGTATTTTCAGGGGATTTTCCCCCTTTCCCCTCCATTCCTTTTGGGGATACAACTCAAGTTACATTGGTCATATGATAATAATGCAAATATTTTTCAGTTCCTTACATGCCAGTGATCATTTCCATGTGCATGTCGACACTATGTACTTTTTTCTTGGGGAGAGGGTGAGGGAACCAAATTTTTTTTCCGAAATTTTGGAATTTTGAGGGTTAGCCCCCTCCCTCCCACCACATATATGCCGAATTTGCATAAATTTCATATAGTCTGAATCTCTGGTTCATTCCACGTACAATGGTATATCACTCATCTCTCTAGGGCAATTAGTCTCCGATCTACACTCATTTAATTCAAACTCTGCATTTTGCTCAAAATCGGCTCGGGACCGAGAGGCTTACCAGTGAAAATGGCCTTGGGACTGAAAAGGTTAAGAATCATAGCACATCAGACACATACAGCTATTCCATGTGCACCAATTTGGTTTACATAGGTTATGATTGATTGATAGAGTTTGTGTTTTAAGTCCCCTTTATGTACAGTAAGGCTAATCGGGACTCGACCTACAGTTTAAAGTGGGATCCAAACCACTATGTGCCTTCACAGGATATCAAACCTGGGACCTCTTGATTTCAAGATGGTGTCGCTACCACTGCGCCATCGGGGAGGCCTGGTTTACATAGGTGTGTGAAAACTTAAAAAAGATAAGAAAACACAGGAAACTAACAATTTTGACAGAAAGCAAATGTCAAAATGAGGGAAAAAAGCAACTGTAGAACCTCACAATGATTGGTATAAAAGCAAATTTGATTCCTCCACGGAAACATAATCATGGAATATGATGTTCCCTGACAGCAATGTATGCTGTACATCGATGTGGCATTCTGAGGATAACAGTATTGAGCTGTGCCTGAGAAACATCATCCCACTCCTGCAACAATGTGCTGCAGGAGCATATTGTTGGATTTCTGGCCAGTCAGTGATTTCTAGTTTATAGATTTATTAGATGTTTTGTCCCGGCGAGTAATAGTTTGGGTTGATAGAATTTCTATCAAAGATATGGAGATGTGAACAAGAGCACAGAATAATGCCAGCTCACACAAGGATTCAAGCACCTCCAAAATGATCACGTTCAATGTTGTTCTCATCCTTATATCAACTTCCATGTGTCTTCAATATGTACACATGCCGTGAATCACTCTGCAATAAGAACCTGGATTCGTCTGAGAACAGGACACAGCACCAGTGCTTGTCACTCCATTACACCATGCAAGGTGGCCTCAACTTTAGCCAGGCATCAAGACAATGCATCTGACAGCCTCACAGTCATATACATTTTTGTTCACGCAGTCATCAAGCAACAGTTTGCTGAAAGATGTGTACTCTGGTCGCTGCTGCAAGATATCTTCTCAGGTTCCTTGCAGTATTATATAGTTGTCTTCTGGCAAGCAATCCAAGCAAGATGTGCTGTGCAGACACTGTATTCATGGACAACCTGCACTGCACCGTGAGGAGATATATCCAGTCTCTAGGAACCTACAGCCTTTCAATGACACTTTGTGGAAAAATGAAGTTACATAGGAATGTTCTGAATTCACATGGATGTATTTTTCTGCAGCTCAATTATTTCCTGTGGACTGACACTTGAATAATTGTCCCACAGGGTGTCTACAAATTTTGTACAAACAAAATTTCCTGACTTATCCAGGTTTTCCAGACCAGGAACCAAAATTTTCCAGGCAAAAGCCATTAGGACAATTCATGTATAGGTCACTCTATTTTGGCTAACGCCACACTCAAAATTCCACTTAACCAAGTTTTTAGAACATTCACTTCACATTTAAAAGTGATAGTGGCAGGATTGACTTAATTTCAAATTTTCAAAAAAAAAAAAAAGTAAATAATTTCCCTGGCATTTTCATGACTTGCAGAAAAAAGTGGATTTCCTGCCTTTTTTCTGTATTTCCAGGTTTTTCACATGGGTAGACAGCCTGTTGCAAATTATTTTGATGTTCATGTGTTCACAAGTGTATTTTATGCAAGAGTGTGCTTCACTGAACAATTTAAATACATCATGTGTTGGATTCCCAATTTTACCAATTATTATTTATTTATTGATGCATTTACTCAGACTTTCAGATACAGTCTTATTTGGCCATTTTACACTGAAACAACATAAAGTAGAAACACAAAATAACAAAAGATAAAAACAATAATAAAATGGGATAGATTTATATATTCTTGGTCAGTAATATTGTTGTAGATTTCTGGCAGTCTGTAAAACAAGGAGCGTTGTAGAAGGGATAGCATTTGCTTTTGGGGTACCCTACGTGTGAATTCACTGATTATGAGATCTGTTCTGATTTTGTCATTTATCATCTTGTATAAAAATTTCATGTCAGCTAGATCACGACGAAAGGATGAAGAGTGTATATTCAGACCAGCCATGGTGTCTGATTTGGATACATGTCGGAAAGAAGGTGTTCTATGGCGAACAACGGCAAGAAAGAAACTAAGAACAGAATCTATTCTGGTAAGATTGGTTTTTGAGGCCATTGCCAAATTGGGGAGCAGTATTCAAGGATGGGCGAGATGTTATTATGTTATAACTAGAATTTATCTCATGAAGGGAACATGTGTTCTCCTAAAACATTACATCCAAAAATGTGTTTAAATCCTTGTAGCTGTAAATCACAAGAGGAAAAAAGCGTAAAATGTTCCACTTTTTGTTTCTTCTTTCAGAAAAACACAATTATCTGTAAAAATCATACTGTTCAAATTATTTTGATTGGCATGCTGTTTCATTGAACTTTGCACTCAATAAATTTAGCTTATGCAATGTTAATGTGCACTATACAGGGTGTCATTTAAATGGCACCCACAGACCACAGAAACATACAGAGAACATAAGAACAAACAACTTTTCTCTGTAACATTTTTGTCGTCGGTTCCCAGCTTTAGAATTAGAAATTCCTTATTCAGGGTCAAAGTTCAGCCTGTGGCTGAAGCTTCAAAACTTGTACAATCAAACAAAAATAGAAAGAAACAATACAAAATAGAAAAAATACAGCACTACTCTAACATACATAAGTATTCAATTATATGTATCCCCACTAAATATTTTGGTAACTAACAACATGAAACAGATAAAGACAATTTTACTCATTCTCTGGTTCAAATATGCTCACGTATTTGGTTTCGATTTCAACGCAAGCATGCTGAATCTAGACATGTGTACCACTGCCTTTTTAAAGGTGTTGAATGTTGCACACGAGGTAGCATGTGGTGACAGTGCATTCCACAGTATGCAGAGCAGCTTTGAAGGATGACAGGAATAGAGATTTTGAAAACTGTCCAGGAGAAGTTTCATAGTGTTTCAAGTCATGTATGTCATGCCTAAATTTGAGTCTGTCATGTAAGTATGTCGGTGTTTTTGTTCGCACAATTTTGAATACTGTGCAGGCTAGATGTAGTTTTCTTCAACGTGCCATATTCAGCAATTCAAGGCCATTTAAGTAAGGCAGTAGATGATCCCTTAGTTTCAAATTAAGTGGAAAACATGCAAGAATTCTGTACTTTTTGTACAATTTTTAGCATTCTTTGTTCTTTTTTTTATTTTATTTTGTTAAATTAACGTCATGATGGTTCACCACAGTTATCGAAGATGGGAAGAACAAGAAATTGCATGAGACGTAATTTAACGTCAGTTGAAAGTAAATGTGATGATTTATAGAGTGATCTAAGAATATCATAGGCTATTGAGCTTTGTATTATGTGGTTTTGCCAATCAGGTTTCTGATTAAATATCACTCCTAGGTTCTTAACAGTTGTAGTGTGGAACCCTCACATCATTAATATTAATAGATAACACATTAATTTGAATTTTATTTACAACAGCACTAGAACCAATTAGTGTAAAGTAGCACTTACCAGGGTTAATTAAAAGACCATTACATTTACACCATTTAAATATAGCATCAAGGTAACGGTTCAGAAGATCAATTGCTGGTTTTGCATTTTTGGAGTCTATTGGCATCATCAGAGCTGCAGATATTTGAAAAGGCTCATTTTGGCACCTGTATGCTGGCAACCCAGTTTGTTTATTGATTTTTTAAAATATTTTTTAACAGTTTAGTGTGCCACAGACAACCAGTATCAGGACAAGTTGATAGACTAACCTGTAGATGTCAATCGGGCAATGAGATTTGCAAACAAATGATGTTTAGGCTAAGGGACCAACTCAGAGACAACATCCTTTTAAATATGTTGTTTCCCACCAATTCTTGTTTCACTGAATTACTTACCATTGGATTACTGAATGCGTTCCTCACTTTTTCTTACAGACATAATGTGGATGCATCATTTTTCAGCGATTATGTGTGTTCCTTGCAACCCTAGCATACACTGCCTCATGACAGGAAATTGTGTCACAGATGCGATCAAATGTTGTGTTGGGTTGACAGCATACAGGCAGCAAAACAGGCTTTTACGAACATCTGTAGCGCCAAAACTAGGAACGACAAAAATGCTAATGAGAAAACTTGCTTGTTTTGATGTCGTCTATATGTTTCTGTGGTTTGTGGGTGCAATTAAAATGACACCCTGTAAAACCAAGTACTGCTTCCTTGATATAGCAATCAAAAAACACAAAGTACTCACTGCATTTATTAATACTTTTGAGTTGAGTTACACATGATATAAAGCCTCTACACTAAGTAAGGACAATGTTCTGCTGGCTGCAATTGTAGATCACTGCATGAACGTCCATCAGCTTGAGCAGTGCACTCAACGACCTGAGTTCTTAGAGCGAGAATGGTCACAATGCAATGCGACCAAATCATAGTGAGTTGCATGAATTGCAAAAGTAAGGAAGAAAGAATCAACATGCAATGCATGCCACTTGGGAACGAGCCGATCAACAGTAATGTTTCACAATGTAATGGCATGACAAGTTGCACAAACATGCGTTCGATTGGTGAAGTCCTCAACTGATACATGTCACCTGTCGATTCAGTGTCCCTAACATGTACTAACCTAACCTACATCATTGTAAAAAAACATTATTTACCTGTTCTGCCTCTTTTTGAATGAATTTCACACTCTTTATGGGGGTCTTATCTTTTAGAATCATATCAGAATTAACACATATTTGGAGGAAATTGTGAAAGTTATCAATCTCTTGCATACAGTGCTTGCACACAACTTCTGAGGAATCAAGTAGAGTCGTTGCCTAAAAGAAACAAAAAGAGAGATTTTTGTGATAAATTAAAACTATGTCTATATTGAAATATTAACTATAAAAAAACTATTGACCAATATTTCTATTTCATGTGTACATATGTGCATATTTAAATGTGTTGTCAGAGATAAGGAAAACATCATTATATGTGACTCAATCTTTAATACAATCCACAGTATTTCAAGTACATCACTATTTGAGACCACCAAACGTAGAACATGACAAGTTTCAAAAACAAATTTAAAAAGAACTATAAGTTAATAAGGAATATTATAGTGTTAGTGAATATCTAGATTGTAAATTATAGAAATTTTGTAGTTATATTTTGCAAATACCAATGTACATGGTTTATATGGAGTAATAAATTCAAATTAAATTCATTCAAATAATACCATTAATGTGCATAAAATATGGTTATGGAACTTGCTAGTAATATGAGCTACCCCATGCATGTTGATTGGTCAACCAAAGGTTTTCGGTTCGAGTTCCAACCTGAGTAGCGGTTTTTATTTGTGAATGTGCTTCCATCATTTTCATCTAATATTTATTGTTTACCCTCATTGTCACAAATAGCCTACGGACACAAAAAAGAAACAAAAAGGGAAGAAATATGAAATATCTACTAGACTACAGCAACATTCCCACAATGGTCAATCCATATCAAGTGGTAAAACATTTTTTTTTCTAAATTCAATTTTGTATGATGTAGTCTTACATGTTGACAGCTCAAAACCACTGTCATTTTGTATTTATTATCATTGATTTAACAATGGCTGTAATTTCTCTTATCCCAGTGGGTCATGTAAGTCTTTGTAGTAGATGATAAACATTGCCCCATCAAACATGACTATAACATTATAATTTCTTTAATTATGTTGACAGAAAATGCGAAAACTTTCTATTCAGGTAGTAATGATAATTTTTGTGATAAATAAAAATTTTAAATAGTGTTGAATGTACCAATACATTAGTACCTGAAAACTGGGTATTTCATTTTTAGAAATGAAATATATATTTTTAAGCTCAACGTGAAATAAAGGTTTTTTCAGGCTTTATCTGAAAAAATTTTTTTTAAAAAATCTTGTCTTCTTTTTTTTCGAAAAACACAGGCAAAATGACCAATCCTGATATTAATATGGTATACCTTGATATCATATATCTGATACAAAATAGAATATTAGGAAATGTGGACCTCAGGCAGTAAAACTGAAAGCGAAATGCATGTTTTAAACAATGCCTTGCATTGCCTTTGCTTAGTGCAGCTTGGACAAAATAAACTGTCCTTGTGGAGCTGTAGTCGATCAACACACGCGGGGGAATGTCGTCCAGTCAGCTGTTTTCATTGGTGCTTGTTCATGCATTCCAAAATTGTTGCACTGTCAAAAGCTCATTCCTGTTTTAGTGCAAAGTGTTTGATTTCACGATGAAAGAGAAAATTGAACACAGCGAAAGCATATATGTAACATTTAACGTTGTTGAATATTTGGAGGGAAGTTAGCTATAATACGTGCAGCGACTGCAGTAATAATATGGATATGGAGGAAGGGAAAGAAACATTCTGAAGTGCAAAGCAGGGCATTGTTGACTGAGGAGTACTGTTGATTTCTTTAATATTTATTATTATTCTCTTGATTATATTTTGGTCAGTCGGTCATTAGAAATAAAGAACTGCTAGATAGATTACAAATGTTTTTCTGCAAGTGGTCTTTGGATCGGCTACCTTGTTTGCAGGAACGGCTTGAGATAAAATTTTCACACGGGCATGTTCCTACTTTCCATCTTGCTGCAATGTAAATCATGGTCATGTTATATAATTAGGGTTTCGATTACAAAAAATAATAGCCCTATTTTAAATATACTTTGAATGTTACTGACCATTAAAGAATATGTTTATTGTAGGTATGTGAGTATGCATTTATTTAATACCGACATAATGACATCAAAATAACAATACTCTCTTGGCTTAAACTACTATATGATTTTACAATATGCTTATTAAGTTATTCAGCAGTAACTTCAATTAATTCTTGACAACAATAAATGAAAAACTAAATATGCTGACCAAGGCAGTAATTTATTTTATTAAAAACATAAACTAAACGTAACGTTTCAACCTTCTAGTAAGCAGTTCCAACCTGAGAGAAAATGAAAATAAAATTGAAGAAGAAAGGAGAGGGACTAGGATGGAAAGAAGAAAGAGGAGAAGAGGAAGAAGAAGAGGATACCAGAAGAAGAGTTGTGGTAATAGGGAATGTAGACCTAACAAAAGAAGAGGAAGCTTTTTTAAAACTAGGAAGAGGTTTCAAAGTTAAAGAAAGAAATGTAGATTATGAGGAAGTCATATATGACATTGAAGAAGCGGTGCTCCATATAAAAGAAGAACCAGAAAGAGACAAGATTAGAAGAAGAACAGCAGCCATACTGAAGAAAGAAATGGGAAAACAAGGAAAAGTAGATAACTTGAGTCAAAAAGAAAGGGAAGGGATGAAGAAAATTAAGAAAAGAAATGATGTGGTGATAGAGCAGGCAGATAAAGGAGGAGCAATTGTGGTGATGGAAAGAGAATGGTACGAGAGGAAGTTTGAAGACCTAAAGGAAAATGGATATGAGGAGATTTGTGGAAAAGGAGAAGAACAAACTATAAAAGAAAGAATCATAAAAGATTGTAGGAGGAGAGGATTCAAGAAATGAATAAAGGAAACAGGAAGACTACCAAGTTTGAAAGGCTTTCCAAAGATACACAAAGAGGAGATAAAGTTAAGACCAGTAATGAACTGCAGAAACAATATTTTGGAACCCTTAGAAAAGAAATTAAAGAAAGTTATTGACGTGTTAGTAACACAGGAAGAAAGCAGAGCAGTTAAGAACAGTGAACAAGTAGTAGACCTCATAAAAGGACTTAAGTTAAATGAGATGAAGACGACAATGTTTAGCTTAGACGTGAAAAGTATGTTCACGAGCATCAAGAGGGGACACGTTTTGGACATTATTAAAAAGAGAATGGGACAAGAAATTATAGGAGAATGGGATAGTGAAAGGGTAGTGAAGGCGCTGGAAACCATTTGGAATAACGGTTACAGTATAATGGGAGATAAAATAATGTTAATGGGTGAAGGACTAAATATAGGTTCCAGTCTAAGCCCAGCATTGGCTGAATTGGTTATGAATTAATGATAAAAGAAAGTGATAGAAAAAGGAGGTGACAAAATAATTCTGTTTTGCAGATATGTGGACGATTGTTTTGGCATATTGAAGGGAACGAAGAGGCAGCTTGATATTTTTGCCAAAGAAATACAAGATGAAGAAAGAGGGATATTATTGGAACTTGAAATAGAAGAAGAAGACAAGTTAAGCTTTCTAGATATATTGATGAAAAGGAAGAGAGGACAAGAAATTGAAACCGCTTGGCATCAGAAGAAGTGTGCAGCAGGGGTATTCTGCCACAAAAGAAGTGATGTAAGTGAGGTGACAAAAATAAATTTTATAAAGAATAAGGAGGACAGAATCAAGAAAATATGCATGAAAGAATGTGAAAAAGAAGGCAAAATAAATAGCCTATGGAAACAGCTGGAAAAGAATGGCTATGAGAAGGAGGATAGGTAAAAAAAGGTAAAGTGCTCCCCTGTGCATAGCACCACGCCATGAAGGCGTATAGGGGGTGTGGGGGTAACGCCCCACACTTTCTTGATCCAGTCGCGAGTGGGGGTGATGTGATCAGCATCACGCCCCTGACTGCCTTTCCCCCCAGGGTTTCCCCCAGGTACCCATGTTATTCGACGCTGGGTGGGCGCCGGGGCCGCTTCCATCGTTAGAAAAGTTCCCGGATTTGAACCGGCTGGGGATCGAACCCGGGACCTTTAGCATGGTAGTCAGATGCGTTACCGACTGAGCCACCGTGGCCACAGGATAGACTGGACATAAACAGATGAAGGAAGAAAAAATAGTCAGGGAAGAATTGGAAGAGAAAGAAAAAGAGGAAGAGAAAGAAAAAGAGAGAAGGTTTGGAATAAGGAGTATGGGGAAGACCACAGAAAAGATATGCAAAGTGCTTAAGAAAGCGGGAATTAAAACTTACAGGAAGGGAGGGAGAAGCATCTTAGGAATAGCGAGGAATGCAAACAAGAAAAAGGAAAACAGAGAAGAGGAAGAGGAAGGGATTATCTACGAAGTGAAATGTAAAGAATGTCAGAGTGTGTACATTGGAGAAACGAAAAAGAGGCTGAAAGACAGGTTGAAACAACATAGGGATTATGTACGACTTAAGAGAGAAAGAAATGCAATATTTAAACACACGAGAGAAACAGGACATGACATAGAGTGGGATGAGGCAAAGCAGATAGGAAGGGAGAAGAGAATGCTAGTGAGAAAATGGAAGGAAGCCAAGGAAATAGAGAAGAAAGGTGAAGAAGACACAATGAACTGGAATGGGGGATTGAAGTTAAACAAAGAATGGAAGAAGATGTTAGAAAGAGTGGAAAGGACAAGAGAGAAAGAGGAGAGGAGAAGGAAGAAAAATGAAGGGAAAAGAGCGTGAGATTAAAAGTCCAACCACATTCTATATGGAAGTAATTGTGTTTAGCCTTTTAGGTGAAAGTTAAGTTGGAAAGTGAAAGTCACCTGCTAGAAAGTTCCAAACAACTTTCTAAATAGTCTGGAGGGAGTAATGTTTGTGTATATATAATGCCCTGTTTTTGTATCTTGTTAATTTTGTACTTGATACAGCGTCTGAAGAAGACCTTGCTAGAAGGTTGAAACGTTACGTTTAGTTTATGTTTTTAATAAAATAAATTACTGCCTTGGTCAGCATATTTAGTTTTTCATAATCATGGAAACAAGGCTTAATGGTGTTATAACAATAAATCCAACACCCGTTTAATCTTTAACAGATATGTGTAAATTTATGTAAATCACAGTAATTTTATTAATGTTTGTAAGTTTCTTTATTTCTTACTTCATGGTTGTATCTCTTGCATGAAAATTGCTTAATACGATTTGGGTGCACACCCATAACTTCAGACCACGAGCTGCCATTGGGACATGTGCTGTATAAATTTCTTTCAGCTCATGCATGTAACTTTTCCTCATGGCCGACCAGTAACAACTGTCACTTCTATGAATGGGATAGAAAAAAAGTTTGGAAACGGTTCAAGTGATATAGGTAGATGTGTGTGTGTGAGAGAAGAAGAAGACCGGATTAAATCCACATTTCATGTATGAATAATTCTTACCCATATGCCGAGTAGTTTCCACGTACGCTGTAACTGGAGGATATGAAGGAAACTTTTGTTTATTTACCATCTTTTCTACCATACTGACATATTATTTATTACAATTACGTATGTCTGTAATCTATGAGAAAATGTGAGTTATTCCATGCACTGATATTCGCAGATTGCAACACTGCTGTTGAGGGCATGGAGAAAATGTGGCATTCTTCACATACGTACATTGTCGTAGTTACATACAAATCAAATGTATTTTATGAAAATTAGTATGTATAACACCAAATTATGTATAAATGCATTATGTACAGTCATGGACACTTCTGGGTTGTAACGATTCCATTGAAAGTTAATGGAATTGTTATAACCCAGAAGTGTCCGTGACTGTACAATTAAGGTTTAATTAATGCATTTCTAAATTATATTTTGCCGGGACCTACTCAGTGATTTATCCACACCCCCTAACACCCTCCCAAATTTTGACACCCCCATGCAGAAAAGTGGACCCCCCTGTAGGGGGGGTGTAAATATGGATTTTTATATCAACAATATAATAACAATACTTCAACATTAACAGGGGCAAGTGCATGTGCTAAAAAGTAAACATTGTGGGATACTGTCGCTATGTTAAATTAATAATATGCATAATCAGTTTGCACAGAAATAGTTCTAAAAATTTTCTTGCTGCTTTGCTCGCAGTGTGATAATTTATTCAAGAGTCATATTATATCTGTACTTATTACTGCTACTTCAGACAGGCAAGCCTGCATGCACCCATGCACTGATATTTCATCAATGAATTGCCCCCCCCCCCCTCCCAAGATGAAATCACAGTTACACCTAAGACAAGAAACATACAAATACAGTTAAAAAATATTGCACAAATGTTTCTAATTTCTTTATAACTAGCTTAAGAATTGCATGAAATGATTCCTGGTATTAAAATGTTTAAATTTTATGTTTTTCAATGTCATCTCTTGTGTTTTATCTAATGATTGATTAAATCAAGTACTGAACATTATCAGAAAGCAATATTCGAAACGTTAGGCTGAAATGTTAACATTATCACAAATATGTATGTATTTTCCAGCTTTTCCTACATATGACCTTTCTTTCTCTTCTGAAATGTTACGTGAAGGGAAAGGGGGTTAATCTCTGTAAACATATACGAACAGATTGAATTAGGGCGAACATTTTAAAAACGGTCCAAAATATGCACTTAACATCCCCAAACTTACACCGACCAAAAGTTTCCAACACCTGCTCCAAGGGAAAAATCCTGGATAAACGCCTGCCTACAGTCATTTACATATAAAACAGAATTACACAGAACCAGTGTGCGAATTAACAGAGGGGGGGGGGGATGATGGGGATCCTCCCCCAAAACAAAAAGTTTTATCCCTGGCAAAAGAAAGTTCACTGACTGGTGACATGAAATTTGCACACAAAAAAGTTCTGATTAGCTTATCTGTGTATAAAGTAGACTTAATCCATACCCGCTCCCTCCCCCCCCCAAATACTCTCGAAAATGAAGTCACAAATATGCCCCTGAGTGCAGCCCCCCCCCCCCAAAAGCAAAAAGCTTCATTCAAACACTGCACAGAACTGAGTTATGTATAAAGCAGTCTCAACTGCATTCACTTGCATGAAGTCTTCGGGCTGTTCTGTTTGATGGTAAGAAAACACGCAAAGGTAAACGAAATACTTTGTCTGACAATACCACATTTCTGCAAACTAAAAACTGCAACAGTTCGATATCGGCCCAACGTATTTCATAATTTTTACAGAAGAAGCTGCTTATGGAAATGAGTTTCTGTAGCATTTTCAAAGTTCGTGGAGGTATTTTCTTTCATGGAATTCATGTATTTTTCAAGAGAAATATCTCTCAGATGCACAATTGCCGTTGCCTTCATTTCCTTCCTTTACGTGAACCTGATGTTACGTACGTTTGATGACGTAACCCCCTGTCAGTGTTTCCAACCATGCCATTGTTTTGCAAGAAGATGACAATTTTAACTATGTTTGCCTAACCTAACCTTGCCATGCATGATTCATGGGGCTATTCATGAATGGTTTGTGGGGCTACACATGCATGGTTCGTGGGGCTATTCATGATTGGTTTGTGGTGCTATCCGTGAATGGTTTGTGGGGCTACACGTGCATGGTCCGTGGGGCTATTCATCCTAACTATGTTAACGTAAAGTAGAAAATCAGTAACATGGAAGTAGGAATTTTTCGGTTAAGAAGGTTGGAAAACTGCATACCCACTGACGATCCACAACGCTAGTCAAGCTGTGCCCGCCATATTGTGTTTTACGCAAGCAAAAAAAGGAAGAAAAAATAATTACTTCAAATGTGAAAAATTGAAATTATTTTCGTGAGAAAAGCAAAGTACCACCTTGAAAAATCTTTCGCAATGCAGAATAGGTAAGCAAGAATGTTAAAAATTACTAAATAAATGCGTGAGAGTTGGGCCCATACCGAACTGGTACCCAAAACAACTGAAAATGTTCGTAAACAACAATCTTCATAAAACATGCACAATATTTCATTTTCTCGAAGGGGTACAGATGGTGACCATAACATTTTGACCCCAAAATGGAAAGAGATCAATTTACCCTTCCCCTCCCCCTTTTTTTGGGTCTAATCCGCCAATGGTTTGTGATGACATAATGTACACGAAAATAGGTATTTTTCAGTTAAGAAGGTTGAAACACTGCATACCCACTCTAAATCGACAAAACACAAGCACGACGCGCGATGATCCATGACGAGTGCATGCCATAATGTCTGTTACCCAAGCGGAACAAGGAAGACAAATAATGACTCGTAATATGAAATGTTGACACTATTTTATGGAAAAAGGCATAACTTTACCTTAAAGAAACTTCTGCAATGCAGAATAGGTAAGTATCAATGCTAAAATTTACGAAATAATTGAATGAGAGATGTTCTGGCCTTATCGCATAATTACCGTAATTTCCCCTGTAAAATTGAAGAAATACGGGAGCGAATTGACAATATAGAGAAAGTCTCCAATTTTGTTAATTTTCGGTATACTAACTATAGCCTGACAAGTTAAGTCCCGATATGAGCAGATCGCTGTGGAGCACTTCGTATTACGTCATCCTTCCCACCACTGTTCTACTCACTGGTCTGGCGTTGAGAGTACCAGTGGTGCCAACTCAGCAAAATTAAGCTAAAACAAATATGACAAACAATTTTCACTGTTTAGCGTGACGGTGCATGCAGGCTCATATTATATCAGTGGTTCATTTTATTTAATCCGGCCTTTGAAAATGCATGCGGTGCGCCGATCGTAAACTGTAGTATTACGCACGTGCGTTAAGGTTTATAACGAAGAGAAACTACAGGGCGAATGACTTCATTTTCTGAATGCGACATCGAGCAGTGTCCAGTTTTTTATTTTTTTTATTTCATTCTTTTTTTAAACCGAGTGGGGTGGTGGTTCGTTTGTTTATCGTACAACAATCACCACGAGAAGGCAATCTGATAACACGCTTGCCTGTGTTCTTTTCTAAAGCATTGAAATGTTCATGCTCTTAATCTTGGCTGCAAGATTTTTACTTTGAAAGAGATGGACTTATGGACGAGCATGTAGATGAACTGATAATTAGACTTGGTGAAGCCCATTCAGACACGGACACAGATTCATCGGTAGACACAGACTCGGATGAGTGAGGATCGTTTTATTTCATACATTTCTTATGCTGGTAAGAAATATCCCTAATATAACTTAATTCATTTAAGGTTTAAAGGGAAAATATCAAAATGTATTTAGAATTTAGCGCAATCAATAGGTAGCATAGGTGACAGGATACTAATTCATGCCTTTCACATTCAAATTTCATTGAAAATTCTCAGAGGATTCAGCTCCCTCCAGTTTGCAACACTGCAAATGAACGTCGCCGCAGAGAATGGAGTGGGGAAATGTCATGTGATGTGCGCAAACAATGGATTGCAGCGTCTTGTTTTTAAACTTGTCAAGTTATAATTTTGGCCTCCTAATCACGAATATGTTTTAAAAAACCGGGGGTCAGATCTGGATATTTGAAAAAAGCAGATTGAATTTTTTTTATATATAAGTGTATATGCGTAGATTTACGAACGAAAATGTAATCTCCTGTCATTGTTTCCAACCACACCGTTGTTTTACAAGAAAATGATTTATGAAGTTCAATTCTAGTGCAAACCCTACTTTTTCAATGAATTTAGGGGTGAAATGAGTGCTAATGGAACCTAACCTAACCTCGTGTGAATGGTTCGTGGGGCTAACGAACAATGTTTCATCAAAATGTAAAATTTCCAGACGTAACCCCCGATTTTTTACAACAGATTTGTGATTAGGAGGCCAAAATTAGTTAGTATACCGAAAAGTAACAAAATTGGAGACTTTCTCTATATTGTCAATTCTTACCGAAATACGTTTTGCGGATTCGAAAATTTTATTAGGTTAGGCAAACATAGTTAGGTACTATTATCGTATGAGGGAAACACCTACGAATCATATATTTCGGACTTGTTTACATTGCTAACGTGTTATTTTCGAATGTGGAACATTTCCTAAAGTGAAATAATGCATATCAATGTCTATTACTTGTTGTATCGAATCTGTAACACATTATGGCCTTGATAGCGTACTGGTTTAGGGGGCGTTCTGAGTGTTTTGTCGTTTTATGCAGTGTTGCAACCTCGTTCACCGGAAAATATCTACTTTCGTGCCCGGATTTGAAATTATGCTAATACGTCGCACTACCATTGACGTTAGCCCCAAAAAACATTTTACCCATAGTTAAAATTGTCATGTTCTTGCAAAACAAAGGCGTGGTTGGAAACACTGACCGGGAGTTACATCATCGAACGCACGCAACATTGGTTCACTTAGTGGAAGGACATAGAGGCAACAGCTTTCATGCATTGGAGAGACATTAATCTTGAAAAATACATGATTTACAGGCGAAATAAATTAAGCGATGGGAAAAAACACTTCCACGACCTTTCAAAAGTGTACGGAAAGTCAGTTCGGTAAGTACTTTCTCCTGTAAAATTGAAGAAATACGTTTTGCGGATATCAAAATGTTACCATTAATTCTTACCCATATGCCAAGGCAACTCTTCATTTTTATTAGAATCTGCATTCCATTTTCTTCTGCCTTGAGAATGCTTTCGTTTGAACTACTTGGTTCGGAACAGACAAAACATTTCGAAGAAGTCATCGTTACATGTAACTTCTGCAGCACTAATTTAGTTACTATTCATCATTATTTTACTATAACTTTCTGGTACATATAATTTATTTAAGAAGACAGTGCAATATTTACTATTTAATACAGCAATTGAAAATGTTTGAAAGTCTTGTTTTGTTTACATAACAGAGCAGATTTCAACGCCTACCACCAGACCAAGATCCACAGATAACATCCATAAATATCAACACAGACTAATAGACCAGCTTCTTCTTCTTCTATCTATGTTAACTAGGGGTGTGCCATGGTCATCTTCAAAGATGGCCGTGGGTGTGACCATATGCTATTGATTTCCATTCCAATGTATGGGCAATTTATTCTGCAATAACAAAATATAAAAATTGCTAGAGAACGAATAAGCCATCATTTCATGTATAATTCAGCTACTGATTCACTTAGTTACATTTCATTATTAATTTTTTGTAACTTTCTGTTATATATACACAATATTTCGCATATAACACAGCTATGTATAATTATTCTATGGTATAATGTTTCAAAATCTGACACCGCAGTATCACCTCGCGTCATGTTATGTTAATCTGTGGTGAAACGAAAGTATTCTGTGACATATTTAGCCCGTCTAGTTCGCTGCACTTTTTGACTCGCTTTGACTCTCTTTGCAACGAAGCGTCCAGTTGGTTCAAGTTGGTTGCACGGTGCAACACCGAGTCGTTGATTTCGAGTCAAATTGTGTCTTTGGTGTCTGCACCACCTTTCGGACCGGTGTATGTTTGGTATATGGTCACGTGGTGCGTGCTAACTAATCAAAGCAGCTAACTAATCATTTAAAGCAGCAGACAGGCATTTGTTGAATCTTCTGAACTGAACACCGCTTTCCGTCTAGTTGGTTGAACGTAATTTCCTTGCACCACTCTGACACTAGATACACCTGCACTGCACCAAGTGTCAAAAAGTGCAGCCAACTAGACGGTGCTGTTGACAGACAATAAAGAGTATTTTGCTATCACTGGCAACTGTCTGCCAAGATCAGCTGTCACCATCAATAGTAGTTTTCGTTTACGTTATGTTGTGAAATGGGTATATTTTGTGCATGATAATGTCACATATTCAGTACATAGATGAATTGATCCGAGAATATCTGCTTTATCGTGGATTCAGTAACACATTAAAAGCTTTCGACTTAGAACTGAAGGCCGACAAGGATAAAGGTTTTCGGGTAAGTAAAGGAAGAAAAACTTTTCTCGGCATATAAAAGAGATTAGGAGGCCCAAGTTCTGATTGTTTGATTCCTAACTAATCATGGTACACAAGCATTTTTGACATGGTTCGAGTCCTATTTAGGTCTATTAACACATACTTCAGAAGCTTAGTGATTATATTTATTGCATGTTTTCTGGAGAACGATTTTCCCTTCCATAAACACAGTGTTTGCTATCACCCTGTCAGCCATTTGTTTACACTGTTGTCTTGGATTCAGCCTGATGCTGCTGCCATCTATAGAACGACCTCAATCATAATAACCTTGAGCCAAAATCCTTCATGCACCTTCCACTCCATCTGTTCACCTTGAGCCAAAAGGAAGCTTACTTCACTACCCCTCCACTACACATGTAAACACGATGCGCAAGAGTCGTGGGGCTGCACAGCCTCTGTTTCCAGTGGTTCCACTGTACTACACATGCATGGGGTGCGAGGGGTTACAATGTCCTAATATGCTTTCGTTGTTGGGCAGGTCAGGTTTAGTACGGTACCGTCGACGCTCCGTACCCTCGCGATAAGGTGATTTTGGTACTAGTTAGGATACTATTATCGTATGGGTGAAACACCTACGAATCATATATTTCGGACTTCTTTACATTGCTAACGTGTTGCGGAACATTTCTTAAGGCGAAATAATGCATTTCTAACTAAGATAATGTTTATTTCTCTATTTACGAGTACTTACTGTTACTTGTTGTTTCGAATCTGTAACACATTATGGCCGTGATAGCATACTGGTTTAGGGGGCGTTCTGAGAGTGTTTTGTCGATTTATGCAGTGGTGCAACCTCGTTCACCGGAAAATATCTACTTTCGTGCCCCTATTTGAAATTATGCTAATACGTCGCATTTACGTGTAGAACTTGTAAAATAACCTTGCGATTTACCACGTTCATTGTCCATACACAGCAATTCGGAACCATCTTTCTTTTGCAATTCGTTAATGCTCTTCCTTTACGCACAACACTCTTGCAACCTTGAATATTGACGTCGGACGAGGAATGCCTACGTGGTTAGATTAGGCCTGTTAGGTTAGGTTCCATTAGCATAGGTACAAAGAAAAATTATTATTTTCGCTAAGAGACGCGTTAGCTAGTATTGCCTAACATGAAAAAGATCTTTGCTGTGACGTCAGAACACAATGTTGCTACAGTGTTGTGCGATAACTGACACCCATTCGGGTCGGAACCATCTTTCTTTCGTAATTTGTTAATTCTCTTCCTTTACGCACAACAATCTTGCAACCTTGAATATTGACGTCAGACGAGGAATGCCTACGTGGTTAGGTTAGGCCTGTTAGGTTAGGTTTCATTAGCATAAATACAAAGAAAAATTGTAAAAAACAGCTCTCTCCTGTGACGTCCGAACACAATGTTGCTACAATGTTGTACGATAAGTGACACCCATTCGGGAAAAATGGCTTGTACCGAACTCGACAGGTGGTTCTAGTGAAAACACGGCGAGGCTGAAACACTGGCTACGGGGTTGCATCGTCTTAACACACGGAACATTGCACTCTCATGCAAAAAGCAAATGGAGGGAGCAGAAACAGCGTGTCGGACAGAGATTTTCGCAGAAAACAAAACGCATTCACATTAAAATGGATCAAATCTACATTCAGGAACTTCCAAAACGCTCAAGAAAATGATTTCCGTAAGTACTTTCTCCTGTAAATTTGAAGGAAATTTGAAGGAATCCGTTTTACCCATACGATAATGTTACCCTAGTTAGATATAGCTGAAACACATTTAACGGTAAGACTCTAGGGTAAAAATTTACTATCCTTCGGACACCTCTAATTTTTTCGTTTCGTCCATTTTTGACATTCGTACTTACGTATCTGCTTCGCGGAACATTCCTGAAGGTGTAGAACATCTAGAAATTGCAAAATAAGCGAAAATAAGGCGTTAGTTTTCGGAATGGAAACTGTCGATTTTCGCGATTTTTTTTGTTTCACAACCAAATATATATATATTCCTGATACTACCACGACACCAAATTTTAACTGTTTGCCTAACCTAACCACGTGCCAATGGTTCGTGGGGCTAGCGCCAATGGATCGTGGGGATAGCGCCAATGGTTTGTGGGGCTAGCATCAATGGTTCGTGGGGCTAGCATCAATGGTTCGTGGGGCTAGCATCAATGGTTCGTGGGGCTAGCGCCAATGGTTTGTGGGGCTAGCGTCAATGGTTCGCAATTATTTCCAATTTCTAGATCCTGATACTAACACGACACCAAATTTTAACTCTGTTTCCTAACCTAACAGAACTAACCTATCCACGCACCAATGGTTCGTGGGGCTAGCTATTCTCCGTCGGAGAATTAATTTTCAACAAACAACATGAATTTCAGCTATGAAACATTCCCACATCACACAAAACACCTTCCCGATGTTCGACAATGCTACAGGAACTTATTACGGTAAGTAGTTTCTTCAGTAAAAATAAATAAATGTGTCCGAAGGATAGTAAACTAACCGACTCTAGTTTACGTCCTTTTCCTAAGGAATACATGTCATATCGTTGGAAAGGTTATTTTATAAGGAATTCAACAAAGTAAATCCCAAGACGAGGAAAAATTTCCTGGGGGAGAAAATCGAGAAAAACCGATGTTGTCCGGATATGCATGATTGAACGTACTGAGGACATTTTTCGATGAGGAAGCACATATTTAGGGGTGAAATGAGTGCTAATGGAACCTAACCTAACAGGCCTAACCTAACCTCGTAGGCATACCTCGTTCCCGTGAATGGTTAGTGACACAAAGTGTAAAAAGAAAAACTTACTTACCCTACGGATGCCGGAGCGCCGGCTGTCTGCTAGCACGGTTTTGTAAACAGGCAAGAAAAAGTGCGCAAGAAAGACGTAAACGGGCAAGAAGGAGTGCGCAAGAAAGACGTAAACGGGCAAGAAGGACGTAAACTAGAGTCTAGCCCATTTAACTCGTTTATTTTGAAATAAAATTCATATCTACTTACCTCATATGCATAGCGGAACATTTTTCAACTTGGGATTACTTTTTTTTTCAATGAAAAAAGCGTTATTTTTAACATTATAAGTATTTATTGGTCGTTGCTAATTGGCGGCCAAATTTTGACTCACGTCGTCTATCGTCAGCTGATATGCAGCGTTTTCAAACTTATGATTATGCCACACAAACTATTCACAAAAGGATTTTAAGCGAAAATTGATCCACAAACCATTTACGGAAGGTTAGGTTAGGCAAGCAGAAAATTGAATTGGAAAAAAAAAACGCTCACACGTCATCTTGTAAAACTACCGCGTGGTTGTTACACTAACACTTATTAACCGAAAAATGATTGTTTTTAATCCACAAACCATTCACGGAAGGTTAGGTTAGGTTTAGTTAGGTTAGGCAAACAGAAAATTAAATTGGAAAATAAAATCCCGCTCACACGTCATTTTGTAAAACTACCGGGTGGTTGCTACACTGACAGGGGTTACATAATCTAACGCACGGAATATTTGATTCACATAGTCGACGGTAATGGTGGCACGAGCTGTCATACAATGGAGATGCATGAATGTCAAAAATTACCTTATTTACAGGCCGAATAACTTGCACAATTAAAAAAAAAACACTTTTCCCAGCTTCAGAAAGTCCACAAGAACTAAATTCCATGTGTTTCCGCTATATCTAATCGTTACCATGATGTTTTTTTGTGTCATTTATGAAGATTATGTTCTTTAAGAACGATTTGTGTTGTTTTTAGCTTTAGGAGATGTGTTATAGTGGAGTAATGAGAGTTTTTTTGATGGGACTGTTTATAATGTCATTTTCGTCGTTGCCATCTGCATGTGATATGAAGGAACATGTTGTTACGTTATTTGTGTTCTGTAACTTGGAGCCGTGTTGGAAATATCTGAGATTGAAGGTTGGTAATCCTGGTGTTACGTCAGGCCGTGCGAGATTACTGCAGACGATGTTTCGGTCCATGTCACATGGTACTGGGATTGTGTTTGCAAGGTGGGCGTGCGTTTTTAGTGTGGTAAGTGCTATTCATTGAAAATTCATATTGGGGAGTGTATCAACATTTTCAGTATCGCGGCATTCTTCTTTCTGGGAGCCGGAGGTGTATATCCGTGAGTTGCAGGAGGATGGTTTAGTTACCGGAAAAAAGAAATGTGTCAAATGCAGTGGACGATATCGCAGGATTGTGTGGATGAAGTTAAAAATACGGCAGCGAGCAGAGTGTGGCCAATTTATTTCATATTTCGCAGTCAATAATTTAGGCCTCGTAATCACGAATGTGCAGTTAAAATTTGGCACTGACATCATGCACGGGTAGTCCCACAAACCATTCATGGATATCCCCACAAACCATTCATGGATATCCCCACAAACCATTCACGGATATCCCCACGAACCATTCACGGCAAGGTTAGGTTAGGCAAACATAGTTAAAAATTGGGGTCGGAGTAATGTCAGGATATGCCAGGAGTGTTAGTTTTGCTGCTGTTTGGAAATTTTTTACGGGAAAAATGAGCGATAGTAGTCTGGAATAGGAGTTTCTTGTGCTTACACGGGTCACACATTGCGATCAAATATTTGTGATTTCCTAACGCTGGAACCTCTCTTATATTATGTAAAACATTGAAATCTGTCGATTAAAAGAAAAATTGACTTAATTCTCAAGGGGGTACAGTGGGTCGACGGCCCCTTTAGTTCATTAATAAAATATCCATAAATGCTTCCAACACCTGATTACAGTGACTTAAAAAAGTATTGAACTCAACTCAGGCCTCACAAGAAAACATGTACCTGTACAACAAGCAGAAAAGGAACTAAGATGGTTTGATTGATTTGGTGTTTTAAATCCACTTTATCCACAGTAAGGCTAATTGGGACTGGACCTACAGTTTAAAGTGGGATCCAAACCACTATGTGCCTGCACCGGGTATCAAACCTGGAACGCTTTGGTTACAAGGCTACCACTGCACCATCCGGGAGGCCCTAGGAACGAAGATGGACGTACATGTGCACAGACGTTTAGTGCAAACAATTGAGGTAACAGAAATTAAACTCCTTTAGTAGTTGACAGAAGGCGAACAAAAGACAAGATGTGTAATTGGAGATTAAAAAAGTATTCAACTGTAATATTTGCAGCGTACAATATCAGGTGTGTGTGTCATCCTTCATACCTGCTCAGGCCCCATTTCCTCTCTGATTTCCTGCAACCACTGTGGAACTTATTTCACCAAGGTAACTGTTGTTGTTGGGTAATCTGCTCCCATTCGTCAAACAAAATGTTCTTGAGGTCACTTTTGTTAAAAATGTGGTGTTTTGGGTTTCGTTCTTTGAAAATATATCAGACATTATCAATAGTGTTAAAGTCTTGCAATTGGGGAGCGGTTGCATCCAGTGAGGAGTGTTGTACAATAGCCAGAACTTGGTGTTGATGGCTGAATATTTCGAGTCATTGTCCTGGGTGAAGATGTAGTCACAAGTAAGCCCCATAATGTTCACCGAGTTGGATAGGTGCACCTTCAAAATGTTGATGTAACGTGTGTGGTCCATTGTACCATCAATGAAACACAAATCCCCAACACCATTGGCACTCATAGAGCCCCATACCATTTCCGATCCCCCACCGTATTTTGTTGTAGTTGTGAGATTTTTCTCATCTAGTTCACAGTTCTTTTATCACTATGCAATCACGCACCCATCAGATGCCCATGGGCCCATTTGTAATCCTTTCTTGTAGTGTAATGTAATTGTAATGTTTTGTGAGTTTTGTGACATAAGAATTCAGAAATAAACAGTAATTTGTAAGTGCTCTGCTCTTAGAGAAGTAAAGTTGTTTCCATTAGCGATCTGATGAACCATGCCATAATGCAAATGTGTTTTTAGTGAAGATGTACAAAAACTGTTTCCCGGCTTTAGACCTTGGAGGAATAACTCCAAGGCAGATTGTCTTATCGTCCACCAGGCACATTCGTTTCAGGTGCTAATAAAGGTATTTCAGTATAGTCTAAATATATTGATATTCATTGTCTGGCTAACTAACTCATTGTCATTAAGGGCTGGGTTTTCAATGACCTGGTAATCTTTGTTAACTATCTGCCAGTTGGAGATACCACCCAGTCTTACCAGCACCAGGTTTTTCAATGCGAAAGTAACTGCCAGTTAACTAATCCATAGAGCGTTGTGATTCGTTGTCCAAAACATTGGGTTGGCAATGCTGTAGCATGGAAATACAGGAAATCGATCTGCACACCATCTGTTAGTATAGTTTCAAACCTTGTCGACTGGCACACAGCCTGGCGTTTAAATATAGAACTACAAGGACACCCCGCGCTCGAAAGCACGTTATTGTATTGGAAACTATTAGATCAATGGCTGCGTATCCATTCTGTATGCTTACGAAATAAATTAATGAAAGCAAGCAGTACAGATTTGGCTTTCTTGTAATAAAGGTCGATTCCATGTGGGTCAAATGCTGTTATGAGGCGCAAGCATAGATACTTTCTTGAAGAAGCGTGAAGAACTCGAAAGTCGAAACATTAACACCTGTCTGTTGATGTAAACACTATTAATGTGTAAATATTGTACATTTGACTGCATGCTTTGTACCTCTCTATGCATGTTTGTTGAGCGAAAAAAAGAACATGTTAATACTTAATAGTAAGCATGCTTTGTAGGTCAGGTCAAGTTCTAAAAATATGAAGGTATGAGTAAAAATAATTTAAAAATATACAGTAAGATCATTCAACAAAGCATGAATTGAAGGCAATACACACAATAAGTAATTGACAAAAAAAAAAAAAAAAAAGATCCGTGACCAGGGCTCGAACTTGTATTACAAAACACAACATGCTCCGGAAGGTGGTCCCACTAGCCACTGCACCAAATTACCGTTTGGAGTTGGTCCTGCCTAGTAGACTGGATATCCTGGTCATAAATTCTCCCAACACAACCTCGCCAAGCGAATTTTAGCAACTACGTTGCTTAATTTCCATATTTGCATGGACATTGATAATCTCTGCCAAACAAAGCAAGTCTTCTTCTGTACCAATTTAACATTTTTATGAATCATATCTTGTTTAATCTGACAGTGAAGTTGCAAGTGTGGAACTTTGATAGCTGCAAGAGGCAGCCATGTTGCTTCGTAACTTCCAGTTAACTGCAAAAAGAAGTAGCAGTAAAGATAATTGCCACCAGAGTTCCAGTTACGAGCTTACCGTACATTGAAAAACCGAAATTTCCACAAACTTCCAGTTACATGCTAACATGAATCTTAACTGAACATTGAAAATCCGGCCCTAAGGAACCCAAAGGTTCATCACCGGAGCAACACAAGTATTCCATTTTATCCTATCTTGGGAAAGTACAATCCAATCTTAATTATCTTTACCAATCTTTTTAAATTCTATTCTAATATATTATACATATATATTAGGGTTGAACCAATACTGATGCAGATACTCTTACAGATTCCCACATTGCAAAGATTAAAATTTGTTCAAAGTATTGATCAATATTGGTGTGTAAATATTTTTCTTCACTTAACTGCCTCAATTTACCAAGAAATTTGCTTTAGAATATTCAAAAATTACATCAGAATATTAAAATGGATATCATGAAATTGCAAAATATAGTTTTTCGTTCAAAATTAATAGAGTTTGAATTTTGCATAATTTTCAGGATAACTACGCTCCATAAAAGACCAAAATTCTGAAAAAGTATAAATTCCAACTGATACTTTCCGATATTGATACCACTAGTATTGGCCGTATCAGCATCTGAATCGGCTCAGCCCTAATATATATATATATTACTATATATATATATATATATATATATATATATATATATATATATATATATATATATATATTACTATATAAAAAGTAAAAGTAAAGTGTTCCCCTGTGTATAGCACCACACCATGAAGGCGTATAGGGGGTGTGGGAGTAACGCCCCACACTTTCTTGATCCGGTCGTGAGTGGGGGTGATGTGATCAGCATCATGCCCCTGACTGCCTTTACCCCCCAGGTACCCATGTTATTCGACGCTGGGTGGGTGCCAGAGCCGCTTCCATCGTTAGAAAAGTTCCCAGATTTGAACCGGCCGGGGATCGAACCCGGGACCTTTAGCATGGTAGTCAGACGCGTTACCGACTGAGCCACCGTGGCCATATTACTATATAATGAGACCTATTATTGGTTATACTGGAATTATGTAAAAATATTTTACAGGGGGGTGAGATCTACAAGCTCACCAAAAGACTAGTAAACACACTTCCGCAAAACCTTTTGTGAAAGTTAAAAGTGTCTTCTTTTTAAAAGTTTGTTATCTGGTAACCCTACTCTGGGAACCTCTAATCTCCAAACAGATGTAAACCAGGTTGACGCTTGGCATTGCAATTCTACCCAAAATAATAGTGTGCTGTTAGCTCTTAAAGCTTTGAATCGTTTCCACAACTCACCTGGTCGATAGCCTGAGAGAATCTTTTCATTATTTGTTGCCAGTGCATGTCCATGCATCCTGCCAGGTTAACTGATGATAATGTTTAATTTTTATACACTGATTAAAAGAGACATTGTAGTCATATTTTATTTACAACATTCAACCTAACCAATCTCATCAACTATGTTATTATTTTTGTCATTATGTTCTATAAATTCATTCCAATGTAAAATGGCTAACGCTGTATTTGGAATCTTCTATTATATAAATAAATAAATAACATTGGGTTGTCTCTCTGGTAAGAAATGAGTACTTGTTTTTCACAGCATAATTTGTTTAGTTTAAATATCAGACAAAATTCTTCCTCATTTAGTTATATGTTAAATTTAAGATTTTTGCCACAATAAGTTACATATACTCACACTTATTTTTATTGCTTTGTCAGAATTAATAAAATTGCCTTAAAGTAAGGATACATTCTTGTGCTGTTGCTATTCATGCATGTTTAATGTTGTTGGTATTGAAAATGTTGTCTTGTGCTCATTGCAATAGTGTGATATTTTGTAAATTATCTTATTTATTTTTATACAGGTTGATAAGATTATAGACCAGTTGATGCAGAATGTAAATACCTATGACCTGGTATCATTGAGGGATTTGTGGGCTCATCTTGACCAAAAAGTATTTTCCAAGTTGGAGCACAATTTTGCACCAGGTAATTTATAGAAAAAAATGTAAGGGGCAGAGGGAGAAAGATCAAAGAAGACAGAAAGGAAAGAGAAGAGAACATGTTTCTGTATCTCTTTCTCCTTTTTTCTCACTGGCAGAAAGAGAGTAAGAATTCTCTCTGTCTTTCCCTCTCATTCTCTGTGGGGGACTTCAGTAGGACATATGACAAGCAACATGTGACAGTGGGTGTTCACACTGAGGTGACAAGTAACATAGGCTCCTTCTATAAGCAAGCATTCACTTCACGTACGTGAACAACAGACCAAGGTGACATGGTGCATGCCATCGAGAAAACAGCCCAGTCTGAGCGACACACAAGCAACAAGACCTAATCGTTGACTTCCCCCTGCTACAGAGCAACCTTGGCAAGAGCATTTACAAACATATATAAATGCATAAACTTTTATACAAAGCATTTTCCATTTTACAGCTGTGTGTGCGTTAAAAGCCACACGGCAGGTTCGATTCTCAGTGGATGCACATAGTTGTATCAAATCCCACATTTAAACTGTAGGTCCAGTACTGCTTAACCTATCTGTGCATAAAGTAAACTTACACTAAAAACTCAAACTCAAAAACACTAAAAACTCAAACTCAAAAATCATCTTAGCTCTACTTCGAAAGGGTTTGTCACTAGAGTTGAAGAGCGATATGAAAGCGGCTGACCTTGACAACTCCGCGCAGAGAGAGCATTTCCAACTCACCGTTCCGGGTTCTCGTCAGCTCTTACAAAATAAAAAACAACGGCGTACATTCGAATAATTGTAAATTGCCGCTGCACGGCTATTATTGCAACAATCTATACCAATCCTGCACAAGTATTACCAGAAAGCTTTAGACAATCGTATTGTGCTTTCAATTAAATGTGTAGAATCTTGAGAGTAAGTGAAAATATGAAAATATTTTATTGACCATTATTGTATAGAGAAAAAAGTTATCTTGTGAGCAGATTTTTATTATATGAGATTTGAAATAACTTCCAGTGAGAAAGTTACACAAAAAACCTCCAAATTTTAAGTTCGTATAATATTTACAGCGATATGTTATTTGGTTTCTGAGAAAACGAGAGAAGAACTTGATCCATTCTTTTGCGGCGTGGCAAATGCAACTTCATTCGCCGCAGATACCATGCGCCAGTCTTGTGGGACTCACAATAACAAAACAACTGCCTGGCATGCATAATATGAACAATTCTGTGCATGGTTGTGAAGAAGATCACTCTCGCAGCTACATCATCACCTCTCTCCATTAAAAATTTCCTCCCATCGTTGCCTTTCGAATATCTGAACCCATGTTCTTCAAAATTTTTAACAATGACCACGTACTGAGTGCAAACCCGATAGCTTCCTTCAATGTAGCCCTGAGTTTCACTGCAGTAGGAAATTCGCCATGTGCGTACATATCAAATATAATATTACGCAATACCCCTTTATCAAAATTGTCCAAGTGTGTAACATTTTTCCGCCGATTGGGACGTTTGACAGGCGAGCGAAAAAGAACCGAGAATGTATCAACGATCGAGGACCTGGCTTCCTTCGCAATTGTCTGAACTGTACGTACACCTATCCCACATGCAGCCGCTGTACGCTCCTGACATTTGGCAACACTGCTCCCTGGAGAACACGAGGCACTGTCTGCATTGCGAGATTCATTTTGGAAGAACTGATACAATTTGTACACCATATCTCGTGCTTGTTTGTGTAGCACACTATGCTTAGGTGTTCCTGTAGCCATCTTGCACACGTGGGTTGACAATTTTTTGTGATCACACTGAAGAAACACGAACAGTCACAATGGAAACCAAACCAATTCTTACCGCTCGAAAAACAAAAGAACGACAAGGTGCGTTTTCCACGGCAGTCTGTACCTCCTCCTTTTGCTACTGCGCATGAAGGCTTGTTCAAGGTTAGCTGCTTTCACATAGCTCTTCGACTCTAGTAGTAATTACCATAAAAATTCAGAAACACAAAAAAGGAAACAGTAATGAACAATTGAATGCATATGAGGAGATTAATAATCTGAAACCCATCCATCCAGATCCTTTTTCTTGTATGGATATGTTCACTGGATACCAATAACATATATCTATGCTGATTACCAATATTCTACCAATCTGATATAAACTTCTGAATGGTGTTGAATAACACGAATGGTTCATCCTCCTCCTTAATAAATGTATGTTACAAGATGACATCAATACAAAATCTGAATATTTAGACTTTTATTTTTTGAAAAGTACGTAATAAAAATTGATAACAAAATGGTGGAATATTGCCGAGTACTGATTTATCTGTCCTATCACCACTATGAATATTTACCCATTAAAAGTTAGGCAGTGTTGTGTACAGAACACATCTAAGCATGAAGTGACATCTGTCCGTCAATTAAGACATTGATGTTGGAGTCAGTGTGTGTGGCTTTTTCCTTTGATCGTAAAAAAAGAAGAAAAAAACTATTTTCCGAATTTCTCTGAACAAAATCATTATCCCTGTCTTCAGGTTTAATTTTGCAATCATCATTAGGGACCATATAGAGGAACATACATTAAAAATGATTGATTTCTAGACTGCTTGTAAGGTGAGGTTCAAATTACACTGCTTGCCACAGGCATATATAAATGTTTTATTATGATTTTATTTTTGTTAATATGTATATTAATTATTAATATCTAATACATACATGTGTTCTTTCACAGCTGTTAAGAAGTTAGAAAATGCTGTATTGAAGATGTATCTCGTGAACTGTGTTCTTAATAATAAGCACGACAAAATGGTCGATTTCTTCACTAAGATGACCCCAGAGTTGCAGAACCAAGCAGAGTGGAAAGAATGGTTCAGTAAGTATATGTACCTAATTGTTTAAGAAGCTTCTCTTTCGAAAACTGTTTAGAAAAATGGCATAATTTTTGTAAGGTGTAAACTTTGGTCTTCAGCTAAGGGATGGATGCAGGTTCGAGTCTCCTGGGGGAAGCGTAAAACTTTTCCTGAGATTAAGAAGTTAGAAAATGCTGTATTGAAGATGTATCTCGTGAACTGTGTTCTTAATAATAAGCACGACAAAATGGTCGATTTCTTCACTAAGATGACCCCGGAGTTGCAGAACCAAGCAGAGTGGAAAGAATGGTTCAGTAAGTATATGTACCTAATTGTTTAAGAAGCTTCTCTTTCGAAAACTGTTTAGAAAAATGGCATAATTTTTGTAAGGTGTAAACTTTGGTCTTCAGCTAAGGGATGGATGCAGGTTCGAGTCTCCTGGGGGAAGCGTAAAACTTTTCCTGAGATTTCGGTCTGCGTGTGGGACTAATGTCCATCCACCATCCGGAAGAAATTGGGGAGCTACGAATGATTAATGTAACACAGTCATAGAGAATCTACAACAATGACTGAGGGTTCATCATGCTGTTTGGATGATCTCCCATCTTGGCAGGTGTTAGTGGGCCAGCAGTCGGTAGATAGGCATTGGCCCTCACAAACTGTTACGTCACAGGTTAATTAGTATACTGTTGAAATTCTAAATTCATCTTTTTTAATTTAGATTTTTTGTACTCCTTCGGAATAACAGTCATTAAAGTAAAATTTTATGAAAACATCAATTACTAATGTTTGTATTCGGTAGTTCCATACTCAGGATATCTACTAACTGAAAATCCCTTGAAACTTGGGAATTATTAACATTGTGGATATTTGAAAATTCTGTGTGAATATTCTTCAATAATGTGTGCACTAGAACTAATGAACAATTTTTATATTTCATCGTGCCATAGAACACAATGAAATACAAAATTTCGCAAATACAGTGTGTCCGGCTTTAAAGTATAATAAAATAAAAATTAATAACTTTTAAGTTTATGAAGATATTTCTGTGCAGTTTTCTTCCATCCATAGAGTAACTCAAAAAGTTTATTTTACATACCTAATACACCTCGATGTGTGCCCCAGTAGTTACACTACAGATGTCCAACCTATATTCAAGCTCTTCGCACGTGTTGTACAGCATTTCTGGCTTCACATTCCGGATGTGACGTCATTAGGTCAGGAAGATTATGAACTCGTGTTTTGTACACTGGAGACTACTATGGACATTATTGGGCTTGATTTTTTCTGTGGGTTTTGATCCCATGGAACTGAATGTGGCAAAATAAGCACTATATCCTCCCAGTAATCTGTATACTATTACTATTGGTAATACCTTGTATAGTGATGTATCAGTTTATTGTTAAATTACCTACTTTTTTACTGATCCAATATATTGATAAATTACCTTTAATGTAGTGCAAATTGTCCCATTTTTTTTATGGATATAACTAACTTATCTCTGTAGCCTTCTTAAACCCAAAGGTTTATGACTGCAGCAACACAAGCCTTCCATGTGTCCCTATCATGGGCAAGATCAATCCAATCTTTACCATCCTTACCGATTTCCTTTAGGTCCATCTTAACATTATCCCTCCATCTTCACTTTAACCTTCCTACAGGTCTCTTACCATCAGGTTTCCCAACAAGAATCCTGTAAATTCTTCTATCCTCTCTCATTCATGCCACATGGCTTGCCCATCTAAGATTGTCTTTTTGATTTAATTATTCTAATATCTGGACATGAATACTAATTATGCAGTTTTAAATTAGGTACCCTTCTCCACTCGCCTGTCTCCTCATTCCTTTTAGGTCTAAATATTTATCTAATGATTTTATTTTCAAATACTCTTAATTTATGTTCCTCTTTTAATGCAATGGACCAAGTTTCACATCCATATAATACTACATGAAAAATTACTGTTTTGTATATTTTAACTTTTAATTTCGTAGATATTACATGAGAAGATAAAAGTTTATGAATAGAAAAGTAACATGCATTTCCTGAATTAAGTCTGCTTTTTATATAATTTTTAATATAATTTTCATTTGTTAGTAAATGTAGAATTCATATATAAAGTAGGCCTAAATGTATAAATACTTAGCTGCTTTCTTAAAGAAAAATCTCTTACAGTCACCTGGTTACATAAGGAGGTTAATGAATCATTTATTCAGTAAAATATCAGTGTTGGTACTATATTAGAATGCATAAACATTTTATATCAGCCCCAGTAAAGTGTTTATAATTTGACAATCAGAATGTTTCATTTACACATAGTTTGTTAAGTGTGTGTGTGTCTGTGTGTGCTTGTAATATGCAGTAACATATGATTCGTATGTGCTCATTTATGTAATACAAGGTTGAAATATATTATGAAATTCAATGCAAATTTTCGAACAAGTTTAGTGAACATAAAACATGGTTAGTCAGGTTACATAATATAAATATGTACAATTGTGCGTGATACTTTTTTTTAAAATTTATATTTTAAATCTTTTGTAAATTCGTGTTATGTAATATATTATTGAAACTTATATCCTGTTTTTGCCTTCAGTGCTACCGTATATTAAAAACCCTGAAGAAAATCCTTCTTTCGCTGTTCATTTCACTCGGCAGTGGCAGGATACAATGTTGGCTTCACTACATAACTTTTTATCCATTATATTCCAGGTTAGTTGTTCTTCTTTACACAGTTCTTTTTGCCATCATAACTTTTAATTGTTAGATTAAGGAATTGCAGGATGGTACAGAAATAATAGGACAAAAGAATGATGTGTAATATTTGGTTGTCCCATTACTTTTGTGGCACCCTGTATATTAGCATATTAAATATATTAATATATGTTTAGTATAGTAGGGATGTAAATATTAATCTGAAGTACATAAATATGGATGTACTTGTAAAATTGCAATAATTTTACTTAGCTAATATTGTCTATAAATAGCATATTGCAAAACTATACCACTTTGAAATTTTTAATGAACATTGAAGGTATAATTCATGTATGGGTACTTTGTTTTAGAAATATCAAAATATGCATTTTCTTGTTCTAAGACAAAACTTATGGCATTCACCTGGTAACAAATGTTAGTTAATGATCAAAATGAATCATTCTAGTACTTCATGCTGTATTGTAATTTTTTTGTCAGATCGATAGAATATTGGTTCTTGGCGATGAGAAATTTAATGTCAGTATTTTGTTGACATTGGCAAGAAATGCTCATCAGTCAATCTCTAATATATAACAATGGCATTTGATGAATTTTTATGACAACTTTTTTTTAATTCCAGCATTCCGCATAAATAAGTGTTTTTCAGGTGACCAATCTGAGAAAACTTAAAATGCCAAAACATGTAAAATTGGGGAAAATTTCATAACATTTTGCTATGTTTGGATGATCAACATTGAATGTACAATATGGGAAAATGCAAAATCTGTAAATTTCAAGTTGTTGATCCACTGTTGTTAAATAACTCTTGAAATTTTAATTTTTATAATAAGGTAAAACTCTTATTACAGCAATTATTTTTTTGTTCTGTCATATAAGGATTGAAGGAAGTTATGTCTAATTTTGAATACATATTTATGGATATGTGAGATAAAATTGTTCCAAATTTACATTTCGTTGTTGCTTTGTATCTGTCTATATGTTGCGTCTGTATTCATATGTCGGGTCCTCTACGAAAGGTACGCCATTTTCCTGTTCAGTGTTTACAAGGTGGATAGGCTATCTGTGCCCATGGTACATCCATGTCCTATCATTATGTGTTTGTAATTTTCATGTCCTTTCTCCCGAAGCAACTGTTCATACATCATCCCATTTTTTTCTTTTGTTGTTTATACAGGGTGGCATGGAGCTGACTGACACATTTAAAATAGTCGTAGATAATATATTTTTTGAAAACTACATCAGCAGATGACCTTCGTTTACATCAATGCTGTTGTAAGCATGTCTGGAAGTTGACGTACACATGCCTCCTTAGGCCATCAATAGCTGTAGCTTCGTCAACAATGGCTTGTTTTGGTTTTTAATGATCACGATACGTTTCTTCAAATTCCTTCAACCAAATCAATATGATATTCCGAGATGGTACGTGTCCATGTCAACCAATATTGAACTGTGTTCTGAAGAGACACTGCACTTATGTCACAGACTTCATTTCATAATAACACAGGTAACACATTACATTTTCCAGTGCTCCATTGCAACTGACTACATGGAATGGCATCCTCTTCTCTACTGTTCACCTTCTCGCCAACCACGACAAACTGTGTCAGTTGGCTTTGCACCACCCTGTACATGTGTATGTGATTTTTATTTACTTATGATATATTTGAATTATAGAATAATATGAGAGTTGTATGTTTTTTCAGAAATGTAGTGCATGCTTTTCAAATGCTCAGACATTTACAAAGAAAGAACATGTAGGGGAGAACCATTTACCACAGAGAGAGAGAGTTGATGCAGGTCCTTTTTGGGGAGTAAGACTCAAGCTCTCCTTAGAAGTAAAAATTTGAAATTTTTCCCTTCCAACAAGCATAATCGGAATTGGAAGGAAAAAAATTTAACCAAACTTTTCCTTTGGTGGATCACTTTAATAATCTTTACCTTAAAATTACTTGACTAAAAAAGGCCGGATTGACTACTGCATTTATCTTCATTTTTTTTTCATGTAAATATAATCAGCTTCTCTAAGGTATTATACATTTCTTGTCCAGTTGTAGGTTTATCATTATTTAACTTTACTATTTATTTAATGATAAATATAGTCATTTAACAGATGGAGTATTTTATATCATTACTTGATTTTACTATTTAATTGATTTTCATTATAAATTACTACTGAGCCCTTACTTTCTTTGTTATTATGAGCATTATGTATGAACGATTAGGTAGTCCTAGTATATTAATTAATAGGGGAATAAGCATATCAATTAATAAATGACCCATATATTTGTGTATTTAATGCATGCACCATTTTGAATTTTGAAAATACATTGATGCCATTATTTTGCAGTGCATGCCCCAGCCTACTTTATCAAGTTTCGAGGAAGATGCAGCAAAAATTAAGCGCCTGCAGGAGGAAAACGATAGCCTTCGCATTAGGTTGTCTGTACTTTTGGAAAACCCTCGATCTACAACTGTAAATGAAGTCACGGCACCCAGTGTTGACCCACCTGCTGAATTAATGGACGATTTCTACATCATCGCACAGTGAGTATGGTTTCCTTTAGCTACTTATTGCTTATGTTCACACTAGGTCTGATTCGATAAAGATTTACCCAAATTGATACCAACACCTTTACTGATTTCCTCCGATACCAATATCTATGCATGAAAATTGTAACAGTTAAAAGTTGTTAATAATATGGATTAATATTAATTGGCGAGTATTATGTTCACATTATAAGCATTAATGTACCTGAATTTTGGTTATTCAAAAATTTTGCTTAACTTTCAGGGTAATTAGACTCCACAAAAGTGTAGTGTAGAATTTATGTGGACACCGCAGATGATCAGAACACATGGAAGAATATCTGCTGGTATCCCTATATAAAATCCAAATGATACTTTTCGATACCAATACTACTGGTATCGGCTGATACTGATACATCGACATCAATATCGGCTCAGCTCTAGTTCAAACTAATTAATATGCAGTAAAAAAAAACTCTTTTTGTCCCGCACCGTGGCTGTGTGGTCAAAGGCATAAGCTTTGCTCCAACTATGCGTTGCATGCAGGTTCGAGTCTCCTGGGGGAAGCATCACAACCAGAGGTGTTCATTTTGAGTCAACCTCCCCTCACCCTCAGAGATCGCAGTCGCCATCACCCTCCACTGCCCTCACCCTCCGAGATTGCAGTCACCCTCACCCTCCACTGCCCTCACCCTCAGAGATCGCAGTCGCCCTCACCCTCCACCACCCTCACCCTCCGAGATCGCAGTCGCCCTTGCCCTCCACCACCCTCACCTTCCGAGATCGCAGTTGCCTTCATCCTCCACCACCCTCACCTTCCGAGATCGCAGTTGCCTTCACCCTCCACCACCCTCACCCTCACAAGTCTTCCGGAGGGTGAACACCTCTGATCACAACTTTACAGAGATTTCGGCCAGTGTATAGGACAAGTGGCCAACCCACCATCACGAGGAAATTGGGGACCAGTGAATGAGTAGCATAACCCAGTCATAGAAAACTTACAGCAATGAATGGAGGTTTGTCATGCTGATCACACACACAACCCGTAACTGGTTGAATGATATCCCACCTCTAGTGGGTGTGAGGTCGGCAGTCGGTAGGTAGGCTTTGGCCCTCATGGGCTGTTGCACCACAGGTTTTTTAAAGAAACCTCTTTTGACAGTGTATGAAGTCAGTTGACGAGATTTTAAATACTTAAAAATGTAATAGAGAGCTACAAAGGATAATATAGATTGAAACCTCGATTTTACATTTCTCACGGGAACTAACATGAAATACGGGAAATTCCGGGAAATTTTACAAGGCTTTTACGCTATTGGGATATGAAGATTGAATGTATAATGTGGGAAATCAATGTAAAATTGGACTTGTACTTTGATATATTCACTGGCTGTGGTATAACACTGTGCCCATTAACTGTAGTACTGAATTTCATTTTTTAAATAATGTATAACTAAGATCTTGTGCAATCATGCTTGGAAGCATATCTGGAATTTACCTAACTAATATCCTGAGATAATCTTTTCATACTTCCAGGTAACTTGGGAGTGGAGGAAATAATATTTTGCTCTTGATGTTTGGCGACACTGTGAATATTTTTTTTCTCACATGTTACCAATATTCATTATGCAGGGTGATCCATTTGAGATGTCAGAAAAGTAAACCGTTATATACAAGAGGTTATATATCTCAGCAGTTTATTGTAATATAAGCAGAAAAAAAGTAAATTTCGAGTGAGTGGAGTTGTACAGACTTCAGGCATGTGATGGTGCTAGCCATGTATGGTAGATGAAGATGATGTTCATGCTGCAACAGTGTACTGTACAGTGTGCGAAATTTTTCAAGTGTTACATGCACGCTCGCACCACATGCACTGCTTGTGTTACAACAAACTGCTCAGAGATACATACATTAACCTACTGTATATAATGGTTTACTTTTCTGACACCTCAAATGGATCACTCTGTATATTTGTATAAGAAGTGATGATGCTATGTATATATATTTTTGCAAGAGGCTAATGCTAACTGAATATGTATTTTTGTTTCAGGGAAGCACCGGCAGCTGAAACACAGACGAAAACTTTGAAAAACCTTATTCGAAATATAGGAAGCAATATAGGAGGTGGGTTACCTGCGTCCCCTATTCTAAGTAGAAAAAACCAGCAGACAGGAGCAGGTACCGTGGCTTGAAGCTTTTTCAAAATTTGATTTCTTGAGAATGGTTCATTTTCTTTTGGCATGATGGAACGCTGTCTTGCTGTGGTTTGAAGTGAGTGTTTGCCAAAGCCACCATTTGCGCATGGATTGCATTCTTTTTTGTTTTATGTTTGTTTACTTTTTTGCTTCCTGATTAATAAGTGGTGATATTCACCTGAGCATGTTGATTTGTTTGCCTCAAAAGTGAAGTATTTGTGTTCAATTGTACCAGTGAACAACGCTGTTCGAAGTGAAAATTCCTAGGTGGGGGATACTTGGCCAAATTTGGGTGTAGAAGAGTGGGAGGTGTTTGTGTGATTCAACATGGAGACTACAAAGCAGGTGGGGAATGCTTATGCAAGGTACCCTATTTGGAGGCAGGATGCTTTGTGGATATTTTTTTTAAACTTGAGAGATGGTACCCTTCACTTACAAGGAGAGGACACAGCTTGGGAAATGTAGTTTGGGACGAGACTTTGTGCAGTGGTAGGTATTGATACACCAAGGTATTGGTGTGCACGAGCCAGCTATTTCTGAGAAAAAGCACTTAAAAGTTTTGAAGCTTTCCAATTGTTACTAAAGTGGTAAAGATATTGTCCTACTGCCAAGTGGACTGGTAACACGGTGGTAACATATGAGTTCGACGCTTCAAAGGTTCTGGGTTTGATTGCATCTACTTTTTTTTTTCGTTTTTAAAACTCGTAACAATATTGAATTTTATTTATTGCATAAATTTGTCTCTTTATTTGCTGTGCGAATTGTAAACAATATTTGTTTTCCATGTTTTGCGATATTATTTCTGTCGATCGTGTACAAAGTGTAAATAAAAACCTTGATTGCAAATAGGATTCTTGTGTTTTGTTTGTTGATAATTTTCTTGAAAAGAAAATATACACATTTCGCTATTCATAACAATTTGTCAATTGAAGGGCTCAGGTGTAAAACATGGTAACTGACATTTTGGTTATTTGTGAGTTACAAAGTAAAATGTACCATCCTTCAATTGGGAGTGAAATTGCCATGTCATACAATTTGCATTGGACTGAGTGAAGCCTTCTGAAATTCATAAACACAACACAAAAACAATTTATCCACAGCATAGCTTCTAATAACCTTTTTTCTTAATGAACTCAGAAATTACCAAAATGTCACTTACCATGTTTTACACCTGAGCCCTTCAATTATAGCACTTGGATAATTTCATGTGCAAATATTTGTAAAATGGTGAGAAAATTGGAAAACTTATTGTGAATAATCATTTGCAAAAAGAAATTAATGAAAAAAAAATATTGAAAAGGAGTGTTTCCCCCAAATATATTTAAATGAAACTTTATTTCAATAAATTATGAAATGAAATGTAATAAATAGTTGCACGAGTTAATTTAGAAAAAGTAGATGCAGTCCATCTGGAATTGAACCTAGAAACTTTGATGTGTGAAAGTCATACATTACCACCAGGCCACTTGGTAGTAGGACAATATCTGTACCTCTTGAGGAATGTTTGAAAGCATTGAAACTTTGATGCTCTTTTTCTTGGAATTAACTGGCTAGTGCGCTCTAGTACCTTGATGCTCTAGTACCTAAAGGTATCACTACACGAAGCTTCATCCCAAACTCCATTTCCCAAGCCATACAGTTTTTTTTTTTTTTTTCAAATTTACTGATTACTGTAGTGGATAAAAAATTGCCATGGATGAATTTTCAGTCACTCCAGTCGGTTTATTACTTATTTCTCTTGTAGTCTATGTTTATTACAGGCATAAAAACACAATTTTTCTTTGTGATGTTTCAGGAGAACACATGCTCCCTTCATCAGACATTTATTTTTATTTTGATTAAAGAGACAGTTATATCAATGTTTAAAAATTTTTAACCAAAAAGAATCAGTTATACAATGGATGTTGTCAATGTTTCATTTTTGTAATATATCAACTTAACTGTGAAACAAGCAGTCTGTTTTATTTTTATTTCAGATGAAAATTTTTATCACATTTTTAAAAACAAATTATGAATCCTAAATATCAACAGGCAATTCACAGAGTTTCTGGATGTTTTCAGTTACATTAAATTTTAAAGATGGTGCTTTTACTTGCTCTGAACGTTAACCACTTTTGAGCATTTCCTGCACACAATACTAATTTCCAGTAAAATACACAGTGTGGGCAATAATTATTAATTGTGAAGAAAAGTGAAATATTTGGAACTGTAGGTAGAATGCATGTTAATAATTCACTTTATAATGATCATGATGAAATGATTCTCTCGGGCTATCGACCAGGTGAGTTGAAGATGAGAGTGACGCTAGCTCTCGAAAGCTAGCATCACTCTCATCTTCAACTCCCTGGTCGATAGCCTGAGAGAATGTTTCCATCATTTGCCACCAGGAAAGCTTCAACACTTACTTATGATGATCATGTCTTCACAGCAGGATGCATTTTATGTTCATTGGTATATTGAACTCAAACACTTCCCACATCAGTATAATTGCTGTATGCAGAATGAAAATCACAAATTATATCTTTGTTGCTTCTGGATGCTTACAATCAAATGTGGAATGTTTTACTTAGTCATCAATCACACTGCAAGGTAGATTTAAAGTATTTTCAGTTATAGAGAGGTAGAGGAGAGGCGGACTAAAATAGTGAAAATAGTTGTAATGCTTAAAATGAAAATCACTGTTGCAAGAGTGGATAAAAGAATAGTTTGTATTTCACGCCACATGTCTTAACATTGTAAATTAAGTGGTAGAAAAGGCTACAAAGCCTTAACTTCGCCATGATAAACAAGTCATAATAAATAAATAAAATAAATTGAAGTCTCAAGTCTTTAGGTTGTTGAATTTTCTGGATTGAGTTCAGTCCTTGTGGTGTGATCAAGTTTTTATACCTTTTAACCAGTTTTATCCAAGTCTTTTGTGTTTTATTGTGACGTGTTTATCACATTTCGAGCTCTGAGGAAGTGCTGTAAATTTTGCTCACCATAGGAAGATAAAAATGTTGTGACCATGGTTTTAGTTAATCTGTGATGTTTTAAGCATTTTCATGCAGCACACTAATGATTAAGTTGAAACATCTTCACTTGTGCATACATTTGCTTTCAGATCTAATTTTTAAAGCACAGGATCCGGCATTATATATCTACCACTTTCAAAGGTTGGTATTCCCTATGGCCCCGCAGTAGGGATGAAACCCAGCATTCTAGGTAAGAGCAGAAGGGAAGCCATTTCTGTAGCAATGGAGCGTTGGACCCTTGAACACCCTGCTTTTGTGGTGGAGGCATATTTAAAAAGTAATGTATGATACATCATATGATACCTGCACAGCACTCACTGACTGCCTGCGATTTCTTTCTCTGGACGGTACCTCAAGAGCTGAGTTTTTGAACACGTATCCCTAACTTACAGACCCTGAAGGGAAGAAGTCCAGCCAATTCCACCCGCAATTCTGATGTCTATAATGGATAATTTTGTTCGTCGACTCCACGAGTGTAAAACAACGGATTGGTGGCTATCTACATACTGGAGATTTTAAAAAAATAAGACTAAGTGAATAGCATGGTGTTATTGTTATACAAATGGCATTATGTTATCTATCAATTACCACTATCCTGTTTTACATTAGCTGTATTCTGTTTGTAGGAATTATATTAAAATGGTAGATATGTATTGCTGGACCCTATACATGTACATAACGTTTTGCAGCAAATCACGCAAGTGCATTAAACATTATGCTTCAATTTAGCATTGAGTTATATCCTCTCATTAGGATGTGACTTTTTCATTGTTTCTAAATCTTGTCTGAAATTCAACACAATTTTCATACAATGTGTGCGTAAGTCAATCGATTATTTCTAAGTGCATGGCATGGGATAACATCTTGTCAAAATTAATTTCAATTGGTCTGTCTGTCTGATTGTGCAAATCTATGCTTAGTTATTAAATGGAGATCCAATATCTCAACAACTATAATATAGAATTGTGTATTGGTGGACATAAAGAAATATATCTTACAATCAATATATATATAAAAAAAAAGTAAGTGTTCCCCTGTGCATAGCACCACGCCATGAAGGCGTATAGAGGGTGTGGGGGTAACGCCCCACACTTTCTTGATCCGGTCATGAGTGGGGGTGATGTGATCAGCATCACGCCCCTGACCGCCTTTACCCCCCAGGTACCCATGTTATTCGACGCTGGGTGGGCGCCGGGGCCGCTTCCATCGTTAGAAAAGTTCCCGGATATGAACCGGCCGGGGATCGAACCCGGGACCTTGAGCATGGTAGTCAGACGCGTTACCGACTGAGCCACCGCGGCTCAGTGTAGGGTATTTTTTTAAAATAAATATATGCGTAAGAAGGAAGTCTCATCCTCCCTTTATGAAAATTTTGAGCACACTTCAAGCAGTCAAGCTTTATTGTCATCACTGCTTTAGGGAAAGAGGGCAGATTCACATGTGTATGTGATTTATTCAAATGTCAATGGTAAATCGCATTTGTGCATCCAGCACTGTAATCATGGCTTGAACTTGCTAATGATTGTTCAATTTTGGACTTACATGTTACATATAACCAAGTAAGAGATAAAATTGCTTTCCTTCTCTGCCAGATCTTTTATTTACTCATTTTCATGTTGCTACTCACATCTATCTTTCTTGAGATCTAAGTGCTACTATAAGAGGGAAATATAATTTTACCTTTGTTCATGAAATGTTATAACATGGACAGTTACCAAAAATATGCACTTATACTATCAACAGGTAAGTAGAAATTGATGTGATTATCACTTTTAGGCTTTAAAAAAGAGGATAACATGCACAGAGAGATGCAGGGGAGGGAGGGTGAGACTGTCAACATCGCTTTGAGGATGTCTCATCCTATTGTCAAGACAGGTGAAGGTGAAGATAGGCAAATACTAAAGAAAATGTAATTCCTTACATTATGTTTCGGCCTCCCTGATGGTACAGTGGTAGCATCGTCGCCTTGGAATCAAGGGGTCTCGGGTTTGATACCCAGTGGAGGCACATAGTGGTTCAGAGTCAACTTTAAACTGTATGTCAAGTCCCAATTAGCCTTACTGTATAAAGTGGACTTAAGACACCAACTCAGAAAAGGCTACAAAGTAAGCCTACAAACCTGACACAAAAATACAGAATGCTGTTTGAAATCTCAACAGATATTATGTAGATGACATACAGAATTCTGGAATATTATGTACAGTACAGAAAATATCTTTGGACAGACCAAACTTCCCATGAAAAGCAGATGTCATAATATAAAACAAAATGATGACAATAATTTACTACTAATAGCCATAACCAGAACTCAAATTCATTCATAACAATTTTAGCATTGTGCTATGTTACAATATATTTTATCTTGTTTTTTTTACTGATAAAACTTTCAAAGCATTATAAAACTGTAGCATGAAGCTTAATAAACTTGTGGGAGAATGTTTTTAAGTTGTCTTCACAGGTAAAAGATGCATTGTTAAATTTCCACGAAGAGTTTGCATTTTTTCTTTCTTTTTAAAAATATTTGCTCATGCATAAAGATTACCTATTTGCTAGATTTCAGTAGGTGTATTGTTTGGCTTTTCAAGGAAATGAAAGTATTTAAGGTTTAGGAGGAATAATTGTAAAAGCCGCTTCTTCTGGCCTGTTTTGCTACCTTTGATCTTCTTCAAGATAAATGCTCTATTATCCACGCATTAGAACTAATAATGGTAATGCAAACATTTACTGTAACATTTGTACGCATGCAGTGTTCATATTAAATTTAAATATTAACAGTGGTGGGAGGTGCATTCATTGCATCCGTTGCTGGGTTCACTTGTGAGAAGAAAGTTCATAGTATGTTTATGCATTTTGTACATTGCATAATGTTTTTAACATTTACACACCTGTTGGCTTCCTCTATGCTTAACTGTAATTCCAGATGTTTCTCTATCTGGGTACCATATGTTCATTATGGGTTGTTTATTATCATCACTGCTACTCTTCATTCAATAACAAATGAAACAAACAATAATGTTTTAAGTAGGGATGACGTGGTGTGAATGCTGATGTATTGGTTGTTTTTTTAAACTAATACTTTTACGGCAATACTTTCACAGAGACTAATTATTCTGGAAAATATGCAAAATTTAAAGTTTCATTTTATTTTCTACCAATATTGTGTGAAAAGGTGCATTTTGTATTACAAAACAGGTAGTTTAATATTCTGATGTAAATGTTGAATATTTTGAATCAAAACTCTGGTAAATTCATGCTTATAATCATAGTAGATTACGCACCCACTAATATTAATCAGTATTTTGAACAACTTTTAATTGATACAATTTTTAATCTCTGTGAATCTGTAAGAGTACATTGATATGGGTATTAGTTCAAAGAGGTATCGGCTCATTTCTAGTTCCAAGTAGCTATGTGTCATGGACACAAGTAAAGCTGAAATGTTGCTACATGAAATCATTCTGCATGTTTTGTTTGCACTAAATTAACAGTATTAGTTGATTAAACAAAATCCATTATTGAATGTTCTGTGTTCATCTTTTCTCTAATCATGCCAATTCGATTTTTTTTACTTGCCTTGAGATTCTTGCAATCAATTTCTGTTGATCATGTCTTCCTTTTTAAATGTTAAATTTGTTCTTCATACATTAATTTTTGGAACACTTGACTTAGTATCTCAATTCTGAAAGTTGCAAGTTCAAATCCCGTGTACTTTTTTGTTTGTTTATTTATTTAACCTAACAAGCATCTATCAAGATTAGCCTAATGATGTAATGAAAATGCAGTAAAAGTCCTGGAATACTTTCAGCAACAAGCACTAGCACAAACCTTAAAACAACCAGATAATTCACAACAATGTGATAAATAATGCTCAAGTTTTCTTCAAGAGAAGCAGCCAGCCACAAACAAAGCAGAATATAGCTGAAAGCACTGTAGACCTGGTGGTAGGTCAGTGGTGTGTATTGTTAACTTATTCCTCCTCAACTTTAAATAGATGCCTGAAATGTTTGCCAGAATTATTTAAACCTTTTTTAAACTTAGTTTTTACAACATGATTTTGTCATTTTTATCTCCTTTTTTGTACAGTATTATGCCTAATTTTTTTTATATATAAAGGTACAACAAAGAAATTGTCCAGCAGTTCAAGCACAGATGATAAGAAAAGCAAGCAACGAACCTCAAGCTCTACAAGTTCTGGAAATATTCCACAGTCATCATACCTAGGGTAAGATTTTTTAAAAAAAATAATATATAAAATTTTGACTGACTAGCTGAAATATCCTTTTAAACTTCACTATAAGTTTTTATTTTTCTGTGTAATTGTTCTTACAATCCTGACTCTTCCACAATTGTTTTATAATTCTAATTTTGTATCGAAATCCCATAGCTTGACATTTTGAAAACTATTGCTTTCTGAAAAAGAAAGATGTAATTTGTGTCACCAAGAAGAGATGTTTTCAGCAATGAAAAGTACAATGCCGTCACTATTTATATTATGGATGTATGCTGCCATTGATAAACTGCTGATATAATTGCAAGTGTTCCTTGAATATGAATGATTCATTAAACCCCTTAATTTCTGCATGCAACGGAGTTCACTTTCAAACAAGAATTTCATATGTAGGCATTTACTGTTCAAAACCAGACCATATGAATTATATATTTTAAAAAATAATAACAAAAATGGCACAATTTTGTAGGCTATACACGTCGGATGTTATCGATGAAATCTTCTCTTTGAAATTTTTGAAACTAATTCATTGTCTCTGAGAACTAAAATCTCTACCTAAGTTAAAAGTTGAGGCTGTAAAGGGGCACTCAACACAGGATGACAAAGCATTATCCCGGATGTCGGTCCAGGGCCAGAGTCCCGTTGGTCTACAAAAAGCAGTTATCAATCAATTAAATACAGTGAAGTAAGATTGACTTTTGGGTGTGTTTCCAGAAGGTTGTCCAGGTGTAAGGGTTAATCCTTTCTGAAGACACCAAAGTGAAACCTCACTTTTACGTAGTGCACCCTGGACTGCATCTTGCATCTGGGCCTATGGCCAGTATAGTCCTCTATGGGACATAGGTGTGTGTTTGTGATTGTCTCTTCATCTATTTCATCTTTTCATCATTCATCCTCATCTTTGTAATTAGCCAAAAGTGGCATTGATTCATTCATTCAGAAGGTTGCCCCTCTCACTCCAACCCTTGATGACATTTTGTCCTTTCTCGTATATTAAGAACATCGTATATGTTTTTAAACATAATATTAATTTGTATTAGTCTTAACTATATCACACCAAGCACAAGTGTATACTTTGTGTATTTGTTTTCTATCTTTTTTTTTAGTGTAGACCAGCCTTTGTTCTCAATTTTTATTTGTTCTTTTTGTGTCTTCTTTATGTTTCTATCTTTCTTCTTTATTTGTTATTGTTAGAGGCATGGAAATTCCATTTTTGACGAAAACACGAAATATGAAATAACATGCTGTAATGTTCATTTTTTATGGTTCTGAAAGGTGTGAGGTGCATTTCCTACCCTGTTTTGTCACGAAATAAAGCGAAATGAACTGCAATATGCGCAATATACTCTTAAACATGAAATTTACCATTTATATACCGATTCAACACTTTCTGATGTCTGAAGTATCCTGTGAGTTATGCAATTCACGGAAAATTGATTAATTCTGATGTAAATATTTGAGAAGCAAAAATGGACCCCCTTACACAGGAATAAACTTAATGCTCTGGCAACTACATAAATGTGCTATTAGAAGGGATAAGTTTATTTTGTATAATAAGTGCAGTTTGTAAATCAAATTTAGGATTATATTCACAATTTTAAAACCAAAATTCATTTTATATAGCATTTTTGATGTGATTATTCACCGCTATAACACCAAAATTTTATTTTATTTGCTTTTGAACCTGAAATAGACTTCTGTTTTTGTACCGAAATTTTGCTTTTTTATTTATCAAAATTTGTACCAAAATTTTGCTTTTTTATTTACCAAAAATATGTGTCTCTAGTTATTGTACAAATATTTAGTATGTAGAATGTATTTAGTATGTGTATGTATCCATCGGGGTTAGATGGTGGAACAGCCAGCCGCAGGCTGAACCTCACCCTTTAATAAAGGAAAATTGAAATCAAAATTATTGCAGTTATACAGAAATGGTAGAATAGCAATGCTAAGTAACAGAATACAATGTAAGAAGCATATAATTCTTTCCCCTTCTCTGATGAAGAACCTAGGTGTGGTTTGAAACTTTGGAAATATTTCAATGGTATGTATCTAAACAATAGTCTTTTATATTGTGATGATGTTAACAACTAGAGTGCTTTAGTGAGTGAATTTCGCTCAAACGTCAAACAGTTCACACGGACGACGCTAGATAGTGTACGTAATTAAGAGCTTCGTCGCTTGAGTGAATAATGCTCGAACGAGCAAAATGTGTGGCATACACTCGAAGCTCAGTAGTACATGTATAACTGCCATTTAGTTGGCCGTCAAATATGGTTCGTGAAATTGAAACTTAAGTGAATATAGTCATTATTTTCATGTTAAAATGAAGTTTTGTCTATCTTACTAATACATGTACAATGATACATGATAAAAGAGTAAATACCTAAATAGTATAAAAAATTCACAACTTAACGTGAGTGAGTATAAATTCATCCAAACTACGTTTTGGAGGTCAATACTTCCTCCTTCTTCAGGTCCACATGAATATCTAGACACCAGTCATGGTGTCACGTAAAAAGTGTTTTATAGGGATATAGGTTGAAGGCTAGGGTAAAAAGCACTTATAAAAACCTTTGACTCTGACAAGGTAAAAGTTCCTGTGTTCCTAAAAAGCCCATATTACTGTGTTCCTAAAAAGCCCATATTAAAATACTAAAAGGTTTAAAAGCAGGTCCACTGCAGTGGCCCAGGAATCCCATCCAGCAGTGAGGCAAAGCGTGTGGGTAACGGTCTCCGTACACAGAGTTGAAGGTTAGCTCCCCTCCATGGAACTGATTCCCCTCGACTCTCGCTTCACCAATCCAATGAAAATTCACGTTCTTCTCCCGCAGCTCTCGAAACTTCGGCGGTGACATGAAAACCCAACACAGCTTAATCATTACCGGCTTTATCCCACTTTTTAAGAAAATGGACCCACCCCTCCTCTAAATTGCCGTCGTCTCTATTAAGTTTATTAACATTTCCGGTGCATATATGTGCAGCCTCATATACATTCCGGTCCAATTTATTACTACTTTTTTAATAACTTCCCTTTTTACGATTCTATATTTACTTTCAATTATGTGTTCCGAGAGACCGGTTTTAGGGATCCCTTCCCTAATATCTTTAACATGTTCCCCCATCGGATTCTCATGCTCCTTCCGGGTTGTCCAACATATTCCCTCCCGCATTCGCACACAATTCTGTAAACACCTTTCTGCCCTTCAAGGTCTCCTTTGCCCCCCCCCCCCTTCCCTTCTTATATTCCGTAAAATGCTTTTCAATATTACGGGGGGCTTTTGCTCCACATTTAACACCGTACCTTTTCATGGCTTTTTTTTTTTTTCTGAAATTCCTTTATGATAGGGAATACCGACAAAGCAAACTCCATTGTTCCGTCCCTCCTCTTTTTCAATTTCCCTATCAGCAATATTAGTTATTTCCTTCCTTACAACTCTCGGTGGCTCAGTCGGTAACGCGTCTGACTACCATGCTCAAGGTCCCGGGTTCGATCCCCGGCCGGTTCAAATCCGGGAACTTTTCTAACGGTGGAAGCGGCCCCGGCGCCCACCCAGCGTCGAATAACATGGGTACCTGGGGGAAACCCTGGGGGGTAAAGGCGGTCAGGGGCGTGATGCTGATCACATCACCCCCACTCACGACCGGATCAAGAAAGTGTGGGGCGTTACCCCCACACCCCCTATACGCCTTCATGGCGTGGTGCTATGCACAGGGGAACACTTTACTTTAGTTTTTTTACAACTCTCCCAGCTTTCCTAGCGATTCTATTCATCTCCAAGATTGAATATCCGTTCGTCAAGCCCACTCCCCTTATCCATGCTATTTCTTTCTCTTTCTCACTTTCGTTGTTACACAATCTTTCGGCTCTAATAAAGAAATTGAGTTAAAGGTTAGATTTGACTCTACATGAATGTTCAGATCTCCTGTTTATGTATCAATCACCTGCAAGGGGCTTATGAAATACACCCGTCATTATTCCGCAATCAGTTTTTGTTATGCTTAAGTCAAGAAAATTAATCTTCTTGTTGACTAGGTCTTCCCTTGTAAATTTTATCCTTTCCTCCCGCTTTCCCATTTCAATAAAAACAAGGTCTAGGTCTCTTTCCTAGGTCATCGACATACCTACCATAGTATTTTGAACTTCCCCCTACTTGGTCTAAGGCAGCTTTTTCAATGTAATGCATGAAGATATTAGCCACGAGGCCAGAGATCGGGTTGCCCATTGCCAACCCCTCTTTTTGTTTAAAGATCTTTTCGTTAATGTAAAAGTAGTTGAAACCTGTTGTGTGTGAGAAAAAACCATCTAGCGTATTCCTATGCCACTAACATTTCTACTCCTTCCTCCAACAACCACCTCTGAAGGCAGTCCGCCGCTTTGTCTCTTGGTACACTGGGATACAAATTTATTACGTCAAAACTACTGATATTATCGTCGTCCCCAATTTCCAACTCTTCAATGGACTTTTTGACTTCAACCGAATTCTTAACACTAAATTGGGTACTCCCACTAATTTTCTTCATTCTTTTTATCCTTAGCCAGTCCATAACCTGGGTGTTTGTAAGTAGGAATGATGGGTCTGATATTTGATAGTGAGTAATACGCACTTCATCATTATGTTAATGATACATGAGAATGAAATAGATGATTGTGGGATGAAACTGCCAGGGTAGATATCTTACATTTGATTATTGTCACATTAAAGTGATATTCCACTGTAAACGCTTGAGCGTGGGAGACTCAAACAAGTTCGAGCGAGCGAAAGTGGTCCCATGCAGTACTCTACTAGCATCATATGTCATGCAATTTTACCTTGTTTAAGAGTAAGTGTGTGTTCATTATTTTATTTCAGGAGCTCGAGTACCCAGTGGTCTTCCAAATCAGGGGAACATCTCTCTTCCAAAAGAACATCCCAGTCACCTCATTCTGGAGGTGGGTCCGCTGCTTCTGTAGAGAAGAGTTCTTCAAAGCGTGACCCTTCTGTCGAGGCAGAGAAAAGAACTCGTCCAGAAGTTACCAAGCTAGACATCTCAAGTGGAGCAAACATAGGGGAAAAGAGCTCATTCTTAATTTTAAGTCAGGTGGGCTATACTTTGATTTCAGTGAAGTATCAGTTACGTGGTTTTCTTTGTAGGAGCCTTTTTTTTTTTTTTTTTTTTTAAATATTTTGTCCTCTAATTTGGGATAAATCCCTAATTGTCCAGTCAGTGAAATCCATAAACAGATCTAATCCACAACAGATGAATTCTGGCAAATGCTTAGATCACACTAGGGGGGGCATTTTTGTCCAAAAGTCTTCATGCATCTCCCTCTTGCTTCCCCCACCACTCCATCTCTGTGCCTCTGACATGGCATTCTAGTCAGAAGGGCATCTGACTGTCACGTGGGAGACCAAGGTTCAATTTTTGATCGATCTAAGTTTGGAATTTTTCTGGCCTTGTCCCTGCATAAGTTTGCCCCCCCCCCCCAGCCTTAAATCAATGGGTACGTCGGTGCAACCCAGGGGGTTAAAGGTGGCCAGGGTGGGGTGCTGATAACATAATTTACAAAATGGCCAATACCGAGAATGTGTAGGGCCCTACCCCCACATCCCCTAAATGTTCCTTCATGCCATGGTGCCCTATGCCTGCGGAACTTTACCTTTTTTAGAAAGAGTGGTGAGGATGTAGAGGTCCCAAACTAGCGGGGAAGTTGAATTCGTGGAAGAATATTTGATCTAGTCATTCATAAACATGAGTGAAATGAAATTTTCAAATATGAGGCAACCGACGTACCGGAGAAGATGGTGATGGAGTACAGGGCATATTACTTAAATAAGGGGCTGCCCCATTGAAAATTGATATGCCTGGCAACCCTGTGCATGACAAAGTTGGCACAACTTAACATAATAATTGGTTGATTGATTTGCTTTATGTTACTTCGCTTCTTGTGTCACTTTTGACTAATTTGTGAAGATGGGAATGAGTTATGATATGATGAAATTGAGGAATGGTGAATGGACACTCACAAATATCCATGCCCAGGCCAGGATTCGAACCCGGAACCCCTGGCATCGTAGCGCGATGTGCTAACAACCACTCTTCCACGGGGGGCTGCAACTTAACTAACTTAATAACAACAGTCCAGTTTGAGTGAGAAGCAAGCAACGAGCAACTCTGTCTGAAAGGTTCCATAGGTAGAACAAAACAGTGCTGGAAGGAAAGCACAAGGTTGAGATGAACTTAAAGGAACTTGGCAAGGATAGTGGTATAGCTTAAGTCTTCATTGGAACGCCAGTTTGGTAACTTTGAACACAGCTCTAGAGGAAGCTGACAGGATGTGTATCTGGTTTTGAGCCAGCACCTGTTTTTCTGAGAAGCGCTGTTGTTTCTTTTACCTGCACTGTTTAGACATTCATTCATTCACTGCAACGTTATACTCCCAAGGTCTCCACATTGCATAAAAATTAGCACAACACAACATAGCAAGGATAACTCAACCTCAACCTCACATTCAGAAATATCTGAAGAAACTGAATTGGCAACATCTTATTACTCCATGTGGACTTGACAAGAGTTGTCAGTTCTTGGATGGATGCTATTGGTGGGAAAAGTTTGAGGAGGGATTTGCTGGGCTCCATGCAGACTTGACATATGGTTGTCAAGAGGGAAACTTATCTTTCGGTACTTTCTTTGAAATAAAGTTATGTTCCAATGATGACTGAAACTATAAAGGTTTGGTTTATATTGCCCAGGAGAGGGACAGATGGAAACCTTATGTTGCTAAAGCAATGAATCCCTGAATTAAGGAAAATCATGTCAGGCATAGGCATATGCATTAGGAGCCTGGGCATTTCCTAACATGTCCTCCAAAAATAAAAAAATAAAAAGTTGAAACTACAATTAAGGAATTTTCTCTCTCTCCCTTCCTCCCTCCCTCTGCAAAACGATGTAATAATGTTTACTATAATCAGTGACCACATAGTAAATTATACATTGCACAGAACTTCTCCACAAATCAACCTTCACTTATCTCTCTCCTGAACATGCCTCGATTGCTAATGTAACCTTCTTCAACTCGCAAGGCTTATTTTGTCTTTACACTTATACATAACAAAGAGATTACAGTAGCAGTCGAAACCACATCCACAAGAAAATAAATGCAAACCCATTTATGGAGTAGTTTTGTGCAATGTATATAGTGACAATAATAGTGGTTTAATAACGGCAAATAATAATTATGAGAAGTTCTTTTGTATGTGTATGAGAAGTTTTAATGAGAAGAATTCATGTGGTATTACATGTAGAGATATATCCTTGAATACTAGTACATTTGTCAGATTGATTGATTTTATTTTACTTCGTGTTTTGTGCCTCTTGGCTAATTTGCGAAGATGGGGATGAGTGTTGAAATGATGAAATAGATGAATGAACCAAAGCCCGAGTGGGATTCGAACCCAGGACCCTTGGCATCGCAGCACGATGTGCTAACCACTTGGCCACAGGGTCCGGCTACATTTGTCAGAGTTGGTCATTCTGTAGCAATATTGTTTTCAGTATTTAAGTAATATAAATATTGTACTGTACTAAAGTGATTACGAATACCCAGAGACTACAGTGTTAAAATTTGATCTTCATATACCTAATAGTTTCTGCGAAAATAAAACTTGAAGTTACAACAATTAGGCTAACATTGTCCAGATAGGCAATTGAAAGTTGCCTTAAGGCACCCCCAAATAAATTTATCTGCACACTCCTATAATGTCAAGTTCACTGTACAGCTTTTACAGGTGTAATTTTATTTTAATATAATCCAAAATGTATATGAATATGAATACCCACTTCATTATTTACAGGATGAATATACAGAGCATCGATCATCTGTCACGCATTGCAAATTTAATGCATCGGGATCTGTTATTGCTAGCTCTGATGTTGATGGTGTCATCAAAGTATGGTCAACCACTCCAGTAAAGTAAGTTCATTGTTTTTTGACTTACATAAATATTAGTTTTTCTTGCATGTACACATTGCTTGCATTGTAGAATTGTTTACCTGTAGTTTACGGTTATTACAAGCATAAGAAAACAGTTTATCGTTGTGACATTTCAGGAGAACACATGCTCCCTTCAGAAGACATTTATATTCATTTTGACTAAAGATACAGTTCTAACAATGGTTAGCAATTTTTTAAATAAAGAGAATCAGTTATATAATGGATGTTGTCAATGTTACATTGTTGTAATATAGCAACTTAACTGTGAAAAGAAGCAGTCTGTTTTATTTTAATTTCAGATTAAAAAAAATTGATCACATTATTTTTTTTTATTTAAAATTATGAATCCCAAATATCATCAGGTAATTCAAAGTCGTCATTGTTTTCACAAAGTCTCTTGGTGTTTTCTGTTAAATTAAATTTTAAAGATGGTGGCTTACTCCATTTGTGAAAACGAAGACTCCATACTGGATCTATGTTACCATTTTCATTATTTAATTCATTCCATTGTTCTTCTGCAATGAAAGAAGCTTCCCAGACATTCAACTCTATGTTTCCTGTCAATCTTTTTAAAACCCTTCTCTTGGATGATGTGAACTGACAAACCTGTTCTTGGGTTTAGATTTATAATGTCCAAATCGCGTTCGTGCCATCTTATTGCCATTTTCCTTGCTGTTTGTCCTACATAATTCTTTGAACATGAACAACTTATATTATATATTCCTGTGGTTTCCACATCTGGTAATGAATTCAAAACGAGAAACTCGCTCACAGCACAGCCCCACGACTCTTCTCCCGCCGTTCGTTCACGACTCTCGAGACGGCATGAAGAGTCATGGAGCATCTAACGACTCACTCACCTTAGCAACTCTTCTCGTCCCTCATCGTTCGTTCACGAGTCGCGAGTGCTCTCGCCAGCAGCCAGCACTCCTCCCTTTTCGCAGATGGTTAACAGCTGTGTTTAACAAATTTATATCGCTCGTGAACATTGTCCATGTCCATCCCACGTAGCTGTTTGTAGTTTTACAGTCATTCAATATAAGTTTCTGCCAATATTATAATGCATGATTGAATTTCTACAATGCGGGCCACGTTATACGTATGTATTTTTTAATGTTGCTTTCGTTAGTAAAACACCTTAACACGTACAGTCACGGACAGTTCTGGCTTGTAACAACCTCATTAACATTTAACGCAGGGTGCAAAATCCTGGAGGGGGGGACAAACAAAAGATAAGCAATTACGTTTAATTTGAAATAAACTGTATTAAGAATAATATCGAAAACATACACAAATTAGTGTATTTGTGAGTGTTCAATGCTTTTTCTCACTCAAGAGACCATTAACAAATCTACATCAATATGCACAATAAAAGTAAAGCAGCAAAAACTAAAGAAAAACTTACACATAATAAAACCTATTTCCTAATTTATTAACATCTTTAATCAGTTAGTAAAGGAAGTAGTTTGCTACTTTATAATATCTGATATATATATAAAGTAACAAATTTATTTCTTTTTGTGTAATTAATAATAATAATAATATATTTTTAATTTAGTAATTTATTTTTACTTTTAATAACATTATAAATATGTATATTGTATAATTTATATGTATGTTTGTTGGGGGGTTTGTTGATTAAGACCTTTCTCCCCCCACCAGTCTTAAATGATTTCGCACCCTGATTTAATGTTATCAATACAGCCCCGACATGTTCGTGACTACCATGAAAGTGCTTTTGTCACTCAAAATTTGTTTTAATTCCCCTTTATGCTCAGAAATGCTAATCGGGACTGAAGCTACATTTCAAAGTGTGATCTAATGCGCTAGATGACCCTACCAGGGATCGAACCAGAGACAGGAAGGATCGACAAAAGCAGAAAGACAACGCTGTGTAATGTCCATTGTGCATGTTCTTTGTTTATTCGTTTTAAGGATTTTTTTTCTGACCAGCTTGAAATATTCTTGGTGTCGCTCGCCTTTATTATGTCAGACTTTCTCTAATGAGTGTAAGATGTGTGAGATTCTACACAGTGCATGTGTGACGTGTCGTTTCATCAACTGGGGTTGTGCACTCTCTGCTCACGGGCGAGCATGCCCACGAGCGTGACTCCTTCATTCGTTCAAAGAGTCATGAAAGTGTGCTGTGACTCCCTCCCCTCTCATCATACACTGCACGTTTCAGCCACTGGAAAAGAAACAGAGGAACCCCCCTCCCCCTTGCTTTCTCCTACCACCACGAATGCATTGTCTTGTCCTCTTTCAAAAAGACTCAGGCGCATGTGCCCACCGTCCATGCTGCAAATTATGTAGAAGAGAGAGAAGGAAATATTTGCTTGGCAGGAAGAAGACATAGCACACCTACGACTCTTTGAACGTGCCGTTCATTTCTAGTGAACGAGTCTTTCACCGCTCACGAGAGATTCGTTACTTTTGAACGACTTGTTCACGAACGACCCATCACTATCTTGCTGAGTCTTAAACATCCTGGAAATTATGCAAAATGCATTATTTTCTTTATTTTCAAAACTGCATTTCAGAGAGAAATGGATTTTGTGAATAGATACTTATCATATGTGAACTTTTGAATATTTTAATCTAGTGATTTTTATAAGATTGATATGGCTTAGTTCCAATTATATTTTTACATGTATGTATGCATATATAATTACTCTATTGTTTCAATTTCCAAGGATCAGTATCAGCAATAGTGGAAATTGGTAAGATTGATTGATTGGTTTATTAAATGAAGGGCTCAGGTGTAAAAACATGGTTACATTTCGGTCATTTCTGAGTTCATTAAGAAAAAAGGTTATTAGAAGCTATACTGTAGATAAATTGTTTTTGTGTTGTGTTTACCAATTTCAGAAGGCTTCACTTAGTCCAATGCAAATTGTATGACATGGCAATTTCACTCGAAAATTGAAGGATGGCACATTTTATTTTGTAACTCAAAAATTACCAAAATGTCACTACCCACGTTTTTACACCCGAGCCCTTCAAATAAATAAATAAATAAATAAATAACCCATGGTGCAACAGCCCGTGAGGGCCAGTGCCTACATACCAACTGCTGGCCTCACTCTCACTGCCAAGGTGGGAAATAATCCAACCAGTTTCAGGGTGATGCATGGTCACCACGACAAATCCCCAGTTGTTGTTGTAGGTTTTCATGACTGGGTTACGCTACTCTTTCATAGCTCCTCTATTTCCTCACGATGGTGGGTGGCCATGGGTTTCATACATAGGCCGAAATTGCAGGAGAAAAGTTGTCACGCTTCTCCAAGGAGACTTGAACCTGCTATGCACCCTGTAGCCGGAGACCAAAGAATGATGTCCTACACTGGCCTGCCACGGTGTGGGACTGATTGGTTTATTATATTTCCAGTGGTTTATTATATTTCGCTTTTCTGCCATGTTTTGGCTCATTGTAAAGATGATCAATGAGCATAGGTAATTAATAATTCAGAGAAACTTAGTACTCACATTTTCCGCGAAGCTGTTTTTTTATTTTCCTGTAGTTTACGGTTGTTACAATCATAAGAAAACAGTTTTTCTTTGTGACATTTCAGGAGAACACACGCTCCTTTCATCAGACATTTATTTTCATTTTGACTAATGATACTGATGAAAGGAGCGTGTGTTCTCCTGAAACGTCACAAAGAAAAACTGTTTTCTTATGCTTGTAATAACTAGGGATGGGACCGATTAATCGGTACTCTATCGGTATCGGCCGATATAGGCATATCAGTGTATCGGTTTATCGGTAAAATTACCGATTATTTTACCGATCCGATATATCGATAAATATCTGATAGTTGTGCAAAATTCTGCAATTTTTGTTGTAATTTTTATGGATATTCTCCTTGCCCTAATTATTTAAAAAGTAAATGTCGAAGTATGCAATTTCTCTTGCACTGCAGTCACTTTGAAACACACATTTTTAAGGAGGTCAATGAACCTTTCAGGTTCTTCCAGGACCATTTCTAATTTTATATCGGATCGGTAGAATATCGGTTATCGGTATCGGGAAATTTTATATCGGTACTTTATCGGTATCGGCCAAAATTTCATATCGTCCCATCCCTAGTAATAACCGTAAACTACAGGAAAATAATTCTATAATGCAAGCAATGCGTACATACAAGAAAAAGCTGTTTTTTTGTTTGTGCTTTTAATTTCAGTGGCCACTGCCTTGTTGCATTGTTGCTTGCCATGTTTCTGTTGTGTTTTGTTCCGTGATTGCCACTAGGTGCACTGTTGTCGTGTATCTGCCTGTACCCATCTTATTTGCTCCACGTCTCATTTCCCAAAATCAGGGTTGCTACGCGACTGGAAAACCTGGAAAAAAGGGAAAAGTCAGGGAATTTGGTTGGTCAGGGAAAAGTCAGGGAATAGTCAGGGAATTTTGCATATTTTCTGGAATTTACATGCATTTTGGAGTTGCAGGAGAACCAGTTACAAAATGAACGAACGGTTCATTTCCACTTCCGAATTCGGTACTTGTGATTCCAGTCCCCCCAAAAGATTCAGTTCAGAAACTTGTTCCTCTTGTCATTATGACTTCTAGTCTGTTACGTACAGAATTATGGTTTCTTCGCATTTCAATTCTATATTTATTCACTCTCGGATCTAGGTTCTTGGATCAGTTCATTTTGCGACTCGTTCTTGTGAACCTGTTCAAGACCGGAATTTGGAGACGCACCAGCCATCCTCAGAATTTCTTGCGGAAAAAATGTTGCTTTAGCTTTGTGTGTAGTGAGGAAATTTTCTTTCTTCAAAAACACACCCGTTCGGAACCCATTTTCTTTTGATACGTGAAGCGGAGCAGGTTGGTGTTCGGACATTTCATTGGTTTTGGATCTACAATAAAGCTTGAAGAGCAGAATTTCACGTAACTGGCGGTGGTTGACGTCACACTGGATGAGTGCGGACGCCGAGTAAAAACAAAGGGACTCACTACTTCATTCCCCCGTGAACCCGTTCTGTGAATTGGAGTCCTTCGTTTGCGACCCGTTCAGAAGCAACCTGATCAACTAGTTCATTTGCTCGTTGTCATAGTTTTTACATTGCAGAGATGTGTTACACATAGGCATTGCTACGGGGTGTGCCGGGTGTGCCTAGGCACACCCTAATGGCCTACTTTATCAAAGAGAATTAAAGACAGATATTTCAATAAGAGAAAAAATAAGCGGCAGTTTGTAAGAAGTTGAAAATGTCATTACTTGGTACAAACATGTGCATTTTCGCTGATGAAACGGGTGTCTATAGATTTTCGATTCTTTTTATGTCATTGGAGAAAGATTATATTTACTGCATTCTACTCTGTACTACAGCGCTTTTCTTCTATACCTGTCACAAGCTGTACGTGTGAGAGAGCTTTCTCCAAGCTTACCCAAGTTAAAACTAAATTAAGAGCAACTCAGAAGCAGGATAAATTGGAAGCCCTGCTCTTGCTATTTGTGGAACAGGAAAAAGCTTAATCTATTGATGTAAATGAAGTTATTGATGAGTTTAAGAACATTGCACCTTTTGACAGACTTCTCTTGTTATAGATGACGTGTATTTTGATGTATTTATTAGTAACATTTATGAACATTTTTTTTGTGTGTAATTTCTATGCAATTTTATTTTTTCTACTACATATATTCAAAATTTTTCAACACTGTCATTTAGTGAATTCATATTCCTTTACAAACATCAGTGCAGTTAAAGAGCCAAGTGATGTGTTGCAAAATATGCTATTATAAAGGTACAAGACCTAATTTTTTTTCTTTGTGCACACCCAAATATAAAGTTCTAGCTACGCGTATGGTGTTACACCCGAGAAATTAGTGATTTTATGCAGTATGAGTGACGTCAATATTCGAATATGCACGTGTTTTGTGCATGTAGAACGAATTTATTTTTTAAAAAACTGGTGCGAAATAGAGGAATTAAACGTATGCTGGTCACACGTCGTTGTTAGGTTAGGAATGTTGGTTTCATGCCGATAGTAATTTTACGTATTGTTTGCGTGTAGAATGAAATTATGCTGAAAAGTGGTGAAAATGAGCCCAAGTTCCTTTTGTTTTTTTATGATTTCATCATGTTACAAATGCAACTTTTACATGGTTCAATTTCGATTTATGTCTGTTAACACATACTGCAGAGTTTTAGTGATTACTTAAGATTTTGTTAATATATGCTTTTGTGGTTAGGTTAGGAATGTCAGGTTTGGTTGTCTTAGAATTAAAATAATGACCCTGAATGCACTCTACTAAGGTTCCGATTTATTTCTACATTCATTCCCACTAGTTTACGATACTTATTGTCGCTTGTGAAACGGAGAATACCTTGTCCGTGGGAAGCATTTATGATTGAGTAAGGTCATTTTGAAGGTTTTTTTCCAACATAAATAACTTTTTCGAATCCAAATAGTGCTCATGATTTTAAGGAAGGTTCAAATTTCGTGTCACAATGATTGCAAAAATTCTATGATAATTAGTCTTCCTGCTAGAAAAATGTGAAAAAAAAAAATCATAAAACATTCGGAACTGTTACCTTTTAAAAGACAGATTTCGATGCTTTCCATAATATAAAATTGGCTCCAGCATGTGGGAAACTCAAATAATGGAGATATTTGATTCCAAAGTAAGGTAAACGTCCCTAATTTCGACAATGCGCCTAAGTTCGACAGGGTATTTGAAAAATCGTAAAAGATAAGGAAACGGTGCGATGCAGAAAATCGCGTACGTATCATGCGACAGTTTACAAGTTTACCCCATGTCGTTAAAAGGGCGTTTGCACCAGATGAGTCACAGCAGCAGCGCGGGAGAAATTGTGATAGCAGTATTTGCTAACAGCGAAAAATCAACTACTTTTTAGTGGATTTCGTAAGAAGGTAAGTTTTCTACGTAAGGTTTTTACTAGTTTTGTGTTGTTTCAAAACAAATTACAATGCTTTATTATTGTTTTAGAGCCGTTTTCTGAGCTTCCTAGTCTGTTGCGGCAGACAAAGATTGTTCGCGTAACAAAATAAGGGGGCTGTTGAACATGGGAGCACAAAACACGGGTGGTGCACCAAATTTCGACAAGTGTCGAACCTTATTCGAAAATACACAATGTTGGGTTTTGATGTGCATTCAAAGGCATGTTGTTTACCATTCATAAAAATACCAGTTTCATTGCCCTACGGCAATTGCAACATTAATCCGACAGGGGGTGTCGAAGTTCGGTGCTGTGCATGTCGAATTTTGGGACATTCCCTGAAATGTCGTTTCTGGGCTTTTTTCCGTACTGTTTCTCTCTTCTGTCATTGCTATTTCCATGAAATATCACTTTCTTCCTGCGTCACTAAATGTGAGGGACCTAAACTTAACGAAATTTCAATAATCATACCAAAAAAATGTCACGTTATTATTACGTGTTTATATTGGCTTAATGCGATAAACTGAACTAAAATAAAATGCAAATTAAATTGCTGAATGATGAAAATTGTACGATTTTTTAATGTTCTTAACGATTCTGTGGAAAATGTTGCAAAATTGGCCTGATTAATGATAAATATTACAATGAACTAAAATTCCGTGCAAATTAAATTGCCGAATGATGCAAATTTGCCCTCATACAGTACGCGATTATTCTTGTTCTACGATTTTGTGAAAAATGTTGCAAAATTAGACTGATTAATGATAAATATTACTACAATGAACTAAAATTCCATGCAATTAAATTGCCGAATTATGCAAATTTGGCCTCATACAGTACGCGATTTTCCTTGTTCTTCAATTTTGTGAAAAATGTTGCAAAATTAGACTGATTGATGATAAATATTACACTGAACTAAAATTCTGTGCAATTAAATTGCCGAATTATGCAAATTTGGCCTCATACAGTACGCGATTATTCTTGTCCTACGATTTTGTGAAAAATGTTGCAAAATTAGACTGATTAATGATAAATATTACAATGAACTAAAATTCCGTGCAATTAAATTGCCGAATTATGCAAATTTGCCCTGATACAGTACGCGATTATTCTTGTTCTTCAATTTTGTGCAAAATGTTGCAAAATTAGACTGATTGATGATAAATATTACACTGAACTAAAAATCTGTACAATTAAATTGCCGAATTATGCAAATTTGGCCTCATACAGTACGCGATTATTCTTGTTCTACGATTTTGTGAAAAATGTTGCAAAATTAGACTGATTAATGATAAATATTACAATGAACTAAAATTCTGTGCAATTAAATTGCCGAATTTTGCAAATTTGGCCTCATGCAGTACACGATTATTCTTGTTCTTCAATTTTGTGCAAAATGTTGCAAAATTGGCCTAATTAATGATAAATATTACAATGAACTAAAATTCTGTGCAATTGAATTGCCGAATTATGCAAATTTGGCCTTATACAGTACATGTTTTTCCTTGTTCTATGATTTTGTAAAAAATGTTGCAAAATTGCGAAGATGAGAATAAAATTTAGCTTCATTTTAATTTATTCTCGGATTAAAATCAGTTTTTAGTGATCCTCACAATGGGTAAGAGGGGAAAAAGCTTGCTTATTTACTAATTTCCAAAGTAAAAAATCTGTTTAATTAACTCAACTGAAATGTTTTATAAAGTGTTTATTTATTTTTCAGAGTCATGGGGCCAAAGAAATATCAGAAGTACTCCCAAGAAAATGTAGAAGATGCTATGAAAGCGTTGGCCGATGGGATGAGTTTTAATGCTGCTTCCAAAAGGTTTGGCATCCCAAGAATTACATTAATGGACAAGTACAAAGCAAATGATGTAAAGATGAAAATGGGCCGTAGCACTAAATTATCCACAGAACAAGAAAATATTTTAGTTGACTGGGTAATAATGCTGGGAAAACAAGGTTTCCCAGTCTCGAAAAAGACATTTCTAACTTCGGTTAGAAAATTGGCAGTGGAATTAAAAGTAGAAGTCAGTGATGTATTTCCATCAAGAAGGTGGTATGAAGGATTTATGAAAAGACATCCACAAATTAGCGAAAGAATGTCACAAAACTTGACTGTGAGCAGAAGATCAGTCAATGAAGAAAATATAAAAAAGTGGTTTGGTGAAGTGTACATGTACTTCGAGGAGAGGGGAATAGTATCTGTCTTTGATGATCCACAGAAAGTGTTCAATTGTGACGAAACTGCCTTCTTTCTGAATCCTAAAGGAGGCAAAGTTCTTGCCCAGCGAGGAACAAAGGTTGTGCACCAAGAAGCTGGCAATGACGAGAAGGAAAATATAACAGCTCTAATTACAGGAAATGCTGCAGGGGAATTGGCTCCCCCAATGATTGTTTACAAGTAATTAATTAATTTACATTAAACTCAGCCTAATTTGTTCCTTACTTAGTTTCATTAACATTTTGAAAGGCTACCAATTATTAAACAGTAAACAATATAAATTACAATTTTACTTATGTTTTTTGCGAGTATAATAAGTTTTCTTCAATTACGACGTTTCGAGAGAACTTCTCTCTTCAGGTTTCAGTGTTTTATAAGCATAGCTTCGTCAAAATATTTCTTCCATAGTCATCATGATTAAGGGTTAGGTGAAATGCGAGCGGGAAAAAGTATAGGAAGATCGATTTAAAATTTAGTTACAAGGAATTGCACTCAATTACAGTCATTTAGGTAATAATTATTCACTTTTTGGTCTCATACAACCGTTTCACTTTGTTAAAATAATTACTCAAGTTTCAATCCATAAATCATCATGATCCATTTATGTTACCAAATACTTGTAGACTATTTAAAAACATTGTAAACAGATATACGGAATAAACTTACTTTAGTCACTCGAAATATTGCAGCAAGTAAGTTTATTCTGTATATCCGTTTTCAGTCTGCAAGTCAAGTTTCAGCTGATTAATTATGAAATTTAGAACTTTCAAAAAATGAAGTACTGTGTACCTAAAAACCAATGTTAGGAAGTACCTATGTATTTCAAAGTCAGTGCCTTGTACCTGTACGTAAGTACAAATTATGTGTACCTGGCACAACACTGCTAAAAACACACTAAAATACTAGTAAAGATAAGAAAATCTACATACAGTACTTCCAGAATATGATGATAAGAAAATCTACATACAGTACTTCCAGAATATGATGAGAATCAAAGTCTCACTGAAAACTCTCACCCAGCTTCTTTAGAATTCCAATTCCACCAGAAGGAAGAGATGGAATTTTTGTGGAGAATGTCCAACTATAATGAGTGCCTATTCTGTAACTCAGTCTGGTTTTCTTTTTCAGATATAATCGAATACCTTCTTCGGTAGCTACCACAGTGCCAGATGAATGGGCCATTGGGCGTTCCGATAACGGTTGGATGACACAAGAGATCTTTTATGAGTATATTGCAAATATCTTTTTCCCATGGCTAGTGAGGAAGAACATACAGCTCCCAGTCATACTATTTCTAGATGGACATTCTTCACACATGTCACTACCATTGAGCAGCAAGTTCTGTGCTGATAAAGGAATTGAAATGGTTGCTCTGTTCCCTAACGCAACACATATTTTGCAGCCCATGGATGTTGCAGTGTTTCATACTCTCAAAATGTCCTGGAGGCAAAAAGTACAGGAGTGGCGGATACAACATGGCCATTTGGGCAAGACTACCTTTGCTACTGTTTTAAAGATGGTGCTAGATGGGATCACACCAGACATTCTTCAAAGTGGGTTTCGCAAGTGTGGACTGTATCCTTGGAATGCTGATGCTGTTAAGATCCCCACATTTGAAGATGAAACTCAAGCTCAAGAAGAACCAGCAGGAACCCCACAGAAAACTAACTACAAAGCAAAATGCGTAGCATGGATGGAGAACAAACTTGGACCAGAGAAACTTGACTCTTTTGTGAATAATGAGGGAGCATGGACAGGTGCAGTGCAAGACTTTTCCCTCTACCATTTGTGGAAGGAAATGAAGCAAGAAGCTAGAAATGAAGAAAATGTGGAAGCAGTAACACCAGAACAATCCTCACTAGTGCAGGTGCCAATGCCAAACCTTAGTACATCAGATGGCAATCCAGAGCAATCTCTTCCACACGATTCCCTATTGACCCCTTCATCAGAAAGGCAATCTCCTTCAGTCCCAGAAGTTGTAGTTGCTTCACAGTTAACAGACGTTGAAGAACCTGGCATTGTAAGTGAAGAAAGAACACTTGAGGCTCAGGCTTCAACCAGCACAGGTTTTGTGCCTTCTCCCTTTAAAAGGGCCCTCTTTTGGCCAAGTCCAAAAACCTCTAAGAAAGCAAAGAGAAAGAGAGAAAAACTGCCTGCTGTGATTACATCTCCTCAAATGATCAAATACTTTACGAAGAAGGAGGAGAAAAAGCGTCAAGCAGAGGAGGCAAAAGAGCTAAGGAAAAGAGCTAGAGAGCTGAAGAAACTTGCTGCAGAGAATGAGAAGACAAAGAGTTTAGGCAAAAAGGGAAAGAAACGGGTTGATGTGAGTGACTCAGAATCTTCAGATGAAAGTGCACTGTCGTTGAAAGAAAGTGATTCCGACTGGCAAGAGGAGGAGTCAGATGAAATGACATTAGAGATTGTCAATGAAAGTGATGTAAAAGAAGGGGATTTCATTCTTGTGGAATTTTTAGGGGGAAAAAGAAATGCATCAAAATTTACTTACCTCTGTGTTGTTCAGGAGATTCTGGAAGATGTAATAAAAGTGATGGGACTTAAGAGTGTTGATGTGGCCAAGAAGGAATTTGTCACCAATGAAAGTGATGTTTCATTCATATCAGACCGTCAAATTATTGGTCATGTTGAGTTGCCAGACTTGGTAATGAAGGGGGAAAGAGTCAGATATGTTTTCAAGAAAAAAATAAATGTCAAAGAGAGTTAGGTCTGATTTTGAGGATGCACTTAACTTCAGACAGAAAGTTGTTTTGCATTTGTTTAAAGTTTATTTTAATGATTAGTGTTACATATAATGTTACCAATATCACAGATAGTAACAGCAATTGTTCCTTAGCATCTAGACTTGGCTAAGTAAAGGTCATAGTTAGTCCTCAAATTGTTTTATTTGTTTTTGATATGCCATTAGAAATCACCCTGTAAAACAATGTTTCAAACTTGTAATATAAACACAATCAACATTTTTCAGTGCTTTCTTTCCTTTGATGTACCTAGCCTTTCACATGGTAAGTAATTCATGTTAATATTTTAAATTTTGTTGAGCATAAAAGTGGGGGACGGGGGGTGACTACACACATTTTTTTTTTCCAGTTCATGCCCTGCTAAACTAAAGCTCAGTATGCTTCAGATAAATCTGTAAATTCAGTCGAATATAATAAAATGTCAATAGAAGGACATGTGCAATTATTGGTATTATTAACATCTGCATATTTAGTGTCTGATGTTGAGATATAAGGGGGGTGTCGAATTTTGGTACACAAACTGTTGAAATTAAGGACAGGGTGTCGAACTTAGGGACATATTGTAGAATTCACTTTTTGATTTTTTAATAATTATGTAACGTAACTGTTGGAATGCAAAATACTTTTTGGGTGAAAGTAGAATCTTCAAACTTTGAGGCAAAAAAAAGATGACTCACATTTATGAAATATTAGAGCCACTACAAGCAATTAACTGCAAAAAAATTCCTTAACCTGTCGAACTTAGGGACGTTTACCTTATGGCCCACGTATATATTTTTTTTAGGTGTATGGTTGGTCACCGCCCCCATTCAAGTTCTGAATTTCCGTAATACGTAGCCTACTATTTTCAATAAATTAAAAAATATAATCATTAAACTTATTGCATATTTTCTAAAGGTACATGACCTAATTTTCTGTTGTTTCTCATTTGTACTGATGTAGGCTAATTGAGGTTGTATACAGGTTACATTGTAAAGCTTTGATAAATGCCACATTTTTTATTGATTTTTTTACACCACCTTAATTGTAATGACAGTGAAAATTGGGAAGTACAATAGTTATTTATTTTTTCATTGAATAGCATTATATTAATCACTTGGTAAATTTTCAGCTAATAACTGGGTATATTCATAATAATTAACGTGCCTGCATATTTAATTGAAAAACATGAGGTTCAAAAGCAAAAATCATGACGACAAACATGTCTGGAAAAATTTTATTTCTGGTCTGGCAAACCTGGAAAAGTCAGGGAATTTCATAATCAAAAAATCGTAGCTACCCTGCAAAATATGAAATGACATTAAGTGATGATATGTTGAAATTGATGAAGGAGCACTCACAAAAAACACCAATGCCCAGGCTGGGATTCGATGCTGAGACTCCCTGACATTGTAGTGTGCTATGGTAACCATTATGCCATGAAGGTTGTTAAGAGAATTGGCATTGGTACAGGTAGTAGTAGATCAGCCCTAGTAATTATGAAGAATGCATAGTTCCCTTAATTTTATGCTAACATGGTTGGCAAAAATATGGATTTCATGATCATAAAATTTTAAATCAAAGCCCTCGTATAGTTTCAATGGGATATGTAAACTAACAAGGGAGGTTATCTAAGTGTCCCCCTCCAATTTCCATGAAACGTGGCAGGTGTACAGAGGGGCCCAAAGGAAGAAATACTTGTTTTTTTGTTTCGGCTAAAAAACTGTTTTTGGGGACAAAACCCCCCTCAAATGTCAAGATGAGGACAAATTGAAGTGGGGATCTGACCCCATTTGTCCCCCTCTGATTTCCACGAAACTTGGCAAGTGTACAGAAGGACCCAAAGGAAGAAATATGTCCCAATGACACTTTTTCATGACCTACCCTGTATATTAATGTTTAAAACAACTTTAATTTGCTAACATGTTCAGTTGGAAATCAACAACAGTGTCACTTCAAAGTTGCATCAGCCCAGCTCTAGTATTTATAAATTTATTTTATAATAATGAAGTACCTGCATTTGCAGTTACACTGATAAAAACAATGCAAAAATATATTATTTTTTACTGGGTTATGTATTGTTTATATACATATCAAATTGAGTAATAATGGTAAATTTATCCATAAACAAATACACTGACCATTTTCTGCTGATAAATCCACCCCATTCCTAGTACAAAATTGTTTACTTTCGTATTCTTTTAATTTCAGGACAATAGCAACATTTGTTTCCAAGTCAAGCATCATGGCTCTAGATTGGGTCAGTAAGAATGAACGATATTTTATTCATGGGAACCAGATTGGGTTGGTAAGACTGTATGATACAAAAGAGAAGAAAATCATATGGGAACTAGGAGCCGATCTAACTAGTCAGCTGAAGGATACTCGGTAAGTCAGGATAGGATAGGATAGGATAGGATAAGACTGTACTCTTCCAGTCAAAGACATAGGGATTTTTCCTTCCATATCTGTATTTTGTATACAGCAATTCGAGAGGTAACGAAATGACATTATATAATCATTGTAGTTTATTTCCTCATATCTGATTATTGAAACATACAATGAAAACTGTAACCCAGGAAATTTCTTCTTTCATAGGAATAGTTCAGTATTATTATTTTATACTAATAATTGTAATTAGATTTTATTAGTGTTGGTCAATATGTATGGTGTCGGCGACATATCGTCACAATATTTTGGCAACATATCTCGTGTAGGCAATATATCATCATGATATTTGGTGATATATATCATGTTTGCAATATACCGTCATGATATTTTGGTGATATATATCGTGTTGTCACGATATTTGGCGATATATATTATGTCAGCGATATATCGCTGATATCATCACATGGGAAGAATATCATATTGTATCGTATATGATGATATTTTCTTGATATATCACAATATCAAATTTCTCATATCGTTCATCCCTAATTATTATGTATACTATTCTAATTTTGTGGCAATGCTCATGTTGAGAACTATCAAAGTGTCCAATATGAAAGTAGAAGGTTTTGAGACATGTTAGTGCATGCACAGAAGGTTTTGTTTTCAATGTGCAGACATTTTCTTTCCATAAACTAACATATGTTGATTGATTTGCTTTATTTTACTTTGCCTTTTGTGCCACTTTTGGCCAATTTGCGAAGATAAGGATGAGTAATGATATTATGAAATTGAAGGGACACTCACAAACATCCATGCCCAGTTTGGATTCGAACCCGGAACCCCTGACATCATAGCATGATGTACTAACCACTCCGCCACAGGGGCCGACTAACATATGTTGATTGTACCTTCATATCCATAAAAGGAATAACAGAATTGCAGAATTTTGCACTCAATTTCAGATTATTTACAGAAATGTTTGATAACTTGATTGAATGACATTGTTACAGGGTGGTAAACATCTGTTGCAGTCCAACAGAGTCCTATTTTATTTGTTCAGCTGCTGCACGACCATCATCAGAACAAACAGGCTCCTCCAAAAGCAAACTTCTTTTATACGATATCAAAACCAAGAAATTAGAGGTATGTTTTTCAGTGAACTTCCTTTGTAAATCAACTATAAATTATTTAAATGAAAATATGCATACAGTGAAACCTTAATTTTACATTTTTCAGAGGACACGTTATACACATTATAGACATAAAATGCGGGAAAAGGCAAAATCCTGGGAAATTTTCTAGCATTTTGCTCTATTGGGACCATGAAGATTGAAAATGCAAAATCGGGGTTCTGCTGTATTTATTATTTCTGCAAGTGACATGAACTTCTCTGAGAGATGTGTGAATATAGAATTTCTAACCTTGAAGATGACCATTTGTGTATGAAAGAAATAGGAAACATTCACCACTGATAAAATCTTTAAATTTTCATTGTTACATGCTGCATCTTCAGATGTAGATAAAAGACTGTCTTTTAACTATGTCTGTAGATGCAGCTTGTGAACATTTAACGATTTGTTTCCTATTTCCTTCACATTTTTATCTTAGCATTCTGGTCCTCCTTTCATTTTGCAGAATAACAGAACGCATTTGTACATGTAGTAAATACTTGTATTCCTTGATGTAATACTCCTTAACACCAATGCACGTATCCCATTGTTTCACTAGTGCTTAGATACCTGCAGGGTACAAAGATTTCTCAGTTCATCGAAGCCATGATCGTGCTGTTTTCTTCACCTCTTTGTTGCTGCTGAAATGCTGGCCTCCAAGGAACTATTTTAAAGGTCCAAACAGGTGAAAATTGCTTGGGCTATCTGGACTGTAAGGGTGGTTATGCCTGTAGCTTCCAGCCAAGTTCCTGTAGTGTGCAGTTCATATGATGGGCAGTATGCAGACATGAATTGTCATGCAGATCAAGCCAGGCAGTTCTTTCATGAGAACCTGGCAGTAGTAAATACCAGGTAGAAAATCAACATGAGTGATAACACTTTTGTCCTAAAAATACTTTGTGACTTTGCTTGCAGACACTATTACTCAAAACATTTTGGGAAAAGGTGTGTCCACATACTTCCACTGCTTTGATTCACCAGGGTGAAATGGTACGGTACACACACGTTTCATTGCAGAAATGTGGAAATGGAAGATGATATGGCATTGTGAAATGGCAGATGATGCTTTTAAACTTTGTAGCCCTGTATTTTGCTTGAAGACAAAGAGACTAGAGAAAAGATAAAAGTTTAAGAATCGAAAAGTGAATGTAAAATTTGCCATTTGTTATTCATGTAAAGTTTCTCATTCATTTGAATTTACATGAAACAATATTTCCAAAATATTTTATGAAAAACTCGTATTAACGTAGATTGCAATAGTGAAACCAATGTGAGTGGTTAGGTATGTTCCCATACCCATTTTTATTTCTATGCATTTCAGAGATTATTTTCATTATCACCAAGTTCCCTAGTCATAAATTGCTGTTCTTTTAACCACAATGGTCAGCTTCTTGTGACTGGGGGGAACGATGGAGTTGTGAGAATTTTTGACTTAAGACGGATGGACTGCATTGATTCCTGGCAAGCTCATCATGGTGAAATATATTCCATACAGCTAACTGCAGACTTCACATCATGTTACACACTTGGGCAGGATGGTAAAGTAAGTTACACATTCCTATTTTTAACTATTTTCACTTATTGTAGTAATAGTGTAAATGTCAGTAATGGAAAATGCTAAATGAAGCTATTTTAAATAACACATTTATTTTGAGTAAAATTAATGTTGGTATTAACATATAAATTTTCTTCTCCTACTTGAGACATATATTGAAACCTTAACTTAATTTTAAATTAATCACCGAAAAAACAAGAATGGCTTTAACATTTGAATGTTTTTTTTTTCTCTGAGAGTATGAGCAGAAAGTGCTCAGAGCAGCAAGTGCTCAATTTTTGTCACAAGAATGAAACACACATCAGTCAATATGCAGGTACCATTTTGCACCCTCACGTACCAGTGTTGCCTACATGGGAGCCCAATGAGGTTCAAATTTTGTATTTAAAAAAAAAATGTTTTTTAAACTTTCATATTTTTCTTTTACTTGATAAATTGAAATTAGGTTTCTTCAACCAGGGCTTATAGCCTAGTCTGTACTAAAGAAATTTTGATATAACTTTTAACTCTAGCATTCATAGTTTCCAAGATATTAAAAGAAACAAAAAAACAGAATTTTTAAATTTCCACCAAAAACAAGCACTAACTTTTACAATAAAATATTTTTTACTCGAAAGTATCAGTAGCAAGTATGCAATTCTTGCCACAAGAATAGAACACACATGGGGCAATGTTTTGAACCATGTTGCCTACGTTGAGGCTCGAGGGAGTTCAAATTCCATATATATTTTTTTTTACTTTAGTCTTTTTCTCCTTCTACTTGATAAATTATTATATTTTTTACCTTAAGCATATAGTCAAATCTGTACTTGGTTGAATGATTATCTCATGGGAAACAAATCTCTGCTAGGTTGCTATGACAGTTCCAATAGAAAACATTAAAATTTATTAATATTTTGAAATACTTGTAATTATTATGATTCTCAGGTCTTGGTATTGGTGAGAATTGGTAAGAATATTGTCATTGGCATCAATCCAAAGTGGTATTGGCTCCACTGTAACTTATTTATTTACAATACTTTTGAGGATATCTCCTCCCCATCACTTGCATACAGAAGGTAGTTCGCTTTATATCCGACCATTTTTGACGGGTACTCACCTTAAGAGATACCGTGCTGCCACCACCAATCATGTTCTATTGGACCCCCAGCATTGTGGACTATCACCCGGCATCACAGTTTCCATTTCAGCAAGCTCCTGCGCAGGACAGGCATGGGAATTCTGTCCCACTCCTCCCTGCAAGATTTCCGTAGACCATCCAGGCTGCGCGGGCAGCGATGTTGAAGATGACGTGTCAACATTCCAAATGTGCAAAAATCCATTGGACTGGCATCTGGGCTTTTCACAGGAATGTCTTCAAACGGAATGACACGAATTCCTAATTCCTCTGCCATTTCCTGATAAAAACGTAGTGATGTTCTGGCGGTATGACTCGAAGCCTTGTCCATATGGATCATCACCTGGTTCGCATCTATTCCATACAATTGTGGGATGTCTCTCCGATAGATGGAGAATGGAGTCTTGGAAGTATCTGGCATTCACCTTCACGTTTTTGTCCACCTTGCGTATCATCAACTTACCCTCATATCCGAATCCCGTCACAACCATAAAGCCACGAGGGAAACTTTCCCTGCACTGACGAACAAAGTTGCTGCGCCCCTTGCCGTCAATGTCAAGGTATGTGACACTTTGCTTGCAGCCCTTCTCCTGGTGGTTTTCGTGGGTGAATGTTTTGCAAGGAGAGCCTGTTGTGTGTAACGGGCCACAATAGCTTTCACAGTAGTCACGCCGAGTGTTTCACAATGCGTACGTATGAAACTTAGCATGGAAAAGGGCCATTACGTAACCCTCCCAATACCGGTTGATTTTCGGTGCCATTTGATAACATTCACTACCAACACTCACGCACCTACAAGGTCAGACACAACACTGCTCCCACCAGCAGACCCATAGTTCCAGCATGATATGCCAGGTGGCAGTACCGAATCGACAATGGTCGGATATAAAGCGAACAACCTCTGTATATAGTAAACAATATCTGAGAAATCTTACATTTATTTTTACATTTGTCATGTCATGTACAATCAAATCATGTAAGAAATGTACATATTGTATTACATATTGTATATTTTATAAGTTGCAGTTTTTGTTAATTTGAATTTCACTAGATTGTTTTTTTCTTCCATAAGTTTTGCCAGAGAAGTGTAAATCAATCGGGGCAGATTCTGTGGGAAGCATCATTGCCAGAGTCATCCATTTTGGCAACGTTGTCGACTTCTGCTCATCCAATCTCATACGGGCAGCACTTCACCTTTGATCAGACGGGGTCTCATGTTTTACTCTGTGGACCAGCAGGTGGCATGATTTACCAGGTGAGCAGTGTAATTTGAATGTACTGTTTCTACAGATTGATGTAGGAATTGGTACAATTAGTAAATTGGTTAAATGTCATCAATTTTCTTTAGAAATGTTTAGCTTTGTATAGGTCTACAAAAATTCTGTTTGGAAGAATTCTTTGTAAGTCGAGAAATTTACTTTTTCTGGGAAACTCATGGAAATGTCAGGGAAATTTACTGTTACTGAATAAAATTAACATTTTTGTAGTAGTGCACTCAAAGTAGGCTTTTGAGCAAGGGAAAAAAATGACAAGCAAAGTACTAAATTTGTTGTGGATATACTATACTTTAGTTTGGAAAAGGGATCATGTTTTGAACTATTTTTAAGTAGAAATCTACTACAATAAGTGTATATTTGTATTTGTCACTTACTTGTAATTTTTGGGGGGAGTGAGTGTTTGGTAGATAGCTCTGATAGATCACCTACATCACTAAATTCTATTACAATTAGGTAAGTTGTAGTAGAAACCCTGCTGAAATTGTTATGTTTTTTCATAAATGAATTGTTAATACGTGGCAAGTATCACATAGCTCAGAAGCTCAACCCCCTTCCCCTATCGTACATCAATTACTGTTGAGTTTCCCATCTTGCTGTTACCTTTAGAGTGTGAATATTCTAAAACTTGATTAAGAGAGATTCTAAAATAATATGATTTTCTTCCAGACATCTTCATCCACATAAATTGTCCAAATAATTTGGTCTGTAAAATTTTGTTTTTTAGTCTGGATGACCTGAAAAAGTGAGGGAATTTGTTTTTTTTGAAATTGTAGACATACTGCCATCTGTGAGAAAATAGTGACATAATGAATGTTTTAAAGTTTCATGGCTAATGTTCAAAATGTTGTGCTTACAGCACCATGAAATTTTGCGGATTGCCATATTTATTATTTGTTGTTAATTGCCATATTTATTATTTGTTGTTAGGTTATCTAATTTTGCATTCTCTGTATTGAAGTAACATTTACCTTTACTTTCAGATGTTACCAACAGGTTTAAATCGGGTGGTAGGTTTAGGTGGACATCGTTCTGCAGTGGTCACTACGGACTGGGCAAGTGCAAATGAATGTTGTACCTGCATCACAGGATCGATTGACGGCAAAATAAAAATAACGACATTGCTCTCTCAGTAAGAAGGCTTCTTCTTGGCTTCAATTCTGCATATCCTCTTGCAGGTAACCTATATTAAATGTGTTCTTATATTTGGGGTTGTATGTATGTTGGCGAGCCACTAATTTTCTAATTTTCTTCATGGCACATTTACAATTTGATATTGGATAGGTAGACCATTGGTAAGTTTTTATATCATAGCCACATATATCAGCAAAGATTTAATATTAGTCCATTCTTACTGAATATTCCAATAACATTATGCTTTAGTTAATGAATTTCTTTAATTTTGATTATTACTCAATTGACTATCATTTCATTAATTCTGATTATTCCCCAATTGCCTATCATTTCATTCTTGGTAATTAAAGGGTTAGGTCTACTTAATTTTTTTTCTTCATTCCCAGTCATATGTTCATTTGTTAGAAATTGAACTAAATTTTAAAATTCTGTTGTGTTTTCAAATAGGTTAATTGATATTTATTATATCTGCTAACTCCTGTTATATGGCAGTCACACTTCAAATTAATAAAACTTGCAAATTTTGCTTAACAAACACTATATTTCTTCTTTTTAAATTATGCATGTATTTCTTCATCTTCATGTGAAATTATTAATATTTTAAAATAAAATTTTTGATGGATTGATATGATATGGCATACTTTACATATATCTTTAAAGTGTGGAAGTGTCAAGAAGTAACATGATCTTTGGCATCAGCATCAGTTTAAAGAGGTTTCATTTCAGCCCTAATTATGAGTAGAATATTTTTAATGCATTTATTAAATTGTTTATTAAGTATCATCACTCTGTAGCTATTAGTAAATATTGGTTAGTTGTATACTTCTTATTACATATATATTATTTTTTTACAATTTTCCTTTATCTTTGTCTTTTACAGAAAATTCTGCTGAAATATGTGAAGACTAGAATCTCTTGAAATGAAATGAGAAATCTACCAGAAAGGGTTTCTTGATGTTTGATCCTGGACAGAATACTCACAGTACCAATTGCTGAGTAACATAACATACCATCTTAAGGAATTCAGTACACATGAACTTACAATGAAGTTTGGTTCGTCATGCAGGTTAGGTGTATTCAGTTAGATTGGATGCAAAGTTTTCTAGTTTTGGTTATTTGTTTAATCCAAAATAATTAACAGGTCACCTATAGAAGTGGTTTTCAGTCATAAGAAAAGGGTCCTATGTCTTCATCCTACTTTCAACTGACTTTCTCAAGCCTAAACTGTTGTGGCAACACAATTACAATGCTAGTGGATGACCAGAAGGGGCTTGTGCCTCCCTCCCCATTTTATTGTTTCCAAGATGTTAAAAATAATCAACACAAATGTCTTGTTTTGAGATGGAGCTTTGCTATTTTTCAGGATGTCAAATAAGTAAGAAACAAGAAGGTGACATCACATATAAGAGATTTGGTTTTCTGCATATAAGTTATGAACGCTTAATTACCATTATGGTCAGGGTGTCACCATACCTATGACTATTAGCTGGACACTGGAGTGCTGCAGGGAGAGAATTTTGCTTGAGCACCAAATAGTTTGTACGGACGACACTAGATAGTGTATGGAATTGAGAGCTTGATCGAATAACTCTCAAACAGGCAGAATGAACTGTATATGCACATATGGTACACGTATAACCATGGGCCCTCAAATATGGATCACAAAGTGAAGATGAAGTGAAATTGAACATAGTCATCATCTCCATGTTAAAATGGAGTTTAGTCTGTGTTCTTAAAAGTTTGCATAACCACTTTTTATAGATGCAAAATAATGTAACACAATTGTTTTTATTGGTTTTCATTCTATCTGCGACGTTTCGTCCTAGTTTCCCAGAACTTTTTCAACCTTACCCTAGATACACATACAACCTCACATGGCTAGTTACTCTACACCTAGGAAACCAGGACGAAACGTTGCAGATAGAATGAAAACCAAAATAACTGAGTTAGATTATTTTGCATCTAGTTTAGTCTATCTTAGCAATACACAGTGCTATATGAAAATGAAACATGATTGTGGGCTGAAACTACCAAGGCGTCTATTTTACATATATGTGTGTGTGTGTACAATTATTGTCAAATTAAAATGATATTCCATTCTATATCCTCAGGGGTGGGAGACTCGAACGAGTATGAGGGAGTGAAAGTGGTCCCATGCAAAGCTCTAGTGCACACAGTCCTTAGGTTTATTTGATTGAAATGTACTTAATTTATCAGTCCCTGTTCCCTTCAAATTATTTACTTCCACTCTCAACACACAGATGTCAGCTTCTCTGTATGTTTAGGTAGTACCTGAAGAAAGTTTCTTTCAGTCTGCATGTGAATTCTTACACTGCAGGGTTGCTGACATGTGACCGTTTCAGACGAGGTTATGAAGAAGAAATCACATGCACAGCTTTAATTTTAAGCTTACAAAGAAATCCTCACTTCACAAGAACACTGTGTCAGTGTTATGCAGCAGGAACCAAAGACAACTAAATTTGGTGTTCACTAAAATAGTGAGTTCATCAGACATGTATACTATTATATGATTATTATCTCATAGTTTGTTTCTAATGCAAACCACCCAGTTGAAAGCCTTCCAAATTAAATTATTATCCAGTGACACCTTGCTTTGAACAAAACTTGTGCCATTCAAACACTCAGATTTGCAATAAAACCTGTAATGCTTCATTTACTTGTAAATCTCTTCCTATCTTTAAATATATATTTACTGTTTTTTTTTTGCTTATTTCTAATATGGAATACAGCATATACTCATGTAGGATATGCAGTATGAATTTTTCAAACTCGATCAGCTTTCCCGATGGCATAGCTATGCCACTATGCATAGTGGTGACCACCTTATAATCAAGTATTTTGGGTTGGGTTCATTACTTGGTGAAGGCACATAGTGGTTACAATCCCATTTTAAATTGTAGGTCCAGTGCCAATTAGCCTATTAAACAAAACTTTAAAAAAAATCTCCAACTGGACCTTGGACATAGAGAATTCGTAACAGTGCCTCCACTGGTAACCGAAGACCCCTTGATTACATAAAGTTACCACCACTGCATCAGGGAGGCTCAAGTGTCCTTTTAACAATAGTTTTGGCATGAGAAAGTTCTATGACCCTAGAATGAAGCATAACTTTCCAGGGCCAAAAACCACTGTACATAATGTGGTTTACATCACTAAATGAAACAGGGTAACTCAAAAATGGGCAGTGTGAGTTAAAGTACTACATATTGAATCAGGATTAGAACTACTACTTTCATTCATTATGCCAAATTATGAATAAGTTGTATCTCAGAAATAATTGCACGTCTTTGATACTAGCGGAGGGTAGTATTTGGCATCAGATACTAGGCATACCTCAAACCAGCCCATTTTGGAGTTATGGTCTTGAGTAAGTGACTGACAGAGGCGCAACCACAATTTTTTGTTGGGGGGGTGGGTTCAAGAACCAGGATAAACATACCAATAATAATAATAATAATAATAAAAATAATGTTAATAATGTTCGCTTCTTGTGCCACTTTTGGCTAATTTGTGAAGATTGGGATGAGTGATGGCATAATGAAAAAGATGAATGGATACGCGCAAACATCCATGCCAAAGCCGTGGACACTAAATTGTGTACGTATTCAAAGTTAATAAATATTATATACAGCATATATTATTTAAATACATTACACAATCGATTCATCCATCTGACAATAAACCAACAGCAAAAATGACATAAATTGTCTCTCAAATGTGCATGCTCCCTTTCCTCCAAATAATTGTTAAATAGAAAATTTTTGGATCCAATTATTTTGCAGGCTGAAATCAATATTAATTTAATAGGGTGCAAATAATTTCATGGAACTCCATGGCATTATATCATTTACAACTTTTGTGCCTCCCCGATGGTGTGGTAACATCGTCGCCTTGTGATCAAGGGGTCCTGGGTTCGATACCCAGTGGAGGCACATAGTGGTTTGGAACCCACTTTAAGCTATAGGCCCATTCTCAATTAGCCTTTCTGTGCATACAGTAGACTTAAATAAAAACACAAATCAATCACTCAATTTTACAACTTTTTTTCATTTAGATCGTTCAGCGCTCAGGACCATCTTCTGCCGTCCCCTAGCTACGGTTCTGAACTTGATAAGACTAAGAAAAGCAGATATTGCGAGTGAAGCGAGCAAGAAAATTTTACGAAATGTATTTTTATTTGCATAAAATTATTTGAAGTTCTGGCCAGTAATTGTCCCGTGCAGGTACACTTGCCTGTCAATGTTTTCCCCCCTTGGCCCCCTAGAACTAATTTCCGACCAAGGTTGGGTGGGGGCAAATACCCCCCTGCCCCCCCACTCCTGTGGTTGCACCACTGGTGACTGACAATATGAGCTGTTGATTATTCTGCAGGTACTTTACTTGTAATGCAGACATTAATAATCATAGTAGTTATTATACCTTGGCAATTTCCTGAACAGAATAAACAGGAAATTTCTGTTATCTCCAAAGCAACTGTAGCAAAATAATGGATCAGTCATATTTTTCACTGTACTTGTAAAGACGATTTTTACGACATACTTAAACAGTTTTGTCAATGAAGAATGTAGTATTTATAAAAAAGCGTAAGTACTCTAGTATCTGTTTTTCTTATATATGCAATTATTGTAACTATGAGTCACAATTTATCTGCTGTTTGAGAAAGTTTAGTCAAAGTAATATATTTTGGGACCAACTAGTTATTGATTGATAGTGTGTAACAAACGAAACTTTGCATAAAATGCAGAATTTGCCATTGAAAGTACTTTAGACACTTGTGATATATTGAGCTTTATGAGCAGTATTTTTTCATATAATTATATTATTTATAGCACATTGGGAAAATGTCTTTTTATATTTTTTCGTGAGAATATGGAGTTGTTAGCATTGTGTCACTTTGTAAGAAAATTTGAGTTATTGCACAGCAACAATAGTTGAGGAATAAGGTATTTTGAATTTCTTTTTGGTTTGGGAACAAGATTCAGAAGACAGAAATTGTACTTTTATAAACAAATTCACATATATTTGTCAATAATTTTAATGGCTACATAATGGATATTACTGGAGTAAAGTATGCATGGATTAAGTTACATCGAAGCAAACACTAGAAACACCATGTGTTGGCAGAATCATAGTACCTTGTTATTAGATAAGATTATTTTTGTGATTTTCATCTGGTGACAAGGGAGCAGAATACTATGTAAATTACTAAATTTGTAAACAAAGGTTCACTTGTACCAGTTTGTTTGCTTTTCTGTGGTGTATGCAGTGAACATTCAGTTTTTTTAAACCAAAGATAATGTGATACAATAATTAAAATATCTGAAGATAAACATATGCATTTTGTCATTTACGTATTCCTATATCCCTTCAATTCCTATGATTGAGGAACAAGGATTTCAGTTTGGGTACATCAAAAAGAAAGTTTAGATGTCGGGCTTTGCACAAAATATTTGAGCTCTACAGCATGAATTCACCTTCAAAAGTTTTGATTTATTTATTTTACTTTGCTTTTCTGCCACTTTTGGCTTATGGCGAATGTGAGGATGAGTGATGAAATGATGAAGTTGATGAAGGGACACACACAAAGAATGCCCATGCCCAGGCCAGGATTCGAACCTAGGACCCCTGCCATTGTAGTGTAGCATGCTGTGATAACCACTCTGCTACGGAGGTTGGCTCCAAAAGTTTTGAATTAAACATATATCAATCAAAAGAAAAGTTTGGATGCCATCTTGTACAATCTCTTCAAACACTCGAGGAGATTCCAAATTATTGCCGGAACTGGAGACAACTTAATGAAGCTCCCCCCCCCCCAGGAAAGGGTAACTCAACTTTTTACAGTTGTACAGTTTATGATGTTACACTTAAAATTCATGACTGTTCATGAGAGAGCAATGTACATTTTTGAAAGAGGAAAAAACACATTATCAAAATATATCATCAGTATACTAGTTAGTATGGAGAAGATCCACATTTTGATAATGCTGTCTATTTCAAGATGTTGCACTAAGATTTCTGTCATAGAAGAAGTGAAGAATTGTTGTTATGTTATAGTACAGCCTGTAACTCACTGATTTTTTTTTACGAGATAAATGAGGATGAGTTATACCATATTTTATTCTACATATTTTCACATTTAATGGATTCTACACATTTATAACGATTTTTACATGAAACTTCACATTTTATATTTTCTGCCATAACCTGTGTCTGTTCTTAAGACTCAAATTTTATAGACGTATCGTTATTTCAAAATTATATACTTTTGCTTTCCAAAATTTGATGACTTCCTAACAAGACAAATTAGCTAAGTATGTATGTAGTTGTTTCTTCAATATATACATGTATTAATCAATTTGTTTTAAAAGTAGCATTTCTTTCCCAACTGTTAGGGGGTGTTCCTCCATAATGCAATGGGCTCATTCCCTTAAATTGTAAAGGGATGCATGAATCAAGTGAAAATAATTGGCCTTGTGAACCTGGAAAAATCAGGATTTTACTGACTTTAGGGATGCACTAGGCGTAAGCATCAGTCGCAGTGTTTCGTTTATGGAATGTTGACACATGGCATCCAGTGGCAGACAAGGCCTTCTGGCAGAAATAAACTTTATTCAGGCGTTCTTTGCCAATTTTATTGCATTTTAAGAACAGTTAAGGCTCGACTGGACCTTTGGCAGCCGAATGGGCAAATTTAAAAATGTTCCTCTCCATTCGAAAAGCCGCTGTGATATTCCAAAATATGAAAAATTACATATGCTTAGAATTCCGTCTAGAGCATTGACGTGAATTTTCATGTAGTTTGCTTTTACCGTTGTCTAGATATTAAAAAAAAACAACACAACTTTGTATATATATCGTAGTGTAGCTTGAGAAAGTTCTGTGAAACCAGAACGAAACGTCGCAGATAAAATCAATAACGAAACGTCGCAGATAAAATCAATAAAAACCACTAAAAATAACTGTTAGATTATTTTTCATGTACAAAAGTGGTTATGCGAACCTTCAAGAAGAACATTCATGTTCTTTATATTGTTGCTTCCTGTTCAAATTATTTTGCATTTTCCGAACTAGTGCAGTTTGCGCCATTCATGCACACACACATTATCTGCAAGTATCAGATAATTTTGCAGATTATTTTCACAGAACAAACCAGCCTCCTAATCAGCGAGTTTTCAGCTTCATGCATCGAATGAAAATTGACTTTAACACCTTAACAAACTTGACAATCTGAATGAAAGAACTTAAGGAACACTCAGTTATAACTAACTCATTTAACACGTTAAACTCTTGCAACTTTCTGAACTTGCCATATACAGGGCTATTCAAAACACTGATTTTGTGATAATATTGCACGGAACTTATGGAACGTATCATCATTATATGAGTACATCTGTGCTGGATGTTCACAAGTTTATTTATGAAAATAGTCCTGCACACTTGTTCCACACTTTGTTGTTAGGAGCATGCAATGCAACATTGCAGCATCTGAAGAGGAGAAGGCATTATGTGTCCTGCAATTCCATGAAACAAAGTCTGTTACATCCGTATGGCAACAGTGGAGGACAACATTTCTGAAAGAACCACCAACAGGGAAAAGCATTCATAGTAAGTGGTACAAACAGGTCGTTGCTATGGGTTGTCTGCACAAAGGGAAATCCAGTGACTGTGGACCGGGTCTGCAAAGCATTCCAACGGAGCCCACGAAATCACCAAATCGGTCAAGTTGAGATCTTCAACTGTGTGGAGAATTGTCCGAAAGCATCTACGAATGAAGCCTTACAGTTTGTAATTGCTGCAATACTTGAATCTTTCCGACCCCTCCAAATGTTACTATGTTGAATTGCAAGCTCCTAGCAGCAAAGTGTGAAAGCAGCGCCGTGCACTATTCATTCAACCATGAATTGTGCAAAATTCGAAGCTTCCATTTATTTGGCACTAATATTGTGTGGAATGCTGCATTGTGTGATTACATAAGATGTATTTTTATAGTGAGCATTTTGATTCAAAACTGATAAATTCATGCTTAAAATTGGAATGTAGTACTTACTTACACACTAATACAGGGTACGCCAGAAAGAGGTGCCCCAAAGTGTGATAACTTTTCTCCTGAGATTTTGCCCAGTGTATGGGACTGGTGGCCACCACCAATATTGTGAGGAAACTGGGGAGCTACAAATGAGTAATGTGACCCGGTCATGGAAACCTACAATGACTGGGGGTTCGTTGTGCTGACCGCACCACTCCTAACTGGGTAGACGATCTCCACCTCTGCTGAGGCATGTGAGAGAGGCTGGCAGTGGTAGGTAGGCCCTGGCCTTCGTGGGCTGTTGCACCATGGGTTATTATTATTATTGTTATAATGGAGAACAGCAAATGGTGGTCTAAAGTGTAAATCAAAAACCCTGAGACCTTCTGTAAACAAACGGTCTCACCGATTCGATGTATCACTCCGCGTCAGCTGATTCATGACCGCAATCATCTGCTGTTACACTCATAGTTCGCCGCACTTATTCATTTTATATAAGAGCTTCTGATTGTGAGAACCCGCTCTCAAAACATCAGACGAATATGCAGCTGCATACAATGTTACTCTCCCGATCATTCTCTCTTTCATAACCCTTAAAACTGCAGACACTGACACACCACTGCACTGGGATACGAACTTAACCACTTCATTTACTGGTTTCTCAGGATACCACTGACAGAACGTTACATAAATATTGAGTAGAATCTGTTTCTCACCCCTTTTCAAAGGCTGTCCTTGCTGGTCAGGGTTCCCACACACCTGGAAAACCTGGAAATCTCAGGGAATTTGAAAAAAAAATACAAATCTCAGGGAAATCTCAGGGAAAATCTTGTAATTGATTAATGGTTCCCAATGAAGCAAAACTGAGGGATTATAATATGCTCCTGTCTGTGGAGAATCCAGGCTGTTGTAGCATTTCTTTTTCAGCAAGGAACTCGTATCTATTTGTTTGTCTGTTTCTTGTTTTTAAATGTGATTCCAGGGCTGGTGACCAAGTGTATAACCTCATAAATTTTGCGCTTTTTAAAATTTAATTAACAGATTTCGATCTTTTACATGACGTAATATATATTTCAAGATGTGAAATACGCATAATAAAGATCGAAATCTTTTACTGATGTCTAAAGTTAACCAGTGTTCATCTGATTTCCCTTATTAGGGAGTAGTTTTAAGTTTTTCTTCCTTCTTTTTTTTACAAAAAGACATCTTGTACAATGCAAAAAATAGTTTTAAATTAATGCAAATTGATGTCAGAAATTCTGACAACTTGATTCCTTTGACAAAGATTGATATCGGAATTGGTGCTAAAGCTGCTTTGGAAGCTAAATAGGTGAATGAAAAGGAGAAGCTTATTTTTTTTACTAGCTGCAGAATTTTTTTGCAACCAACAACAGAGAAGATTGTGGAATGTAGTCCCCATAAGTTCAAGTTGGTGAGAGGCGCAAGTTGTTTAGTTCTGAAGCAAATGACTCAGTTTCCAAAGCGATGTGCTCAGTTTTCCAATCAAAACTGATGCACTAGATTCTTTTTTTACAGGTGTCATGAAGGGCAAAGATGACTTCTCTGAGTTATGGAGCACTGTTAAGTTGGTTTTGATTTTATCACATGACAATGCATATGTGGAAAGTGAGTTTTCTGTAAATAAGCAGGTTTTAATAGAAAACTTGAAAGAAGAGTCTGTTGTGGCTATTCGGCAAGTTTATGATGCAGTGAAAGTGGTAGGAGGAGTGTCAAATGTAGAAGTAAGGAAAGATATGATCCAGAGTGTTACAGGTTCACGTATTAGATACAAAGAAGCATTGCAGAAGATGAGAAAGAAATGTGATCACAAAGAAAACAAATGGAAAGAAATGAAACGTAAAACAAGTGAGATCCATGCTTTACAAGCCAAATAACAAAAGATGCAAGAAGAAGCAAAGGCTATTCCAGAACAATTAAAAAAACTTGAAGCTTCCGAGAAGTAAATTTTCAGACATTAAGTACATTTCTTGTTTTATATTTCAGTCTCGGTAACTAATTATTCCTTTTTAAATCGGTACTAATAAGTGTCACTTCATTTTTATATGTTTTAAAAATTCCAATAATTTGTTTGTCTTAACTATTATTGTACGCATTACAGAGTAATTGATATTGTATCCATTTATAAACATCTATGAAAAGTGTGAAAATATTTCAATATTCTATATCAGATATGTTAGAAATTGTTTCAGAGTTGTTTAAAGTTCTAGAAAACTGGTCATCTTTGTTCTTAATTACATGCAAAGAAGTGTAATTTTATTTTATTTTTGAACTAGTTTTGTTATTTGCATCAGAAAACAACAGTAATAAAGAAGGTGAGGATGGTATGGCTATGAGGGGAAATGGAGGAGGCCATTGTAAAATTATAGTAGTCATTTACTGTGCATTCAATACTCTGGAAAAAAATTGAGGATTCTGGAAAACTCAGGGAAAATGGATTTGGAGTTTGCGTGTGAACCCTGCTGGTGTTTTGAAAACAAGCTCGGAGAACACGGAGACCTTCCCGCACGCATAGAACTCTCAATGTTATTTTTCTAAGGATAAGTCAGGCAATATTACTAAGTTGCACTACTTCCTTGCTGTTCACATGATTATTTTTAGAAAATAACCAATGTTATAAAATATCATTATGTACACGAATCTCTTGGTGGCCGCGGTGGCTCAGTCGGTAACGCGTCTGACTACCATGCTAAAGGTCCCGGGTTCGATCCCCGGCCGGTTGAAATCCGGGAACTTTTCTAAGGATGGTGGCGACCCCGGCACCCACCCAGCGTCGAATAACATGGGTACCTGGGGGAAACCCTGGGGGTGGGGGGTGGTAAAGGCGGTCAGGGTCGTGATGCTGATCACATCACCCCCACTCGCGACCGGATCAAGAAAGTGTGGGTTGTTACCCCCACACCTGCTATACGCCTTCATGGCGTGGTGCTATGCACAGGGGAACACTTTACCTTTTTTTTACCTTTTTTTTTACACGAATATCTAAGCTCATTGAAAGTTACAATGCATATTACTACAAAATGTTCACACTTATCTTTCCTTGCCATGTCACCAAGTTATTTTACGAAGTGCACTATATTTGGCGGAACAAAAATCGTTATTAGGATGCTTGTCAAAGTTTCCAACCGCAATAAATTTACGAACTTTTTGTCTTGTTTTGACATCATCAATATATTTATTGGACTTACAGCAATGCATATGGCTGTTTATGCCCATTATATATTTTATTTACATAAGATACAATTTACATAAAATCTACAAACAAATTTCAAATACACTCCTATCTTTATCAAACCTTAGAAATATACATTACCATGTTATATCATTTTGTCTAAAAAAAATGCAAGTAAAATATATTCAATTCACATGCAAGAAAGAAGCCCAAATTTATGGGAAATGATTACTGGTGCAAAGAGTTAACCATAAAGGTGAAGCAATAAGTAAAAAAAGAAAGAGCATTGGGTTTAAAGTGAGACGTCATTTGCGGCAGCGTATCCCATACTTCAAATTTCCCGTTGTTTTACCTTATGTAATGAATCCTGTAACAACGCTGGATTTGCGTGTGGATTATTTTACTTCTATGAGTTTGCAATGCTTTCTGCATGCAGGTGGTTTTGTTTACAGAAGGTCTCAGGGTTTGTGATTTGAACCTTAATATTCTATATGAAATAGGTGGGCATTATAAATAGTATAAATAAATATTACTAAAAACAAGAAAAAATGTGGTAATGTTTTACTTTTAGCAAATTGTGAACCATATTAATTATATTTGCATCCCCCTGAGATGGTACGGCAGGCATGGTAGCCTCCTGAGCACAGGCGTAACTTATGGGGGGACCAGGATCGACACTTGCCCTCCAAATAGTCTGGTTAATTACAATACTGTATTGAAATACAGGTACTTTTGTTAACCCCCGAGGAGCAGAGTAAAAATGTGTCTTTTTTTACGATTTTACAAATTTAAGTTATTTAGCTAAACGTATGTAGGATTCTTCCTCCACCTCCGAAATTAAGTCCTAAGACCCCCTCAAAATTAGTCCCCAAGTTACACCCCTGCCCCTGGGACTATGTGGGCAAACTGCTGCTCCAGTGCACTCAGGATGAACTTCTTGTTGAATGTGTGTGTGGTGCTGGAGAGTATTACAAAAGTCGAAGCAGAAGCATAGTCATTCCACAGGAAGATTCTCTTAAAATAGGTCTTGAAGAGTTTGTGGTGTAGTGATTGAAGTCAGAGATGGCCTTAGGGAGGACCAACTATGGTATTCGCCTGAGGCCTCCTGTGTGTGTGTTTGAGGTTTTGTTTCAAGTCCACTTTGTGCACAGTAAGGATAATCGAGATTGAACCTACAGTTCAAAGTGGTATCTGAACCACTATGTGCCTCCACCAGGTATCAAACCTGAGTGTCCTTCATTACAAGGCGACGACGTTACCACTGCACCATTGGGGAGCCCCCCCTCCCCCATGTGTGTGTGTATGAAGGAACTCTGTGCTAGATATATAATTTATATAGTAAGAAATTTATAATTCATGTTTCTTACTGGGGGACACAAGAATGCGAGCTTCAAGGCAGTGGTGTAGCGCAGTTTTCTGTCTCCCCCTCCTGCAAGTATTGAAGGGGGGGGGGCGTTAAAGAAAATATTGAGAATACTATAATGTGGTATATACCATTGATAATGCCAGAGGGGTGGACGGATACAATATTTAGTTCTCCTCCCTCCCCCAGTTGTATCGAGAAATTAACATTTACCCCAAATACTCTGCCTTCCCGCACCCCCCTCCCCCATATTTTAGTTATCAACTGGTATGCAGTGGCGTGCCCAGGATGTTTGAAAGAAGAGGGTTAGGTATAATTTTTTTTAGTAGTCAGCCCTCATTTTGCCATCTATTCCTGCATTTGATGTTCTTTTTTTTTATATAGGAATACTAATCCAAAGGGGGCAGGGTTATAACTCCCCCCCCCATTGGGAACGCCACTGCTTGTATGTAAGTGTACTAGCTACTGGAAACCAAATCAGGTTGGTTTGAACCTCTGGCAAATAACTGGAAGAAGAAATTGTAAATACATATGTTCCATGAATTCAACGAAGTGGCGCAGCCAGGATTTTTCTTCAAGGAGGGTGGACACTTCATGTGGCCAAACACATTGTAACGACCCTGCTTGGTCGCCATTTAATTATTATTAGACCTTGCGTGGTCACTAAATTCTTTTTAATCTGATAAAAGAGTTAAGCGGAATGTCCCTGCGATGCGTACGCTTTTAGTTTAAATGTATTCTGAAAACGTTAACGGTTCCACCTCTACGTTTACTAGCTTCACTCATTATTAGACCCTGCGTGGCCGCTATATTCTTTTTAATGTTATCAATTATTGGCATTTACACTGTTCAACGTGTTGTTTAGAATAGCAGAGTCCTGCGAGGCTCATTATTAATTGTATTGTCTGAATGCACACAGTTTTAGTTTATATTGTCACGTGCATCTAGTGATTTTCCCACTAGTGATTTCTCAATGTCAAAACCTTGATATTTCTCAGTACGAAGTTTGCAATATGTAAAAAAAATGAGTTAGCAACGCGTACTTGTAGTTAAAATTTTCACCACCCATGCGCCACCGCGACTATAAAACCCAGCGCAGCGAGACCGGAGCTCAGTTGGCTCCCGGATGTCAACTGGCAAACATCCTGGGAAAAACCGGCCATCCAGCCAGAAGCGTAGCAGCCATCCCAGAAAGAAGGAAGGAAGGAGGAAGAAAGAAGAAGAAGAGCCTAGCAGCAACCTAACTACCTGGTCTAGGTGCCAGGTTCTACCTGCCCGGCTTGTCTAGGAGCACCTAGACCTCCTTCCTAACCTGCCGCCCTTGTACAGGAGACACCGGTCAGCTTGCCGATTCCTAGCTAGCGCCGGGGTTGTCGCGGCATCCTTAAATCCTTTACCCAGTGCCTGCTTGTCGGAGGTGCGGGCTGGCTGCGGCCAGTTCCCAGTTGTGGTTGGGGGTACCGTGCACATACTACTTTCTCTTACAGGGAAGCCCGTGACGTAAGCAGCGAACAGCGCCCTAAATAAAAATTAGGTCCCCATACTCCCCCTGGCACCTCACTGCGAGGAATAAATTGAATGGTCCCTTCCCCCCTTTTGAATCCAAAAGTGGTGAAGGCACGTGTATGGTAAATGTAAATGCACTTAAGTGATAAAGGTTAAAGACTAGTGTGCTAACAGACTTTCTTACGATAAGTGTATAATAAACATATATATATATATACAAAGCTGTTGTTCACGTTTTACCCAGCAAGCCCCGAGATATCTAGAATCTGTGTTCAACGACTGGTATGAAGTTAGCATTTATGGGTAGACTTTTGCCATCCTCCTAATTGAAGTGTTTAGAGTGTGGTCATTTTGTGTACGCGTGGTAGGACATTGCAACATAGTGCATGATCTTTTGTTACTTTTGATGGATATAATTAAGGAAAGACAATTATATTACATAGTTATACATACACAGATTTTTTTTTAAAAATACTGTTTTGAAAAATTTAAAGGATAGTAAACGCTTTTCATTTGGACTTGGAGGTGCGTAAGGTTCAGCCCCAAAAGCCATCCCTTTGCTGAGCTATTCCAAGATTTAATGAAAAAGTAGCCCACATTCGCCAATTAATACTACACTAACTGTAACTAATATATTCAAGCAAACTCACTATTTCAATTTTTCTAGTTGAACTGGACCTCTGGATTGTTGGTGTTGACACATTTTCACAAGGTCAATTGTAATCTACTACAAATAACTACGGAGGTTGTTCGCTTTATATCCGACCATTTTCGATTCGGTGCTGCCATCTGGCATATCATGCTGGAACTATGGGTCTGCTGGCAGAAGTAGTGTTGTGTCTGACCGTGTAGGTGCGTGAGTGTTTGTAGTGAATGTTATCAAATGGCACCGAAAATCAACCGGTATTGGGAGGATTACGTAATGGCCCTTTTCCATGCTATGTTTTCATATGTACGCATTGTGAAACAGTGTCGGGAGAATGGGTTACCACTAGGGGTGACTACTGCGAAAGCTATTGTGCCCCGTTACACACAACAGGCTCTCCTTGCGAAACATTCAACCACGAAAACCACCAGGAGAAGGGCTGCAAGCCGTGTACACCACATTCTACCGCGTCACATTGTCGAACGTAAGACGAACTGCAGGAAACTGTATGAAAAGTACCTGGCGGGTTCCAAATGGAAGAAAGTTGTCACAATGGATGAATCATATGTCCATCTCACTGCTGGTGGTCACATTCGGGCGATCACATACCGTGACATTGACGGCAAGGGGTGCAGCAACTTTGTTCGTCAGTGCAGGGAAAGTTTCCCTCGTGGCTTTATGGTTGTGACGGGATTCGGATATGAGGGGAAATTGATGATACGCAAGGTGGACTAAAACGTGAAGGTGAATGCCAGATACTTCCAAGACTCCATTCTGAAACCTATCTATGGGAGAGACATCCCACAATTGTATGGATTGGACGCGAACCAAGTGATGATCCATATGGACAAGGCTTCGAGTCATACCGCCAGAACATCACTACGTTTTTATCAGGAAATGGCAGAGGAATTAGGAATTTGTGTCATTCCATTTGAAAACATTCATGTGAAAAGCCCAGATGCCAGTCCAATGGATTTTTGCGCATTTGGACTGTTGAAACAACGTCTTTAACATCGCTGCCCGCGCACCCTGGATGGTCTATGGAAAGGTTGCAGGGAGGAGTGGGACAGAATTCCCATGCCTGTCCTGCGCAGGAGCTTGCTGCAATGGAAACTGCGATGCCGGGCGATAGTCCACAATGCTGGGGGTCCAATAGAACATGATCGGTGGTGGCGGCACGGTATCTCTTAAGGTGAGTACCTGTCAAAAATGGTCAGATATAAAGCAAACAACCTCTGTAGTCACAGAACCCCAGTCTTGAAATATGGATAATAAAGCGGCGATGGGATTCTATTCGCCGAATCAAAATTCAACCTTCGTGGCAGAGTAGTTAGCACAGCATGCTACGATGCCAGGGATCCCATCTTGGGCATGGGTCAGGCCCATAGCTAGAATTGATCTCCGGGGGGGGGGGGGGGGTCACAGATTATCAGGGGGCTTTGTAAACTAAGTCTATTTTTCAAAAGTTTAACAGTATTAAATGAAGGTAAAGTATATAAACTTTTGAAATTTCACACAACTACTACATTTTTTCTATTTCTTTTAAAACATCGCTTGAACTGTTAATTAACTGGGGTAGTGAAAATACTGATAAAGAAGCTTCCCTATGAAGGAACTTTCTAAAGTTAGAGAAGAGAATCTTCTAAATATTTTCCACTATTTTGACTTCTGCTCATAAACAAGATGACATGTGCATCCAGAAGGGGGTCACTTATATACTATATTATATATGTTATATATTAACATACCAGGAGCGCTCAAAAAGTAATGCCCCACATTATTTTTCTCAGCTAATATTTAATTGTTAATGATATTGTTACAGAATATTGTTGATGTATCCTCTATACATGTTATTTTTTAACATAATCTCCCTTGACTGCTACGGGCTTACGCCACCTTGGAACAAGGGCTCGTATGCCATCCGTGTACCAGCTTGCGGGCTGTTTCTTCAACCATGTTTTCGCAGCACGAACCACACTCTCATTGTCCTAAAATTTCACACCACGCAGTGCATCCTTCATTGGCCCGAAGAGATAGAAATCGGAATTAACAAGATCAGGGCTGTAAGGAAGATGGGGAGTACAGAGAACCCCAATGTGGCGATTGCCTCGGTGGTTTTCAGGCTCGTGTGTGGTTTTGCATGCAAAAGCAACACATCCTTCACATTTCTGTCTGGTCTCACTCTCCTGTGCCCCTTCATCAATTTCAATCGGAAGGAACGAGATCAGGGCTGTAAGGAGGATGGGGGAGTACAGAGAACCCCAATGTGGCGATTGCCTCGGTGGTTTTCAGGCTCGTGTGTGGTTTTGCATGCAAAAGCAACACATCCTTCACATTTCTGTCTGGTCTCACTCTCCTGTGCCCCTTCATTAATTTCAATCGGAAGGAACGAGATCAGGGCTGTAAGGAGGATGGGGGAGTACAGAGAACCCCAATGTGGCGATTGCCTCGGTGGTTTTCAGGCTCGTGTGTGGTTTTGCATGCAAAAGCAACACATCCTTCACATTTCTGTCTGGTCTCACTCTCCTGTGCCCCTTCATCAATTTCATTATAATATCACTCATCCTCATCTTCGCGATTAGCCTAAGGAGCAGAAACTCGAAGCAGGGGTGCCCACAGAAGGGGATTATGGCGCAGGTTGCACCATCAAGATTTCGGGGGGGGGGGGTGTCCCTTCAAATAATATAAAATTCAACATTTATATATTTTTCCAAAATTATATGTAAACATTTTACACCTTAAATGCACCATATTTAATCCATTAGATGAAGAAAAGAAAGTGTTTAAGAGTATTATCGAAGGGAAGGGGGGGGGAGAAATATCCAACTCTTACATATTAGGCCTTAATTGACACTTGGGTTCTGGGGGGAGGGATTCTGAATTAAACGTTTGGAGGGGACAGTATCCAACCTCTAGGTCTTAGATTATGGCGTGTATTTTAGTTAGAGGGGGATTGAGCATTAAATTGAGGGGGAAATCCAATTCTTGTGTATTAGTAATGTCTTAGACTGTTGCGGAAATTCTGGTGTGGAGACTGAGAATTAATTTTTTGGAGGAGACAATATCCACTCTTCAAAATCAATACTTTCTTAGGATGTTGCTTGCATGCGTGTTTCGCGCTTTACTGAGGTGAATGTCAAGTTTCATACTGTAGCTGCATTACAAGACGCACACGATTTTCTCGATATTCATTGATAACATTACTTCTCAAAATATATGCTTAGTGTTGATATACTGCTTAATTTAAACCAGGTGCATCATTTGGAACAAAACTATATCGAATTCGCATTTCCAACTTCTTGTCACAGGAAAATTTTACTTTAACAAGTTAAATTTGCACTGAAGATAAAATCCACATAATTACGTATTGTTATGGGTTACTAAAATAATTTTATTTACCCCAAGAAAACGGGGGTGAGCTGCTTTTTTTTTTAAAGAGGAACCGTTTTATATTATCGCCCTGAGCTTAGCAATTTCTAACTAGGGTTCTGTGATGTCTCGTGAAATAATAATTTCATCGGTCATACGGATGGAGCATGTTATTTGGTTTGCCAAGGTTTAACTTTCTATCTTAAGTTGTGTAACAATTTGTGTTAAATACTCAAATTGTGAGTTTTATGAACCCACTCACAAACACTACTTATATGCATATTTACATAATTTAATTTACTACATTTAGCTAATCAATGTGATAGTTTTTCAACAGCAGGTGAAGGAACTTACCAGTGAGATGTACTGTAATATTCCAATTTATACTGTAGCATTACTCCCGATTACACTGGACAACAAATTTTAACTTTTTTCATGCTTCGGAAATGAAAAGTACATTTCCTTATGGAATTGAGGGTGCTGAATACGAAAATAATAATAAAAATGCTGAATTGGTTCGATTTTAAGTGTAATCGAAAGAAATATGTGTTATGTGGTGTTAATAGGAAATTAACACGTGTACAAAATGGAAGTTATAAAAACATTACTTAAATGGATATTGCAAATGGCGCCTCTTTGCCTGTCGCTTGTATTGTGGTTCTGGAACATCTCTGGCGATTGTCCAACAATAATCAGCAAGCATAGACTTGCTCCAGTGGCCCTGATATCGTTTCTCCATTGTAGATATAACTTGGTGGAAATGTTCCCCATGTTCATCGCTGACTGCTCCGCAATTTCCTGGAAATAAGTTTATGTGGGAGTGTAACATATGTATTTTTAGTGACGTATGACACCCCATTGCTTGGTAGGAAGATATTGGGTGCTTCACTAGTTCCTTATAATTCTGAGTCCGCACGTTTCCCAAAAAAAATTGTCACCACATTTCAGAAAGAGTCCCATGCAATCTTCTCCATATCTTCTAACAGTGCGTCAAATTCAGGATCATTGAGGAGTTCTCGAGTCTGAGGGCCAATAAATATTCCCTCCCTGATTTTATTTTCACTAATTCGTGGAAATTTACGCAGAATATACTTGAATGCATCACTGGCTTGGTTCATACCTTTAACGAAGATCTTGATTAAACCTAGTTTAATATGTAAAGGAAGTACTGCTGGGAGCTATCAAAGGAACATGTTGAACGTTCTTTGTTCCTGGCTCCAAAGATTTACGGAGTGGCCAGTCTTTCCTTAAGTAGTGGGAAGCCTTATCATGGCTATCCCACTCGCATAAGAAACAGCAGTATTTTGTGTAGCCGAGCTGCAGACCAAGAAGTAGCTAGAACTTTGAAGTCGCCACAAATATTCCAATTGTATTCGTTATAATTTATGGCTTTCAGCAGTTCTTCCATGTTGGCATATTTCTCCTTCAAGTGCACTGCATAACCGATTGGGATTGATGGCAACACATTTCCATTGTTCACTAACACAGCTATTAGACTTAGTTTTGATGCATCTATGAACAGCTGCCATTCATTGGGATTATGTTCTATGTTAAGTTTACTCATAAGACCAGTCACATTTTTACAACACACTATGTCACTTTCCACTGAAAAATACTCTTCCAGGGGTTTCTGACGTGTCCGAAACACGGATACTTTAACATCTTCAGGAAGAGCTCTCCACTGCTTGAGTCTGGATGCCAGTAGTTCTGCGCCACTTTTTGACAACCTCGGGTTCCTCACAAGGTCATTTAATTCATGTTGGGTGATCAGATGGCGATTAGATGATGATATGTTGGCTGTGAATTCAGGATCGATGGATGACGAGGAATCTGCAACAGGATTTGACATTCCTGCGTCGAGTTTGGCCGCCTCTTGCTCTTCGTCGGATGAATCACTGGAGTACGATGTGGGAGGTTGTGGAACAGGTAGTTCTTCAGAATGTGGCACAGGACAAATAGCTGAAGAAATATTGGGATAAGTGATAGTCCACTTTTTTTTTTTGATAGGCCTTTAATTGGAGGAACCATGCAAAAATAGCAGTTCGAATTATGATCTGCCGGTTCTCTCAATATCATTGGTACTGCAAACGGGATGCGTGGTCTTTTTCCATGTAGCCAGTCCCGCAAGTTTGTCGAACACATATTACAACAATTGTGTGGTACAAGTGGTAGGCTTTCTTTATGATTGGCATGAAATATCTTTTTTGATCGACAAATGTTATTTCGCCGCAACCATAACAAAAATTGTCTGCACTGTTAACACATTTACGCGACATGTTTCTGGTCAGTAGTCATATAATGACTGACTAACTAACTAACTAACTAACTCTCTAGCCTTCTTAAACCCGAAGGTTCATGGCTGCAGCAACACAGGCCTTCCATCTTTCCCTATCTTGAGCAAGTTCTATATACTCTTTTCCATCCCTACCGATTTCCCTTAGGTCCATCTCAACGTTGTCCCTCCATCTTCGTCTTGGCCTTCCTACAGGTCTCTTACCATCAGGTTTCCCAACAAGAATCCTGTAAACTCCTCTTTCCTCTCCCATTCTTGCCACATGGTCTGCCCACCTAAGTCTTCTTGATTTAATTATTCTAATAATATCTGGACATGAATACAAATTATGTAGTTCTAAATTATGTAACCTTCTCCACTCTCCTGTCTCCTCATCCCTTTTAGGTCCAAAGATTTTCCTAAGGATCTTATTTTCAAATACTCTCAATTTATGTTCCTCTTTCAATGTAAGGGACCAAGTTTCACATCCATATAAACACAATCAAAAAAGTTTTGCATCACCCGAGAGGTGATAAAAATATCATCCGCAACATGCCGAAGCGGACAAGAACCGATGAAGCAAAGCTCAATGTGCGAAGTAACGAGGTCGACGTGCAATACCGATCACCACAGACAACTACCGGAGTCGGCAAGTGCATGCGTGTGTTCGAGCGTACCACCACAGTAGTCGACAATGGTTAGTTAGGTGTTGCTTGTGTCCAGTTAGCGAAGGCGAGCGAGTGCAGCTGTGTGCAAGGCATGCCTAGGCGTACAATAGTGCAGTTTGATCCGGCCAGGATCATCACGCTACTGCAGACTGGCATGTCACAACGGGCTGTAGCTAGGGCTGTTGGAGCGGCGCAAATCGATGTCTGTAGGATCTGGAGGCGGTATACAGACACAGGAATAGTAGCAGATCGTCAATGTACAGGTCGTCCACGGGTCACACCACCAGCACAAGACCGCTATGTACGACTCTCAGCTCGGCGACAGAATACCATGACGGCAAGGAACATCACTCATGCCCTCCAGGCAGCCTCTGCTGTGCGTGTGTCAAACCAAACTGTCTGTAACATATTCCGAGGAAGTGGTTTACGTTCCAGAAGACCACTCCGGCGCCAGTACCTATTGCCACGACATCGGCGCGACCGTCTGCATTGGGCCCGTGCACAACGAAATTGGGGACCCGATCATTGGGCTCATGTGCTCTTCACCGATGAATGTAGGCTCTGTCTAAGGCCAGATTCACGAAGAGGACGGGTGTGGCGAGGCCCTGGACTGCAAGAGTGACTTCGTGGTGTCCAGGGGGTCCATCCATACCAAGGAGGAGGAATCATGGTGAGGGCAGGGGTCATGCTCGGACGTCGAACGCCCCTAAATCCATTTAGAGGGACTCAAACATCTGTTCGTTATGTCAGGGACATTCTCCAGACGACTGTCGAACCATTTCATCAGGAAATTGGTGACGAATTTGTCTTGGTGGATGACAATGCCCGTCCACACCGCATACAGATGGTGCACGAGTATCTGCAGGCGGAGAAGATCCGTCGCATACTCTGGTCAGTGCAAAGTTCTGACATAAATTGCATCGAACATGCATGGATAATGCTAAGAAATTCCATTGCAAACCGTTTTGTAGCTCCCACCAATCTTCGTGAAGTTCCTCTTGCGGCACAGGACGAATGGGATCGCTTACCGCAAGTTCAACTTGATCGTCTCATCCTCAGTATGTCACAGTGTGTTCAAGACCTTCTTGCAGCCAGGGGAGGACACACCAAGCGGTAGGCAATGTTTCTGATGGATCCGCTATGACGAACAGTCTTCTTGTGACAGTTCTTTGTTTTTTCGCCTCCATCATGAATTGTGCCATTTTAGTTTTAAAAACATTTCTGAGAAAATTGTACGTTTTTTGTTCCCTTTTCATTCAACATGTCTTGTTCTTTATCTTTTAGTAGGTGTAGTGGACCGGTCCACCAACATTAAGTGAGGATCGAAAAAACCTCAAAAACTCACTTTCTCACGACGTTCTACGCCTCATTTATTGCGATTATGATGTTTGCAGCGAAGAAAACAGCACCAAAACATCAAAAAACTCACTTCAATTCACTGAAGTGAGCCGCAGTGTTGCAAAACCTACGAAAATTTCATCAAAATCTCAAACAAAAAAAAAAAACCTCATTTTCTCTCCACGTTCCGCGCTTTTATTTGTTGCGCTGACACAGCGTGATGAGTAAATAATGTACTCTCTCTTATTCTTGAAGGATGAATGCACCTTATCGTAATTTTCCAAGTCTGGGACGAAATGTTTGTATATCGTGACCTTTGCAAACCTCTTTCGGGAACGATGTGCCGCACACACACACGCGCGCGCGCTTGTATTGTGACCACTTTCTCTCCACGTTCCGCGCTTTTATTCGTTGCGCTGACACAGCGTGATGAGCAAATAATGCACTCTTTCTCATCCTCGAAGGATGAATGCACCTTATCGTAATTTTCCAAGTCTGGGACCAAATGTTTGTATATCGTGACCTTTGCAAACCTCTTTCGGGAACGATGTGCCACACACACACACACACACGCGCGCGTGCTTGTAACGACAATTTTGTTCCCTCTCTCTCTCTGCGTGTGCTATCAACGTTAACACAATGACACAAATTCAACAATACAATACGTAGGCCTTGGGACGACGGAAGTTATACTTCCTTGTTTGTTTGTTTTTTTCAATAGTGACGTCAGTTAACAGCATTGGTAGCAGTGATGCGATGCGATGCATTAACTTGTGAATTTTCGAACTCGCAAAATGACGTGGCTGAAATGTGGGGGAAGAATGTTCTAGAAAAGATTGTCTCGGATTTCTATTGGTCCACGTTGCGTTGGCTAACATTTCACTTTTGACGTCATTAGAAAACCGTAAAAAAACTTAAAGCGCTAGTGTAGAAAGTTCTATTTCATTTTGAACTTCAGTGAATGAGCATTTCCGCAGGATTTTCCAAAAGTAAGTAACTTTGTTTCTTAGCTTGCATGAGTTGACTTTGATTTATAAGTATGGCATTGCTTTTGTGGAAGAAAATATACTCACAAAACATGCAAAAAGAGAGAGAATATAGAAGGTGTTTCATGTCTCTCTGCTTTTATATATTTGAAGCAGGCATTTTGGTAGCTGGAATATTTTTTTTTCTTCTGTGTGCTGGTGTTGGTAGGTAGGAAATATGTGTGCGGGGCATATTTCAAAAAAAAAATAAATGTGTTAAATAGTTAGAGGAAGGCAAGAAAAAATGGAGGAGAGTTGCGTGTTTTTGATATCTAGTGGAAGTACTGATTGATTTGATGTTTTAAGTCTATTTTATGCACAGTAAGGCTAATCGGGACTGGACCTACAATTTCAAGAACCACTTGTGCGGGTATCGAACCCTTGATTACAAGGCTATCGCTGCGCCATCGCAGAAGCTAGTGGAAGTACTGATTGATTTGATGTTTTAAGTCTATTTTATGCACAGTAAGGCTAATCGGGACTGGACCTACAATTTCAAGAACCACTTGTGCGGGTATCGAACCCTTGATTACAAGGCTATCACTGCGCCATCGCAGAAGCTAGTGGAAGTACATAGTTATTCGAATCTCATTTATTTAAAATATTTAGTTTTTTTTTTATGCACGCTTATTGATTTTAAACCTAAAATTAAATAAAATCCGGCAATTATATCCAATTATACTTATGGCTACAACGAGCATTCGCAAAAAAATATGGCTTGAGATTTTTTTTGCTACGTAAACAAAATGGCCGACATGCCAAATATGAACAGGCTATATAGATTTGAGAGATGGATGGGAAAAAAAATTAATTAAAATTTAATTTTATGATTGCAACACGGAACTTAATGATTGATTTAGTTTATTTTACTTCGCGTTTTGTACCTCTTGGCTAATTTGCGAAGATTGGGGATGAGTGATGAAATGGATGAAAATGGACATTCACAAACAACCATACCCGACCGGGATTCGAACCCGGGACCTTTGGCGTCGCAGCGCGATGTGCTAACCACTCGGCCACAGGGTCGGGCAAGTACTGGCATATACATAGATCAAAGTTACATGGTTCTAGGTCCCATAGGAGCCGAGAAAATCAATGTCTTGGAAAACGTCTTAAGACAAATATCTTAATCTTTAAGAAAGTCGACTTCCGGTATCTCAAGATGTTACTTCCGGTCTGTCAAGAAAATTTTCTTAAGACAAAAATCTTAAGACGTTTTCCAAGACATTGATTTTCTCGGCTCCTAATTAAGCTAGGATGATGATTTTAGGTTTGTTGGATAGGATTCGATGAGAACTATTCGACTAGCAAATAAAATCGATTCCACCCCCTCAAGTTTCGGAAATACAGACAATTTTTTATTTTTTTGAGAAACTTGATTTGCCGGCTTAGTTTTTACTCTAATTCGAAAATTTTAACAGCATTCGATACAAAATTAGAAGTACTCTACAACCTATTGGAGGGATGATGACTAGTACCTGCTGTTTTCGAGTTATTTTGGATTAAAATTTCAAGATGTAATTTCTAAGATGTTTTGTAATTCATAAACTATGGGTTGTAGGAAAACGATTCTTGCTCTATCTACTATTGCTCGACGAATACTATAAACATAAACAAAGCTTATGGTTTAATTTTAAAAAATGACGACCTTAAAATAACTCTGTTTTCTGAAATTATGATTTATACTTCATACGCCAAGAGGGCTGAGGGTAGAATTATGTACACATAATATTTTTGTGTTTTCTATACACAAGCTTAATTATTTTTTTTCAATTATTTACAGGATTGATTAAGAAGCAAGAAGTAGCATATACATAAATAGCACACACCAAACCCAGCACCATCGCGAATTAGCCTTCCAAGGTTTTTTTATTGCACAACATTTTTTGTGGCACTCTACTATATATATATAAAATAACATACCCCCACAAATATTTTCATTATAGCGAATTAGCCATCGAAGATTTTTTTATTGCACAGCATTTATTTTGTGGCATTGTACTATATATATAAAATAACATACCCCACAAATATTATTTTTTCAACAAGATGCAATCGGTAAAAATTTGTCCCACTTGTGAAACTGGCGTTTCAACTAAAAATTTCCAAAGGCACTGTCGTACCTGCGTACCTGGTAAGCGTGTGACCGCTAAAAAATCATGTCCCAAGTGCGGTAAACATATTACTATTAATAATTTGAAAAAGCATATAACATCATGCAAAGCCGTCGTCGGAGCACCTGTTCCACAACCGTCGACCAGCTCGACCAAGAGGAAAGCGGAAGCCGACTCGCCACCATCCGCCAAACGTGTGAAGCTTGTGGCGAAAGCGAACCAATCTGCTTTCGAGCGTTTGTTAGAGGATTTTGTCCTCACTTCGGAGGGCTTATGCGACGTTCGTAGCTTTTTAGAGGAGAAGCGAGCAGAGATAGTTTCCATTCTTTGTAATGCACTGGCTACGCACTCCTCCACTAAATTCTACGCATCGCTACGTTGCCAGTACAAAAAGCCGTCTGATGAAATTTACAGCTTCTGCCACAACACCAAGGCGAAAACGCTACATCTGGCGGATGTCGAAAACCTAGAGGTCATCTACAACAAGTTTGCCGAGGAGCTGGTGGCGAAACAAGAAGAACATCAAGCTGAGGGCTCGGGGGGTTCGCTGTGTGGCGATCCTCACGAACTGTGCATCAAACTTTGCAAGTTCGTGCCTCTCTCCGCCTCCAGCTACGCCCCCTTACCATGTTCCATCGCGGCAAAGAAGGCCGTCCTGAACATTCAGAACAGTGACGCCAAGTGCTTCGTATGGTCGGTGCTTGCAGCTTTGCACCCAGTTGAGCCAAAAAACCAACCACACCGAGTTAACCACTACCTACCCTACGAGTCGGAACTGGAAGATGCGATGGCTGGGATCGACTACCCGGTGGCGCTTTCGGATATTCGAAAGTTTGAGGCTCGTACACACAACCCTCAGTTGGCCATCAACGTTTATGGCCTCACTGACAAAAATGTGGTGTACCCCATCCGGGTGAGCGATGTAGACGACGATGATGCTCGAGAAATTCATCTTCTGCTCATCAAGGACGAGATCCATCACCATTACACCCTTATTCGCTCGCTCTCTCGGCTTGTTTCGAGCCAACGGGGCAGTGATAGTCACCACATAGAAGTTTGTCGCAGGTGCTTGTCCACATTTGATAATCGAGAACAGCAGGATTACCAACGCATCAGAGGTCCCAACATCGCTGTCGAGAAGCTCGCTCGCCACAAACTTTATTGCAATGCCAACGAGCCGGGGGTGGCAGTCTTGCCCAAACCTGACACCGTGGAGCGTTTCCACATGCACGGTGCCATGGTGGAGCACCCCGCTATCATCATCGCGGATTTCGAGGCCTTCCTCAAACCCCTGTCCACTTGCGATCCCGATCCCGAAGTTTCTTCCACCACCCCTTACCAACTCCACGAGGCATCCAGCTTCGCATACGTTGTGGTGCGACGAGACCAGCACATCGCCCCCGAGCCCTACGTGTATCGTGGTCCCGACGCAGTTAAACATTTTCTAGACAGGATGGTTGTGGAAGCCAGCGAGATAACAAAAGTACTGTTGGCCCCCAAGCCTATGCTCCCACTGTCCCCCGACGATCAACGTAGACACGACGAGGCCATCGCTTGCCCTGTCTGCGTCGAGGAGTACACCGCCAACAACCGTAAAGTCCAACACCACGATCATTTTAACGGTAGGTACGTTGGTCCTTGGTGCAACGATTGCAACCTCATGGCCCGGGACCCGCGCTTCATCCCTGTGTTTTTTCACAATGGCTCGGGATACGACTTCCACCATCTGGTGCCTCACTTGGGGTACGACGACATGCGAATCAACGTCCTGGCGCAGAACGAGGAGCGTTACATTAGCTTGAGCAAGTGGGTTCGAATCCCGGGATCACGCTCTACCGTCGAGCTTCGCTTCCTCGACTCCCTGAGGTTCCTCCCGGCAAGCCTCGATGCTCTCGCGGGGAAGCTCAACGACAAACAAATACTCATCACCTCTGCGAATTTTCCGAACTTGGACGCCGGTCTCTTCAGGCGTAAGGGGGTCTACCCCTACGAATACGTCACGGACCCTACCAAGTTCGCGGAGACGTCGCTACCTCCTCGAGCAAACTTCTATAGCAAGCTGCGAGGCTCGGACATATCTGAGGATGACTATAACCATGCTCAGTCCATGTGGCGCGAGCTGGATTGCCAAAATCTCGGGGACTACCACGATGCGTACCTCAAACTTGATGTGACGCTCCTCGCCGACGTGTTCCAGGCGTTTCGTGCAACTGCGAAGACCATCTACAAGCTGGACCCTGCATACTTCTACAGTCTTCCCGGACTGGCCTGGTCGACCATGCTTCTTCTTACGAAAATCAGGCTTGAGCTTCTTTCGGACGTGGACATGATGCTGTTCGTGGAACGTGCCGTGCGGGGTGGAATGGTCCAGGTGTCGCAGCGATACGCACGCGCCAACAATCACCACATGGCCACCGGTTACGACCCTTCGCAACCGTCCAGCTACATCATGCACACGGACGTCAACAACCTCTACGGCCACTCCATGATGCAGCCACTCCCTTTTAGAGGCTTCGAGTGGGCCGATCCCTCCAACTTCGACGTTGAAGGTTTCGACGATTCGGAACGCGGATTTTTTGCCGAGGTGGACCTCGAGTTCTCCGAGAAGGTGCAGGATTTGTTCTGCGATCTTCCGCCAGTCCCGGAATTCAAATGCCCGCCCGGCTCGAACCAAGCAAAGCTCATCATGGACTTTGTGCCCAAAGAGCGTTATGTCCTACACTACCAAAACCTCCGGTGGCTGATAAAACGGGGGGTTACCGTCCGCACGGTACATCGAGTTTTTTGATGTTCGAGCATTCTCCATGGTTGAGGCCATACATCGAGCTCAACACCAAACATCGCACAGTCGCCACTTCTGATTTCGATCGCGATTTCTTCAAGTTAATGAACAATGCGGTGTTCGGGAAAACTATGGAGAATGTGCGAAATCGTGTAGATGTGAGGCTAATATCAAACAAAGCACAATGTCGCAGGCTCGTAGCAAACCCGTTATTCAAATCAAGGACCATTTACAATGAGCAGCTGGCTCTGATTCACATGAAGCGAGGTGAGGTGAGGTTCACCAAGCCCATCTACGTTGGAGCCACGGTTCTGGATCTGAGCAAGCTACACATGTTCGAGACGTACTACGACATATTACGTGCACACTACGACCACAACATCTCGCTTCTCTACATAGACACGGACAGTTTAATATACCAGGTTCACACAGCCGACGCGTACGAGGATATGGCCACGGTTCCATCTTTGGTTAACCTCTTCGACACCTCGGGCTATCCCCAGCCGAACCGATACGGCATCCTGGCTCGCAACAAGAAGGTGCCCGGAAAACTCAAAGACGTGAAGGACGGTGATGTGGCTCTCGAGAAAACCGGTCTTTGCGCCAAAACCTATGCTATTCAGGCAGAAGGATCCATCACGAAAAAGGCTAAGGGTGTGGACAGGCAGGTCGTCCAAAAGTACCTCAAGTTCGTGGATTACGTCAAAACCCTTCAAACTAGGACGTCAATTGCAGGAGTGGAGCAGCGCATCCAGAGCGTCGACCATGTGTTGACAACCAACCAGGTGAGAAAGACTGCCCTGGACGCACGCGACGACAAGAGGTGCGTTCTGAAATGTGGGATTCACACGCTCCCATGGGGCCATTTTCGTTTAGAAATTAGCTTCAAATGTGGTAAATGGCATGTATGTATGTATGTACGAAAAAAAAACAATTTATGTAACAGAAGTTCTAATTTAATATAGCCAAGATATTAGAACAATAGTGTTTATCTTCAAATGCAAAAAAAAAAAAAAAAAAAACAGGTGGAGGTTTGGGATTTTTAGCGGGACTAACTCCCTGCCGCGCCCTACGGGGTGAATATGGGGCACACGCAGGGCCAAAGGGGAAGTTCCTTTGTGCGTTCAAGTGTGATTTATTTCTAAAATGCATTAAAATTATTTTTTTTTATTATTATTTTTTTATTCCAGATTATTCTCACAAATGTAAGAAGGTGTTCCTCGCAGTACATCCTAAACATTGCGTTGCAGGTTAATCTAATATTTGAACCTGCGGTCAGTATAATTTTTTGAGAATTATGTGATTTTTTTTCTTGTACTTAAAACTGTTCGGTCACTCTTTCATTTTTGACATCATACACAAAAGACTTCTCTGCAATCAGGATGACGCTGCACAGAGTATCGGCAGGCAGCGCGTCGTGGAACTCGCACACGACCTTGATGTTGGTTCGATCGTTGACCACCACCTGTTTCCTTTTTGTGGTGTTGATGACGAACATCGGCCTGCGTGTTTTGAATTCGCTGGGCGCGTAGTACACGTCCACGCTTCCCTCGGTCACGCGTTTGTAAGCCGTGTAAGCTTCGTAAAGTTTGAGGTAATCGTTTTTGGTCATGTCGAGGTTGTAATTCTCGCGCGGGAACACTTCGTTCCTACCGTTCTTCAGATAAACGTTCTTGATCTTGCAGTCGTCGAACTTGCTGGAATCTTTTTCCTGATCGTTATTGCGTCCGGTCTGAAAGAGCACAACGACGAAATCTGGCATGTCGAACTGTATGTTGTTGAACTGCGTCGTCACGTCGAATTCCATGTGACTTCCCGACGCCATCTTCTGCACGCACTGGTAACCGTGAAAGTGAATCGGCACCTGGGGACTCTTCAAGATCTCCGCTTTGTACTTGAGGGCGTAGTTCGTTTCGTATTCCACCACCGGCATTCTCAATTCCATGCTTCGGATGACGCATTTCGCTGCTTCGGGTAAAGTGTTGGGCAGCGGCGTGGTGCCGTCCGGACCCAAAGTAGCGTATCGCATCAGTGCGTCGTTGTCGTTGGCCGCTCTTCGAAACGTGACGCGCAGTCCTCCCTTCCACATGATCTCCTTGTAGTCCGAGAAGAAACCAGGCAGCAGACGCATGGGAAAGAGCACCGTGTGACTTGTCGTCGATATTTTGGTCCCGGCTTCGAATCCCCCGGCCTGATAGTATGCTGCGTCCGTTTTGGATAATTTCAACGTTCCCACTGCCGTCGACGTGATGCCTGGATAATCTATTCTGTCGATGACGGTGTTGTGTTTCCTCACCTCCACCTGCGAGAACAGGTGAGGCACGAAGTTGTCCACGAGTATCAAGTTTGCTGCTGCGGGAAACGCGTCTCCGCTTTCCTTCTTCACCACGTCGAATTGAAGGTAGAGGTCCGCTCTGTGAGGATGAACGAACCCGTCGCCTACGTCCACGTCGTATTCGATCTCCCTGTTCGCTTCGTTGAGATTGGCGAACGTACGACGGTTGGGAGGGAAAGATTGCAATTCGTAACTTTCGATTTGCTCCATTTTACATGTATGGTTATTTATTATACGTTGATCTCCACGATGGCCGTCGTAGTGGCACCTGCGAAATCCACCACGTCTCCTTTCTCGTTCGTCACCACCAACCCTATGTCGTCTATGCGGTTGCGACATACTGGAAAATAGATCGGCGAAGAGGGCGTGTAGATGATCGGTTCCATGAACTCGGAACTTGGTTTGAAAGTGGCTATGATTCCCGTCTGCTTGTGACTTCCTAATAATCCGTCCGAAGATTTCGTGATCATGCCTTCCGCCACGTTGCAGTGTACGTTCAGAGTCTCTATGGCCAAGAATTTAGGAATGTTGGTTGCTACGTGCTTCATGCCAGCTTCGAGTTTTGGGTGGTTGTTCTCGAAACCTAAAAGTTCTCCCATGGTGCCCAGGTCCACGGTCTCCGTCGCGGATAGGATTTCCACTCTGTGCGTGACCGAATTTTGAGAAAAGTACGTGCCTTTGGGTAATTGAGCTTGCAAAGTGGAAAGATTGTATTGTCCTGGCGTGACGACGATGTGTTCGCTTCCGACGCTAATTTTGTTGTTGTGCTGCGTGACGTTAGGTATGAGGTACATGCTGTAGAATGCACGCAGAGCCACGGATTTAGGATAGACGATGTCGTCGTGCAGCGTGAGTTTCAAGATTGAAGATTCGCTCGTGAGATGGAACACGCCCATCCTAGTGATGCTGTTTGAGGTTCCACAATGCTTTCCGGAAATCCTCGATCGTAGGGTTATTTATTTTAGAGAGAAACGCGAGTACGGAGAGGCAGAGATGACCGCAGTTCACGTCTCCGAAATTTTGAATGCGTTCGTCGTTGTAGTATATAGAGGTTTTGTTCGTTTTCAGATAATGAATTAAATTTGTAGGTGGAACACCTCCGAAAGAATCGAAAACGAATGCTTTATCATTATTTTTGTGGTAACATATCCAATGCGTGCCTGGATTTTCTTGACCGTCCAAGTTGACTACTCCGCATTCTCTTCTTTTAACGCTTGAAGGTAACGAGTCGGACATGAAAACTCCTCTGAAGTGTTTGATTCGTAACGGTTCGATCAGAGATTCAATATCTCGGTTGGTGAGTGCTGTTGTTTCTTTTTTTAAACTTCTTCATCACGCCCTTCCCCCCTTTCTTCTCCATGGCCAGGTTGTGACGTTTCTGTTCTTCCAATTCCGCTTTGTTCTTCTTCGAGTCGATGACGGTTTTCGCGATGGCGGCACTTCCGCCAGCCAAACTTCCAACGGCCCCCAATGCTGCCAGGATGGCCGGGATGCTGAATATGAAACCTCCAATCTTTTGCTGTTTCCGCGAACGCTGCAAGCGTCTCAATTGAGGTGTGCTGAGAAGTAATTTCATTCCGTGTCCTTTGCTCAAGCAAGAACGTTTCTTCTCGCGTTGTTTCTTGGTGAGTAACCCATCGAGGGCACCTAGATTTTTAAGATTGGAGTATGGTATCTGGTACACGACAACCTTGGGCTTCATGTTGATGCTCTATGTGTTATTTTCACGGTATGTTATTTATATATATATTCTGAGATTTTTTCTCGTGTAGTTTTTTACGGTATGTTATTTATATATAAATGTTCTGAGATTTTTTTTTCACGGCCTCGCAGTCGTTACACAAATTCTATTACGTGCTTCGTTTTCTTGCCAAGAAGTTCCTTTGTCCCCTTGTACACGATTCGAGTTTTGTTCTCGATTAAAATAGATAGCTTCTCGTCGGATAACATGTTAGCGTATCGATCTGGTAAAAATAGACTGTATTGTGCGTTGAGCAACAGGCGTACCTTGGGACCATACTGGGTAGAAACGATTGAACCGGAAGTTATCGTGTAAGGTTTGTCGACTTCCAATTCCTGAATTTTTACATACTCGACTGACAAATTTAGCATTTGTTTTAATGCTTGGAGATCACTCATTTTTTCAGTCGTCATATCAAAGAAAAATTTCAGAGTGTTAGAGAGAAATTTAATTGTTTTTCACGATGTGTGTTATTTATATATACCGAAGATTATTTTTTTACGATGTGTGTTATTTATATATCAAGTTTTTTTTACACGTATATATATTATTATTATTTTTTAACAGAGGAAGAAAGTCCGTGCTTCGGAAACGCGATGATGTGCGTAATGATATCTTCCGTCTCCTGCTTAGACTTGCGCCAATCTACTGTGTACCGTCTTCTTCCCTGCCTTGCCTCGTGCAATTCATCCAACCTATCGTTTAATTTTTCCCCTGCAGTCGAAAGCAGAATGTTGAGATCACCGCGCCTCAGGCCGCTGATCTCCCGAAGATGGTCCTTGAGAACCATTTCACAAGGGATGCGAAATTCCAACGTCGTTCTTGCTATGATTACAAGTTTCCCTACATCCTCACAATCGCCGTTTACTCCGCGTTTAAATATTTTACATAGTAGCTCGGGCGGCAAATCAGTTATACGAGACATGTTGTTATTATTATTATTTTTTACTCTATGTTATTTATATACCCCACCCCAATTTTTGTTTCGTGCTCATGGCGATGGTGGTACCCAGTGCGGCGACCCGTTCACCCAGCGATGCGTCTCTGCTCACGAACCTTTCGAAAGCTGCGTGCTCTAACTTTCTGTCTGCTTCGTGACGTGCATCCAGATCCGTCTGCGTGGTGTTGTAGGCGATGTCGTGATCTTTGCATGCCGCGTCCAACGGATTCACACCCTTGTCTCCTCTCTCCAATCTTTTCTCGAGTTTGGTACCCGGTCCGCAGTACTGGTAGCCAGGTAGATGCATCTCGAAAGGTAACTTGTTGATGATGTCGTTCACGAGTCCTTTTCCTTCGGCCACGTTCCAAAATTTCGGAGGCAGCGTGTTGATGATTTTGATCAGGTAACCTATGCCCTTGTCGTCGTTCACGATGAAGTTGGAAAGTTTCGTGCTGATCATGTCCACGATGCCAACCTTCTCGTTGTAGAAATTACGGTTGCCTGCATTCTCCTCGCCGGCTATCACCAACAATCGGTCCACGAGTTTCCTAACGTCGTCCACCCAAACGAATTCTTTGGGTAACGTGTTGTAGCGTTTGACGCCGCTGCCTGTTTTGACCTGGTTCCAAATCGGTTTGATGAGATTCCTGTACTTCTCGCCGCTGCTCGATTTCACCCTATTCTGCGAGGCGTCGTTGTTCTGGTACAAGGCATCCGTCATGATCAGAATTTCCTTGTAACTTTGGTAATCTTCGTCGGTGTAATCTTTCGGCTGCTTTTTGGCAACGAGTTCCCACAGTCCCACCGTACCCGGATACCTGGTCCAACTATCCTTCTCGCCTAAATTAACTTTAATGTCGTTGCCTTCGAAGGTCACCTTCGATTTCCCAATCTTCCACACCACACCACCGCCTTCGTTGGTTTCCATGCTGGGATACAATCCGAACACTTCATCCTTGTCGAATTTCCCCGTACTCAGGTAGTCTCGTGCCAAAGGTCCCAACTCGATTTTATCCGAAGACGACGACGTGCTACCAATGGCTCGACGTCGTGCCGGTGCATCCTTCAGTTCGAACGGTGTCGAAGGAATGCTCGAAATAGGCGTGGGTACAGCGTAACTTTTAGCTGCGAGCGGTACGAGTTCGTTGATCAAATTTTTATTTTGTTCCGTGACACTTTTAATTTCTTTACCTAGACCGCTGATGGCATCGATCACAGGTTGATCCTGACGTTTCTTCTCTTCGTAGAATCCGCGATTCTCGGATTTCCAACCTTTGAAGCGTTTCGCGAGGTAATCGCGAAGCTTGAGATTTTCGTCTTCGATTTTTCGTTTCGTCATAACGTTTATTTATATACGTCGTTTCTCACAACGTTGCAACGTTTAGAAAGTCGTTGATTTTGTTTCTGTATTTTCCGTCGTTGGGTTTCCTCGTCATGTCGATCGTCGCGAATCCGAAATCGTCACCGTTCCAGCAAGTAGAGCAGCAGCGTTCCGAAAATTGATTGTAGTTCATGTCTCCGCCTACGTAGTCATCGTACGCGTGCTTGAGGTTGGTGTGATCTTGACGAAACAAACATATGAAATTAGCGTTGTCGCGTACTAACTGTTTTGGAATTTTGGAAAACGTTTGAGCTAGGTAGAAGCAATCCATTCCTTTGTGACGACCTTGCGTGAAAAAGTTGCGAATTTCATTTTGATTTTCCAGGATGGCGTCGTCGAACACAACGACTGAATTTTCACGACAATCGTCGAGTGGTTTTATTTCCGATGCGAACGTTGCAATGTCCAGACCATCGTACAGTTTCATCAGTTGCTGGTATTTGGATTGCTCCAAACTTTTCGAGAACACGTACAGGTGCCTGTTCTTCCAATCTAACCAATTCGGTGCGAGGAGAAAATTGTCCACGAGCAGTGTCGTTTTCCCACACCCCGAAGGACCTACGATCAGACAGCGGATGCTGTAGGGAAGCAACTCTCCGTTCTTTTTCTTCGTTTGACTTTCCGGATCCGGTAGACGCTTCACCACGTTCCACGTACTCACAAGATCACTTCGTTCGCGTCGATCCAACTCTTTTCCGGAAGTCCCAGCCATTTGACAAACAGTTTGTCACCTTTCCTACGCAATACTTTCTCGATGAGGTACGTGTCGGGGTGTTTCGTTTTAGAGAGTTCCTCTTCGTAAAATCTTCCTTTCAAAATCTCGCCGCTACTATCTTTTATTATATACGTGTGTCGGTTTCCGGGTAAAACTCGAACCACCGTAAAGAGTTCCGTGCTCCAATTTTTTGTGAATCCCTTCTCGAAGGTGCGTTTGAATTTGCTGATCCTCACCCGGTCTCCAATTTTGTATTTAGCTTTTTTTGTCGTGGGTGTGTACTTTGGACAGTAAACTGTAGAAATTAAACGCTGCTCGTCAGATTTCGTAACGTCAGCTGGCTTCATGCCTATCGTTCTGTGTACCGTATCATTATAGGTGTCGACGAGTTCCGGCAGGATGTCGACCCATTTGTAATTTCCCCGAAGCGTGAATCGTTTCCACATGTGTGTTTTCAAGGTTCGATTGAATCTTTCCACGATGCTGGCTTTGATGTGACTGAAGGTCGAATAATGTCGAATGCCATGTTTTTGAATAAACTTTTGGAATACGGCGTTGTAAAATTCTTTACCGTTGTCCGTGTGCAGAAACCGAGGTCGTCTGCCGCCGCTTTCGCGAAAAATTAATTTGAATGCTTCCGTGACGCACGATCCCGTTTTCGCCTTCAAAGGTAGAGCCCATGCGAATTTCGAAAATGTGTCTATGACGGTGAGGAGGTACTTGTTGCCCTTGTTCCATTTATGTACGTTTTTCAAATTGCCGCTACTCATCTCCACGAGGTCACTTTGCCAGAGGTCGTCGATGCCCTTGGTTACTACAGCCAAACGTTCGTAGTTGCGGCGTGCAGGTTTATGCAATTCTTCGACGATGGCTTGCCTAGACATTTTTTAGAGATTACGTTTGAAGAGAAGCACCAGCGTGATGGGATTCAAAGAGGGTGGCACCTCGCTCGTGTTTTGAATGATCAGCTTATCGCCGGCACTCACGTCGAAAACGGTGAGATCTTCGTCTTCGTGTATTTCATATATGTTGCGCGTTTCGTTCCAACGTGCCAGAGGAATGTTTCCCGCTTTCTGGACACCGCGATTCGATATTAAGGTGGGAACGCTAGCTTTTCTGCCGTGAGACCAGTACGAAAATTCGTTTATCTGAATTGTGCCATCGAGGAGAAACTTGTAGTACGGATGATAAGGATGCAACATGTACAGTTTGTTACCTTCGACGAACGTGGAGATTCTCTGTTGATTGGGAACGCTGTTGATTTCGATGGCTTGCAAGGTGAACAATTTGGCGAATTTAGTGTCGAAGGTGACGAGATTACTGTGAACTTGTCCGAGTTTATTTTCGATGTGCAGCAAATGCTCGATTATGGTATCCGTTACGGTAGAAAATGACGGTTTGATTTTCACTTCCACGTTCAACTGCTTGTAGTTTTCGTTGAGTTCTTGCAACTTGGCACCGAAAGAGGCCAGCGTCGATTCCTGCGTGGATTCCAACACTCCAACTTGATCTCTGACGTTGACGACAATGTTCTGAAGGTTCTCGACTTGATTCAATTTCGAGCTCTTCTCGGTAAGATCGTTCACGATGCTTCGCATCTCTGTAAACTGCGTGTGAAGGTCGGCGACGCTCTGCGAAGTGGGCAGCGTCGACACCAGCGAACTAATTTCGTCTCGAATCTGTTCCACGTTCGCCGTTTCCGTTTCCAATCGTTTCAGCATACGTGATATGCTCCTTTTCAAAGCGTGCAATTCTTTGGAGGTGGGGAGATTGGCCACCCTACTCTCGAGATCGCTCAATGAACTTTTGATGTCGCTCGAATCGGATAGTGCCGTCACCGCCGTTTTCAATTTTTCCAAATCTTCGCTCGAAGGCACGCTCGTCCGTAACGATTCCAAGTCACCCTGTATGTTGTCAAGTACGTGATGAAAATGAGCGAGATTCGTTTCGACGTTCAAATTTTCTAAATATTCGATCTTCTGCTGAACCGTGCTTAACGTGTCTTGAATGCTCGTCAACGCTCTCGCTTCAGCGTGAATATTTTTAATTTCTTCGTTGATCAATTCCAAGGACGCCTGAAGCGTAGCGATGGTGGTTTGAATGTGTTCGAAATCTTGATAGGCCTCCAATTGAATTTTTATGTTCGCGACGCTTTTACCGATGACCTGCAGTTCGTCCGACGATGGTAGGTTCGTCATTGTATCTTCCAAAGTCTGCAACTTGGATTTAATTTCTTCCAACGTGCCGGTGAATTCTTCTTGTAATTTGGAAACGACGACATGCAAGCGTTCTGCGTCTATATCGTTCACGATGGTTTGAAGTTCAGAGAAATTCTTTTCTATTGCGGAAGTTCGTTCTTCGATTTCGAGTTTCAATTTTTCCAAATCTTCATTTTTCGATTGAAATTGCTGTAATTTGGCCAAATCATTTTGAAGCGAATCCACGCTCAACTGTATATTTTGAACGCTGTCGTAAGAAGGTACGTCGACATAATTTTTTATCAGCGTCTTCAGTTCGGAATCGATTTTCAGAATGGGGTCGAGACATTGCGTTTGGAGCGTAGCGATTTCCGACTCTAAACTTTTGTTTAAGGTCTCCTGCAAAGCAATCAAATCGGTCCTCAACTTCTTAACTCGAATGTCCAACATGAGAATCTCTTCTGCGTGGTCTACACGCTTGGTGTTGCCGAAAATATCGTTAGGCATTTTTGGTTAACGGTTATTTATAATAGGATAGACGATTCGTAATTCTACGAAGAGAGGAATGAGTTTGTCGTAATCTCCGAGGAGTTCCATGTAAAGATAATCTCCTGCAGAAACATCGTACGTAATGTTAGAAAGCATCTTGTCGTGCTTGATTCGAAAAATATTCTTGCCGGTAGAAATTTTGATTTCGCCTGCGTTTTCCGGATTCACGGTGATTTGAAGTTTCCCGTCGATCGGAATTTCGTAGAAATGTAAATTGTTATTAAAAACATAAAACATCTTGCCCACATCGTCATTCAGTTTCGTCCAAATGCTGTTGAGATGAACGATCAGTAAACCATTGAGTTTAGATAACACGGAAGGTATGAGGTTATTGAAATTTGGCGGTGCAGTCTCCATGTTGATCTGTTTGCGGAAGCCAAAAAGATTCATAGTCCTTGCTAGTTATTTAAGAATACGGTCAAAGTTTTTTTTTTTTGTAATGACAGGCAAAATTTTTTTTTGTTTGCTTGCGTCACAATACAAGCGCGTGTGTGTGTGTGTGTGTGTGGCACATCGTTCCCGAAAGAGGTTTGCAAAGGTCACGATATACAAACATTTGGTCCCAGACTTGGAAAATTACGATAAGGTGCATTCATCCTTCGAGGATGAGAAAGAGTGCATTATTTGCTCATCACGCTGTGTCAGCGCAACGAATAAAAGCGCGGAACGTGGAGAGAAAGTGGTCACAATACAAGCGCGCGCGCGTGTGTGTGTGCGGCACATCGTTCCCGAAAGAGGTTTGCAAAGGTCACGATATACAAACATTTCGTCCCAGACTTGGAAAATTACGATAAGGTGCATTCATCCTTCAAGAATAAGAGAGAGTACATTATTTACTCATCACGCTGTGTCAGCGCAACAAATAAAAGCGCGGAACGTGGAGAGAAAATGAGTTTTTTTTTTTTGTTTGAGATTTTGATGAAATTTTCGTAGGTTTTGCAACACTGTGGCTCACTTCAGTGAATTGAAGTGAGTTTTTTGATGTTTTGGTGCTGTTTTCTTCGCTGCAAACATCATAATCGCAATAAATGAGGCGTAGAACGTCGTGAGAATGTGAGTTTTTGAGGTTTTTTCGATCCTCACTTAATGTTGGTGGACCGGTCCACTACACCTACTTCTTTTCTTTTGTATTCTCACTGTCATTGTCAATAAACTTTGTGCTTCATATATAATTTGTCATTTTCCGTCCTGATGCAAAACTTTTTTGACTGTGTTTAATACTACAGGCAAAATTACTGTTTTGTATATTTTAACTTTTAGTTTCTTAGATATTAAACGAGAAGACAAAAGTTTATGAAGAGAGAAGTAACATGCATTTCTTGAATTAAGCCTACTTTTTATTTCCTCTTTAATCTCATTTTCATTTGTTAATATTACTAAGTATTTGAATTTGGAAACTGGTTCAAACGAGTTGTTATCAATAATTAGATTTTGATTATTACCTAACACTTGGTTTCGGCCTGTAAGCATATATTTAGTTTTCTCTTTGTTAACTTCCAAACCTATCTCTTTAGCAGTTTTCAAAAATATTTTAGCATTATTCTTAATTGTATTCACATCATCCCCCAGTAAGTCTACATCATCTGCATATGCTAACAACTGAGTCACACCATTTAATTTTAGTCCTTCTTTAGTTTCTTTTACCTTCCTTACAGCATATTCTAAGGCAAAATTAAAGAGCAATGGAGATAATGCATTTCCTTGTTTTAACCCATCATGAATTGTAAATTTGTCAGACATATTAATACCCACACGAATTTTACTTTCTGTTTGACTGGTGCATATTTTTATCATACTAATAAGCTTCTTAGGTATTCCAAACTCTACTAATATATTATATAATTTATCTCTCTTGACCGAATCATATGCTTTTTTGAAATCAATGAAAAGCTGATGAACATTTTGATTATATTCCCACTTTTTTCAAGTGTCTGTCTGATGTGAAAAATTTAATATGTAGTTGATCTGTTACATTTAAATCCACATTGATAATCACCTATAATTTTATTAGCATATGGGGTTAGTCTTGTTAAAAGAATGTTATACAATATTTTGTATGTTGTTGAGAGTAGAGAAATTCCACGGTAATTATTGCAGTTCATTTTATCACCTTTTTTAAACACAGGAACAATTATGGATTCTTTCCACTGTTGAGGGATTTCTTCTTTATTCCATATTAAACAAATTAATTTATGAATTTGACATATTAATGAATTTCCACCATATTTAATTAACTCAGCTGGTATTAGATCAATGCCAGGTGCTTTGTTATTCTTTAGCCTTTTAGTAGCATCTTTAACTTCAGTCAATTTAGGTTCTGGAACTAAAGGTTCTGCTGTGTGGACTTCATTTACTTCATATAATGATAAAAAGAAATAACATCACACACTCATCCAATATCTCACCACAACAACAAACTTACGCGACAAGTTTCTGGTCAGTAGAGTCATAAAACGATAAAAAAATACACAAAATTTTGCCACGACCATGTCTGGGAGTTCAAATTGGAACTACACAGGAACACGTAACAACACGTTTCACCTGGCAAAATCTTCAATACAAACTGAAGCGTGATGTGGTCGAGGATTCTCGGTCAGCGATCACGTGCTAGAGATAAGGATAGTGATAAATTGTTGAATTGAATTGCTTTATTTTACTTCGCTTCTTGTGCCACTTTTGACTAATTTGCGAAGATGAGGATGAGATGATATGATGAAATTGATGAATGGACAGTCACAAACATCCATGCCAGGCCAGGATTCGAACCCGGGACCCCTGGCATCGTAGCGCGATGTGCTAACCACTCTGCCACGGGGGCCGGCAAGGGTAGTGATAAAGCTAACCGTCAAACAATGGATATTTATTGAAATATGGAGACAGCTGCTGTTGTCACAATCCCTTATTTTGCGCGCTGGAGCACATCCGGCGATAATGTATTTCTTCGAAATCCGAACCAATCTTCAAAAACAAATGTCACATTCGTTATCAGCACCCTCAAATTAGTAAGAATTGGTTACTTTTATCTCCGAAGCATTCTCATTGTTGACCAGTGTTATCGTATTAAAATAAAGAAAGAAATTTTGGGGGACATCCGGTACAAAGAAAAGTATTACGTAAATAACGTCTTGAAGTTTTATGCTGCTGAATGATGTTGATTATCTCGAGATATGGTTGTGGGGATGTTATCAAGTTTTCGGTGCTGATGATAAGCTGCCGAGAGCCTATTTATTTAGCCTGGTCGACATCCAGGGAAAATTATATTTTTATTCAATTTTTGTCGCATGTTTATTTCTTGAGTTAATCGCGATATTGAGAATGAATAATAATTATATTAAGTAGATAACGCTACAACAACAATAACATGCTCATGCGTGGCCCAGGATTCGAACCTAAAACCTCCCCTCCCCGATTTCAAAATGTCAGATGCAAGCGCAAGGGAGGTCAAACTCTTGCTTGCAGGCATTAAAAGCATGTTCCTTACAAGCAGTTTGTATGTGTACAGGCATTTAAATGTTCAAATCATTTATAAAAAAGAATGCATTTTCAAAGCTCAAAATTCATGAGGGCTATACTGTTTGAACTTGAGGAACTTTCTTACCGACATTACTTAAAATCCAGAAATGTGAAGTGGAATTACTGTTATCTAATTTTTGCGAATCATAAACGCAAGAACTTCCATATGGGTACAATCGTTCTAAATTGCTGCCAATGGCTTTCGGGTGAATCAAGATGCCAGACTGTTCAGTTATATTTTACGATAGACAGGAACATTTCTCTCCTGTTTCATTGCCGGTTTTTTTTAACAGTGAAGACTTCAGTAGTAAATAACCTGATAGTTTAATTAACTTTCTTCCGCAAAAGAGAAATTTGCATGTGATATTTAGGAATATAGGCTATATAAAATTGGAATCTCCACGCACAAAATAGTCTCGCTCGTCGCCTACCTCCTCGCTCCGTTTTTGGATAGTTACGGCTTTTCAGTCGCCGTTGCGGTTAATCTGATTTTATAAATAAGTGACGTTAGAAAAGCTTCTGGAAACTTTTCAAGAATGTCATTTACAGATATTGTCAATTGTAATCAACATTACATATTATTTGGAGCTGGGTATATATAGTTCCCAAATTGTGAAATTGTTCCCTCTCCCTAGCCCTAGGAATCGAACCCTGTCCCTTTAATGATAAGACGGCTGCATTAACCACTACGCTATCGACGGTAAACAGCCAATTTTGTAATATTAAGTTATTCTCTGAACCGTCACTAAATTATTCCAAATAAAGGATGACCCAAACCATTACAAATAGTCTTAATACTCTAGAAACGATGTTCTTTTTTCAAAATATCTAATAGCCACATTATTCTTGGAAAGGCAGGTAAAGCAAATCTTAACTCCTTCCAGCCCTAGGTGGGGGCATACAATATACGCAGGCCTACAATCAAAATATTTCAGAAGTCTGAAAAAATCAAATATTTTTGTTCCTTGTTCCAATTTCGTGCTACTACCTAAGAGCAATAAGCAGAACATGTTGAAGGTTAAAACCAAGAATTAGGTGAGCTTGTAAATTCGTGTTTCTTTTCTCGACGTTCATTATATTTAATTACAAAACTCTGTCTGTTCAATATCAAACTATTGTTATACCTATGAATGTGGCAAATTTTAATCATATAACATAACATTCTCTATCATAATTCATTTTGGTTTACTTTTCATTGAATTTTGATGATGTGGCGATTTTATATTGTTTCATAATAAAATAACATTTCCACTTCCTGACTTCACTCTATAATTAAACGAATATTGCATATCAACTATAGTTGATTGAAATACACGATTTTAATTTAGTACTTGTTTACAATATGATTTAAATAATTTTGGATACTTTTAAGTATTTAAAAAAGAAAACATGAATTTATTAAAAATCAAATTAGTTGCTTTATTGGAACCACCAACTCAAGGTCATATAAACCCGCAATAAACTGGGCACAAACAATTATTTTTATCTGGCGCAGGTCACTCTGAAGCACTGGACCTCTGGCGAGTGCCCGAAATGCATCCCCACCCCCTCCTGCCTCCAGTCGGTGCGATGTGTTGCAGAGCATGGTGCGATCACATTCTTACATTCAGTTTTAAATGTCTTACGTTCACATAGAGGCGATTACTGTAGAACTTCTTACTGAAGTTTGCGCAATGGCTAAAGGATATGATGATGATAATCATGAATGAAGTAATCAATCATGTGTGTGGTTCCCCTGAAATCGAACACCTTGTTGTTAAGTTTTCAATTTTGACGGTTTTACTACAATCGCTTCCTCTCATCTAAATGATCAAGGAAACTTTTATTCTACAGCTTACCTCAAAAAATACATCTTTGTGCTGGTTCTTCACTCTTCCCCCGCAACCACCTTTTCGTGATCAAATTTTACATATTAATAATGATACGGCGTGGTGGTTGATGGATGCACTGTTTCGATGCACCGGGGCGATTCACCATAGATGACTGTCCGTTACTGGCCAACCCAACACCAAACTTCAACTGAAAAGTTCCAAACAAAGCGTGCGAAACGCGCATCTACTTTTACTTAACCTTCATATTCTCCCGCCAAAGAGGTTGCGGACACGAGGTATGCAGAAAAAGGGAGGCCAGGAATTCGTCAAAGGACATTTGGTTCCTCCACGGCACCTGTTCTCGTAGAAATGTGTCAGGTAGTATCTATTTAGGAACTGCAGGCAGTTATCTGAGTGTATGGATATCTGCACCCCTCCCCGGAGTATTGTTACAAGCGAGCGCAGCTGTACAAAACCTGGAGGAACTCGAAATAGAAGTAGCAAATTCCTAGGGAAGGGGGGGGGGACAATTCACGTTCCACTTTATTTGAAGAGACCAAACTGCCATTCGAAATCTGCTTAGGGATCTGTCAGTCACGTACTTCCTGTTCTTGCTGTTGGCAGAAACTTGAGTCCAGGTTTATTTAACGAGTGCAAAAAAATTTTCTCAAAATTTATTCAGAATCAAAAATATGTTAGAAAAATATAGCCTCATTTTTTAGGGTGCAACTGGGGGGGGGGAGCAAAAGACCATTTTGCCCCCCTCGTTGATGAGTGGGGGGCAAGTTGCCCCCCAGGTTCCGACGTCCCTGCCCTGTGCGACAGAATAGGTGAGTAATGGTCCTTAGGCCAAGGAGATAATTGTTCCCCACGCCTCACTCCATACTTAGTTTTTGGGGCCCTTTAGAGTGTTTAACAATTAAAAGAAAAACCAACTACCTTGGCACAGCATAACTAAAAATTGAGAATAACTTGAGCACGTAACAGGTCAGGTGTCGCCAATGTGGGATATTTATCACTGCTATTATTTGAATATGCCTCTTAGTCTATCGGAAATAAATTATTCAATGTTTTATTTTCTATCTCTCGCATATGCCTGATCTAGAGATTTTATAGGTATATATAGGAACTGTGAAAAGAGTTTAGTAGGAATACCGCTCTGTGTGTGAAAGAGATTGTCGACTTGTAGACGAGTGGCCATAGTCTATGAATAAGTGGTTTCGGTCGACGTCATTATTCCTAAAACATCTCGTCGCTCTTCTCTCTCTATAGCAGACATCCAGTAAAGCCGAATTAATGACTTCAAAAGCAATGTGCAAAAGAAGTTGGTGTTGGTGTTCCATCCGATAGACACCTGGCTATAAACGCCAGAAGCTGTCGTGTAATAAAACTTCAATCTAAACTATAAAGAGAGGTTCTTATTATTACATAACATGTATTATATTAAATTAGATTATAATTACAAACTATCTCACGAAAATTTCCCCCCAAATTAATTATGCTGGATAATATAGAGGGAGATTGAGGCAAAAATCGAGGGGGATGTCTTGCACTTTTGCAAAAGTGGTTTTAAAAGAAAGTGGCTCTTGTCTTAGACTTCGGTTTTGTTTGAACTTAACCAACAGCTGTGGGCAAGTGGAGACTTCCTCTATATGGGTCTCAATTCGTCTCTTTAGTAGATGACCTTATACACGTGATAGATAAAGTGGTCCTTACAGAACCCTATAGTAGAAATGTTCCGTACAGGCCCCTATGGTAAAAATAATCCGAAGAAAAGTGGTCCGTACAGACCCCATTACTACTATAGATTCAGATCATCCTCATTTAGTTGCCAGAAGCTTACAAGAAAATAATAACAAAAATGGAAAGGCAGGGTTTTTGTGGCAAAAGTTTATTTGTTGTACGTACAACTGAGGGAGTGGAGACTAACTATTGTACGCCCGGTGACCGCTGTGGCATCATAAGTGCTATGCATGCTATAGTATTTTCAATTTTTTCACTAATGGGCTTCCAATATTTTATTTGCGAGGGTACAGAAAACAGCGCTACGCTACTGGTTTTAGGGCAATATCTTGAAGGTTTCCACCTTTATTTTATCCTAGATTTCTTTGAGGTTAATAGAGGAAATAAACTATAATAAGAAAGGGCCAGAGGAGGGAAAGGAAAGGATAAAAACAAGTATATAAAAGTTATCAGAGATGCATTCTCTCTTCCGAACCCGTTGAGAGTCATATTTCAACGATAATTGGTTGCCATGGTAGATGTTTTATAGCCGGCAGTTTTAGTTTTCAGTTCAACAACCCTGTAGCAGTTGTTTGCCAACTTTGTTCCTACCTGTTATAATTACCCACATTCGTATTACATTATAAAATGAAACGCTGTTTGAGATTATCAATTCTAGTCATCGTTTTGTGAATACGCCACTGCTTTTTCAGCTCTTGCTGCTTAATATCTAAATTTCCAATAAATTTGACGTTAACCCTGAAGGGGTGCTGACAACCAGGGTTGGCAATGTAATTTACACGTTACGTACATTGTATTTTACGTAAATTACGCGTAATAGTAGAGTAAATATGTACTTCTGACCGCAACTTTGATTTCTTGACCAAACGACTACAAAAAGTTGAAAAACTCACTTTCTCTCCCCGTTCCGCGCCTCATTTAGTGCGCTGACGATGTTTCACGGGGGCAAAAAGGCAGTGATGAGTGAAAGATGAGCTCTCATTCTCTCATCCTCCTCATCTTTCTCATCTTTCTTATTGTTCTCTCATTCTCTTTTTATTCTCCTCTCATCCTCTTATTTTTTTTTTATTCTCTTATTTTTTTATTCTCTTATTTTCTTATTTTTTGAAAGATGAGTGCATCTTATCGTAATTTTCCAAGTCTGGGACCAAATGTTTATATATCGTGGCCTACGTAAACCTCTCCTCTCATTCTCTCATTCTCTCATTTTCTTATTTTTTGAAAGATGAGTGCACTTTATCGTAATTTTCCAAGTTTGGGACCAAATGTTTATATATTGTGACCTACGTAAACCTCTTCTCTTATCCTCTTATTCTCTCAATCTCTCAATCTCTCAATCTCTCAATCTCTCATTCTCTCATTCTCTCTACCTTTAGAATATTGTCGTCAACATTAGAGATGAAGTTGGAGTGCTGGAATCAACGGGGCCAAATGTTTATATATATCGTGATCTTCGTAAACCTCTTCTCTCATCTTCTCATCCTCTTATTCTCTCAATCTCTCATTCTCTCATTCTCTCTACCTTTAGAATATTGTCGTCAACATTTAGAGATGAAGTTGGAGTGCTGGAATCAACGGGGCTAAATGTTTATATATTGTGACCTACGTAAACCTCTTCTCTCATCCTCTTATTCTCTCAATCTCTCATTCTCTCATTCTCTCTACCTTTAGAATATTGTCGTCAACATTAGAGATGAAGTTGGAGTGCTGGAATCAACGGGGCCAAATGTTTATATATATCGTGACCTTCGTAAACCTCTTCTCTCGGGGGAGGGAACGATGTGCCCACACACACACACACACACACACACACACACACACACACACACACACACACACACACACACACACACACACACACACACACACGCGCGCGCGCGCGCGTATGTATTGTGACGCAAACAAACAAACAAACAAAATAATAATTGCTGTTTTTTAGAATACCTGGCCCCTAACCCGCCAGGGTGCGTGGTGCCCAACCCAAAAAAGGTTCTAACGGCTACGGCTCTAGATAACCGCACCTCTGTAGGGTTTCACGTGTTTTTTTTTTTCCCCCCCAAACTTCCATGAAACCCTACAGAGGACCTCCGTAATGCATGCAACGTGTACTAACAACTCTAGTGTTATTTGACGTTGTGATATTTTTGGATATAGAGTTTTATTGTGAGATATAGATAAAAATAATTATGTTTATTATAATATTTTCTTGATGAAGATGGAGAATGTATGTGTGTGTTACAAATAAAGTTGCATGCTTTTTTTCTAGTGTGTGTGTATGTGTTTTTGATGTTTCGACAGCATCTGAAACGATAAAAAAGAAATTTTATTGTTAATTTTCACGTGTAAAAACAACAACAAATTTTTTTTGTGCAAATTTTCTGATTGTCTCTCGTGCTATAGTGCAAAAAAGATATTGTAACTTATAACTAATGAAATTGACATTTGTAACTGATCTGAACTAGTGAAATTCGTATTGTGCCATTGTAACTGATTGTGCTAGCACTAAAAATTTCTTATTGTGCAAGAAAATAGATGATAAAAACTTGTTAAAACTGCTCTGTGACCCTCTCATTCTTCACGTCGTAGGCGAAGGACTTCTCTGCAATCAGGATGACACTGCATAGGGTATCCTCGGGCAAGGCATCGTGGAACTCGCAGACGACCTTGATGTTGGTTCGATCGTTGACCACAACCTTCTTTCTCTTAGATGTGTTGATGACGGTCATGGGTCTCCGTGTTTTGAACTCGCTGGGCGTGTAGTACATGTCCACACTTCCCTCGGTCACGCGTTTGTAAGCCGAAAACGCTTCGTAAAGTTTGAGATAATCGTTTTTGGTCATGTCGAGGTTGTAATTCTCGCGCGGGAACACTTCGTTCCTTCCGTTCTTGAGATATACGTTCTTGATCTTGCAGTCGTCGAATTTGCTGGAATCTTTTTCCTGATTCTTGTCCCTCCCGGTCTGAAAAAGCACTACGACGAAATCTGGCATGTCGAACTGTATGTTGTTGAACTGCGTCGTCACGTCGAATTCCATGTGACTTCCCGTCGCCATCTTCTGCACGCACTGGTAACCGTGAAAGTGAATCGGTACCTGCGGACTTTTCAAGATCTCCGCTTTGTACTTGAGGGCGTAGTTTGTTTCGTATTCCACCACTGGCATTCTCAATTCCATGCTTCGGATGATGCACTTGGCTGCTTCGGGTAAAGTGTTAGCTATCGGCGTGCCGTCGGCATTCAAGTTGGTGTATCGCATTATTTAGTTGTTATCGTTGGCCGCTCTTCGAAACGTGACTCTCAGTCCTCCCTTCCACATGATCTCCTTGTAATCGGAGAAGAAACCAGGCAGCAGACGCATGGGAAAGAGCACTGTGTGACTTCTCGTCGATATTTTGGTCCCGGCTTCGAATCCCCCGGCCTGGTAGTACGCTGCGTCCGTTTTGGATAATTTCAACGTTCCCACTGCCGTCGACGTGATGCCTGGATAATCTATTCTGTCGATGACGGTGTTATGTTTCCTCACCTCCACCTGCGAGAACAGGTGAGGCACGAAGTTGTCCACGAGTATCAAATTTGCTGCTGCGGGAAACGCGTCTCCGCTTTCTTTCTTCACCACGTCGAATTGAAGGTAGAGGTCCGCTCTGTGAGGATGAACGAACCCGTCGCCTACGTCCAGGTCGTATTCGATCTCCCTGTTCGCTTCGTTGAGATTGGCGAAGGTGCGACGGTTGGGAGGGAAAGATTGCAATTCGTAACTTTCGATTTGCTCCATTTTACATGTATGGTTATTTATTATACGTTGATCTCCACGATGGCCGTCGTAGTGGCACCTGCGAAATCCACCACGTCTCCTTTCTCGTTCGTCACCACCAACTCTATGTCGTCTATGCGGTTGCGACATACTGGAAAATAGATCGGCGAAGAAGGCGTGTAGATGATCGGTTCCATGAATTCGGAACTTGGTTTGAAAGTGGCTATGATTCCCGTCTGCTTGTGACTTCCTAATCCGTCCGAGGATTTCGTGATCATACCTTCCGCCACGTTGCAGTGTACGTTCAGAGTCTCTATGGCCAAAAATTTAGGAATATTGACTGCCGTGTGCTTGATGCCAGCTTCGAGTTTGGTGTCGTTCTCGAAACCTAAAAGTTCTCCTATGGTGCCTAGGTCCACGGTCTCCGTCGCCGACAGGATTTCCACTCTGTGCGTGACCGAATTTTGAGAAAAGTATGTGCCTTTGGGTAACTGAGCTTGCAAAGTGGAAAGATTGTATTGTCCTGGCGTGACGACGATGTGTTCGCTTCCGACGCTAATTTTGTTGTTGTGCTGCGTAACATTAGGTATGAGGTACATGCTGTAGAATGCACGCAGAGCCACGGATTTAGGATAGACAATGTCGTCGTGCAGCGTGAGTTTCAAGATTGAAGATTCGCTCGTGAGATTAAACACGCCCATCCTAGTGATGCTGTTTCAGGTTCCACAGTGTTTTCTGGAAATCTTCGACCGTAGGGTTATTTATTTTAGAGAGAAACGCGAGCACGGAGAGGCAGAGATGACCGCAGTTCACGTCTCCGAAATCTTGAATGCGTTCGTCGTTGTAGTATATAGAGGTTTTGCTCGTTTTTAGATAATGAATTAAATTTGTAGGTGGAACACCTCCGAAAGAATCGAAAACGAATGCTTTATCATCATTTTTGTGGTAACATATCCAATGCGTGCCTGGATTTTCTTGACCGTCCAAGTTGACTACTCCACATTCTCTTCTTTTCACGCTTGAAGGTAACGAGTCGGACATAAAAACTCCTCTGAAGTTTTTGATTTGTAACGGCCCGATCAGAGATTCAATGTCTCGGTTGGTGAGTGCTTCTGTTTCTTTTTTTTAAACTTTTTCATCACGCCCTTCCCCTTCTTCTCCATGGCCAGGTTGTGACGTTTCTGTTCTTCCAATTCCGCCTTGTTCTTCTTCGAGTCGATGACGGTTTTCGCGATGGCGGCACTTCCGCCGGCTAAACTTCCAACGGCCCCCAATGCTGCCAGGATGGCCGGGATGCTGAATATGAAACCTCCGACCTTTTGCTGTTTCCGCGAACGCTGCAATCTTTTCAATTGAGGTGTGCTGAGCAGCAATTTCATTCCGTGTCCTTTCGACAGGCAAGAACGTTTCTTCTCGCGTTGTTTCTTGGTGAGTAACCCATCGAGGGCACCTAGATTTTTAAGATTGGAGTATGGTATCTGGTACACGACACCCTTGGGCTTCATGTTGATGCTCTATGTGTTATTTTCACGGTATGTTATTTATATATATATTCTGATATTTTTCTTGTGTAGTTTTTTTACGGTATGTTATTTATATATTTTCAAGACCTCGCAGTCGCTACACAAATTCTATTACGTGCTTTGTTTTCTTGCCAAGAAGTTCCTTTGTCCCCTTGTACACGATTCGAGTTTTGTTCTCGATTAAAATAGATAGCTTCTCGTCCGATAACATGTTAGCGTATCGATCTGGTAAAAATAAACTGTATTGTGCGTTGAGCAACAGGCGTACCTTGGGACCATACTGGGTAGAAACGATTGAACCGGAAGTTATCGTGTAAGATTTGTCGACTTCCAATTCCCGAATTTTTACATACTCGACTGACAAATTTAGCATTTGTTTTAATGCTTGGAGATCACTTATTTTTTCAGTTGTCATATCGAAGAAGAGAAATTTTCAGTGTGTGTGTTAGGGAAATTTAATTGTTTTTTTCACCATGTGTGTTATTTATATATACCGAAGATTATATTTTTCACGATGTGCGTTATTTATATATCAAGTTTTTTTTGATGCGTATATATATTATTATTTTTTTAACAGAGGAAGAAAGTTCGTGCTTCGGAGAACGCGATGATTTGCGTAATGATATCTTCCGTCTCCTGCATAGACTTGTACCAATCTACTGTGTACCATCTTCTTCCCTGCCTTGCCTCGTGCAATTCGTCCAACCTTTCGTTTAATTTTTCCCCTGCAGCCGAAAGCAGAATGTTGAGATCATCACACCTCAGGTCGCTGATCTCCCGAAGATGGTCCTTGAGAACCATTTCACAAGGGATGCGAAATTCCGGCGTCGTTCTTGCCATGATTACAAGTTTATTAACATCTCCGTTAACTACCTTTTTGAATATTTTAGATAGTAGTTCGTGCGGCAAATCAGTTATGCAAGCCATGTTGTTTTTTTTACTGGATGTTATTTATATACCCCACCCCAATTTTTGTTTTGTGTTCATGGCGATGGTGGTACCCAGTGCGGCGACCCGTTCACCCAACGATGCGTCTCTGCTCACGAATCTTTCGAAAGCTGCGTGCTCTAACTTTCTGTCTGCTTCGTGACGTGCATTCAGATCCGTCTGCGTGGTGTTGTAGGCGATGTCGTGATCTTTGCATGCGGCGTCCAATGGATTCACACCCTTGTCTCCTCTCTCCAATCTTTTCTCGAGTTTGGTACCCGGTCCGCAGTACTGGTAGCCAGGTAGATGCATCTCGAAAGGTAACTTGTTGATGATGTCGTTTACGAGTCCCTTTCCTTCGGCCACGTTCCAGAATTTCGGAGGCAGCGTGTTGATGATTTTGATGAGGTAACCTATGCCCTTGTCGTCGTTCACGATGAAGTTGGAAAGTTTCGTGCTGATCATGTCCACGATGCCAACCTTCTCGTTGTAGAAATTACGGTTGCCTGCATTCTCTTCGCCGGCTATCACCAACAATCGGTCCACGAGTTTCCTCACGTCGTCCACCCAAACGAATTCTTTGGGTAACGTGTTGTAGCGTTTGACCCCGCTGCCTGTTTTGACCTGGTTCCAAATCGGTTTGATGAGATTCCTGTACTTCTCGCCGCTGCTCGATTTCACCCTATTCTGCGAGGCGTCGTTGTTTTGGTACAAGGCATCCGTCATGATTAGAATTTCCTTGTAACTCTGGTAATCTTCGTCGGTGTAATCTTTCGGCTGCTTTTTGGCAACGAGTTCCCACAGTCCCACCGTACCCGGATACCTGTTCCAACTATCCTTGTCGCCTAAATTGACTTTAATGTCGTTGCCTTCGAAGGTCACCTTCGATTTCCCAATCTTCCACACCACACCGCCGCCTTCGCTGGTTTCCATGCTGGGATACAATCCGAACACTTCATCCTTGTCGAATTTCCCCGTGCTCAGGTAGTCTCGTGCCAAAGGTCCCAACTCGATCTTATCTGAAGACGTGCTGCCTATGGCTCGACGTCGTGCCGGTGCATCCTTCAGTTCGAACGGCGTCGAAGGAATGCTTGAAATAGGCGTGGGTACAGCGTAACTTTTAGCTGCGAGCGGTACGAGTTCGTTAATCAAATTTTTATTTTGTTCCGTGACACTTTTAATTTCTTTACCTAGACCGCTGATGGCATCGATCACAGGTTGATCCTGACGTTTCTTCTCTTCGTAGAATCCGCGATTTTCGGATTTCCAACCTTTGAAGCGTTTTGCGAGGTAATCGCGAAGCTTGAGATTTTCGTCTTCGATTTTTCGTTTCGTCATGACGTTATTTATATATGTCGTTTCTCACAACGTTGCAACGTTTAGAAAGTCGTTGATTTTGTTTCTGTATTTTCCGTCGTTGGGTTTCCTCGTCATGTCGATCGTAGCGAATCCGAAATCGTCACCGTTCCAGCAAGTAGAGCAGCAGCCTTCCGAAAATTGATTGTAGTTCATGTCTCCGCCTACGTAGTCATCGTACGCATGCTTGAGGTTGGTGTGATCTTGACGAAACAAACATATGAAATTAGCGTTGTCGCGTACTAACTGTTTTGGAATTTTGGAAAACGTTTGAGCTAGGTAGAAGCAATCCATTCCTTTGTGACGACCTTGCGTGAAAAAGTTGCGAATTTCATTTTGATTTTCTAGGATGGCATCGTCGAACACAACAACTGAATTTTCACGACAATCGTCGAGTGGTTTTATTTCCGAGGCGAACGTTGCAATGTCCAGACCATCGTACAGTTTCATCAGTTGCTGGTATTTGGATTGCTCTAAACTTTTCGAGAACACGTACAGGTGCCTGTTCTTCCAATCTAACCAATTTGGTGCGAGGAGAAAATTGTCCACGAGCAGTGTCGTTTTTCCACACCCCGAAGGTCCTACGATCAGACAGCGGATGCTGTCGGGGAGCAATTCACCGTTTTTTTTCTTCCTTCCACTTTCCGAATTAGGTAAACGTTTCACAACATTCCACGTACTCATAGAATCACTTCGTTTGAATCGATCCAACTTGTTTCCGGAAGTCCCAGCCATTTCACCAAAAGTTTGTTGCCTCTCTTGCGCAAAACTTTTTCGATAAGGTACGTGTCGGGGTGTTTCGTTTTAGAGAGTTCCTCCTCGTAGAAGCGGCCCAATAAAATTTCACCGCCACTGTCTTTTATTATATACGTGTGACGGTTCCCGGGTAGAACTCGAACCACGGTAAAAAGTTCAGTACTCCAGTTTCGTGTGAAACCCCTGTCAAACGTTCGCTTCAATTTACTGACCCTCACCTGTTCTCCAATTTTGTATTTAGCTTTTTTTGTCGTGGGCATGTACTTTGGACAGTAAACGCTAGAAATTAAACGTTGCTCGTCAGACCTGGTAACGTCAGCTGGCTTCATGCCTATCGTTGCGTGCCGTGTGTGATTATAGTCGTTAACAAGTTCCGGGAGAATAGTGACCCACTTGTAGCTTCCCTGAAGCGTGAAGCGTGACCACATGCGCGATTTCAGAGTGCGATTGAATCTTTCCACAATGCTGGCCTTGACGTCACTGAAGGTCGAGTAATGATGAACGTTGTGTTTCCGAATAAACTTTTGGAATACGGCATTGTAAAATTCCTTCCCTTTGTCCGTGTGCAGAAACCGAGGTCGTCTGCCGCCGCTTTCCCGAAAAATTGTCTTGAATGCTTCCGTGACGCACGTTCCTGTTTTCGCCTTCAAAGGTAGAGCCCATGCGAATTTCGAAAATGTGTCTATGACGGTGAGGAGGTACTTGTTGCCCTTGTTCAATTTATGCACGTTTTTTAACTTGCCGCTACTCATTTCGACAAGGTCGCTTTCCCAGAGGTCGTCGATTCCCTTGGTTACCACAGCCAAACGTTCGTAGTTGCGGCGTGCAGGTCTATGCAATTCTTGGACGATGGCTTGCCTAGACATTTTTTATTATTTTTAGAGATTACGTTTCAAGAGAAGCACAAGCGTGATGGGATTCAAAGAGGGTGGCACTTCACTCGTGTTTTGAATGATCAGCTTATCGCCGGCACTCACGTCGAAAACGGTGAGATCTTCGTCTTCGTGTATTTCATATATTTTGCGCGTTTCGTTCCAACGTGCCAGAGGAATATTTCCTGCTTTCTGGACACCACGATTCGATATCAAAGTCATGGTGGGAACGCTAGCTTTTCTGCCGTGAGACCAGTACGAAAATTCGTTTATCTGAATCGTGCCATCGAGGAGAAACTTGTAGTACGGATGATAAGGATGTAGCATGTACAGTTTGTTACCTTCGACGAAGGTGGAGATTCTCTGTTGATTGGGAACGCTGTTGATTTCGATGGCTTGCAGAGAATGCAGTTTAGCGAATTTAGTATCGATGCTAACGAGGTTGCTGTGAAGCTGACCCAGTGTGTTTTGTACGGGCACCAAATGCTCGACTATGGTATCCGTTACGGTAGAAAATGACGGTTTGATTTTCACTTCCACGTTCAACTGCTTGTAGCTTTCGTTGAGTTCTTGCAACTTGGCACCGAAAGAGGCCAGCGTTGATTCCTGCGTTGATTCCAGCACTCCAACTTGATCTCTGATGTTGACGACAATGTTCTGAAGGTTCTCGACTTGATTCAATTTCGAGCTCTTCTCTGTAAGATCGTTCACGATGATTCGCATCTCTGTAAACTGCGTGTGAAGGTCGGCGACGCTCTGCGAAGTGGGCAGCGTCGACACCAGCGAAGCAAGTTCGTCTCGAATCTGTTCCACGTTCGCCGTTTCTGTTTCCAGTCGTTTCAGCATACGTGATATGTTCCTTTTCAAAGCATGTAATTCTTTGGAGGTAGGGAGATTGGCCACCCTACTCTCGAGATCGCTCAACGAACTTTTGATGTCACTCGAATCGGATAGTGCCGTCACCGCCGTTTTCAATTTTTCCAAATCTTCGCTTGAAGGCACGCTTGTTCGTAACGATTCCAAGTCACCCTGTATGTTGTCCAGTACGTGATGAAAATGAGTAAGATTGGATTCGACGTTCAAATTTTCCAAATATTGGATCTTCTGCTGAACCGTGCTTAACGTGTCCTGAATACTCGTCAACACACTTGCTTCAGCGTGAATATTTTTAATTTCTTCGTTGATCAACTCCAGAGACGCCTGAAGCGTAGCGATGGTGGTTTGAATGTGTTCGAAATCTTGATAAGCCTCCAGTTGAATTTTTATGTTCGCGACGCTTTTACCGATGACCTGCAGTTCGTCCGACGATGGTAGGTTCGTCATTGTATCTTCCAAAGTCTGCAACTTGGATTTGATTTCTTCCAACGTGCCGGTGAATTCTTCTTGTAATTTAGAAACAACGACCTGCAAGCGTTCTATATCAATATCATTCACGACGGTTTGAAGTTCAGAGAAATTCTTTTCTATTGCGGAAGTTCGCTCTTCGATTTCGAGTTTCAATTTTTCCAAATCTTCATTTTTCGATTGAAATTGCTGTAATTTGGCCAAATCATTTTGAAGCGAATCCATGCTCAACTGTATATTTTGAACGCTGTCGTAAGAAGGTACGTCGACATAATTTTTTATGAGCGTTTTCAGTTCGGAATCGATTTTCAGAATAGGGTCGAGACATTGCGTTTGGAGCGTAGCGATTTCCGACTCTAAACTTTTGTTTAAGGTTTCCTGCAAAGCGATCAAATCGGTCCTCAACTTCTTAACTCGAATGTCCAACATGAGAATCTCTTCTGCGTGGTCTACACGCTTGGTGTTGCCGAAAATGTCGTTAGGCATTTTGGTTAACGGTTATTTATAATAGGATAGACGATTCGTAATTCTATGAAGAGAGGAATAAGTTTGTCATAGTCTCCGAGGAGTTCCACGTACAGGTAATCTCCTGCAGACACATCGTACGTAATGTTAGAAAGCATCTTGTCGTGCTTGATTCGAAAAATGTTCTTGCCGGTAGAAATTTTGATTTCGCCTGCGTTCTCCGGATTCACGGTGATTTGAAGTTTCCCGTCGATCGGAATTTCGTAGAAATGTAAATTGTTATTAAAAACATAAAACATCTTGCCCACATCGTTATTTATTTCCGTCCAAATGCTGTTGAGATGAACAATCAGTAAACCATTGAGTTTAGGTAACACGGAAGGTAAGAGGTTATTGAAATTTGGTGCTGCAGTGTCCATGTTGCTTTGTTTGCGAAAACCAAAGAGATTCATTGTTCTTGTTAGTTATTTAACACATCGTGCTTTTTGCTATTCTTCAAAACATACGGAGGAAGAGAATGAAAGGGGGAGCCCTCGGGCGATGAAAAGTTGCAACCTGTTATTATGTTGTTAAGCTCGCTCAAACCGAGGCTCATTAAATTCAACTCTTATTTTTCATCGCCCGAGGGCTCCCTCTTTCATTCTTTTCCTCCGTCTGCCATTCTTCTTCAAAAACACAGCGAACTTCATGACTATGGGGTTACGGTTAACACACGTCACATTTATCGCTTTTATTGTAGTGCCCCCACTCTCGCGTGTGGATTTGACAATCGAGAACGCGTAACTTGTTGTCTCTGCCATCCAATGCGACCTTGGTTACGCGCGTCGTGTACAAATCATGCAATTTACTTGCAATGCGATGATCGGTGCTAAGTTGCCTTTTACCATGAAAAAGGCATTCTTTGTAGTCTTGCATGCTAAATTTGCTGGTACTTATTTTTCCCACCCCCTTCGCCTTCTTGATCTCTTTTTCTTCTGCAATCTTTACACAGTACATTTTGGCACGAAGCCCCGCAAATTCCCTGCTGTACTCCCCGCCAACTTCATCTTTGTATTTTCCAATCGTCATTTTGTTTTCTGTCGAATGCAAGTGATGGCCTGATGGTAAGTTGCTAAAATCAAACAGATGCTTCATCTTAGTCAGATCATGTTCGAGGCTTGGTGTTTGGATTAGAAAAATGAAGCTATCCGTATCAATGTAACATATTTGGATGTTATCTCCATAAAAGGGTTGAAACTGATCGTAGTACGATTGGTACATGTGCAATTTTGATAGTTCAAGGACAGTGGCACCTATGGCAATCGGCTTGTTGAGCATCACTTGCTTCTTGTTCCTCTCAACAAATACTAGATTCTCGTCGAAAATAGTGAAGTTTTTGAAGTAGGGTGACGCGACGATCTTCTCAAATTTCTTTTCGTCCGTGACCAACGTTGCGTCGATGTAATTACGCACGTTCTCCATCGTCTTGCCGTAGATGGCGTTATTGAACAGTTTGTACAGATCCTTGTCTGCAGGCGATGTCGATTGCACTCTGCGCCGCGTGTTCTCGGCTATGTACGGTTCGAGCCACTTGCTCTGTCGGAACTTCAATCCTCTATGAACTTTCTTCAACTGCAAGCCGTGACTTATGTAAAATTGGAGGAGTCGGTAGTGCAGAACGTAATTCCGCTTGTTCTCCATGCTTAGTATGAGTTTTGGCTCCGATCCTCCAGGTGGCTTCTCCTTGGTGGGGGCCAGGGCCAATCCGTGATGTTTCTCGTGAAGCGTTTCGGGATAATCGAGATCCACTTCCAAGAAACAGCCCCATTCATTATCTTCGCTCCAGTTAAGAAAATCTTCGCAGGAGAGTTCCTCTTCGGTCATCCACCCGTAGTCGCTGATGGGAAGACACTGGGACATGGAGTGGCCGTACAGGTTGTTGACATCCCAGTAGACAATATAGGTGTTGGGTTTCGATGCATCGTAACCAGGCGTATGAGGATTGTTTGCTTGAGCATGGCGTCGGGGACATTGGACGATGCCACCCCGTATCGCACTCTCCATGAAAGCATACTGTTCCTTCTCTGCGATGAGGCCCAGTTCCACGTTGGTGTATTTCATCATCGATTCCCAAGTCAATCCCGGTGTGGTGAAGAAATACGCAGGATCCAACTTGTATATCGCGATGCATCTCTTACGAAACGATTCGAAAATATCCATCAGAAGTGTCACGTCCAATTTCAGATAGAGATCGTGATAATCGCGAAAAGTTTGGCAATTGAATGCCGTCCACACACTACGAGCGTGTTCGTAGTCCTCTTCGGAACAGACGTCCTCTGTGAGAGAAGAATAAAATACCTCACGGGGTGGAAGTTCCGTCTCGTCAAATTTCTCGAAATTGTTGACGTACTCGTAGGGGTAGACGCCCTTGCGACGCAACAGATTCAAATTCTCATCTCCCCCCGAAAAACACATTTGCTTGGTGGCCACAAGATCTTCGTCGCCAAGTTGAGCTGCAAGGCTTGCGAGGCTGGAGGACAGGAAATTGTACGAGTCCAGAATTCGCACTTCCACACTTCCTCCTTCTTGGAGAGGGATCCACACTCTCACCACAATATATTTCTCGCTTGTTCTCGGGATGATGCTGATTCGAGAAGTTATGTTGTGGAGCTCTTTGACGAAGAGATGTGTGTCGTACTTCTCCGTGTAGTGCAGAAACACGGCAACAAAATGCGACTCCTTAATTTTAAGATTGCACGAATTACAGATGGTGCTTAGAAATAACCCATTCTGGTGGTTATGGTGGACGACCTTGTAATTTTCGGCGGTGAAAGCCTGGTTACACTCCTCGCATCTTGTCGCCGCGTCATGTCTCTGTTGTTGTTCTGTTGTGAGAGCAGGTGGAGAAACGTAAGAGCCTTTCAGGCTGGGTGCAAGTTCTCTCGCGCATTCCGCTATCTTCTCAACAAAATGTTTTGCCGCATCGGGTCCGCAATACAAGATGACATCATTCAATTTTTCTCCGTAGATGGAGAAACTGCAAGGCTCGTGGTGAAAAATTTGGGTCGTGCTTGAGGTAGAGGGATCAGGGTCGCAAAACGTCATGGGAACTTGGAAGCTTTCAAAGTCGGCATAAAGGACGACGGGATGGTGGAGAAGAGCCTGGTGTTTCTGAAATTTCATCTTGGTTCCGGGTTCCGGCATGACATCTTCGGGTTCTGCATTCACAGAGCCAAAACACTTGTGCGGTTCTCTCATCTTTTTACCTCCGCGAAAAATTCTCAAACACCGATCGCAAATTTCGATCTTATCGTGATGCTTGCTGATCTGTCTTCCTACTAATCCTGGGAAATTCCGTATCAAACTGTAACGGCCATCTACAAGCAAGAGTCGAATTACATTATTCTGGCTTCTCGCAGGTCTTAACACACGAATGTTGTCGCAATCGTCAACCCCAAACACAGAAATATTGATATCTTTTCCTTTTTCCTCTCTATAGTTTTTTTCAAATTGATTGATCTTATTCAGGGGCACAGGATAGGAAATTCCTCTCATCATATTCTCGTATCTTCCCTCGTATCCTCTGTAATTGGACAGACGTTGGGGGTCATTATTATTAGCTGGGTGTAATGCGACGATGACAGACCATAAGAAACTCTTCTGATCATTACTTTGTATGTTCAACACTGCATTTTGCTTTTTTTTTGTTTTTTGTTTTTTTTGAGCGCTGCGTAATGGTTTGAAATTGCAGACTCGAAGTTCTAACATGTGGCTGCGACCGCAAAGACTCCATCCACTTCCTCTACCTTCAAACTCTTCTTGTTTTTGTGTCAGGTGATCAAATAGCCGTGTCACTATCTCGTCAAGATCCTCGTTATTGTCATCGTGTAAGGCTTCACACCCTACGTAAAAGCTAAAAGTACTTGACTCGGACGAGACAACTTTCTCATACAGCAGGGTTAAGACGAGATGAATTTTAATTGCAACATTGACGAGGCAATCACGTAATTTATCGACTACCAGAGATTTCACATTGTTGAGGAAGATGCTCGAGTCACACTTTTCATCGCTTCCAGATTTATATGTTATGATGCGTGCACTTTTATTCAAAGCACCGCCTTCATGCTCATCAATGCGAGGTTTCTTTGCCGGGGGGGCGTCATCATGTTTCGGTAGACGACATTTTTTCAAATGCCTAGCAATATTAGGTTTAGAAATCAACTTTCCACAGTTGCAACATGCCACTTTCTCGCCAGGACCGGAGGGACCTGGTTGCGGTTCCATTTTTTCCTTCTGTTATTTATATATATATACACAGAGAAATTTTTTAGGGGGGTTGTGGTGATGGTAGTGGAAAGCGCACTGAAACAGAAGGAAAAAAAGTTAAAAAATGCTAGATATTTTTTCCTTCCACATATATATTAGACGCAAACAGTATGTATGTATGTATGTATGTATGTATGTATGTATGTATGTATGTATGTATGTGTGCACTGTTGTAGGAGGTTAAAAAATATGGGACATGTAAGTGTGTGTCAATTTTTTATGGCTCCTCTGAATATGTGTGTGTCAGACGCAAAACAAAAATATTAATATATCATGAAAATAAAAACTTACCTTTCAACAGAGATGGAGAGAAACTTCAAAATAAAAACTTGTAGCTCACTAAAACTTCCACGATGATATATATGTATACTGCCAGATAAACAAATTAAAAAATACTGAACTGCCACGATTGACGTTCACTATGATAATGATGTACAAAGAAGAAACTACTACGTTATATAGGAACTCCTCTTTTTTTTCTCCTTCTCTCCTCCCTACTCCACGCGACTCTCTTTGGTGAAAACACAATGAGGGCTATGGTCAATATCCTAGCAAATAAAACCCTTGTTAACTAATTCATTCATGCCATATTTTTTCAACAAAAGATTTTTGTGATGTGCACAATATTCTGTAGGGACAAATAACAATAAACGGGGCGTTGACAGTTCCACCCATGCATGTATTGTCGATTATTTCCCCTCGGCCTCTATTCCACGCCCCGTCAGGGTGTGGTGTGTGAAACAAACGATTCCCAGCACAAAACTCAAAAAGCGAAAGATGCTGCCGTGTTTGCTTCCGCCGCATCCGCTTCTGATTCTATTGTTATCGGGGATGTAATAGATTCTTTATTCAGAACCGTGGGAAAGCTGAAAAAAAATAGAATCTCTTCGGGCGAAAAAGGATGTAAGGTGAATGGGTTCGGGGAGGGGTTGCTGTGGATAGTTTGGTCCGTGATGAAAATGTTACATTGAGCGATGAAACACAATTTCTCCACAGGGACAGGAAAAATTCTACCGAGCGTCGCTATCCACGCGAACATTAGAAATTGCCTGAATAGCTTGGGGGCTTGGCATAGGATTATCGATTTTCGTTTTAGAGAATAATCTATGTAAGATTCTAGCATCGAGAATAAACAACATTGATTAAATTTTTGACAACATTCGCAGTACAAATCTAAACTCGTGATGATTTCGCCGTTAGAACCTTTTTGGGTTGGGCACCACGCACCCTGGCGGGTTAGGGGCCAGGTATTCTAAAAAACAACAATTATTATTTTGTTTGTTTGTTTGTTTGCGTCACAATACATACGCGCGCGCGCGTGTATGTGTGTGTGTGTGTGTGTGTGTGTGTGTGTGTGTGTGTATATGCCGCATCGTTCCCTCCCCGAGAGAAGAGGTTTACGAAGATCACGATATATATAAACATTTGGCCCCGTTGATTCCAGCACTCCAACTTCATCTCTAATGTTGACGACAATATTCTAAAGGTAGAGAGAATGAGAGAATGAGAGATTGAGAGATTGAGAGATTGAGAGATTGAGAGAATAAGAGGATAAGAGAAGAGGTTTACGTAGGTCACAATATATAAACATTTGGTCCCAAACTTGGAAAATTACGATAAAGTGCACTCATCTTTCAAAAAATAAGAAAATGAGAGAATGAGAGAATGAGAGGAGAGGTTTACGTAGGCCACGATATATAAACATTTGGTCCCAGACTTGGAAAATTACGATAAGATGCACTCATCTTTCAAAAAATAAGAAAATAAGAGAATAAAAAAATAAGAGAATAAAAAAAAAAATAAGAGGATGAGAGGAGAATAAAAAGAGAATGAGAGAACAATAAGAAAGATGAGAAAGATGAGGAGGATGAGAGAATGAGAGCTCATCTTTCACTCATCACTGCCTTTTTGCCCCCGTGAAACATCGTCAGCGCACTAAATGAGGCGCGGAACGGGGAGAGAAAGTGAGTTTTTCAACTTTTTGTAGTCGTTTGGTCAAGAAATCAAAGTTGCGGTCAGAAGTACATATTTACTCTACTCGTAATATACTAGTAATTTACGTCACGTAGAAAACCAGTTTTTTACGCAGATGTAAAAAAGTAATTTTATTTCTTAAATTAGAAATATAAAAACTACTTTAATTAAATTACATTTTAAACATTAATTTTCTTCCACATTTCAGCACAAAATCATTATTTTCTGAAGATTGCCTACACAGCAACCTCAAGACCTCACCCTCACTAACATGTTGATATGTTGTATTAAGTTCACTTTATGCACAGTAAGGCTAATCGGGACTGGACCTACAGTTTAAAGTGGAATCCGAACCACTATGAGCCTCCACCGGGTATCGAACCAGGGACCCCTTGATTACAAGGCCGGGACGCTACCACTGCGCCATCGGGGAGGCCCTCTCACTAACATGTTTTAAAAATAGAACTCTTCTTTCCCACATTTTAAAACTTGATAAACCTGTTGATATCGTACGTCTAGCAGTAGAACATATGTACAGTATGCGCCAAAATATACAGTACTGAAATGATGAACAAAAGTATAAGACATGTTACAATATAGTGACTGGTCTATATGCAACCCAAATAACAATCGTGCCTTTTGGGTTGCATAACTGTCAGAAAACCTAAGGTTAGGTTAGGTTAGGGCATGTGGAGTGGACAATTATCATTTGGGTTGCATATAGACCAGTCACCTTTTTCAAACTCGGTCCACCTTCACGACCGCTTCTGTATGAGCGGAAATACTTTTTCCTCCGTCGAGAGACCCATTTCCAACAACAACTGCACAACACAACTTCCTTTTCACTACTGCGAACACGTGCAGCTGGAGCTATGCCCCGTCGACAAACGCAACCACGTGTTCGAGATGCGCGAGTTTCAGTACTGTATATTTTGGCCCATACCGTACTTGTATTGACAATATAACATAACGATTAACAAAAATGTATGTGTATTGGTTTAGTAACAGCTTCAAATTCCTTTTTCACACGTATTATACACTTGCATAGGATAATTATGATGTGAATGTGAATATGAAAACGAAAGTTTTCCCTGTGTTCGGCGTAATATTACACCCGCGAACATCTCTGACTGAAGTAACCTGCGTTGAACGGAATAATACGTTCTTTGTTGGTGAAACGTATGTTTTGCTATTGAAGAAACAACAACCTTAGTAGGTGAAACCGTACGTTCTAGACCGGTGTTTTGACCTACTTTCTCACCTTAATGGATTTCTCTCGTAAGGCGTGAGCAGTGTTGCCAACTCCTCACTCGAAAAATCACCAAGGTTTTTGGGTATAAGCTAACCTACAATGAGAGAAAAAATGGATAGGAAAAAGCTCTGGCATCACTTTTTAAGCTATTTTTTATGCCAAACTCGTTTTTTGACCTACATTTGAAATGAGTTACCTATAAGGCTACCCCCCTTTTACTGTAAGGCCCCCCCCTCTCAGTGTAATCTACTACGACCTGCTAATAGGCTTCTGCTCTCAGCGTAATCCGTTTTACGGGGTAAACTAACCTACAATAAAAGAAAATTAGACAGAAGAAAAGCTCTGGCATCAGTTTTTAAGCTATTTTTTTACCTTCTACAAATCTTGCTCTTATGCTACCTCGCCTTTTGACTTTTATTTGAAATGACTTACCTATAAGGCTGTCTTCTTTTACTGTAAGGCCCCCCCCCAGTGTAATCTACTACAACCTGCTGATAGGCTTTTGCTCTCGGCGTAATCTGTTTTACGGGCTAAACTAACCTACAATAAGAGAAAATTAGACAGAAGAGAAGCTCTGGGATTATTTTTTAATCTATTTTTTTTACCTTCTGCAAATTTTGCTAACATCGTTCTTTGACCCACATTTGAAATGACTTACGACATTTTCCTATAAGGCTGTCTTCTTTTACTGTAAGGTCCCTCAGTGTAATCTACCACGACCTTGCACTCTCAGCGTAATCTGCCACAATGTTTTGTTATTAAAACTCTCAGGTGTGATTTTCTACGATGTGTGTGTGTGATAATCAAAATTTTATTTTTTTGTTAAGGAAATCCCTGGCCCCCAAAAAAAGAAAATATCCCGCCAGGGGTGCGTGGTGCCCAACACAGTTCTAATGGCCACGGCTAACAAAGCCATGCCTCTGTAGAGTTTCATGGGTTTTTTTTTTAAACCCCCCATGACTCCCTACAGAGGACCTCCGTGTGTAATGTGTGTGTTTTATGATTGAAGAGAAGAAAACATTTTGGTTAAGAATGGAATGTGTAAGAACTAAAAAAGTTTCCGTAGGGGGTGCAGCATCTGAAAGAAATAAAAAATATCCTCAAAATAGTGTACATAATATGGTAGAAAAATATAAAAAAAAAGTGAATGCAAAAATTAGTGTGAATGATTGTTTTTTTAAAAAAATAATAGAAAAATATAAAAAAAATGTGTGAATGCAAAAATAAGTGTGAATGATTGTTTTTTTTTTAAAAAAATAAAAAGTGGTGCAAGAAATAATACGTACTTTTTTGATGCGGAAGTTTAATGGTGCGAGCAGATTTCTTCCTCGTCATGACATCCCCATTCTCGGGTGTGGATGTTGCAGTCCAGTAGCCTCAATTTGGTGTCGTGGGGATCAAGCGCCACTTTATTAATCATGGATGTACGCAATTGGTCGATGGTGCTCGTGATCCGATGTTCGGTCATGCGTTTGATTTTTTTGTCGAACAAGCACGACTTGTAATCTTCTACGGTTAGTTTGTTTGTGCTCGAACGCCCCACCCCCTTTGCTTTTTTATTTCGGTCTCATCCTGAACTTTGATGGCATACATTTTCGCTCGAAGACCCGCAAACTCTGTGATGATGCGGCCGTTGACTTCATCCTTCATCTTCCCGATCGTCATTTTCTGGCTGTCGTCGAAGAGAGGGTGATCTTTCGGATAATTAGAGAAGTCGAAATGCTGGCTCATGTTTTTCAGATCTTCGTATAGATCATCGGTGCGGATGTTGTACACGAAGCTGTCCGTGTCGGTGTACGCCACCTCGATCGCCTCTCCATAGCGTGGTTTCATGATGTCGTAGTGAAACTTGTACATGGCCAGCTTCGACAACTCGAGGATCGCGACTCCCGCGGCGATTGGTTTGTCGAATGTTATGTGGCGGAGAGCACGTTCGATCAATACCAACGTGTCGCTCAGTATCGTGAAGTTCTTGTACGTGGGCTGAGCGACGAGCTTGTTTATTTTTTTCGGGTCGGAGACCAAGTTGATATTTCTTCTTTTTCTCGCATCTTCCATGCTCTTGCCGTAGATACTGTTGTTCATCAATTTGTATAGGTCTTTGTCTGCGGAAGAAGAAGCTGATGCTCGACGTTGAGTGTTGCCGTCGATATAGGGTGCTAGCCACCTGGTCTGTCTAAACTTCAATCCCGAGTGCACGCGCTTCAAAACCAATCCATGCCGGAGGTAGAATTGTAGGAGACGATAATGCACCACGTAATTCTTTTTGCTCTTGAAGGTGAGCATCAGCTTCTTCTCCGGACCCGATTCCATCACAGGTGCCATCGCAAATCCATGGTGTTTTCGATGAAGCGATGCAGGATATTCCAAATCTACTTTCAGGAAACATCCATTTTCATGATCTTCGCTCCATTCCAAACAATCTTGAAGTTCCTGCTCGCTCATCCATTCGTATTCTCCGATGGGCAGAGGCTCGGACATGGCATAACCATACAGGTTGTTCATGTCCCAGTATGCCAAGAAGTTTGTCGGTTTTTTTGCATCGAAATCGGCGACATATGGATTGTTGGCCTTGACGTATCGAAGAGGACACTGGACGATTCCACCACGTTTTGCCTCTTCGACAAACAAAAGTTGATTGACGTCCTTGATAAGTTCTATCTTCACCTTCGTGGATTTTAACATCGCCTGCCAAGAATAACCCGGTGTGGTGTAGCTGAAAGCGGGGTCCAAACCATATGCTGCCACTCCTCTCGAGCGATGGAGATGAAAACGATCGCTCAATAGCGTGACATCCAGCTTCAGATACAGATCGTGATAGTCGACCATGGTTTGACAAGAGAATGTAGACCAGACGAGCTGAGCATGATGGTAGTCCTCTTCGGTGCAACAGGTGTCGCTAAGACGACTGTAGAATGCTTTTCTCGGTGGTAACGCTGTTTCTGAGAATTTGGAAGCATCCGTCATGTATTCGTAGGGGTAAACACCCTTGCGTCTCAACAGTGCTAAATGTTGGACGCCGAAACATTTCCTGGTGGCGACCAAATCATCGTCGGTGAGTTGAGACGCGAGTGTCGCCAAACTCGAAGACAGAAAGTTGTAGGAGTCCAAGAAGCGAATTTCTACGTGATTGCCATTTCCAACGTCCACCTTCTTGCTGAATGAAATGAATTTCTCGTTGGTGCGAGCTATGACGCTAATGGGTTGAGCGTCGCATCCCATCTCCTTTATGAAGATTTTGGCGTCGTAGCCTTCCAAATTGTGAATGAATACAGGAATAAAATTTGGTTTTTTGATTTGAAGATTGCAGTTGTTACACACGGGGGCCACATATTTTCCCGTGTGATGATTGTGGTGGCGAACTTTGATATTTTCGAGGGTGAAGTTACTTTCGCACACACCACACTGAGAGGCATGGTCGTATGCTTCATTCTCTTCCTGGGTAAGAGGCTCCATTGGCTTGTCTTCTCTTAGTAGAGGAGCGAATTGTATGGCCATCTGTTTCAAGGTTTGAACGAATTTTTGTGGAGCATCATTGCCGCGATGTAAAATAACATCGCCTGTGTTGTTGACCATCAATCCAAAAGCGCAGGCTTTGTGATGTAGAATTTCGGTAGTGCTCGATACGCTGGGATTCGGTTCGCATGTGGCGAGTGGAAGTTGGAAACTTTCAAAGTCGGCGCATATCACCACGGGATGCCAGAGTAATGCCTTGTAGTTGGAAAATGTCATGTCTCGAGAAGGCATTTTGATAGCTGCGGCCGGATGTTTACTACACATTTCATGATGATCTCTGAGTTCTTCATCAGCCTTTTTTTTTCCTTGACCGTAGAATATACTCAGGCATCTGTCGCATACTCGAATTTTATGGTGATTTGTGGTAATTTGACTTCTTATTAATTTTGGAAGATTCTGAATTAGACAGTAATGATAATTATCATTATTTTCGATCAGAAGTAATCTGATGATGCGATTACTTTTAATGTTGCTATGTCTGAGAACGTAGATGGCGTTGTTTTTGTCTAATCCGAAGATGTGTACTGCTATACTTTCGTTTTTATCTGTCTTGTACTGTGCCTCAAATTTACTAATGTCTCGTAGATTTACAGGGTAATTAATGCCAGCCATAGGTTTTTCAAATTCTGAGAGATATTCTGGCTTGTTGTAGTGGTATAAACGATGTTTGTTATTATTGGCTGGGTGATGATCGGCAATGATGCACCACATAAAGCATCTGTTATCTTCATTTTGAATGTTGATGATGGCTTTCTTAGCGGCTATTTCCCGAGGCAAATCGATGTAGCTGGATGCTCCCATCGGGTTATATCGTGCCACCTTCAAAGTTAAAGCGTGAGGCGAACCGCAAAGTGTCCAACCCGATCCACGTTGTTCGAAAGTCTCGTGCTTGTTCAACAAAGCGTCAAACATCCGGTTGCAAATGGCATCCACCTCATCGACATCGGCGGCGTGGAGGCTTTTTACACCAGTGTAATGATGGAAAGTTTCTCGCTCTTTTTTTACGTTTTCGTACATGACGGAAACGATGAGGTGGATTTTCAACGAGCATTGCAACAAAGCTTCGGTGATAGATGAAATTAACTTGTTTTTGACCGAGCGAAAAAAGATGTTTAGATCAGTTGTTTCTTCAGATTGGAAAGTCTCCTCGGTTAAAATATTACGAATACTTTCGCCGGCACTTTTCTGCTTTTTTCGTGGCGCTTGATCGTCAACATCGAGCTCTCTCTTACTTGATCCTTCCCCATGCACATTCTTCCGATGTCTACTCAAGTAAGAGATGGATATATATTTCCCACAGTCGTCACATGCACGTTTCGCTTCCTTCTTCTCCATTCTTTTGCTAAGAAAAAAAGATGAAGTTACTAAATTGCACTTATTTTTTTGTGGTGTTATTTATATTAGACCCCGAAACCATAAATGATCTACCATAGATGAAAGTTACTATTTGTGGTGTTATTTATATTAGACCCCCGAGCATAAATAATCTACCATGGATGAAGTTACTATTTGTGGTGTTATTTATATTAGACCCCAAAACCATAAATGATCTACCATAGATGAAGTTACTAAAAATTGCACATTTTTTTTGTGGTGTTATTTATATTACATACGACCTCAATTTTTTCTTAAATAACCAACATGAATCTTTTTGGTTTCCGAAAGCAAACAATGGAGACTGTACACCGCACGACGACAGATCATGAATTTCTACCTTCCGCGTTAACTAAACTCAACGGTCTGTTGATTATTCACCTCAACAGCATTTGGACGAAATTGGATGAGGACGTGGGCAAGATGTTTTATGTTTTTAACAACAATTTACATTTCTATGAAATTCCGATCGACGGGAAACTTCGGATCACCGTGAATCCGGAAAACGTGGGCGAAATCAAAATATCTACCGGCAAGAACATTTTTCGAATCAAGCACGACAAAATGCTTTCTAACATGGCATACGATGTTTCCGCAGGAGATTACCTGTACGTGGAACTCCTCGGAGATTACGACAAACTTATTCCTCTCTTTGTAGAATTACGAATCGTTTATCCTATTATAAATAACCGTTAACCAAAAATGCCTAACGACATTTTCGGCAACACCAAGCGTGTAGACCATGCAGAAGAGATTCTCATGTTGGACATTCGAGTTAAGAAGTTGAGGACTGATTTGATTGCTTTGCAGGAAACCTTAAACAAAAGTTTAGAGTCGGAAATCGCCACGCTCCAAACGCAATGTCTCGACCCTATTCTGAAAATCGATTCCGAACTGAAAACGCTCATAAAAAATTATGTCGACGTACCTTCTTACGACAACGTTCAAAATATACAGTTGAGCGTGGATTCGCTTCAAAATGATTTGGCCAAATTACAGCAATTTCAATCGAAAAATGAAGATTTGGAAAAATTGAAACTCGAAATCGAAGAACGAACTTCCGCAATAGAAAAGAATTTCTCTGAACTTCAAACCGTCGTGAACGATATAGACGCAGAACGCTTGCATGTCGTCGTTTCCAAATTACAAGAAGAATTCACCAGCACGTTGGAAGAAATTAAATCCAAGTTACAGACTTTGGAAGATACCATGACGAACCTACCATCGTCGGACGAACTGCAGGTCATCGGTAAAAGCGTCGCGAACATAAAAATTCAATTGGAGGCCTATCAAGATTTCGAACACATTCAAACCACCATCGCTACGCTTCAGGCGTCTCTGGAATTGATCAACGAAGAAATTAAAAATATTCACGCTGAAGCGAGAGCGTTGACGAGCATTCAAGACACGTTGAGCACGGTTCAGCAGAAGATCGAATATTTAGAAAATTTGAACGTCGAAACAAATCTTGCTCATTTTCATCACGTACTCGACAACATACAGGGTGACTTGGAATCGTTACGGACGAGCGTGCCTTCGAGCGAAGATTTGGAAAAATTGAAAACGGCGGTGACGGCACTATCCGATTCGAGCGACATCAAAAGTTCATTGAGCGATCTCGAGAGTAAAGTGGCCAATCTCCCCACCTCCAAAGAATTGCACGCTTTGAAAAGAAACATATCACGTATGCTGAAACGACTGGAAACAGAAACGGCGAACGTGGAACAGATTCGAGACGAAATTAGTTCGCTGGTGTCGACGCTGCCCACTTCGCAGAGCGTCGCCGACCTTCACACGCAGTTTACAGAGATGCGAAGCATCGTGAACGATCTTACCGAGAAGAGCTCGAAATTGAATCAAGTCGAGAACCTTCAGAACATTGTCGTCAACATCAGAGATCAAGTTGGAGTGCTGGAATCCACGCAGGAATCGACGCTGGCCTCTTTCGGTGCCAAGTTGCAAGAACTCAACGAAAACTACAAGCAGTTGAACGTGGAAGTGAAAATCAAACCGTCATTTTCTACCGTAACGGATACCATAGTCGAGCATTTGGTGCCCGTACAAAACACACTGGGTCAGCTTCACAGCAACCTCGTTAGCATCGATACTAAATTCGCTAAATTCCATTCTCTGCAAGCCATCGAAATTAACAGCGTACCCAATCAACAGAGAATCTCCACGTTCGTCGAAGGTAACAAACTGTACATGTTGCATCCTTATCATCCGTACTACAAGTTTCTCCTCGATGGCACGATTCAGATAAACGAATTTTCGTACTGGTCTCACGGTAGAAAAGCTAGTGTTCCCACCATGACTTTGATATCGAATCGTGGTGTCCAGAAAGCAGGAAACATTCCTCTGGCACGTTGGAACGAAACGCGCAACATATATGAAATACACGAAGACGAAGATCTCACCGTTTTCGACGTGAGTGCCGGCGATAAGCTGATCATTCAAAACACGAGCGAAGTGCCACCCTCTTTGAATCCCATCACGCTTGTGCTTCTCTTGAAACGTAATCTCTAAACAAAAAAATGTCTAGGCAAGCCATCGTCGAAGAATTGCATAAACCTGCACGCCGTAACTACGAACGTTTGGCTGTGGTAACCAAGGGCATCGACGACCTCTGGCAAAGCGACCTCGTGGAGATGAGTAGCGGCAATTTAAAAAACGTACATAAATTGAACAAGGGCAACAAGTACCTCCTCACCGTCATAGACACATTTTCGAAATTCGCATGGGCTCTACCTTTGAAGGCGAAAACGGGGACGTGCGTCACGGAAGCATTCAAATTAATTTTTCGCGAAAGCGGCGGCAGACGACCACGGTTTCTGCAAACGGACAAGGGGAAGGAATTTTACAACGCCGTATTCCAAAAATTTATTCAAAAACACAAGATTCGACATTATTCGACCTTCAGTCACATCAAAGCCAGCATCGTAGAAAGATTCAATCGAACCTTGAAAACACACATGTGGAAACGATTCACGCTTCGGGGAAATTACAAATGGGTCGACATCCTGCCGGAACTCGTCGACACCTATAATGATACGGTACACAGAACGATAGGCATGAAGCCAGCTGATGTTACCAAGTCTGACGAGCAGCGTTTAATTTCTACAGTTTACTGTCCAAAGTACACACCCACGACAAAAAAAGCTAAATACAAAATTGGAGACCAGGTGAGGATCAGCAAATTCAAACGCACCTTCGAGAAGGGATTCACAAAAAATTGGAGCACGGAACTCTTTACGGTGGTTCGAGTTCTACCCGGAAACCGACACACGTATATAATAAAAGATAGTAGCGGCGAGATTTTGAAAGGAAGATTTTACGAAGAGGAACTCTCTAAAACAAAACACCCCGACACGTACCTCATCGAGAAAGTATTGCGTAGGAAAGGTGACAAACTGTTTGTCAAATGGCTGGGACTTCCGGAAAAGAGTTGGATCGACGCGGACGAAGTGATCTTGTGAGTACGTGGAACGTGGTGAAGCGTCTACCGGATCCGGAAAGTCAAACGAGAAAAAAAAAGAACGGTGAGTTGCTTCCCGACAGCATCCGCTGTCTGATCGTAGGTCCTTCGGGGTGTGGGAAAACGACACTGCTCGTGGACAATTTTCTCCTCGCACCGAATTGGTTAAATTGGAAGAACAGGCACCTGTACGTGTTCTCGAAAAGTTTGGAGCAATCCAAATACCAGCAACTGATGAAACTGTACGATGGTCTGGACATTGCAACGTTCGCCTCGGAAATAAAACCACTCGACGATTGTCGTGAAAATTCAGTTGTTGTGTTCGACGACGCCATCCTGGAAAATCAAAATGAAATTCGCAACTTTTTCACGCAAGGTCGTCACAAAGGAATGGATTGTTTTTACCTAGCTCAAACGTTTTCCAAAATTCCAAAACAGTTAGTGCGCGACAACGCTAATTTCATATGTTTGTTTCGTCAAGATCACACCAACCTCAAGCACGCGTACGATGACTACGTAGGCGGAGACATGAACTACAATCAATTTTCGGAAGGCTGCTCTACTTGCTGGAACGGTGACGATTTCGGATTCGCTACGATCGACATGACAAGAAAACCCAACGATGGAAAATACAGAAACAAAATCATCGACTTTCTAAACGTTGCAACGTTGTGAGAAACGACGTGTATAAATAACGTCATGACGAAACGAAAAATCGAAGACGAAAATCTCAAGTTGCGAAAATACCTCGCGAAACGCTTCAAAGGTTGGAAATCCGAGAATCGCGGATTCTACGAAGAGAAGAAACGTCAGGATCAACCCGTGATCGATGCCATCAGCGGTCTAGATAAAGAAATTAAAAGTGTCACGGAACAAAATAAAAATTTGATTAATGAACTCGTGCCGCTCGCAGCTAAAAGTTACGCCGTACCCACGCCCATTTCGAGCATTCCTTCGACGCCGTTCGAACTGAAGGATGCACCGGCACGACGTCGAGCTATAGGTAGCACGTCCTCGTCTTCGGATAAAATCGAGTTGGGACCTTTGGCACGAGACTACCTGAGCACGGGGAAATTCGACAAGGATGAAGTGTTCGGATTGTATCCCAGCATGGAAACCAGCGAAGGCGGCGGTGTGGTGTGGAAGATTGGGAAATCGAAGGTGACCTTCGAAGGCAACGACATTAAAGTCAATTTAGGCGACAAGGATAGTTGGAACAGGTATCCGGGTACGGTGGGACTGTGGGAACTCGTCGCCAAAAAGCAGCCGAAAGATTACACCGACGAAGATTACCAGAGTTACAAGGAAATTCTGATCATGACGGATGCCTTGTACCAGAACAACGACGCCTCGCAGAATAGGGTGAAATCGAGCAGCGGCGAGAAGTACAGGAATCTCATCAAACCGATTTGGAACCAGGTCAAAACAGGCAGCGGCGTCAAACGCTACAACGCGTTACCCAAAGAATTCGTTTGGGTGGACGATGTTAGGAAACTCGTGGACCGATTGTTGGTGATAGCCGGCGAAGAGAATGCAGGCAATCGTAATTTCTACAACGAGAAGGTTGGCATCGTGGACATGATCAGCACGAAACTTTCCAACTTCATCGTGAACGACGACAAGGGCATAGGTTACCTGATCAAAATCATCAACACGCTGCCTCCGAAATTTTGGAACGTGGCCGAAGGAAAGGGACTCGTGAACGACATCATCAACAAGTTACCTTTCGAGATGCATTTACCTGGCTACCAGTACTGCGGACCGGGTACCAAACTCGAGAAAAGATTGGAGAGAGGAGACAATGGTGTGAATCCGTTGGACGCCGCATGCAAAGATCACGACATCGCCTACAACACCACGCAGACGGATCTGGATGCACGTCACGAAGCAGACAGAAAATTAGAGCACGCAGCTTTCGAAAGATTCGTAAGCAGAGACGCATCGTTGGGTGAACGGGTCGCCGCACTGGGTACCACCATCGCCATGAACACAAAACAAAAATTGGGGTGGGGTATATAAATAACATACAGTAAAAAAAAACAACATGTCTCGTATAACCGATTTGCCCCCTGAGCTACTATCTAAAATATTCACACACGCAGTAAACGGCGATTGTGAGGATGTAGGAAAACTTGTAATCATAGCAAGAACGACGCCGGAATTTCGCATCCCTTGTGAAATGGTTCTCAAGGACCATCTTCGGGAGATCAGCGGCCTGAGGTGCGGTGATCTCAACATTCTGCTTTCGGCTGCAGGGGAAAAATTAAACGATAGGTTAGATGAATTGCACGAGGCAAGGCAAGGAAGGAGGCGGTACACAGTAGATTGGTGCAAGTCTAAGCAGGAGACGGAAGATATCATTACGCACATCATCGCGTTTTCCGAAGCACGGACTTTCTTCCTCTGTTAAAAAATAATAATATATATACGTGTCAAAAAAAACTTGATATATAAATAACACACATCGTGAAAAAAAAAACAATTAAATTTCTCTCTAACACTTTGAAATTTTTTTTGATATGACGACTGAAAAAATAAGTGATCTCCAAGCATTAAAACAAATGCTAAATTTGTCAGTCGAGTATGTAAAAATTCAGGAATTGGAAGTCGACAAACCTTACACGATAACTTCCGGTTCAATCGTTTCTACCCAGTATGGTCCCAAGGTACGCCTGTTGCTCAACGCACAATACAGTCTATTTTTACCAGATCGATACGCTAACATGTTATCTGACGAGAAGCTATCTATTTTAATCGAGAACAAAACTCGAATTGTGTACAAGGGGACAAAGGAACTTCTTGGCAAGAAAACGAAGCATGTAATAGAATTTGTGTAACGACTGCGAGGCCTTGAAAATATATAAATAACATACCGTAAAAAAACTACACAAGAAAAAATCTCAGAATATATATATAAATAACATACCGTGAAAATAACACATAGAGCATCAACATGAAGCCCAAGGGTGTCGTGTACCAGATACCATACTCCAATCTTAAAAATCTAGGTGCCCTCGATGGGTTACTCACCAAGAAACAACGTGAGAAGAAACGTTCTTGCTTGTCGAAAGGACACGGAATGAAATTGCTGCTCAGCACACCTCAATTGAGACGCTTGCAGCGTTCGCGGAAACAGCAAAAAGTCGGAGGTTTCATATTCAGCATCCCGGCCATCCTGGCAGCATTGGGGGCCGTTGGAAGTTTGGCCGGCGGAAGTGCCGCCATCGCGAAAACCGTCATCGACTCGAAGAAGAACAAGGCCGAGTTGGAAGAACAGAAACGTCACAACCTGGCCATGGAGAAGAAGGGGAAGGGCGTGATGAAAAAGTTTAAAAAAAAGAAACAGAAGCACTCACCAACCGAGACATTGAATCTCTGATCGAACCGTTACAAATCAAACACTTCAGAGGAGTTTTCATGTCCGACTCGTTACCTTCAAGCGTTAAAAAAAGAGAATGCGGAGTAGTCAATTTGGACGGTCAAGAAAATCCAGGCACGCATTGGATATGTTACCACAAAAACGACAATGATAAAGCATTTGTTTTCGATTCTTTCGGAGGTGTTCCACCTACAAATTTAATTCATTATCTGAAAACGAACAAAACCTCTATATACTACAACGACGAACGCATTCAAAATTTCGGAGACGTGAACTGCGGTCATCTCTGCCTCTCCGTGCTCGCGTTTCTCTCTAAAATAAATAACCCTACGATCGAGGATTTCCAGAAAGCATTGTGGAACCTCAAACAGCATCACTAGGATGGGCGTGTTCCATCTCACGAGCGAATCTTCAATCTTGAAACTCACGCTGCACGACGACATCGTCTATCCTAAATCCGTGGCTCTGCGTGCATTCTACAGCATGTACCTCATACCCAATGTTACGCATCACAACAACAAAATTAGCGTCGGAAGCGAACACATCGTCGTCACGCCAGGACAATACAATCTTTCCACTTTGCAAGCTCAATTACCCAAAGGCACATACCTTTCTCAAAATTCGGTCACGCACAGAGTGGAAATCCTATCCGCGACGGAGACCGTGGACCTGGGCACCATGGGAGAACTTTTAGGTTTCGAGAACGACACCAAACTCGAAGCTGGCATCAAGCACGTAGCAACCAACATTCCTAAATTCTTGGCCATAGAGACTCTGAACGTACACTGCAACGTGGCGGAAGGTATGATCACGAAATCTTCGGACGGATTGTTAGGAAGTCACAAGCAGACGGGAATCATAGCCACTTTCAAACCAAGTTCCGAGTTCATGGAACCGATCATCTACACGCCCTCTTCGCCGATCTATTTTCCAGTATGTCGCAACCGCATAGACGACATAGAGTTGGTGGTGACGAACGAGAAAGGAGAGGTGGTGGATTTCGCAGGTGCCACTACGACGGCCATCGTGGAGATCAACGTATAATAAATAACCATACATGTAAAATGGAGCAAATCGAAAGTTACGAATTGCAATCTTTCCCTCCCAACCGTCGCACGTTCGCCAATCTGAACGAAGCGAACAGGCAGATCGAATACGACGTGGACGTAGGCGACGGGTTTATTCATCCTCACAGAGCGGACCTCTACCTTCAATTCGACGTGGTGAAGAAAGAAAGCGGAGACGCGTTTCCCGCAGCAGCAAACTTGATACTCGTGGACAACTTCGTGCCTCACCTGTTCTCGCAGGTGGAGGTGAGGAAACACAACACCGTCATCGACAGAATAGATTATCCAGGCATCACGTCGACGGCAGTGGGAACGTTGAAATTATCCAAAACGGACGCAGCGTACTACCAGGCCGGGGGATTCGAAGCTGGGACCAAAATATCGACGAGATGTCACACGGTGCTCTTTCCCATGCGTCTGCTGCCTGGTTTCTTCTCGGACTACAAGGAGATCATGTGGAAGGGAGGACTGAGGATCACGTTTCGAAGAGCGGCCAACGACAACAACGCACTGATGCGATACACCAACTTGAACGCCGACGGCACGCCGATAGCCAACACTTTACCCGAAGCAGCGAAATGCGTCATCCGGAGCATGGAAATGAGAATGCCGATCGTGGAATACGAGACGAACTACGCCCTCAAGTACAAAGCGGAGATCTTGAAAAGTCCGCAGGTGGCGATTCACTTTCACGGTTACCAGTGCGTACAGAAGGTGGCGACGGGAAGTCACATGGAATTCGACGTGACGACGCAGTTCAACAACATACAGTTCGACATGCCAGATTTCGTTGTGGTGCTCTTTCAGACCGGGCGCGATAACAATCAGGAAAAAGATTCCAGTAAATTCGACGACTGCAAGATCAAGAACGTTTATCTGAAGAATGGCAGGAACGAAGTGTTCCCGCGCGAGAATTACAACCTGGACATAACCAAAGATGATTACCTCAAACTTTACGAAGCTTACACGGCTTACAAACGCGTGACCGAGGGAAACGTCGACATGTACTACACGCCCAGCGAATTCAAAATCCGCAGGCCGATGTTCGTCATCAACGCCACAAAAAGAAAACAGGTGGTAGTCAACGATCGAACCAACATCAAGATCGTCTGCGAGTTCCACGACGCGCTGCCTGCCGATACTCTGTGCAGCGTCATCCTGGTCGCAGAGAAGTCCTTTGCGTACGACGTGAAAAACGAGAGGGTCACAGAGCAGTTTTAAAAAATATCGCCAACAAGCAAGAATAGCTTTTCTACATTCCCAATTACATAATTTTTTAATCTAAAACACATCCAAAGCACTCCAATAGGATGCAGAGTGTTTTTTTAGGATCAAATCAAATTTCTTAAACAAATTGAGGGGGGGGGGCTTGCTTGTAGTTGAGTAGTTATCATCAAAACCTATCCAACAAACCCACAATCATCATCCTAGCTCAATTAGGAGCCGAGAAAATCAATGTCTTAGAAAACGTCTTAAGATAATTGTCTTAAGAAAATTTTCTTGACAGACCCGAAGTAACATCTTGACAGACCGGAAGTCGACTTTCTTAAAGATTAAGATATTTGTCTTAAGACGTTTTCCAAGACGTTGATTTTCTCGGCTCCTATGGGGTCTAGAACCATGTAACTTTGATCTATGTATATACCAGTACTTGCCCAACCCTGTGGCCGAGTGGTTAGCACATCGCGCTGCGACGCCAAGAGTCCCCCGGGTTCGAATCCCGGTCGAGCATGGTTGTTTGTGAATATCTATTCATCCATTTCATCACTCACCCCCAATCTTCGCAAATTAGCCAAAAGGTACAAAACGCAAATTAAAATAAACTAAATCAATAAATCAATTAATATACCACTACTTTTCCTACATGTTCACTCACCTTACAACCCACCCGATCAAAAAATAAAATTTACCCCCTGCGCGCATGCGCACATGTATAAATTTAAATATAAGCTCGATATTGAAACAAAATATTATTTTTTCTCCTCCCCCTCTCTCTCTCTGGCCAAGATTGCAAATAATTGCAGAAATAATAATACCATAATATTTTAGACTGTAGGTCTAGGTCACCCGAACCGGACAACATTTAAGTTGGTATTTTTTTTAAGTCCACTTTATGTGCAGTAAGACTAATCGGGACTAGACCTACAGAGTTTTAAAGTGTTATCCGAACCACTTGTACCTCCAGCGAGTATCGAACCCTTGAATACAAACCTACCTACCACTGCGCCATGGAGGAGGCCCTAGACGACATATTTGCACTACAACAAGCAAAAATAAATTCATATCTGTGCATATGGGAAGTCCAATACATAGTTGGTAATGTGTGATGTGATCAGCACCAAACATTTAATTTTTATGTATGTCCGTGTTTGCCCCGACCCTGTGGCCGACTGGTTAGCACATCGCACTGCAACGCCAAGAGCCCCGGGTTCAAATCCCGGTCGGGCTTGGTTGTTTGTGAATGTCTATTCATCCATTTCATCACTCACCCCCAATCTTCGCAAATTAGCCAAAAAATACAAAACGCAAAGTAAAATAAACTAAATCAATAAATCAATCATTAAGTTCCGTGTGTTGCAATCATGAAATTAAATTTTAATTAATTTTTTTTCCTATCCATCTCTCTCTCTCAAATCTATGTAGCCTGTTCATATTTGGCATGTCGGCCATTTTGTTTACGTGGTAAAAAAAATCTCAAGCCACTTTTTTGTGAATGCTCGTTCTGTAGCCATAAGTATAATTGGATATAGTTGTCAGATTTTATTTAATTTGAGGTTTAATATCAATAAGCGTGCATAAAAACTAAATATTTTAAATAAATAAGATTCGAATAACTATGGACTTTCACTAGACTTTGCGATGGCGCAGCTGTAGCGTCGTTGCCTTGTAATCAAGACTTCGATACCCGCACAAGTAGTTCTTGAAACTGTAGGTCCACCCCCGATTCGTCTTACTGTGCATAAAATAGACTTAAAACATCAAATCAATCAGTACTTCCACTAGCCTCTGCGATGGCGCAGCGATAACGTTGTTGTCTTGTAATCAAGAATTTGATACCCGGTGGAGGTACAAGTGGTTCTTGAAACTGTAGGTCCAGTTTCAAAAATCAACTCACAAAAGCAAAGCCATACTTATAAATCAAAGCCAACTCACGCAAGCTAAGAAACAAAGTTACTTACTTTTGGAAATACTGCAGAAATGCTCTTCACTATCGTTCAAAATAAAAACAGAACTTTCTACACCAGTGCTTTAAGTTTTATACGGTTTTCTAATAAGGTCAAAAGTGAAATGTTAGCCAACGCAACGTGGACCAATAGAAATCCGAGACAATCCGTTCTAGAAGATTCTTCCCCTACATTTCACCCACATCATTTTGAATAATGCTTCGCATTGTATTACTGGTATCTATGCTGCTAACTGACGTCACTATATATACTTCCGTCATCCCAAGACCTACGTATTGTTGAATTTTGTGTTATTGCGTCAATGTTGATAGCACGCAAAATCCCCTTTCGCATTACAGGTATTTCAATGTAATGCGAAAGCTTTAGAATTTCATTAGAGATAAAAGGACTTGCATCACTGGTATCTATGCTGCTAACTGACGTCACTATATATACTTCCGTCATCCCAAGATCTACGTATTGTTGAATTTGCGTTATTGCGTCAATGTTCATAGCACGGGGAAATTCCTTTCGCATTACAGGTATTTCAATGTAATAAAAAGGCTATAGAATTTCATTAGAGATAAGAGGACGGTATTTCGAAACCAACACAATGTAATTTCCTGTTCATTCTCGTAATCTACTCCATATTCAAGTGAACACTCTCTTGTTCAACATCCGTCTGTCATTTGACAGACTTAACCGCGACTTGGAAAATTGCAATAAAATATATTCATTCTTCCCCCTTCACGCAGCACACTCGATTTCAAATATCGCTACAATACCAATTTTTACATCATGAGGAGAAAAATATCATAACAGGGGCTTAAAATATTGTAGGAGAAGTTTTGTTAGGTTGCAGTTTGTTAGGTCGTAGTAGGGATTTCCTTAACAAAAAAATAAAATTTTGATTATCACACACACACATCGTAGAAAATCACACCTGAGAGTTTTAATAACAAAACATTGTGGCAGATTACGCTGAGAGTGCAAGGTCGTGGTAGATTACACTGAGGGACCTTACAGTAAAAGAAGACAGCCTTATAGGAAAATGTCGTAAGTCATTTCAAATGTGGGTCAAAGAACGATGTTAGCAAAATTTGCAGAAGGTAAAAAAAATAGATTAAAAAATAATCCCAGAGCTTCTCTTCTGTCTAATTTTCTCTTATTGTAGGTTAGTTTAGCCCGTAAAACAGATTACGCCGAGAGCAAAAGCCTATCAGCAGGTTGTAGTAGATTACACTGGGGGGGGGGGGCCTTACAGTAAAAGAAGACAGCCTTATAGGTAAGTCATTTCAAATAAAAGTCAAAAGGCGAGGTAGCATAAGAGCAAGATTTGTAGAAGGTAAAAAAATAGCTTAAAAACTGATGCCAGAGCTTTTCTTCTGTCTAATTTTCTTTTATTGTAGGTTAGTTTACCCCGTAAAACGGATTACGCTGAGAGCAGAAGCCTATTAGCAGGTCGTAGTAGATTACACTGAGAGGGGGGGGGCCTTACAGTAAAAGGGGGGTAGCCTTATAGGTAACTCATTTCAAATGTAGGTCAAAAAACGAGTTTGGCATAAAAAATAGCTTAAAAAGTGATGCCAGAGCTTTTTCCTATCCATTTTTTCTCTCATTGTAGGTTAGCTTATACCCAAAAACCTTGGTGATTTTTCGAGTGAGGAGTTGGCAACACTGCTCACGCCTTACGAGAGAAATCCATTAAGGTGAGAAAGTAGGTCAAAACACCGGTCTAGAACGTACGGTTTCACCTACTAACCTTCTATTTAGTCACGATTTTCAGTGCCGACAAAGAAGAAGATGAAGTTCAGAGGAAAGTAAACTGTTTTTGTGTTATGCTGACAAGGTTCGAACTTGAGCTCGTTTGTGTGTCGCGTTTAGTCAGTTGCTTTATGTACATTTTTTTGGTGTTGCGATATTTGAACTGTTGGTGATTTATTTTTGGTTTCTGAGCTTGTGAGTTTCTAATAGTATTGTCAAACAGGATTGCGAAATATTTTTTCCCTCATCTCTCATACCTATTGGAGATATTGCAAAGAAACTTGGTGGACGCATTACGTATAGACCATAGTATTTTTCAAGGTAGATTATAATCTGGTACCTATATCCAGGGCCGGCCCAGAGGGCCCCAAAGTTAACAAAAGGGATTTTTCGGAGGGAAATTTCCCGAATTATCCCTGATTTCCCCCCCTTTCCTCATACTTGATGAACACATGTGCGTGGTACCATTTGAAAGCCTGTTCTATTCTGAAGATAAAAACGTATGAACCATGATACTCGGATGAATTGTGCTGAAGCAGTAGCTACTTAAAAATATTACTACGCAAACTCAGAGAAAAAAATACACAGAACGGGAAACCATTTTGTCAGAAAATATCCCTGGGAAGGAGTTCAAGCCTTTTTTTCTACCACTGCGAACTGCCATACGTAACAATAACGCAACAACTACGTTTTCTTTTATTTTCATGCTTGATTCTCATCTTTTTACTTACTCTACGTTTATGTACGTGTCATGTAGAAAACCTTTTTTGACGCGTAGTTGACAACCTCTACGGAAGTAGTTCAAAAGATAGCCAGTAGAGGCGCTGTTGTTAATGTATAGATTGGGCGAGCTACAGCCCTCTCTGCGGTTCCCTTGCGAACTAAATCGGCTTTGGAGTCGGTTCCGTGACGACACGTCGAGCTGCAAAACCACATACCCTAAGCTCGAATCACAAAAATTGATAGATTGATTTGGTGTTTTAAGTCCACTTTTATGCACAGTAAGGTTAATCGAAACTGGCCCTACAGTTGAAAGTGGGATCCGAACCACTATGTGCCTCCACCGGGAATCGAACCCGGGACCCCTTGAATTACAAGGCAACGACTCTACCATCGAATCACAAAGAAGAAGCTAGTGTGCTTCTAAGAGCTTTCTCATTAATCTGAGTTCATCAACCAGACAAGAGAGCTTAAATTAAATGACAACACCAAGGGCGTCTGCAGTGTGCGGAAGGGAAGATTATTTCTAGCGTAAATTAATAATTTTATTTCAGTCACAGGGGAAAAGTTCCCCCGTGCACATTGCACCGTGCTATGAAGGCACATATTGCGGAGATAGGGGCACACCCATTTTTGATTTCGGCAATCTTTGGAGGTGATATGATCAGCACCACGATCCGGCCGCCTTTACTCGCTGGGTTGCTCCAAGGCACTCATTTATTTCAGGCTGGGTGAACCCCAGAGCCGCTTTATGAAGGGACAAGGCCGTAAAAATTCCGACCTTTGATCACGCACCCCTGAAATCAAACTCGGTTCGAACCCGGAAGCCTTGATTAAAATTATATTGTTTGCAAATTTACCTAGGTACAACTGTAATTTATTTAAATTATCATTTGTAGATTTGGTTCCAAAATCAGGGGGGGGGGGGGCAAGGTGCCAAACCTTGGGGGCAAAGACAGTATATTTCCCTTTGTAGATAAGAATTAGCATACTGCGGGGGCAAAAGTGGCGAAAAGTAGAAGGGAAATTCCCCCCTCGTACCCCCTAATCACCGCCACTGTTTGTAGACATTGAGGCTAGCTGATGTTGGAGTTGTGTTGCACCTTTTAAGCCATTTTTAAGAGTGCCCTGTGGTTTTCATACGTATAAATTTGAAGTTGTAGGTCCTTGCACTGTTATGATCTGATTGGTGTCGTTAATTAAAACAAGAATAGCGTAAAAAATAGTTACTTTGAAACCAGAAAAATATACGTGTGGGATCAACTAGAAGCGAGATGACCACTATTAGCAGTTCGGGCTGAAAATAAATGTGAACAAGACAAAGACAATTGTTATATGGAAACAGCCAATGAAAATGAACGTGAGAATTGGAAGCCAAACTCTTGAACAAGTTGGCAGTTTCAGATATCTGGGATGATCATGACCAGTGGCTGTGATTGGGTTCCAAAACCGCCCAGACTTAGTGTATCATGTCTTCTGTAATGGCCCGCAGTGCATGTGTTACCCAATCATGGATGGACATGGGCAATGGTGATACATAAACGCTGCCTTTAACAAGCTCCCATAGAATACCATCACATGATGCAAGATCCGGCGAACCGGGTGGCCAAGGGACAAGATTGTTTTCCCCATTTGCAACACGTCCGATCCAGCGCTGTGGAAGAACACCATTAAGGAGCACTCGCACGTTCCTGTGAAACTGGGGGAGCGGGCTTCGTCCAGTTGTAGAATATAACCGTCATAATTGGTGTTCAGTCAGGGCATCGTGCTTGCTCTAGTCACTGACTTTGGGGACTTATCTTATCTTAAACGCCTCACGCACTCTTTCAATGCTGTGAATGTGAAACACGAGGTCGGCCAGGACTCTGCTTGCCTTTACACAAGCATCCAGTTTCCACAAATTGAAGGCACCACCTGGTAGGGGTGTGCGGGATTCCGAAAAGCAGGGACCGGGATCGGGAAAAAAAAATTCCCGACTTTTCGGGATCCCGAGCAGTCGGAAAATACCGAATGGTCAGTTTAAAAAGTCGTTAATTCTTTACGTTTTCTGCATCGTAAATGTCTGGAACTTATCGAAAATTGTTAGTTTTTGTACCAGAAATGCAAAAAACAGTCACTTAAAGTGAAAATGACGTGTAGAGTTCAAGGTTTCCAGAGCTTCGGGAAATTTTGAACATTTCCCGTCCCGAAAATTCCCCGACTTTGTCGGGAAATTGAGAATTTTTTCCGTCTCGAACGTCGGGATTTAAAAAAAATTCCCGGCCCGATACAGTCCCGACCCAAAAAATTCTGTCCGGCACACCCCTATCACCTGGTTATGTTATTCTCGTGTGGTGCATCTTTTTTAAACCACGGACTAAACTCATGCTGCATCGTAATCACAGATCTGGACACCTCAAATCGGAACACACAGAAAGCCTTCTCGTTCTGCGACGCCATCTTGGAAATTTGCCCTGCGTCCTCCCAGTAAGCTTGAAAACCCAACTGCTGGTAGCGCATGAGAAACTTGGACAGTTGCCGATGCAGACGATGTATGTTGTACCCGTGTAAGGTGAGAAATATTTTTTATTATTAACGTTTGAAACCGCACCATTCTCTTGTGTATACCCTGTATAGTTACATATTTTTTACATATTTCAGCAACCCTTAATAATATTATAGTAAGTAGATCCTACGATGACATGAAGCGCAAGGCACAGGATCGGATAGCCTGGAGGCTGTAATGAAAAACGTGCCTACGGCAGAGGTTATATAACTCTCTCTTTTTACTGGAGTGGGTCAACTTCCCCCCAATACCTAAGCCCCTGTTCCGTGGTGCTTATGTATTAATTTCCTGAGGAAGTTGGGCCAGTGCCAGATTCCGGAAACTCCCAAGGAAAGTTTCCCAGGGGATGGGATGACGGGGGAGCGGTCCTAAAGGAAAGGTGCGGAGCTGAACGTAAAGTTAGAAGCATTCAGGGCTGCATTGTTAGTCTTATGAGAGCAGATTTCCTCTCATCAGGGAGTCTGTATCACTGAGGACATGCTAATTTGTTTTCATTTAGTCATACTTGTTGAACCATATCCTCAGGGCCACACCAACGTTAATATTTTCTCGGTCAATGAAGAATATAAACAGTTAAATTGAAGCTGTAGCGAAGGGTAGTTGTGTGTTCCGATTTGTAATTATCTCCAGTAGGCTACATTTTCATATCAAAATATTTATGAAATATGTACTGTTTGACCGTTGGTTCCACTTAGTTTAGTTTTATTGTTTTTATTGTTTTATTTTCGTTCCGTAGTACATTTAGCTGTATTTTTGTAGAATAAGTTAATAATATATATAAACATTTGTTGAGTCTTTAGTATGACGTTTCACATACAGTTCAGTGGCTCCATCTTTGGGCTTTTGGAGAAAATGTTAGAATGAAGAAGGGAAGGGGCTCTACTTTTTTGTTCCGTTTCCAGTTATACAGTGACAGTCATTCCAACTTAAAAGTAGATACACTATCCTCCTCATTTTTCTTCATTATACAAGCTTTCTTGTACGTGTTGCAGTTCGACCTACATTATTCTATTGTTTTTAAGTAGCATTTTATATTATTTTGTGTCATTTATTCTCTGTGAAAGTGAAAACTTTTCAAACTAACTTTACAAAACATTGAAAATAAGTGCATGGAAATTGCGCTGTTTTATGTTACACAACACTATTAAACTCCGTACCAGCTAACTGTAGACCAGGCGAACGAGAACAAGCCTCTGCGCAAGTAGTGACGCGAGACGGCTCCACCAATGAACAGTGAGAGGAACGGGATTGTGTAATGGGCGAAGGGAGTTACCCGAATTCCTCCTTCGCTATGCAGCGTTGCAAACTTTTGAAAAGGATAATACCGAAACGCACATGGCAAATGGACCGTATTCTTGTCTCCACGTCCGTACGATTGGTTTAAGAATTTCTTAGGGAAATATTAGGGATAAAACTGCAAGAGCAAATTTTGACAAGCCGTGCATTTAGCGTACGGAGTAAAGTCTGGATCGTACGTCCGTACATGCCATGAAATTTCCATACATGTACGGTCAGGACCATACGGTTGGCAACGCTGCGCTTTCACCACTCGATTTGCCTCCTCCTCCTCTGCCGATATGCGCGGCCCTGCTCTACAGTTAGATGGGACTTGGTATAAATTCGTTGACTGTACCCATAGGCGCCGACTCCATGGGGGTTGGGGGACTCGAGCCCCCCCAATGTTAACGATGTGGGGGCAGAGACCCCCTAATAATTTGCTTAAGAGAATCTAATGTATTACTTTGCTTCTCTTGTAAAGTTTACTCTGAATTGTGCCACATGAATTTAACTTTAAATACACATTTGAAATGTTCTAGACCATCAACGCTGGGGGGGGGGGGGGTGAGACCGCTAAACCATCAACTTTGGGGGCGGGCTATGAAAAGAGACAGCAAAACACATGAGGGAGGTTATCTAAGTGTCTCCCTCCGATTTCCATGAAACGTGGCAGGTGTATTCTAGGGGTCCAAAGGAAGAAATACGTTTTGTTTCGGCTAACCACGCTCCGTGTCCCTGCTCTGGTCCGTCTATTGTTATGCGCATGCCTATCCGGAAACAACGGTGTCTATGAATTCAGAATCTCTCTACAATTGCACTGCGTTTGGTACCGACAATCCTACAGTTCTGTGCTGTGTGTGTTCCAATTATATGTGCGTGTTCTTCCTATGCCAGATTTACGTGGTTTCGGGGTCAGATCCCCACTTAAATTTTTCCTCATCTTGACATTTGAGGGAGGGTTTTGCCCCCTAAAACCGTTTTTGAGCTGAAACAAAAAAACACGTATTTCTTCCTTTGGCCCCCTCTATACACCTGCGAAGTTTCATGGAAATCGGAGGGGGACACTTAGATAACCTCCCTTCTAAGTATAGTATGAGTATTGTTAACATCAGGGCCGGATTAAGGTGGGTGCTATTGATGCTGCAGCATTAGGCCCATTCCTGAAACAGGCCCAGATGAAAACAGACGAGAATTTTCCGAAAGCTGAACATTTTTCTTTTGCTATATTAACCTGATAATAAATCTTAGAATGAAATTTGGAGCCCCAATTTCGGAGGCCTAGACACAGCATTACTTATTATACATTTACTATTATTCTTTACGTGACGTAACTATAACGTCGTTGTGTTTATTGTTCACCGAAGATTTCAAGTTAATGCTATCAATTTTACGTTAAACAGTTTACATAGTAATTTAGCTGCGTTTTTTGCAATACCTTGGTGATTGTTGCCACTTTATTATTGTTCGGTAAGTGCGACGTAGTAAATTTTTCACCTTGAAAGTTAGTTGTACAGAAAAAATCGATGGTATGCAGCATCAGGCCCAATTTCGTCTTAATCCAGCCCTGATTAACATTTTTACTAAAGAGTTTCAAAAGACGATGTGCATGAACTAGGATAGTGGATAGGACATTCGGGCTACAAATGGCTCTCCCATGACATTCAGAATGAGATCATTGATATATTAGGGAGATCTGTTTTGCGCTCCGTGGTAGCAGATATTAAAAGTCGGGAATGTGAACAATTGACATTCTGCATTCGAATTGTGGATGAAAATTTTGATATTTTTGAGGAATTCATGGGCTTTTACGAGATTCCGAACACCGAGGCCAAAACTTAAAAAGGGAGGGAGTGATCAGAGCCCCCCCAATAATTTTGACAAGTCGGCGCCCCTGACTACCCTCGCGTCACTTAGTATTACCGCATTTCTTTCTTTGCACAGAACTTTTGTCCAACACAGTACAGCGTTTTCGTCCGGCATATATTCTCGCATGCCACAACGAACGCTATATTGTAATTTTTTAGTCTTCGTATACCCAATACCAGTTTTGATAATGTCACGTGCCAGTTCCGACGACACAATGAAAAACACAAGGAATAAATGTTTCCCGAAAGCGACGATAGATGGCAGCACGCCATATAAAGAAGAGCAGAGTTCATTGTAGAAACTAGGAGCGGAGAAGAGTGATTATATATATTATAGTAAATGCAAAATACATAAAGGAAGAGTATAAAAATTATAGAAGGAGTGAATAAAATGTTGTAAATAGCCAATTAAGATAATTAAGAATATGCTCGTATATGAAACAATCAGGAAAGTTAAAAAGTGAGCAAATGAATTCAGAAATGTATCTCCTTTTTGATCCTAGTGATCAAAATTTGATTTAATACCTCTGACGAGGAGAACATCGTCAGGTTTTGTATTTGTCCGTCCCTCGGTGGCACTGTGTTCAATTAGACGCCCCTAAGCACTTACGGTTGTATTTCTTATTAGACGTACTGGGCCATAGGCAGCGCTTGCTGTTAGCGATACTGGGCTATTCCCCTTTTGGTTGTTACATAGGAGGTGGCGCTATTGTCAGTTTAGTCGACCCTACTCTTTCTATAAGTATAGTTTGTGTCGTTTGTATAATGCCAAAGAAGCAGGGAAAACGAGCGCATATATGTAATAAATAAGATTACGCTTTAAAAGAAAAGACAATAAATTAGAAGAAAGAAAAGAAGAGGAAGCCTTTTCCCTAATCAAAGATAGAAATGAAAAGAAAAGCCTTTTCCCTAATCAAAGATAGAAAAGAAGAAGAAGCCTTTTTCCCAAAATAGAAGGAAGAAAAGAAGAAGAAGCCTTTTATCAAAATAGAAGGATGAAAAGAAGAGAAGCCTTTTCCCAGATCAACGATAGAAAAGAAAAATAAGCCTTTTCCCAAATCAAAGATAGAAAAGAAGAAGAAGCCTTTTTCCCAAAATTGTGAGAAGAAAAGAAGAAGAAGATTTCCTTTCAATTATACATATATTTATAAGAAGAATATAACCGACGTAAATTTGAAATCAGCATATATATATATATATATATATATATATATTTCAATGTATATACAAGCTTCGTTACATATTTTCTCTGTATTGTGTACATTATTCAGAATATAGATCCGCATTTAACTATATCCTCTTGGCTATAAAACGCTTTCTTATTTGGAATTCTCGAATAAAGAACCTATCCCCTGAGATTAAGATATCTGTAGCCGTGGTATAAGTTTATTTTAAGAAGTGCACTAGAGGGACGTTGCAATAATCGCAGGTAAGCAGAAAAAGCTTATACGCTTTCAGATAATTAAACGACAAGGCGGAGCTTGTATTTGAGCAACCGATCATTGCACAATGAACAATTGCTTTCAAATCCCGTCGTTTCTTTGTTATGTAGTGTTTGATTATGTAGCAGGCTCGCAAACATGGCGAATCCATCCCATAATATGCATTTCGATGATATCACCACCCTCATTGCAGGAACACTGACTAAACTACATTTGGTGAAAACCATGCGGATGTGACAACACTGAATTGCCGTGCGACTTGATCAGCTCGCCTGTTTTTTGTTCAGAAGAGAATAGACCCGTCCGGATGATATCAGCTTAGCGTCGAAACATATTTGCTAATTCCGAATATAAACATTGTTCCAGCGAGATACCCTTCCCTGGAAGGAACCGAGTGGCAGATGTAAATGAAGTGTCTGCCAGTCTTTAAGAAAAATAAGCTCTCTATTTAATTGGGATTCGGATGAAGCGCTCAGCAGTCGTGGTTTCTAGGAGAACATAAATCATCGTGTGGCAGGTGACGATTGAAGAAGGATTGATGCATTTCTCTCCATCGCCTGCGTTCTTCGATCTGTCTTCTCTCAATGATAATGTCTTTAAAGGAATTCTCCCGTAGTTTCCATCGTTGCTCACACCAACCAAAGAATGTAACGCAGAGAGATACCTCTTGTCGCGATTTTCCCGTATCGGCGGAAGTTTTATATGATCACGCCTGCCATCTGTCGGTACGGCGCTGAAGTACTCGTTATTTCTAAACCAAGTCTAGCGAGAATTCAAAGATCAGGTTACCGTTACCATGCAAGAAAACCAGAATACGTGACTAAATGTCTCATTTATTGTTCTGATGTCCTCTGTCCCAGGAAAAATACAAACGGAACGTTGAATATCCCGTTTTTTTAAATGCCACCCCGTTGAAAAATATTTATTTAAAAACACCTTCATTCTTTTCTTTTCACGTTTAACTTAATACGAGGAGCTGTGTACAAATGTAGTCCAGGTTTTGATGTTCGGTACCTCACTGAGGTTTAAGGCGTATAACATCTACATAAAAATAAAAATGCTCATATATATGCCTGTGTATCCATGTGTGTGTGTGAAAGCGACAGGGCGAATGGAGAATCGGCTTTCATTGTCCTTCCCTTTCTTCGTTCTAGTTTATGAAATTTGTGAAATCTGTATGCTTCTATTACCAAGTCACCATGCATACTTTAAAAAATGTCTACTTTTCGAGACATTGGGACTCCCTGGGACAAATTAACGTACATTTTTGGTTCATTTCACTTTTGCATTTCTTTAACTTTCGAATACGTTCTCTAGCTTCGCATGTTCAGGATATTTTATTATTTCTCGAAACCTCTTACATAAAAATCACAATACTAAGAAGACCCGGAGGTAATTAAAGGGTCTCGGGTTCGGTAGCCGATGGAGGCACATAGTGGTTCGCTTCCCACTTTAAACTGTAGGTCCAGTCCCGATTAGCATTACTGTGTATAAAGTGGACTCAAATCAATCAAGAGAACCGTACTATGATAATATGTTACTGAAATCTACTTCTATTAACTATAAATGTTTGAACTTGTCAGCCAAATTGCTTAGGGTACTTTGTTTATTGATGGCTTTAGAAGGGATACTCTATAGCCTCCTTAAAAGTTTCAGGAGGTACAATGTACCCATATATTCCCCTGATCTTGCACCGTCCGGTCTTGATATGTCCACACTTTCTTTAAACACATGTCTGATTGGTATTCACAAAAATAAAGCGCCATCTTGTTGCCACTTTTGTATTTATCCTGTATCTTGCTTAATGTTTACCCGAAAAGAATAAATATTTGTATTTTCCAAGTCACGATACATATAAGGTCCCAGTAGTGTGGGAAAACCAATTAACTCTTCCTTCTCTTCGGTTAAGTTTTTTTTACTCCTTTTCTGCATGTGACGCATGGCGCCTGCCCACGAAGTGCGGTTTCTGGAGACGAAGTCATTTGTCCATGTAGTAACAAGATCCACCGCCGATGGCAGCACAATAGGCCGAAAGGCAATTAACGCGATCGACATGGTAGGACGAGTGATCTCCGGGGACAAAGTGAGGGACGGTTGGGTGATGGTCAGCTTCCCGTTGCCATGGTAACGGGATAGCACTAATGGAAACATGTTTTCCACATATGATGAGATTTCACGGATATCTCGTTCATCAAATTTAATCAATAAAAAATCATATCTGTTTGCGTTACCTGATATCTTTATATGCGACATTCCCCAAATGTGTCATAGGGATGTTTGAAAAGTATGAGGGTTGACCAGTAACTATGAAACCTGGAGAGGTAGAATATCACGTTACCAGAACCAAAGCTTTGTTGTTTGCTCATAAATCCCTATCATTAGTGTGCTGCCGGCCAGGCCCGTAGATAGAATTGATCTCCAGGGGGGGCTCACGGGTTATCGGGGGGGGCTTTGTAAACCAAGTCCATTTTTCAAAAATTTAACAGTGTTAAATGAAGTTAAATTATGTGTGTGTGAGAGGGGATCATTAAGTTATATAAAATTTATAAATATCACACAAATACTTCATTTTTCTACATGTTTTAAAACAGCTCTTTGAGTGTTAATTGGCTGATACTGAAATCATTCATTAGACACTCCATACTACTTTAGATGAAACAGATATGTATATCACACACAAAAAATGCACAATATTCAATCACAGTGCCTACTGTATACATTTCATCTCCGGCCGAAGCAATGAAACTCCCATTCGTTCCCAAAACGTGGGAGCTGTTGGCCTTTGATGCAGATGCTAAGGGAATTTGCATGATGACATCAAAGTCACACATTTCTGTCTAAACGGGAGGTCGCAACAGGGGAAGCGAAAGTACAGATAAAGAAGCTCCCCTATGAAGGAACTTTCTAAAGTCTAGAGCAGAGAATCTTCTAAATACTTGCTGGTACTTAAGCAAGCAGTCCGTAATAAACCAATGCAGCCTTTCGAACCGTAGGGACACAAGCTCTGACTGCACAGTTCCCTCAAGGAGAATTTAGACCAAAGCGACACGGGTCCTTCTGTCCAAGGCAACTTTCATACCGAAGCGTCACGTGACATATGTCCCTTGGAAATGGGCCAATCAAGAGCAACATTTCACATCGTAGCGGCATGACGGGCACCACAGGACAGCGTTCAGTTGGTGAAATTCTCAAGTGATAAGTGTCGCGTGTCGCTTGTCGCTTTGGTGCGCAATCTCCCTAAAGCAAGACACTCATTGCATCGCGCATGCGCGAACAACAAACCATGACAACACGTTGCAAGCTATTGAGGAAATGGCCCAGATTGAGCGACACGCTACGATGTGAAATGTTGCTCTTGATTTCTGTCTGAGCACCCTTCCTTTAAGGAGCTTTCCGACCGAAGTAACAAGTAGCACGCGAATACGACATATGGACGTGTCGTTTGCTGTTTGGACCGTCATGCGCAATGAATGCTATTTTACAGCCTGGAAGTCTCTGTGTTACTAGTCACATCAGTGTGAACATCCCGTGTCGCTTGTCCCATTGGTCTGAAAATTTCCTTACACTCATGTCGATGACACTCCCCTTGTCGTTTCATGCAATCATCATTATCATCATCGCTGCGATTAGTTTAAAGCGGAAGAAAACAGACAGTAAATATCAAAAATACAAATGCTTCAGTGCGTATATCTTTAAAAGAAATGATGATGATGATAATAATAATGAAACTAATTCATACAGAATAAAATAGTTACCAAGAGCATTCAACGCGTATTTTTTCTCCCGTATTATTAATGAAAGTATAACGATAACAGGACATGGTCGACTGTCTAGAATGTTCGTTAATATCTTCGCAACCACTGTACCAAATATCATAACAATTATCACATTCATAGAAATTCTTCATGAGAATCAGACGTTGCAGCGAAAACTCCATTTACTTCCATTATAAAGAGACGAATATCATGCAGCTGTGCCGACACCAGCGCCTCTAGCGGTATCATATTCAAGTGGGACCAGCCAGAGAGCTTAGAACAGTGCCGTTTTCCATACTACGTTATTCAAGGCGCTGTACTTACGGTCACTTGGACTAATTTACAGATTTACAGACGTAACACACGTTTCTGCCCTCAAAACCTACTTTACAATGTGTGTTGTTCCTATTCTTGAATATGGCTCCTGTATTTGGTCAATGGCATGTGAAAGCAATTTAAAGAAAACAAACAAAGTAGTAAGTTTCTTCGTCAGAATAGTCAAACACAGATGCCCAGCCCTTGCAAACTTCTCCAAACAAGAAATTCTATCCACTCTACAAATTCATGACCTTTCTCTTCGCCGTCAACTCTCAGATTTAACACTACTCTTCAGAATCATTAATGGACAACTTTTCACCAGCGAACTCTTGCCACTTCTTAATATCAGAATCCCACGTCCCAACAGTAAATGCAACAACTTATTTTACATTAAATCTTCAAGGCTATCTTTAGAACAAAGATCACTTCTCTACAGGCTACAAACCATTTACAATTCATTAAATGACGCTCCGGGTTTCCATTTATCAAAGCAGACTTACAGAGCGGCGTGCATAGAGCAGCTGAAGAGTAAATAATATTATTTTTGCCCTAGTTGTTATTATTCTTGTTATATATGTATATGTGTGTGTATGTGTCCATCTTATTATTTTGTTTATTTCTTTTTCGGTTGATATCCTGATGTAAAATGGATTTTTCTGTATTCAGGACTTTTCAAATAAATAAATAAATAAAAGTAAAAATGGTCGCAATGGTCTCATCTGAAATTTCCATAAAGTGATTTTTCCTCTTGCCTTGATGGCAAATGTCCTTGGTCGCAATTGTCCGTGGTCGAAATCGCCCTTTGTCGAAATTGCCCTCGGTCGGAATTGTCCTTGGTAGCAATTGTTCTTGGTTGAAATTGCCCTTGGTCGCAATTGCCCGAGATTTAGTTTTAAGGAGAGGAAAGTGCTTTTGTTCGGAGAATTGAACCATCTATAGTTAAGTCACGCTGGATTGTATGTGGAAATAACAAGCCATTCAAAGCTTCGATAAAAATATGGTACTGAATATGCACGTTGCTTTGCTATAAAATGATACAATTTGAGTTGATTTTTAAAGTATTATTAGGCAAACAAAAATATTTAAATATCTTGAAACGTCCGTCCCTCCAAATTCATATTCTACAATTTCTTCGGCTTCTTAAGTGCACTAATTAAATTGAGCATTGGCAAATGAATTTCCAGAAGATATTGAGATTTGTGCAAGAATAATTATAGGGATTGAAATGAAATACGTCATGGTATTGGTAACGTGCTTGAATGGAGGCAGGTAGACCCTTGTAAAATATTGATGACTTTAATACCTTGTTCGCGAAAGGCCATTCATACTATTTTTTTCATTAGGGTGAAACGACCTTTCAAGCCTTCTGAAGTAGCAAAGGACCAAGAGAGAAAGAAGGAAATATAAGGATTTTATGACGAAGGCATAGAGAGGGAAAATTATATCCGTCGTTGATACAGCCTCCGTAATGAAAATTGAGATGAAGACGACATGATGCTGGTGAAGTAACTTGGAGAGATGTATTCAAGGATGAATTCTGGAAAAAGCAACGACCTCTCTGGATGAAATTAAATCAAACTCTTTTTAATGAATGCGCAGAAGATGTTGTGGGGTTATACGACCCTTTTCGGTATTAGTGGCGTCAACTTATATGGGCCTGTGGGACTCGAGCCCACCCAATAATTTGCCTCGTATTGTTATTATTAGGGCTAGAGATTTTATGACATAAAAAAACCCAAAATATGCACAATAAAATATGATCTTATGACCTAAAATTGTACAAAATATGCACTATGATTTGAAAAATATGCCGTTATAACTTGACTGTTTCAAATATCAATATCTAATTGCTGAGATATTTTCACATACGAACTATTTTAAGGTCACTTTATAGGCTCTGAGTTGCAATGAACAATGAATACTTTCTGTAAATATTCAAATAAGAATGAAAAGACTTTCCTGAAGTCCCCCCCCCCAAAAAAACCTCGCGTGAACATGGTAGTAAGAACGAATCACTTCGAAAACGACTGTATATTTCTTGAAAAAGCGACAATATGCTGAACATGAACGAATATTCATCAAAATATGCTCTATTACGCAGAAATGGTCAAATATGCCAAAATATACCCTTAAAAAGCAAAATTCTAGCCCTTCTTATAATGGTTTAGCAATAAGTTCGCCGCGTTTAACAAGACAAACGGTTTCATAATTAGACACCTATAAGAGAATTCTTACAACTTCATTACTGTTCATAATAATTTGTCAATCTCCAATTTGATGCACTATCCGTGGCCATATCGTTATTACCAAAGTAAAGGAGAATAAGAGCTTATGGTAAATGTTATGCAAATCTGTACAACAAAGCTCACCCAATGTTTTTCAAAAGTTGGCACAACTGCTAGTAGGCATGAAGGGTCTCCCCGATGCCGCAGTGATAACGTCGTCGTCGTAATTAAAGGGTTCCACGTTCGATACCCGGTGGAAGTACAAACAACAGGCAGTGGCGGCGATTAGGGGTTCGTGGACCCCCAATTTTGGTCGCTTTTGCCCCCGCTATGTGCTAAAACGTATCGACCAAGGGAAAGAAAACTATCCCTGCGCCCTCTTTCCAGTGTTGGATCCCAATTGCCGCATTCAGAAACAAGTGAAATCCCATAAGTTATTTTGTCCTAAGCACTTACCATAGTTTGCCTAATACAACATCATATTATTGTGAACAGTATGAACAGTATTGTGGACAATGTAAAATACTATAATAACAAACATTCAGCAAGGCTTTGCAGAAACGTAGCCAGGGAGAGGGATCGGCGGGGCTGAAGCCCCCACAGAAATCTTACAAGTATCAATATCAATAGTGTATATTGCAACTAATTTTACTTCCTTAACAGGATTAAACATATTGTACAATAAGTTGTAATACACTGACAAATTCATCTTAAGGGCTTCTACCCCTCAGGTTTTTGCCTTTAGATGGCGTTTGCTGGTAAATAATGAGCCACCCCGAAATAAAATTTTAGCTACGAATCTGCTTGTATGTGAGATGTAATAGCACCACAACAGGCCTTTATGGCGAAGTGAGTCCACGTTATGCTCACATTAGCTAATCGTGACTAGACCTACAGTTAAAAGTGGGATCTGAACCACTGCGCAATGTTCCTCCACCGGGTATCGAACCCAGGAACCCTTGAATCCAAGGCAAGAGCGTTACCACTACGTCATCGGGAAGGCTCGGGTGATTAGCTTATATTACTACTAACCGAGTGGCTCTAGGTTCGAATCCACCATCTCTTACCTAGATAGGTAGGAGAGCGGCATAAAATTTGGAAAATTACCATAATACAGAAATGATATGATCTTTGAATATTGAATATATGTTGCAGCAATCTTCTTTTATGTAATAAGGATTGGGTGGGTATCTGCCTTAGTTTCAACGCAAAGAAACTCTCGTAACTGCATTTGACTAACTTACGCAAACTTCTACGACAGACTTCAACAACAGTGGAAACTTCGTTAAGTGTCTTACAAGAACAGGCGATAGAGGGTTCTGCAGGCGCGAAATGGAGTTATTACATTAAATTTTCCGCTCACTGAACCGTCCGCACTATTAATGTACCTTGACATTGTATAAAGTAAATTATTTTAAGCAATGTGAACTGCATCGGCCGCAAAAAATCCATACAATTCCTCCTTTTTGAATTAAGTGATGCAATTTACACAACCATATCAAAATTTTTGTAACATATATTTCTCATAAGCGTGCGCAGACCCTCTGATTAGGGGGGGGGGGGGCAAAAGCTTTGAAAGTTCAGTCGGAAAAGAAGAACCTCATTTTATCTCACTGTCTTAGTTATATTGCATTGATGGGTATCTGTGCGTGTGGTGTGTGTATGTATGTATGTATATATATAAATATATTATTTATATACATTACACAATAAATTCACCGCCCCATAACAAACCAACAGCAAAAATTATATAAATTGTCTCTGGAATGTGCGCGCTCCTTTCCCTCCAAACCAAACTGATCTAGCAGCAACTGTCTGAAGTACTTAGTTCTTCTTACTTCTCTATCCGGTAATTTACAATGCATTACTGAAAAGAAATTGCGAGCGAAGCGAGCAAAATAATTTTTCGATCCAAAATTTTTCAAGTTGATAACAGTATTGATTTACTAGACTGCAAAATAATTCATAGGACTGCCACCATCGCATTCTCTTTTACAATTTTTCTCAATCAGAGTTCGGTGCCCAGGGACAACTCCCGCCGCTCCCTATAGCTACGACTCTGAACTTGACAAGACTGTAATAAAAGCAGACATAGCGAGCGAAGCGAGCAAGAAAATTTTACGAAATGTATTTTTATTTGTATAAAACTTGAAGTCGAGGGTACAATTGCCCCTTTGTGCCCCCTCAAGGTGCTCCTGGCCATCTGGAAGAAACAATTCAAGAAAGACGTGAAAACTAATTCCATCTTGAGGATCGATTTGTCCTGCTACTCTTAGATTCTGCTAGTCTTGCTTTCTTTTACTTCTATGTCTGGCCCCCTTGAATTGATTTCCGTCGAAGGTTTGGATCAGGCAATGCCCTCTGCCCCCTTGTGGTTGCACCACTGCACCCCCTTCCCACGTAGTTGCTTTGAACTTTCATCGGCTTGAAAATACTTCATTTTCTTTAAGAGTATAATATCGTTTAATAACAGCGATTGGATTCCTCTACACTAAATTTTTAAGTGAAAGTATAATAATATAGGGGCATGAAACTTCTTCTGAAAGGGGGCAACGATGGCCACACCTTCCTCTTCGAAACGTATATTTCACACGTAAAGTTTGATTTCAGTCATAGTAATTTACATTAATTATTATGTAATAGGGACGCTGGAATGCGATAATTTTAAATTCAAATGATGTTTTCTTTTGAGGGGGCAACACTATTATCGGGGTAAAATGCCCCATGGAAAAATATCTTGCTTGTTCCTTCGTGGACAAAATCTGGGAACGTCCGTGATTAGGGGGGGGGGGCATTTTCTCCCCTTGCACCCCCGTGCTCACACCTATGATATTTCTGTAAAGATTTTATTTATAAATGGAAATAATTTCCATAAACCATTCGCAATTTTGTAGATTTATCATTAGGGAGCCTTGGTTTTAATCATTCGTAATTTTCTAGATTTATCATTGAGGAGCCTTGGTTTTAATCATTCGCAATTTTCTAGATTTATCATTAGGCAGCCTTGGTTTTAATTATTCGTAATTTTCTAGATTTATCATTAAGGAGCCTTGGTTTTAATCATTCGTAATTTTCTAGATTTATCATTAAGGAGCCTTGGTTTTAATCATTCGCAATTTTCTAGATTTATCATTAGGGAGCCTTGGATTTAATCATTCGTAATTTTCTAGATTTATCATTAAGGAGCCTTGGTTTTAATCATTCGTAATTTTCTAGATTTATCATTAGGCAGACTTGGATTTAATCATTCGTAATTTTCTAGATTTAACATTAAGGAGCCTTGGTTTTAATAATTCGTAATTTTCTAGGTTTATCATTAAGGAGCCTTGGTTTTAATCATTTGCAATTTTCTAGATTTATCATTAAGGAGCCTTGGTTTTAATCATTCGGAATTTTCTAGATTTATCATTAGGGAGCCTTGGTTATAATCATTCGCAATTTTCTAGATTTATCATTAGGGAGCCTTGGTTTTAATCATTCGTAATTTTCTAGATTTATCATTAAGGAGCCTTGGTTTTAATCATTCGTAATTTTCTAGGTTTATCATTAAGGAGCCTTGGTTTTAATCATTCGCAATTTTCTAGATTTATCATTAAGGAGCCTTGGTTTTAATCATTCGCAATTTTCTAGATTTATCATTAGGGAGCCTTGGTTTTAATCATTCGTAATTTTCTAGATTTATCATTAGGGAGCCTTGGTTTTAATCATTCGTAATTTTCTAGGTTTATCATTAAGGAGCCTTGGTTTTAATCATTCGTAATTTTCTAGATTTATCATTAGGGAGCCTTGGTTTTAATCATTCGCAATTTTCTAAATAGATTTATCATTAGGGAGCCTTGGTTTTAATCATTCGTAATTTTCTAGATTTATCATTAAGGAGCCTTGGTTTTAATCATTCGTAATTTTCTAGGTTTATCATTAAGGAGCCTTGGTTTTAATTATTCGCAATTTTCTAGGTTTATCATTAAGGAGCCTTGGTTTTAATCATTCGCAATTTTCTAGATTTATCATTAGGGAGCCTTGGTTTTAATCATTCGTAATTTTCTAGATTTATCATTAGGGAGCCATGGTTTCAATCATTCGGAATAATCTAGGGTTGAACCCGATAATTCGAGTGGACGGGACCAATTCTACCTCGAATTACGAAAAAACTCGAACTATGCGGAATAACCCATTGAAAGTCGAAAGAGGCGAAGCAAGAAACAATATGAAAAAGAATTACAGCATGGAAAAAATAGGATACACAATATTATAATGAATATGGTTTGCATTGCTCAGTAGAGCAATAAAAATGATGCTCGGAAAATATAACGATATTGAGCTTACCCTTTAAAGAACCGGTGGTCAAGTGTCTTCTGCTTCAGAGCGTTGCATTGTTTCCTTTCAGAAACTCACTTATCCGAGTGCTTATCATAAGAAGGCTTACATTTCCCCCCTCGGATTAAATGGAATATCTGTTCATCGAGATTCTATTGTAACGAGTGCACTCACGGTCCCCGAAATGACGTGTCAATCATACCCCAGCACGGGGCCAAACGTCGTTATGCGTACGGGAAACCGGTCGTGACTCACGGTCCAGTTATCAAGTTCGGTACTGAGACGGTCGTTTATTGTCATACTATTGCGAGGCGGAGATTAATACCTTGAAAAGTTACACTGTTTTGTTTACCTTTGATGTGTAGATTCGAACAATCATAAAACACTAATAGCATAATATCTGGTACCTGAAAAACGTCAAATAACAACACTGACGAACGGTAAAAAAGTGAATATATATTGTAACAACAAAAAAATATTGCAATCAACAACTGTTTACAAAGCCTCCTCACTCTCACAACATTCACTCTATCTCTCTTTCACACACATGAGGTATTTTTACATGTGAAGTATGGATACAAATCATGGATCTCATTAACATATCATTCCTTTTAATTTTTAAACCTTTATGTGAATTTAGGGCATTTGTCTGCCAGCTCCTGTGCTCTTTTAAATTAACTTAAGTGCCAGCCCTCGGAAAGCGGTTAACTAAGACAATTGGGTCGGCGTGGTTAAATCTTTCGTTCGAATGAACGTATGCATCGAGTCGTAAGCACGACATTATGCAAGTTTCTCGGACGGGGGTATTACACACAAGCCTCTCTCGTCCAATGAGAACAACTACTCAATTACATAGGGATGCAAAAACTTAATTGGCTCCAGTTGCCGGAATACACTAATCAATCGTCGGCGCGAGCAAAAATTACCTTAAAAACCACTATGCAACAAATAATACTATTTCACGCACACGACCTTGCAATAAAAACAACTACGCTTTCCACAATTAAAAAGGACTCATCAGTCAACTATTGACAAATTAAATGGCGCGACGGGGCGGTCGGTTACACAAGAAATGGAGCACACTTTGACAATTTATACTAAATATTAAAGAAATGAAATGGAGCTTCTAACCCTGAATGCAGACAATTAAATTAGAACATCTGAACATGAAATTACCCTTTTTTATAACAATACCAAAACAATTTTTAGACGCGGAAGTTAGGTTTGGGTTTTCCTGAGTAACTTTGCAAATAAGTGAGACTTCGGCGTTAACTGTACGGTGTTGATACTAACGACGCACGTTTACATGGACATGAGACCCTCTGAAGTATACTGTACCAGATTCTGCTACATGGCGTGGTCATTCATCTCTCCTGGATGCGGGACTTGTACACGGTTCCTTTGTGGCGAAATTGTCCTCCGAGGTCGATCGCGACGAAGAATAATTGCGACGATCTGGTGTACTTGCACCTCCTTGGTACTTCGGGCGTTCCTCTTGCCACTAGCGTCGGATGTACGTGGTCACGCGCCGGTCAGGAATCTCTCCAGTGTCGGGCATCAATTGGACGTCGATCTGCAATCATCTCTCTCTGGAAACGTCCTTCGGGCTTTGGTTGGGACGTCGATCTGAAAGCGTCCTTCGGGCTTTGGGCAGTGTTTGGTTTCGGCGTCGTCTGACTGGCTTCGGCGTCGTTGCAGGCGTCAGGGGAGTCGACGGACTCCCTTCTCTATCTTCTTTAGCCCTCCATCCTTATGTAGTCCACGCTTGGCAAAAACAAATCACCGCGTAATCTTCACCAAAATAAGGCGCACACTGGTAACTCTCTATCTGCAAGTCGCTCACAGTACGTAAGGAAACAAAGTTCACGGACACAAAGCAATGATCACGCGAGAGTGTAGCGCGGAGATGCTCTCTCTATGACATCCGGGTAAAAACTGTGTCTGGAATCATAGTACTGCCTATATATAAGAGATTCGAATTCTTCCGTTGAAAAGGACGCTCTAGTGGCTTGGCTTTTGTTTCAGAGGGATGGAAATGACCTCTCTCCATTGTCTTGAAACGCGGTCAGGTGCGCGTCGTCGATCCTTTCAGGCTTGGGCTCCAGCTGATTTTCCTGGTCATCCGTGAACATGGGTTCGAACGCCTGCTGCGACTCAAGCCCGGTAGCGGCGAAAATAATCTTTCCTTATCTCCGTGTTGGTGCAAATATGTCATGTTCTAAGCCGAAAAAGGCAGTTCCGCTGTCACTCAAGAAAAACTCGTCCCCAACTCCCGACGTCTGGCTCGGATACAAGTTTATTCACAAAATAAATCAAACCTCAGACTTTCATGTTTGTGCATAAAATGAATCAATAAACAAAAAATAATTTATATCGAACTGCGTTTCACATGTCACTAGATACCGTGACACTATTGCATTTAAATTTTTATAAACAGTGATATAAACAGTGAAGGTCAAAACTGTGACGAAATCTTCCAAAAAGGTAATCGGCAACACATTCACTTTCAGCATAAAATGGATATATTAGCAACTACTATACAGTAGAATATGTTGACAGAGCATTTATATAGGCCCTTACATAAATGAAACCTCATATTATTATTATTCACCTTATTTTACATGGTGGAGCTGAAGCCAGCCAGATCCTTATAATTTATACAACCATACAGTAATTATTTCTGATATAGTAATACATAAGACATAAATTAAACCGCCATTACACATTGTAGGTTATTTCACATTAACGTGACATGTGTCACTTCACCGTAAGACTTTTGTAATTACATGAGGGCACGGGAAACCAAGAAAGAAGAGAAGGAAATAGAAGTGAGCATTCAAATACTGTGAGAAGCAATCATTTTCGATTAGCAGAAAAGAAACTGAACAAATCATCTGAGAGTTGAACCCTTAAGAAATGAACCCATGCACTCAGGTTGAGAATTAAAAGTAACTTATCCTCTGAGAAAATGTATCTATTGAAAGAACATGACTTTACCCTGAAATTTTTGTATTGTATTTTTCTATTTTGCTAATTTATCAACTCTGTGGGGTGGTTATCAACGCTGACCACATATGTGTTTCCTTAATTCACCACTAGATGGTAGGTTCTTATACTTGGCTGTTTTGTTTGAGCTTAGAGAGACATGAATCATTTCTTACTCACTTCAGCGCTAGAAATCAAGGTGTGTTGTCCCGTGTTCGATTCTCCTTAGCTTTTCGTGAAAATAAGTGTCACCTCCAAGTGATTGTAGACATTTTATAAGGAATTGAGCTGTACTTCTCACATGTAAGTGTTTGTGATTTGACTTATGTATACGTCCTGACACTAATTAGTTATACACGTCAGTGCGTCGAGAGAAAAACCCCTTGGAACATTCGCTGTGACTGTAATTTCAGTACGTTTGGAACGGACGACTGGAGGTAATTGCAGTCTACACAGTGGTTTGGTGTTCCCGAGGTACTTTGTTGAACGCCTTGCTGCGAAGGGATATCTAGCTCGAACGACACTTTTCAGGTGGCCGCAACTAGGTTGTAGCCCCAAACATTCACCGTTGGAGCTCTGGTCACAGTAGCTAGAGATACCAATCCTTTCTTTCTTTCGTTGGCTCTGGTTTCTGTCCTCGTTTCTCATTTGCTGTTTGGTTCTAAAATCTTGTTTGGTAAGTGTCTGTTCCGAGACTTTGACTCTGACTCTCTCCATCACGTACAAAGTTTGCAGCACTTTGTACCCTGCTTAACTAGAAGCGAACTGTGCTACAATCCACGTTTGCAGCACCTTGTACTTTGCTTATTTTGCAACACCTGAAATAACTCTGTCTCCTAATTGTTTCGTCTTTGAAAAGAATTACTAGGTTGCCTCCCTTCGCTCACCATGCATAACGGGCTCCCCCAACAAGTTGGGGGTGCAAACTCTCGAGACAGGATAATCCAAAAACAAAACCGAGGCAACTCAAAAAGCACTTCAGCCGATTCAAAAACACCCAGGGATCGTTCTCGATCTCCTCTTTAACTAGAAAAGAAACAAAAATATCAAGAACAAACACGCAATCCAAAGTTAAATCCCAGAGATACCACACAAATTGATGGCCGAACTGAAGAAAATTCCACTGTCTACAACTTCCTACTACAAAATTACGACCCCAAGTACAGAACTCCTAAGTTACTCCTTCAACAGTTACAAAAATACCTCCCCCGAGCACAAGTAGAACAAATTATATTCACCAGAAATGGCATCATCATCAAATCCAGAGATCCGCAATTTCTATCCACTTTGAGAAACAAAGTTTCGTTCTAAATTTTTGGACCACAGGCTGCTCTATCCCAACTGACACCCAAAACTGCCAAACAATCACCACCCCCAAACAAACCACCTCATATGTCAGTCGTTATTAAAGGCGTAGATCCAGAACTCGCTGACCAAGAAGTATTAGAAGAACTACGTTTGGAAGGGCATGAAGTTATAAAATGCGTTCGAATCCAAAACAACAACGGACCAACTTACCTGATGCGAGTAATAACAGATTGTTCCAGCACAATCGATCGCTTACTTCATGAAGGGGCTTATATATATCGCCAACGACACAGGGTTGAACCATCGCATTCAAGGGCACCTCTTCCGTTACGATGTGAACGCTGCCAGAAATACAACGTCCACACTACGGCAAATTGCCCAGAAACACCTATCTGTGGCTATTGTTCTGGCCAGCACACGACTAAAGAGTGCACAAATCTGAATGCACCACCCAAATGTAACACGTGCAAACAGGCTCATCCCTCATATAGTTACCGTTGTGCTGCACGCCCAAACCCCGAAGCCTCACGCCCTGACCTAACTGTACCATTAAGAACTGTGGACTCTACAACTCCACCACAGAACTCTCTGAAACAACCAGTGACTGTTGAAGATCTACTTAGATTTCAAACATTAACCCTACAAAATATCCACCCATTTCTACGCCAACATATATTACAACAGATAGTACAGACAGCTAAGACTCTTTTTCGTGTCCACCTGTTCGCTACATATTCTGGTCCACATGTACATTTTCAAATTGTACCACTGGAAACTGAAGTTTAGAAACCTAACTGTTATTTATATAATTATGGCGGGCTATATACAATATAATTTCCTATTTATGAACATCCGTTCTCTACCGAAACATAAGGCTCTATTCCAGGAACTTCTCCTGGAAGAAGACATTCATTTCTTTGCACTGAATGAAACCCGTATCCCCAAAACCACACCCCTTTACATACCCAGGTATTCCTTGCTACATACACCTGGTCCTACAACGGCGCAACGATTATGTGGTGGAGTAGCCCTAGGGATCAAGCCAAAATTTCCCTATAGAACAAATATATTACCACCTCAATTTCCATACCAAGAATATTCTATTGCCACACTTTATCTGAAAAGTATAAATGTGACATTGGCTACTGTATATATACGACCCACTAGCCCTCTACCTACGGACTTCTTTCTTTATATCGCTTCTACATACCGTCACTACTTCATACTAGCTGATATTAATATACATAGTCGAACAAATGCAGAACGAACAGCTTTCCACACTACCATCGATAACAATACTACAGGTATATTTCAAGATTTACCATCTGCAACTCGTCCAGAGAGTAACACAACCCCCGATGTAGTTTTTGTATCACCTTCCTTAGCTGACAAAATTAACATAGAAGTCCTAGCACCAATAGGAAGTGATCATGCACCAATTAAAATAACTCTACCAGTGCACCACTATACTCAACACAAACAGGTTCCTCCAAAGCGGATCTATGATTATAACAGAGCAAATTGGGAAGGTTATCGAGAAGATCTCTCCACTGTCTTTCAAAATCTCAGCCCTCCAACGAACTCTGACGAATTAGATAAGGCTGTAGAAAACATCACGTCAGAAGTCAAACAAGCAGCAAGTACACATATACCACAGATAACTGTGAACAGTTTTAAACCTAAACTACCACCTAAATACCTTCATCTAGTAACTGCATCACGTCGTGCCTATCGGGAATACGTACAAACAAGGAATCCTGAATGTCTGCGAGTTCACCGTCAATGGATAAGAACTGTCCATAACTACATAAAGGCACACAAACAACGTCAGTGGATCGACACTTGCAATCACCTTGATGCTGAAAGCCATCCTAGCAAATTCTGGAAACGATTTCATATGCTTACAGGAAAACATACAAGTACTACGTATCCTCTTCTCTCACAACAACAAGCTCTTACAAATGATTACGAAAAGGCAAATGAATTTGCACAAATTCTCCAAGACACATTTACTCCTCCGCTTCCGCTTGCTCCTAATAGCAGATTATAATCTCAAATAACAAGGAAGGTACATCCTGAAAATAGACAACTGCAACCCAGTCCTCATCATGCCATCAACGCAAATCACCCTCTTACTACTTTAATTACCACAGATGATATAACAAACGTAGTCCGCAACAAAAGAAACACTGCCCCAGGGTTTGATTCCATCACATATGTTTTGATAAAGAAAGCTCCACTAGCAATGTTGTCATTTCTCGCCTTGATATACAACTTAATCCTTCGCACTGGATATTACCCTGTCGAATGGAAAGTGTCGAAAGTACTCATGTTTCCGAAACCTGATAAAGATCGTACAGATCCAAAATGCTATAGACCTATACAACTAACATCAACACTCAGCAAAATCCTTGAAAAAATTTTAGTCCGCCGACTACACTCTCACTTATTGTCAAATAATTTTCTCCCGATACACCAAGCCGGATTTAGGCCACACTTTAGCGTCTTGGATAACCTACTAAGACTCTCAAATCGAATCTACAACCAGTACAATACATCTAAACCCTCTTGTTTAATACTATTCGATCTTGAAAAGGCATTCGATAAAGTGTGGCACACCGGCCTCATATATAAACTGCACAAGTTTCGCCTTCCTTTCTGTTACATTCGATTAATTTTCAACTTTCTTACCAACCGAATGGCATATGTAACAATAAATAACAATCTGTCTCACCCTATCTTCTTGAACGTCGGAGTACCGCAAGGATCGGTATTATCTCCATTGCTCTACTTACTTTATGTCGCAGATATGCCAACATTCTCTCAGGTGTCAACATACCAATACGCTGATGATACAGCTCTACTGGCTTGTGGTTCTACAATTCAAGCAATAAATCGCATTATGCAACCAGCTATTAATGTATTTCAACGATGGTGCGACACTTGGAGACTCACCATCAATAGCGCAAAAACTCAAGCCATAATATTTCTTCCTACCGGATGTCGCTCACGGGTACAAAGAAATCCAAGTCTGTTAGATCTTAAGATCCGTGGCACACGCATAATTCCTACCAACAGCGTCAAATATCTTGGTGTCATATTTGACACAAAACTAACATGGACACCACACCTGCAGAACATCAAAAAGAAAGCCAAAAACAGACTACTGCTGATGAAGAGACTTGTCGGCACGAATTGGGGACTTCGAGCAAACATCCTCCTAAATACCTATCTGGCCTTTCTTCGGCCCGTACTTACGTATGGACATACAGCATGGCTCTCAGCAGAGGACTCGTTCTATGAACGACTACAAATCATAGAGAGACATGCATGTCGACTGGCATACAGAATCAAACTACCAAGTCCAACTCGACTCTTATACACACGAATAAGTTTTCCACCTATAACACTTCACCTAGAGGCATTGCGAAAAGAATATATAAATAACAGGATGGACAAATAACACCCACCGTTGGTTCACACAATCCGTGAAGATGCAATACACGACTGCTACCCGTACAGATTGTATACTCCATTACAACATCTTTTAACTCTGTATACTCTGACCATCGGGCCCAGACATCCTGATTATGAACTATACACCATTCATCATCCACCACAATTACGACCACATTTATACCCTTCATATTGCAACTAATAATCAAACTACAAGAAAGGGTATTTATTTACTAACATAAGAATGAAAGTAAGGGTGTTATATAATGTAGCAATGAAAATCCAAGGTCATTTCAAGACTAGGTTAGTGTTCATTTCATAATCCCAAAAATAGAAAAAGTGCACTTAGCCTATCTATTATTATTATTATATATTTAAAAGTATCCAGCACGTACCGAAGAGAGGGACATAACCCTCTAAACGGATGACCGGGGAAAAAAAAATAGTTATAAAATTTGTGCGCCCACAGGCAGCGGTGTATTCTTGCCAAGTTGTCTTCGAGAACTCCGTGTAAAGATTTTGTAGAGAATCTTGCTTAAGAGGAACTTCCATTTGGCTCAGATAGCGAAATGAGTATTATTGAGGATTCTGGTGATGATCCCCTGACAAACAAGGATTTGCGTAGAATAGTGTACGAGGGACTGTTGTCAAATAAGGTTATGTAAAGACAATTTGCAAGGAAAGAGTGTTGCAATAAGTAATTATAAATCAAAAGTAGATAAACAAATAAGATTGCAGGCAAATGCACAGCAATCAGTGCAGGAATTTCAAGAAAATGTGCAATTTGCATTCAGTACGCGTGCAACACCAATCAGGACAATTTAGACATGCAGAGCCTGCAATGTACCATTCTGCCTAAGAAAGGGAAAAAATGTTTTCTGATGTTTCACTCAAATTAATGTATTACAAAACATGCAATAAAGAAAGTGATTAAGTAAAAGATTTTAGATAAAATCATTTTTATAAACATTACATTCTATTCTTTACCAAAAATTTAAATGTGTGTATTAAGTGGATGGTAGTTAGCATAGGTAACCACATTGTAATTGTTAATAACCAAGAAAATAATAAAAATAACGAAAACGTTCAAATGCAAAATTTAATTACCTCCCCAATATCTTACATGTAATCCATGTTGCAAATGAATATCTTTGAAAAACATTTCCTGTCCCTTAAAGAGTTGACGATTAATAATGTCTAGATGCAGCTCTAACTAGAATTGCGAAGAGAAGATCGGCTGAATATGTTCCTAATACAACCGCAGATACTGAAGAAGACTTGGAAGAGAAATGCATTGCGGTCGCGAAGTTCATGAAAAACTGGAAACACAATAGTATACAGTAAACAAGTTTGTATCCGCAAACAAGAATGTAATTCGTTAGTAACTCAATTCCTATTGTCATGCATTTTTGTTTTTAAAGTCACTAATCATAAGTAATTTTCTCATTTGGAACCTAAGTTACATGTTGATGCCGAACTCTCTTCACGATAAACATGTTTTCGTTCCTGTTTGCATGCAGGGAAGACAGCATTTCCAGAAAATGCATGGAGTGCAAAAGGTATGTTCCGATTTGCTTGTTAGGCGCCGCAATTAATGAAATTAGAATCCAATTAAATCGTCCCTTTCTCTCTCTCTTGAATTAAGATTAGGCAGCGCTCCTGGAAAAATTAACGTTCACAAGAGGAAGATCGGATTTTGTTTTTGCTTTGTAGAGCTTTTACGTTGAGATTAATTACAAGGAATGTTGTGCGAATTTTGTACAGGTTGGAATCCTTTTCTTCTTCAATTACAGTAACAATTACAGAATGTTTGTTCCAGTAACAACCCAACAACTGGGTAGAGGGACTTGGTGATCCTTCTGTGTTGTTTGTTCGCTGTTCTGTTCATAAATGTGTTTCAATGTACAGTATCTTCAAGAAGGTACTGATATGAACAGGGACGTGGTGCAGAATGTGTGTTACAGTCCGCTCATTGACGTCCGGGGAGGGGCAAGCAATATATTTTTTCAAGGGATGCAAACGAGGTAATTCTCTTTCCTCTCCCCTCCTCATTGTTCTCCTCTCTTTTTATTTCTCTTCCAAAATCTCCCCTTCTCTCCCTCCCTCCCCCTCCCTCTCCTCCTGCCAAAGGAGGAGAAAGGAAGGAAGAAGAATGAAGAATGAAGAAAAAGAGGTTGCCCACTTCTCTCTCTTTCCTTTTCAAGAGAGAGAGAGAGAGAGAGAGAGAGAGAGAGAGAGAGAGAGAGAGAGAGAGAGAGAGAGAGAGAGAGAGAGAGAGAGAGAGAGAGAGAGAGAGAGAGAGAGAAATAAAGGGGAAGAAAGGTGGGTGGGTTCTTTCTTTCTTTTTTTCTTCTTTGTTTCATCTCCTTCATTCTTTCTTTCCTTCTTTCGTTCTATCTTTCTTCACACCCTCCTTAAAAGAGAGAGAGAGAGAGCGGCATCTTCTTCTTCTGCTTTCTCTTCCTTCTTTCTATATTTCTCTCCTTCCTTCTTTCTTTTCTTCATGAAAACAAGAAAAAGAAGAAGAAGTAATGAAGGAAAGAAAGAAAGAAGAGGAATGAAAAGAAAAAGAAGGAAAGAAAGAGAGAAAGAAGGAAAGAAAGAGAGAAAGAAGGAAAGAAAGAAAAAGAAAGAAAGAAAGAACAAAGAACGAGGGAAAGAAAGTTTAGGAAGGGAGGGAGAAGTATACCCCCCAAGAGATGTGTGTGTGAGAGAGAGAGCAAGCGAGAAATGAAAGAGTAACTTGATATGAACCTCACGGCTCATATCCATGTGCCGTTAATTGTTCAGGGTTATTTTATATTAGTTAGTTCATATTATTTGATATTTAATATTTCATATTTCATAATTTTTGATAAATAGAAAGATTATTATTAGACTTATAAAATCCACTAATAATTTCTTTATTGTAACAATAAGTGTAAACGCAGCCTAATGTAATAATCTATATGTTAATTTTCTGACCGAATCTTTAATATTGGATATGTAAATCTGTGTTCTTTCACGGCAGAAAAATGTTTATGATTTAGATTGACGTAGATTTCGTTTAACAACAATGGGAAGATCGAATCTGTTCTTTTAAGTTTAATGTATTCAATAAGGTTCAAGTTGCAACGGGGAATGATTCGAGTTTAGTCTTTATTAACAGAGGCGAATCGTTCCCCTTATACAATTTTATTTGGTTTTGCTGCAACGTGGAAATTAGTTCAACTTTGATATTGAGATTGTGAATATAGACATTGATGAGTATTTAGTTTTTGGAAATGTCGCAAGTCGCGCTGTGCAAATTACGTAATGCTTAACAAGTGAGCATCGATTGGAAAGGTATATAAGTCAATGCGGAGCTTAGTTTGCACGCATTCCATCAGCGTCGGCTCTACGATATAAACATCTAATGACACTTGGGAATAAATATACCTGTATTTCGCCAAGCACAATTTATACTTCGAAATTTATAATGTTATGGGACGACAGGTTAGGATAGGCCGAAATCCTTTGAGGTTAATGACGCCTGCCTATTGGACATGTATTTGTCACTGTTGACCCATATATTCTCATTCTTACGGATAAATGATAGAATTTAAGATCTTCGAACTTTATTTTGGCCTTCTTCAAAATTTATTCAACGTAGACTTATTTGGGCAAGGAAGCAAAACTAGACATGTAATGCAATAAGTCTCGTTTTTCAATGGACATGTCATCATTGGCGTGTATCTTGATGCAAGCTCTGCCTATTAACGTTTCTCGATCCCAAGTACTCAGTGGAGCCCGTAGATTCTATTCTGCTTAAATCCTGCCCGTATTAACATCGATACTCGTGACACATTTTGGTCGCAATACTGTAGGAAGGGGCACGTACGAAAGTTTTTGTCTGCTACTGAATGGTAGGCCGTAAGCTTCGTCTACGGTTGCAAAAACGACAGGGTTCTCTTCCCTGGTACGGCTTCCTCCTAGCGACACACATACACACGTAACTATTCCCTGCACATATACAGATTTGGATTTTTCCCATGGAGACATGCAGCAAATTAGAATCCTGGATTCATAGAATCTAATATTAACGAACAGGGGATTCTGTATTTCTTTTAAATCTAAGGATATTCATAGACTGTAAATTGTAACTTGAGTGTAATGTAAGCTTTCGTATGTATTGGAAATAAACCATCTCCTGGATAAAAATGAATGAAAAGAAAGGTCAAAGTAACCTCCCAGAAGATGCAGTTGCCAATCTTAAAATTTGAGAATAGTCGTTCATTTATTTCATGATTCACCAACAACACCCTTAAGTTCTCAATGCTTTATTCACCAAGCCCGTACCTGAGAGGGGTCAGAGTATCCCATTTAGCCGTCTGAGTTTTAGCCGAGGTGAAATTAGAACATAAGGTATTTGGAAGATTGAGGCAGGCTAGGATTACCATAATTTGCAGCTCTCTGTGTGTGTGTTACTGAAAGGCTATCTATAGTGGAGAGTGAAATAACACACAGTTATAGTTATATGAACATACATATATATATGTTACGCAGATGAATTGCGTCTTACATTAAGCTAAGGTCAACCCTCATGCGTGAATAAGCGCGCGTAACGGCCATAGTAAGTCTCGCAGGTAGGTAAGACGAGCAGAGCCGCGCTCGCTGTGAAAGAGGTTGAGTTGACAGTAGCGTCGAGACGTTCGTCGCGTCCAGTTTAGCAGCTGCCGTGCGACCGATCAGTGGTTGTACGTTTTTCTTCGCCTGTGCCTCATTTGTCCACAGTATATTTGGATATACAACTTTACGTCCGACTAGGGAAGTCACGTCGTCCATTGCATTGTTGCGTCCGTGACAATTGGCGCCCAACGTGGGGCTCGATTGAGAAAAAGATTGGTGAAGGCTCGATTGAGAAAAAGATTGGTGAAGGCTCGATTGAGAAAAAGATTGGTGAAAGCTAGATTGAGACGGAAGGAAGATAAACATAATTTAATGAATCCAGAGATGCAGTCCTTTAAGGTAAAACACTCAACGTCCTTTGGATGTTCATCAGTTGTGTCAGAGGCGCAATTATATAACAAGGATCCATTAAAGCTAATGTCTTACGTCCGACCGGAAGTAAATCCAGAAGAAGGGAAGAAAAGGATGGAGTATCAGCGTAAGCTACATGAAATAAATACAAGAAAATACGTCGAGTGGCAGAGAGAATTCGAAAAGACAGAACAAGATATGTACAGTGAAATACAAACAGAGAAACTAATTTCAGAAGTTGTGTCCGAGCAGATCCAACCTTTGGAGGATTCGCTGCGTGAACACGTGACAAAAGAAATTGCTGACTTGAAGAAATATCTCAAAGAAGAGATATCTTTGCAGTTTTCCCTGTTGAGGAAGTCGTTAACCGCAGAACTCTCTGGGACAAACGTAAAAGAAGTTGAGGAAATTGCTGGCATTAAAGACTTCAAGAATCCTATAGGAATTCAAGATGGTGGTCAAGACCCGTTGCTCTCTACGATGATGCAAGGCGCCGTGCATGTGCAAAGAGATGTAATGGATGTGGCGGTACAAACTGAAGAAGAAATCGAGATGTGTAACCTTTGCGGTTGTCGCAAAGAATCCCGAATGGACTTAATTATAGAGACTATGAAAATGCATGTGCCTGTAGAAGAAAAACCGGAATGTTCCCGAACAATATGTGAAGGTGATGGTTTAAGTGAGATTAGTCTGGACGATGAAATGTTGGTGGATCTAACCATATCGCCAAGACTTTATGACGAACTTAGTGCCCTTGGTGAAGAGTCAGTTTGGAGTGAAATGGAAGAAATCAGTGAGGTAGACTCGAAAGGAAATTTTCCTTTAGTGTGTGAAATCGATCAAGGTTCTAATCAGAATATTAAGGAGAATATTTCCGAGCAAATCGCTGGAAAGCAACTGAAGTTTGAAGAACTTGTTAGCCGTATGGTTGCAGAACTTAAGTATGTGGGCAGCCGTAGCAAATTAAAGAAAAGGCTGATGAATCATGTTTGTGTCAATAAGGGCATTGTTTGCATGAAAGTTCCTTGAAATTTAAAGGAAATATTATGACTAACACTCCAGGTGTTTGGTGTATATAATATGTTTGTAATACCCATAATATATTTAATGGTTTTAGTATATGACTGTACCTGTAAATATTCCTTTGTATTATTATTACGTATTATTTAGTGTTTTTGTGAAAAAAGGGTAATTCGTATAGTGCATATTCTCTGTAAATCGTTCTTCTCCTTCATTTATATATGTATATATGTATTTCGTCCAAGAAACGATTTTCAAAGTGGGGGCCATATGATATGAACCTCACGGCTCATATCCATGTGCCGTTAATTGTTCAGGGTTATTTTATATTAGTTAGTTCATATTATTTGATATTTAATATTTCATATTTCATAATTTTTGATAAATAGAAAGATTATTATTAGACTTATAAAATCCACTAATAATTTCTTTATTGTAACAATAAGTGTAAACGCAGCCTAATGTAATAATCTATATGTTAATTTTCTGACCGAATCTTTAATATTGGATATGTAAATCTGTGTTCTTTCACGGCAGAAAAATGTTTATGATTTAGATTGACGTAGATTTCGTTTAACAACAATGGGAAGATCGAATCTGTTCTTTTAAGTTTAATGTATTCAATAAGGTTCAAGTTGCAACGGGGAATGATTCGAGTTTAGTCTTTATTAACAGAGGCGAATCGTTCCCCTTATACAATTTTATTTGGTTTTGCTGCAACGTGGAAATTAGTTCAACTTTGATATTGAGATTGTGAATATAGACATTGATGAGTATTTAGTTTTTGGAAATGTCGCAAGTCGCGCTGTGCAAATTACGTAATGCTTAACAAGTGAGCATCGATTGGAAAGGTATATAAGTCAATGCGGAGCTTAGTTTGCACGCATTCCATCAGCGTCGGCTCTACGATATAAACATCTAATGACACTTGGGAATAAATATACCTGTATTTCGCCAAGCACAATTTATACTTCGAAATTTATAATGTTATGGGACGACAGGTTAGGATAGGCCGAAATCCTTTGAGGTTAATGACGCCTGCCTATTGGACATGTATTTGTCACTGTTGACCCATATATTCTCATTCTTACGGATAAATGATAGAATTTAAGATCTTCGAACTTTATTTTGGCCTTCTTCAAAATTTATTCAACGTAGACTTATTTGGGCAAGGAAGCAAAACTAGACATGTAATGCAATAAGTCTCGTTTTTCAATGGACATGTCATCATTGGCGTGTATCTTGATGCAAGCTCTGCCTATTAACGTTTCTCGATCCCAAGTACTCAGTGGAGCCCGTAGATTCTATTCTGCTTAAATCCTGCCCGTATTAACATCGATACTCGTGACACATTTTGGTCGCAATACTGTAGGAAGGGGCACGTACGAAAGTTTTTGTCTGCTACTGAATGGTAGGCCGTAAGCTTCGTCTACGGTTGCAAAAACGACAGGGTTCTCTTCCCTGGTACGGCTTCCTCCTAGCGACACACATACACACGTAACTATTCCCTGCACATATACAGATTTGGATTTTTCCCATGGAGACATGCAGCAAATTAGAATCCTGGATTCATAGAATCTAATATTAACGAACAGGGGATTCTGTATTTCTTTTAAATCTAAGGATATTCATAGACTGTAAATTGTAACTTGAGTGTAATGTAAGCTTTCGTATGTATTGGAAATAAACCATCTCCTGGATAAAAATGAATGAAAAGAAAGGTCAAAGTAACCTCCCAGAAGATGCAGTTGCCAATCTTAAAATTTGAGAATAGTCGTTCATTTATTTCATGATTCACCAACAACACCCTTAAGTTCTCAATGCTTTATTCACCAAGCCCGTACCTGAGAGGGGTCAGAGTATCCCATTTAGCCGTCTGAGTTTTAGCCGAGGTGAAATTAGAACATAAGGTATTTGGAAGATTGAGGCAGGCTAGGATTACCATAATTTGCAGCTCTCTGTGTGTGTGTTACTGAAAGGCTATCTATAGTGGAGAGTGAAATAACACACAGTTATAGTTATATGAACATACATATATATATGTTACGCAGATGAATTGCGTCTTACATTAAGCTAAGGTCAACCCTCATGCGTGAATAAGCGCGCGTAACGGCCATAGTAAGTCTCGCAGGTAGGTAAGACGAGCAGAGCCGCGCTCGCTGTGAAAGAGGTTGAGTTGACAGTAGCGTCGAGACGTTCGTCGCGTCCAGTTTAGCAGCTGCCGTGCGACCGATCAGTGGTTGTACGTTTTTCTTCGCCTGTGCCTCATTTGTCCACAGTATATTTGGATATACAACTTTACGTCCGACTAGGGAAGTCACGTCGTCCATTGCATTGTTGCGTCCGTGACAAACTCACCAAGTTTTTATAACCTACATTACAAGTGTTCAATGTGGGCACCATTCGTGGTAAGGCACACATCCAGCCTGTAGTCCATTTCTTGCCACATTAAACTTAGCAAGTCTGGTGTAATCGACTCTACCACTGCAACAATCCTGCGTCTCAACTCAGGTAGGGTGGCAGGTAGCGGTGGTACATAAACACGATCTTTTACATAGCGTCACGGAAAAAAAATCACAGGGGGTGAGGTCAGGGGACCATGGAGGCCACTGGAGAAAATGTTAGTCGTCTGCACCATGACGACCGATCCAACGATGGGGGAAACTTCGTTTTTCAATTTCCGCACTACGTTATGAAAGTGAGGGGGAGCGCCGTCTTGTTGCCAAATGATGTGTTGTTTATCCTCCTGTTGCGGAAACAGCCAATTTTGTAGAAATATGGCGATATGAAATTCCAGTAACAGTTTCTTCCATAAAAAAGAACGGCCTATAAACTTGTTTAGATACTGGACTTCGGGTGAATCCTGTATGTGCTGCAGAGTTTCACGTGGATTCTACGACCCCCAGATACGAACATTATGTGCGTTAACTTTTCTACTTAGATGAAATGTGGATTCATCGCTGAAAATCACACGACTAAGAAAATCCTCATCTTGTTGATTAAGAATTTGTGTGCAGAAGTTCCTACGAGCCAAATGTCTGCAGGCTTTAGGGCCTGTAACAGCTGCAGACGGTACGGTCTCATTTGGGGTATTTTCCTGACACTTTCCACACTGTCATTGTTGGCATTGCTAGTTCTTGACTCGCCCGCCGCACAGATTTTCTAGGACTGCGAGTGAAAGCCGTTCTGACGTTTTCCACCTTCTACACGCGACCGTCCGGAACTTTTACCTTTACACAAGCATCCTGTCGTCTTAAACTGGTTATACCACCTAGGAATGTTGTTGTCACTTCCAAATCTTCGCCGATGTGCCCGTTGAACTGTAACAACTGAATTAGACCTCGCGAGTTCCAACACACAAAAAGACTTACGCTCGGGGGTCGCCAATTTTACGAATGGCTCCGCCAAGCGGCAGAGTTAGCAAACAGAGGCTTTCATGAGGCGCGTCTATACATGTCCTGTGGAATAGCGCGTATTTCACGGCAATTGACCGTTCACAATATTACCCGTGGCTCTCCAATGTATAACCCACCTCAGAGTACTGTGTGTCTCTGGAACAAGTGCATGGCGATCTTCATTGTTCCTAAGCAGTGTACGGTGCCTGCTTGGACGAAGGCTTCCACCGCCGCAATCCGCTTTCCGGCCAACTCTCCATGTTATACTAATAATTGCCTGAATCTCCCAACTCTCCATGGATTTAAGTCTGCCATACATGAGCATGTTCATTCTGGCAGGGTTGCCAACTCAAATTGGTAGATACAATATGCGCCAACCTGTATATAGAAGATGAAAGATGAGGAGTCGAGTGGTGTGAAACTTCTTAGAGTTCGGTTAGTTCATACGAACTCTCCAGCCTAACTAGTGCCTATTTTGGAGCAGGAAAAGTTTTTATAGGTCCTTGCCTAGACTCATCTGACCCAACAAGTCGATAGGTGCCTGGGCTTGCCTCGAGTTGATATCTTCCTGGAGATGAGACCTGCTCGGAATATATATATATATATATATATATATATATATATATATATATATATATATATATATATATATATATATATAAGGAGTCGAGTAGGTGTCTTCCAGCTTCCGCTACTCCTCTTGGAAGAAGTGGTCGCCACCAGGAAGTTCTGTTTGGAGCAGTTACATTGCTTACTCTCAGCTAGAAAGACTGTAGAAGTGGTACAGGTAGCTTTTGGTGGTAAGCCCCGCAACGACGTCAACGTGGCTACCATCTGCGGGGGCCTCTTTATTTTAGTTGGAGAGGGGCGCAAGGCCTTTTGTACCTTACGGCCTTGCGCCGGAGAACCAACTATGTACAGTCACCGGCAATATAAATGGGATACTTACAGTGGCGTCTCGTCCCTTGGGGCTTCCGGGGCTTAGCCCCTAAAGAAAAACGGACGTATTGACGTAATTTCCAATCACCATAATACATAACTATCACACAATCTTTTAAAAGGAGATTTTTACCGACGTAAGTTCATCGTCATCAGCAATGGATACAACAGCGATCCTAGCGGCATTGATGTCAGTTATCATCTCGGGGCTCGTCGCAGAGGAAGGCGTGGTCTACGCTACACGTTACAGTGAAGGTCACGTGCTAGCAGAGAGAGCGAAGGGAGGGGTGCAATGGGTTTGGATGTTGATTCGGGGCTACTTCCGTGGCGTCGCGTTCGTTCGATCCCGCGTGTTGTAGTGTAGCGTTGTGGTGGCTTTTATTCGCCATGAACAAAGTGGATTTTTTGTTGGCATCACCATTTCAGACATTGAGTGACCAAGAAAAACTTGTTGTTAAACAATTAGGTTTAGAGGGCTTCAATGAAAAAAGAATTACAAAATTAATAAAAAAAAATAATTACAAAATTTGCTGAGCAGAAGAACAGGAGAGCACAGTTCTTGTTTAAATGAGAACCAAAGTTCGTAGAAAGGTACGTTTCACAGCAATACCTGTTTCTTTTGTAATTCATGTGAATGGTCATTATATTTTAAATTCTTTAAAAAATAAGTCCAATTTTGTAGTTTAGAAGAAGATAAATACCTGTTTTTTGTAATTCATATGAATTGTTATTACCTTTTAAATACTTTTTTTTAAAAAAATAAGTCCAGTTTTGTAGTCTAGAAGAAGAAAAATACCTATTTTTTGTAATTCATTTGAATTGTCATTATATTTTAAATTCTTAAAAAAATAAGCCCCTGCCAAATTTGAGGCCACGAGACGCCACTGGACACTTAAATCCTGAAATGCTCGTTTCGCTCCATTGCGTTATGAGAGTTGCCTAACTCTACGGGGGTAGAAGTTAGAATTGAAAATTATACTATTAGAACCCAATTATTGCCATAGAGCTATGCAACACACATACCAACTTGTATTTTTGCTGGTGACTGTACACTCATGGTCACTTCTGGGTTGAACCAATCCCATTGAGTTTCGGTGGGATCGTTACAAGCTAGAAGTCTCCATGACTATATTATACACGCAGAGTGATCATTAAGGCTGGGATTCTCATGTTCTTTTTTTTTGGGGGGGGGGATGGTCCAATCAGTGGCGGCGATTGGGTTCCAAAACTAGGGGAGGCAATGTGCAAAATGTGGGGTGTGGGCAAGGACAGTTTACTTTCCCTCGGTACATGAGGTTTAGCATAATGCTGGGGCAAAAGTGGCAAGAAGTGGGGGGGGGGGGGCAACTGGCACCCTTATCGCCGCCACTGGGTCCAATACTGACTCAGTTAGATGTTCGTGAATTTTATAACAAAATGAGCTAGAAACAAAGCATTTTTGATAGGCATTCCTTTACATTTCTTCTTAATTTTACAGGATATTGTAATTTTTATGGGGTTTCGTAGCATTTTAGTGCATTTTAAACAGTGTATTCAAGCATTAACTTGCCATTTTAAAAATATTTTCACGACAGCGGGGTCATTTCTTAGTGTTTTTTGTTTGTTTACGTAAAAAGCAAATCTGGAACAAAGAGATTTGCTCAAAAAAGTGTCAAGTGACTTGGAATAAAATCGTGAGAAAGAGAAAGTAGCGAAGAACAGCGGGTCAGAACCCCCCCCCCCCCGAAAGACTTACCAAGTGCTAAACTTAAATAATCAAAATGTACTTGTTTAGAATTTGTTATTTAAGCGATTTTTATTTATTTCCGCCGAACTTATTGGGATCATACGGCTTTGAAGGACAGGTCGAAACATTTATCAATTTTTGTTAATCAAAAAATATTCAATTATTTATCTATTTTCCATTAATTCCCTTGCCAGAGCGGTTGTTTTTATACAATTTTTGGCGATGTTAACTACACTTAAGCTAGATAATGAATACGAGCTGTTTACAATCTTTTTACCTATTCATGTAATAATAACAATACAATATTACTTAATTTACAAATTTAATTTATATTAATTTAATTTAATTATTCTATTATTATTTATTGAGACACTATCATGAACCACGTTATGGGTAAGCCATTAAAATTGACCTATTCCACGAAATTCCGGGAAATTAAATTACAGATTCCTCCAGAGATGGCAGCATCTTCATAATTTTTTTACATTTAATTTAATCATTCCTGCATAATTAGTTGTAAATAAAAGTGGAACAAATTCAGCAGGATGTTTTGAGTTTGTATGCTACCTAAAACGGCATTACTTAAGTTGTTAAATTTTACGACAATAAATAATAATTTACCAAAAAAGTTCAATATCCCGCGAACATATTATAAAGAAAATTCTTTATTAAACGGAATTCGCGTTAGTATAGAGACTGTTAACCTTTTCTTTCTTCCGAGCGTAAGAAATAACTCTTTGGACCTTTGCTCCAAATAAGTAAGACAACCCTATTGACGCTTCAAATAATTTCCACCCACTCTCCGACTAGTGTTGGTGGACTAGTCCCTTTTCGGACTAATTTTTCCCTTCCCCTACAATATCAAATAATAACAATAATAAATAAACTTGTAGCAGCAGCAGTTGCGCATAAAAGCGACGTAGGTACGTACTTAACAGAAATAGATACAGGCTTATATTCAAAGGATCAGAATGAGAAGGAACAGAAAAAAAATATAAAGATTAAAATGTGGATATGAAATTGGAAATTAACATAAAATTGTAATATTGTAGAGTCAGTTGTCTTAAAATTTCCCTGAAATTGTGGTATTTTTCATCAAAATTCCCATTTTCCTTTTGATTAAAAATTCTGTCCTAATTTCCCTGGAAAAGTAAAATTTCCTTTCATGTGGCAACACCCAGTGTTGCCACAATATGAAGGCACAATTTCCCTTTCCAAGGGGCAAAATTCCCTTTTTGGACCAATTTTTCCCTTCACCTAAGCAAATTATATAATAATAATTAGTAGTAGTGGTAGTAGCAGCATTATTAGTGGTGGTGGTGGAAGCAGTAGTAGTACGTAGATAAGTATTCCGTTGAGTTCGTTATTCGTTTGAATAAAAAATATATTTTTAAAAAAATTCACATTTCAGTTTCCTCACTTCCTGACCATATGTCCCAGCTTTTAATCCTGGTCAGGATTTAATCGTTCATCCTCATCGTTACTATTTATCCAAAGATGCATAAAAGTAACGTGCAATAAACTTAAAAGAGCAGAAACAAGTAGGAATAGCAAAATAAATAAATAACATAAAAATGTGGATATGAAATTCAAAATTAACATGACTGTAATAATGTAGTCAGATGACCTTAAAAGTTCCATGCAATTGTGGTATTTTTCATCGAAATTCCCTTCTTTTGGCTAAAATTTCGGTCCGAATTTCCCTGCAAAAGGGAAATTTCCCTTTATGTGGCAACACTGCGACCAATTGAGCAGGACTACAAGGTGATGCAAGGAAGGAATATGGTAAGACACATGCCAGGATACCAATGTCACTATTCCTAGAGGCATTACGACGAACGACAACAGCAGATATCTACAACCATGAATGTCTACTGAACTGCAAGATTCAAGTGGAGCTATAGGTCTCCAGGTCAATAGAGCTGTCTTACTAATTTGGAGCAAAGGTAACCTTTAGAGATGCGTGAAATGTGTTGCCAACCACCTCACCGCTGAATGCCAGACACAAAGTGCTGCAACTGTGTAGAAAACTACCGAGCCAAGTTCAGAGGCTGCAGAATGTTTGGCAGTCTAACAAGAAACACAAGTAGGAATTGCAGCTTTCCTGGCGACGTGATTCGAACAAGTGTTCTCGGGTTACCAGCCAGAATAAATTGGAGTTGGCTTCCAACGTTTCGAGGGCATACATTGCTCTCATCTTCATCCCTGAAGAAACACAAAATTCCATCTCCAAGACAGAAGAAAACGAAGAAAAAGAAAACGAAGAAAATAGAACAGAAGCACAGCATCAAGACACGCACCCAAGAGACAAAACCACGATACAGCTTGTGGTTTCTGGCTTTTAAAATTGTCTACTTGGCCTTCGTGGCGGATTGGCTCTAGAGAACATCTCTTCACACAGATGCAAGAGAACCTAAAAAGTAACAAGTCAAGATCTAAGTTAAAACTGGAAGAATCAATGCTGTACTTACCAAATTGAATGTTCAAGTGTGGCTTGAAGATCCAACACAGTGCAGAGGCAACATCGAGAACATATTTTTCACAAAAACTTGAAAACTTGCTACAAAACAGAAGGTCGAGCTGCCCCGTCCACGACTCGATCGAAACTGGCATATAGGCTGCCAGGAATGGTAGTACGTCGCTGGTTCTCAGGCAGCAGCATTAATCAGTGAGAAACCGAACGTCCCCATGTCCCCCACCGTCTCCTTTTTGGACGACTCTTCCCTATTATTGGTTTTAAAGTGTTGAAATTGTTTCTGTTATCGTTAGGCAAAACCATCCGAATATTTAACCAAGATATGTTTACAAGGAAAAATTGAATTACAATTTTTACTAGATTTAACCAACGTTCAACTATTGAAATATATTTTCTTTTAAAAAAGCAAACGTATTTGGAAACGCATTCCTCATTGTACTGTGGGATATGGAAACCTACATGTGATTTTGTACCTGTGTAAAGGTTATGGATGTATGTTCGAATATATATGTTGTGCACAGATTGTCATAACAGTCCCAAGTAGCGTGTAAATCTAAAACTTCATCCTCTGCAATTTTTGTTTAAACTTGATTGTAGCATTCATATAATCAGAGTGAGAAGTAATGGGAAGAATGCAAGTCCCCTCCCTTCCTCAAGTATGCCTGTCAGTAGAAGTTAACATTCTCCCCCTCCCCCTCCAGAACTACATAATAGTCACATTTGTAAACATATGTTTCAAATGTAAACTTTTTCGCAAAGCAAACAAACTTTTCATACTTTAAGGTGATCTTATACCCTGGCGTTTTCCTTGTCAAACCTATTTAAGATTATGGGGTAACTTTGGTGACGATTATCACAAAAACCAATTGACAGAAAATTTTGAAATTTTATCTGAGCACTGAAAAAGGATGCTTCTTGAGATCCACGTTTTGGTATTTTCATTTACTGCATTAGCGTCCCTGAAATAATTAATTTTACTCTTGAAATAACGTATCTTTTCATTTTTCTTGATAAGACAACCTGCTGCTGGGCTAGCCCCGATGAGCAGATTGGAACATAGTGGATGCTAGCGTACAATACGTTTAGAGCATGAACAGATAGCAACATGTCTTTTGAACTTCTAACGGGTGAGTTAGTTCACACCTCAGGTTTAGGTAACATGCTCAGCTGCTTGCTAGGTAGCTGGGCTTGTTCAGTAGTGATATATTTTCGAAAAAGTAAGGGGTGACTCTTTCTACAAACACCCAAATGTCAATTTCCCTTCCACGTAGTACACCCTGAATTGAATTTTCTCAGACTAACGAGGTTCTGGCGCCTAGACCTGCAGCCAGGATAATCCTCTGTGAGGCTTGTGTTTTGTCGTTCGTGTATGTTTGTGATTGTCCCTTATTGCATCTCATCTTATCACCATTCATCCTCATCTTCGTGATTGGCCAAAAGTGGCAGAAAAACGAAGTAAAATAAACTAAATGAAATAAAGCTAAACTTCTAACTGGATAGCTATAGAGGCAGCAGGATGATTATTGTTTGAGAAAGTTGTGAGAAAGTAGAAAAGCTTATTATACAGTTATTGAAGTTCTCACCCAGTTTAGTTTGTAGTACTACAAATAATAATAAAAACAATAATGTGTAGTTATTGCCATGGGCGTCCTGAAGGGGGGCAAGGGGGGCCGTGCCCCCCCTGGAAAATGAAAGTCAACCAAAAAATATACATTTTTCACATATAATTTCATTTCAGCTGCAATAATGTGTTAATTATTGCATGAATATGATACATTGAAATTTAAGCAATGTTTTTTAAGGGAACAACACTATTATTGGAGAAAATGTGCCTTGTTTGCCCCCCTGGAAAAAATACCTTCCTTGCCCCACCCTGGAAAAAATCCTTCCGATTTCCATGGTTATTGCTCCAAAATGAGCGGATTTCCTTCCATGCTTCCACTCTCCATGCAACAAATAAGCTATAAACAATGCGTACGAGAGATTCAAAACTGTAAAAAGAACGATTTGCGACTTTTAACCTTCATTGATATCTGTGATAACAGCACACCTACAAAAGCCTACGTCATTGGACATAGAAGAATAGATGAACGATAGTCACTATTCAGTACGTAAAAGACTCTTCATTTTTTTTTTTACTCTGTCTCTTACTCTGTCCTTCGTAGTTGAAGAATATCCTAATAAATATTACAAAATAATACTGGTAACATAGAACATACCTAAAATTATAATATGTAAGCTATTTCAGATACTCACCGTTCTATGCATTCTTTGAAGATATTTAATTGTAGTTACATAGAAACTGCTGCGCAAGACAACAATGCATAAATATTACTTCAGTATTGTTGTGCACAAGCTTCAACATTCGATATACCCGTGATTTGAAATTCTTATCAACATACATAAGCATTCACTGAACCCAATGTTAATCGGTATGTTAGTGCGTATTCATACAGTTTCTGTGACACTTGCAGTGGCCATTCGAAAGAGGGCTGGCGGGAGTTAGGAAACACCCAACCGCCCTTTTTTATATTTCAAGCGTGTACGCTTAATATGTTGACAAAAATGTTCAATACCAGCTAATCACCCACCCTTACTTAGACAGAGGTAGTGCGCGCCAATTCAGTCTGGAAACTTTTAAATGATTGATTGATTTGATGTTTGAAGTCCACTTTATGCACAGTAGTAAGGCTAATCGGGACTGGACCTACAGTTTAAAGTGGGATCCGAACCACTTGTGCCTCCACCGGGTATCGAACCCGGGACCCCTTGATTACAAGGCAACGCTATAGAAACATTTAAAGATGCATCGGTTATTTCAATAAACTTCAGCTGGCATCAACATTTCCGGGTTCATTCTCGGTCTGTGCTTGGGTATTCTTTGTGAGTGTACCTTCATTAATTTCACATAATCATCATTCATCCTAGCTAAAAGTGGCAGAAAAGCCACATAAAATAATAAAAATATAAATTCAGTTAAATGCAAATCTCGTATCCAAAGTATCTACTGCTATGAAAATATCCGGTCAATATCTCTCGGTGTAAAGAATTTCGTGCATGAAGTGCGAAAAGTTTTCTGTCAATATTTCATTTTAAACGTTTTACTTAGAAAAATATTGGCTAACTAATGAATTTTATAAATTGTAGTTATATGCACCAGCACCCAAAATAACACTTGTTTTGTCGGATTTATTTCAATCAATTTTATGGAAGGCATTATTTTAGCCTTGTACGTATATATACATTCACACAAAACAAATATTTGCCCATACGCACATCTTAATTACAATGTATTGTCTCTTGAACAAAATCTTGGAAATTAAGTCATAGACTGCTAAAATGAAGACGCTGTACAGAAATATTTATTGTACACTCCGACTGTAATACTCGTCAATGATGGTTTATCGCATCCACGACTACCTTGAACATTTTACTTTTAGAACTTTCAAGCCACTGTGTTAGATCTTCCTTCATTTAAATATTTAGTTGTTAAACAGATTCGAATGTCATTCCGAAATGCTAGAAAAAAAAATAAGGGCAAACTACGCATTATTGTAAAGTTCAATGCTGCTGTTTATTTCCAGTTATTTAACAGCAAATTTATATTTCTATTGTTACTGAATGTTATTCATTTACTTCGTAATATCAACCTTCTGTTCAGATTTAACAAGACAAAAACATTTGCGTACATTCCTTTGTTTCTTTAAAAGTGAACTTCAATTTTACTATTTGCGCCATGCTTTGTGGCTCGATTTTAAGCCGGCGTAGCAGCGTTGCCAAATTTCAGGACTCCAGCCTCGCTTGGAATAAAAATGGCCGTGAGGTATCTCGTGTGTTTTATTTGTATTAAGCAGATACCTCCCCTGTACTTTTGTCTGCTTTTCTTTGTTACATAGTTTCAAAATTAAAATTCCTGTAAATAAGTACGCGTACAGGTCGCGAAACGTGACACAGAAGATAAGATGTTTTTTATTTAAATAACTATTTTTCTCGATAAATGTAGTTTTACTAACTATGTCTAAAAGTGTGATATCGTGCTTTAAAAAAATCAGGTATTGACAACAACGATGGAAACAGTGGTACAGTTGCACCGAATTGTTATGTATTATCTTTTAATCGACCAACGCACAACAGTAAAATACTTAATTTGTGAAAATTCTAAGTGTCATAAAAATATTATGCAAATTTTAACTTTTTTTGAGTTTCGATATATTTTATGTTGTCGACGATCAACTTGTTTAAAATCCTGGCTTTACAGCACTAATTAATCTTTTCTAGTCTTCCGATATAATTTCTTAGATTAAAATCAAATTTAACTTGCAAATTAATATAATATAAACGCGTCCGACATTGAATTTCCCCTCTTGTAATTAAATAGAACAGTTGCCTGCGTGAAGCGCAATCGTGCTGCCACCTACAATTAGCTTTGCCTAACCAGCCCCCATTCTAGTCACTGCTTGCAAAACACTGGGATTTTTCGGATGAAAGAAATACTTAAAACTGCTGCATCCTTACGCAAGACAGAAGAACAGCAAAATGAAGATGAAAGCTCACTCCCGGCATCTTGCAAATTGCCCAAGAACAAAGGATATTGGCTGATCTGGAGAGAAGGGTGCTCTAAATTCGAGTATTAACCCTTCCAGACTACATTGCGTTACCATGGTTACCAGGACGGGAATGCAAGTAGCTTTGAGATCATGCCTCAAGGAGCAACGAGCTTTTAAAACCTCGAGCCTTAACATTTGGAGAGTCCCAAAGGAAGAAGAGACGAAGGACGCCAAAGATATAAAGGACCCCTCAAGTAATTCTTTTATGTTTTGAGTCTAAGGAGGAATGTTGGTTTCTTCCGAGGTTTACTGCTGTGGTTTTTAGGCTGGGTTTATGCTGTGCGTTTCGCTATGTCATTGTGGAGTCTGTTCTGGAAGTAAGCAAAAGTAAATTTGGTCTTTTATTTCAAGACGTGCGTTTTATTGGTTGTTGAGAGGACGACATCATGCCCTAGAAGACTGGCGTTACACTACACCAACAATCGTCATAGTCGATTGCGAGATACTGTTTACCCGAGATGTTCTTTTTAAGTCAACTTTCCTCACTCTCACGAGTCTTGAGGATGAGGTCTACCCTTATGAGGTGAACACTTCCGCTGGTTATTGGCAGGCAAACATTGGCTACTCACTCTCACTGCAGGTGCTGGCAGCGATCTTTAGGGACACTTTCTCCCTGCCTACTTACTGCAGGTTCTGACAGCGATCTTAAGGGACACTTTTCCACTGGTTACTCACTGCAGGTGCTGGTAACGATCTTAAAGGACACTTTCCCACTGGTTACTCACTGCAGGTGCTGGTAACGATCTTGAAGGACACTTTCCCACTGATTACTCACTGCAGGTGGTGGCAGCGATCTTTAGGGACACTTTCCCCCTGGCTACTCACTGCAGGTGCTGGCAGCGATCTTTAGGGACACTTTCCTCCTGGCGCCTCCCCAATGGCGCAGTGGTAGCGTCGTTGCCTTGTAATCAAGGGGTCCCGGCTTCGATACCCGGTGGAGGCTCATAGTGGTTCGGATCCCACTTTAAACTGTAGGTCCAGTCCAGATTAGCCATCCTGTGCATAAAGTGGACTTAAAACACCAAATCAATCAATCAATCAACTTTCCCCCTGGCTACTCACTGCAGGTGCTGCTAACGATCTTAAAGGACACTTTCCAACTGGTTTCTCACTGCAGGTTCTGACAGTGATCTTGACGGGCACTTTTCTACTTGCTACTCACTGCAGGTGCTGCTAACGATCTGGCATGTCTTGACGGACACTTTCCCCCTGGCTACTCACTGCAGGTGCTGCTAACGATCTTAAAGAACACTTTCCCACTGGTTAATCACTGCAGGTTCTGACAGTGATCTTGACGGGCACTTTTCTACTTGCTACTCACTGCAAGTGCTGCTAACGATCTTAAAGGACACTTTCCCACTGGTTACTCACTGCAGGTGCTGGCAGCAATGTTGAGGGACACTTTTCCACTTGCTACTCACTGCAGGTTCTGGCAACGATCTTGAGGGAAATCTTTCCACTGGCTACTCACTGCAGGTGTGCCAGTGACCATGAGATAAACCTTTTCACAATTTGCAACAACCCGGTCAACATTTAAGGAAGCATAGTAAGGAAAACCCTCCGACTGAATAGTCATATCCCTTTTAACGGTTCCGAATCTTAATGATTTTTCGCAAGTTTTATAAGAGAACATGAATGTGCACTGGAAACGATTGTGGAAGTAAGTTTGAAGCTTGGAGAAACTGAATAGCACTGAGTATTATTTAGTGGAGAAATTAAGATTTGAAAAGTAGCTCACGCGAGCAGGCGTTCTTTGGTTTACGATCGTTTCAGACGCGGGGTTCGTGTCTGAGACCAGATAGTACGAGATCAGGTTTTGGTACGTACTACCTCCATTGCACTTTGCATAAGTGTAGCAGCAAGCCGTATCCAAGACGACAACTAAATGAATGGCTGCTAGAAAAAAAATGCACTCAGGGGGCGGATTTATATGCACTAAAAAAAGGCCAAAATATGCACTAAAAAAGGCCAAAATATGCACTAAAATTTTTCAAAACAACCTATTTTAAGGTTCTGTACACCTTACATGCAAAGTAAATGTATCAGTAACTCACTAGACGAAATTATAGAATTGAAAGTGTGATAAATTGTGCTATTTAGGATCACCAAAAATTACTAATTATATGTGTTTTTAGTCTCATGTAACAAAATTATTATACAGGGTGAGGCAGTCAAACGGGAAGATTTAAAAAATTCACAAAAAATAGAGAGGGCAAATATTATTTATTTTTTGAACATGGATGTACTGTACATGAGTGGAAATTACTAGTGTACCTGAGAAATGTTCATTTTTTGAATATGGTGTCAGTAAGATGGCGTCCTTGGTTTTTCACACATTGTCAGAGTCTCAGAGTAAATCCGCCCATGACTTTGAGAGAGGCAGTCCGAAAATAATCCAGACACTCTCCATAAAACGCCTCTCCATTCAGAAAAAGTAACAGTGTGGTGAGCATTATCACCTCGTGGAATCATCGGCCCCTACTTTTTCGGAAATGAACACTGTGACGGTAAACGCTGGGCGTTATACTGACATATTGGTAACCTTTTTCCTGCCTGCCCTCAATGACTATGACCCAGATGAAGAAACACTCTTCCAGCAAGATGATGCCACTAGCCATACTGCCAGAGTGTCTATGGATGTGCTTAGACTCGCATTTCCTGGTCGTCTCATTAGCAGATTCTGCGATATTCCGTGGCCTGCCCGTTCACCCGACTTGCCGGCTCCTTTGATGTTACCTCAAATCCAAAGTATTCGAGGACAACTCTCCAAGAACCAGGGATGATTTAAAGGAGCGAATTGGGCAAGAGATCCACAACATTCCGTTGGAGATGCTACGCAACGTCATGGGCGGATTTACTCTGAGACTTCGAGAATGTGTGCAACACCAAGGACGTCATCTTACTGACACCATATTAGAAAAAATAACATTTTTCAGGTACACTAGTAATTAATTCCCACTCATGTACAGTACATTCGTGTTCAAAAAATAAATAATATTTGCTCTCTGTATTTTTTGTGAATTTTTTAAATCTTCCCGTTTGACTGCCTCACCCTGTATTACACGCATTTCTTTGTCTAAAGGCTTGCTCTAAAAACTGCAATATTGCAATTGTAATAATATATGCATCTTGTTGTAAACACTATGCTCTTTTCGTTGCATTCATCATTATCTTATTCTTTTACATTAACATTTCAATACACTAAACGTTATTTATCGTTGCTTTCTTGTAGACGGCATTAAATATATATATCAATAAGTACAAAAATTCCACGGACGCTATATCAGTTCCTATAGGACTACCATATTTATCCTTCAAATCACTACTACTACCGTGAGAAAAAGCACCCCAAAATCATGTTCAATCCTCACCAGTATGTTGTTTCAATATTTAGCTGCTGCAATCCATCGGCAGACATAATCGCAAGAAGTTATTGTATTTTTATTATGTCTAATTTAAGAATGAAATACGCTCGTCATCATATGACTATCATTCCCTTAGTTTCTACTGTCTTGTTATTTTGTACTCAAATAACAGAATGATCCTTCACTAGCTTATACAGCAGCATTGTCCGCAAAAATTAAGATAAGTTCATAAAAATCACAGTGTCCAGGCCTACGCAGGCAACAAATGTTTTCTGTTACCAAAAATGAAAGCTCTGTTTGAGCATGGTAAATTTACATTTCGGTAAATTTCCATTCAAGCTGCCAAAAACTACTCTAAATACCTGAAATGTATTGCATATTTAGAGCATACTTGACAATAAATAACTCTGCCCTGCAGAGGTGAACGCATCATTACTTTCTACCCACTGTTGGAGCATAATGCTGTTACTTCTCTAGTTCGGCACTTATTGTCACTTCCGCAGCACACACACACACTCAAAGATTTATCAAGATGCACATTAACAGATAATCCTCAAATGATGCTGGAATTTGGAAATGTGACTCACATCTCTGAAAGATCGTTTGTTGGTTGATGAAAGGGTGAGTTTTCTCTATCTTCGCAACCACACCACCTGAAACGTTACGAGATGAGTTTTGGAATGTCCTTCACCCAATCAGTGCTCAAGACCAGACGAAGTAGGCTGACACAATGAAGGGGGAAAATGAAGCAGACAAACTTGAAACGAACAATTACATGAAAATTGCTCCCAAATTCCCAATATATGCATATTATATGCAGGTTAAGCTAAAATATGCACTAACGTCCCAAATATGCATTTATATGCACTGTTAAACTTTACCAAAGTAATCCATATCAAGTGAAATGGATAAATCCGTTGAAAGCATATGAATTTTCCTTAAGGAAAAAAACATGCAAATAAGCAAAAATCCGCCCCCTAATCATTACAATATAAGGATGGAAAATTCATCCACAGAAGACGCGCAGTAAGGAATCACTAAGCTGATGAAGTATATCTTTACAGAAATAAATAGAAATCTTCTTATTTATCTTCCTCTTGCACGCCCGAGAATCAAAGCCCGTTCTGCGATTACAAAAATTGATCATTCCATCGGCGATATGGTCTCCGAAATTTAGTTTTCTTTTTGGCCTTTAATTTAATCATTTCTTAGGCAAACGGCGTCTAACATTCTCAGAACATGTTGATTCCACTAAAAAAGGTAAAGTGCTCCCCTGTGCTTTGCACCACGCCATGAAGGCGTAAAGGCGGTGTGGAGTTAGGACCCCACACTTTCTTGATCACGGCCGAAGGTGGGGAGTGATGTGATCAGCACCACGCCCCTGGCCGTCTTTATTCCTCAGAGTTTCTTTCAGGTACCCACTTTATACGACGCTGGGTGGGCGCCGGAGCCTCTTGAACAGGTGGGAAAATCCCGGTTCTCCCCCGCCGGGGATCGAACCAGTGTCTCTCGCATGGTAGTCAGACGCCCTAACGAGTGAGTAGATATTTATGAATTTCCACTATTGGTTCGACCTTCCCTTTATTTCGAACTTCTTCACTTCTAATTTTGTCTCGTAAGGTTACTCCACTTAAAAGACCACATAAGTCTCAATTGTGAACAACTTATTCTAGTTTTATCATGTTGATGAAGAGTTCAATATTCGCTAACATATAGAAGATCCGATTTTAAAATTATGGTATCTAATTTGAATTTTTTTCTTTCCTTTTAACCATATTAAATGCATGTGTGCACCATGATTAGTTCAAAAATTAAACAATACCAACTTTGGCCATGTCCCTAAACACCCTGCAAAATATCGTTCCTTAAAGTTACCTTTGACATATACAACAGTAGTCTGTAGCAACAATTATTAGAACTGTTCACGAGTCTTATATGTTCATTCCTTGAAAAAAAACGTGAACTTACACACATTTGTTTTGTACTAATTATGATCTGTACTTGTCACCACTGCTCTCTGGAATACATTCTCTGCTACAGGGCGACCATAAGGACAAGAACCTCCGGTCAAAATCCTTCGCGCACCTTCCCCTCCATCGGTTGAACTCGGGCCATAAGGATGACTACTTCATTCCACCCCTCCCCTCCAGCGGGAGTAAGATGCACAGGAATCGCGGATCTACGCAGGCTCTTTTGCCTGTGGTTCCACTCAGTGGCGAAGCGTCCTAAGAGGCCCGGAGGGCGGCCCTACCCTAATATATTTGTCTATTACGGATTATTTTATTATTTATAATTTCATTAAACGACGCTCAATAAAAGGAAACTGAAATTCTACGTCTTCCGATAATTACAGCAAGTTTCCAACCCTGCCTGGAACCGTATCTACGCATTCAGCGAGGCCCGCCTGAGAGTGCCTCAGCTGGTCTCATAACAACCTATGTGATTCGTGCAGGGAAACATAATTTCAGGGGCGCGTTCGCCTGTAAGGTAAACTGTGAGGCCGACCTATTTTTCTCTCTCTCTCTCTCTCTTTCCCTGACTTCCGAAGAGTGCCGATCGTGTACGAGCGCGTGACGAAACAGGCAGTGGACGCACAGAGCTTGTTGAAGCAGCGTTTCCATGGAAGATTCAGAGCTGTGCCGGGAGCGGGGCACATCCAGCTGCTAACACGTCCCGCAAATGTGTTGCTAACACCTGCTCTAATCCTGGCCTTCTAACCTATCAACGCAGGCATTATTAGAATTCTAACTTCAAATAATGCATGTAAGTTGGTTAGCAGTGTTAAGTTTGGTGCTTTCAGCTTTTTTGAGAAACCGCTTTTCGTGAAGTGTAAGCTGCTAGATGTGCCCCACACCAATCTCGATTCAGAGGCGTAAATTATTTTAAAATTATTACTTTGAGGAAAGGGATATTGAGACGAAATTCCTTTCATGATTAGTGACATAGCTAACTGAAAACGCGGTACTCTTAAAAGGGGGGAAAGTACAGTGCAGACGTATTGAGAAAATCCATGTTTCTGAAATGTTCTGGTCGGTGTCTCACACAGAAAAGTGTCCGTGTTCTCATTCAGCATTCCATCATTTTCTAAATCGTATTACAATTTTAAATAAAAGTCGCGTGTTGAAGAAGAATTATATGCATAAAAGAGTTAAAAGGAAATAATTGATTGATAGATTTAGTTTATTTTACTTGGCTTTCTGCCATTTTTGGCTAATTGGGAAGATGAGAATGAGCGATAATATGATGACACTGACGAAGGGACACTCACAAAGAACACCTATGCAAAGGCGGGGATTCGAACCTGAGGCCCTTGTGGTAGCACGCTGTTATAACCAATCCGCTGCTAAGGTCAGCATTAAAAAGAAATAAATACCAAGTGACGATCAAGTGATCCATTTCTTTAATGCGAGAAACATTTACGAGACTGTTATTAAAGTAGCAAATCATTTTTACAACCAGCTTTAATATAACAAATGTAAGAGGTCTAGGGCCTAACAGAACGGCTCTTTCATTGGGTGACGCGTGGTCAGAACATCGAGTCTGTTTTAGGACCTTCGAGACAGAAGCGCCTTTATTCTCAGATATCGAATCGAGACTAGATTAAAGTAGAATCTGAACCAATGCCTCCAGGGGGAGTCGAACCTTCTACTTCTTGATTATAAGGCGAGAGCGTTAATCACTACATTATCCTTTACAATCCCTTTCCCGACTTTTTCGAACAGCAGTAGACGAGGTTCAGGCAATATGCTATCTTTTATTGGTAACAGTTTCATACATCGGAGACACATTTCTTCAATTTTACACAATAAACTACTTACGGAAATGAGTTTCTCCAAAGTTTACAACGTTCGTCGAGGTATTTTCTTTAATCGTGGAATATATTTGACTAGGAAATCATGTATTTTTCAAGAGAAATATCTCACCGACGCACAATTGCCATTGCTTTCATTTGCTTGCCCTACGACAACCGGATGCTGCGTGCGTTTGATCACGTAAGCCCCTGTCAGTGTTTCAACCACCCTTTTTTTACTATGCTTGCTTAACGTAACCAAACCTAACCTAACCTTATCGGAAATGGTCCGTGGGGCTATCCGTGAATGGTTTGTGGGTCTATCCGTGAATGGTTTGTGGGGCTATCCGCGTATGGTTCGTGGGGCTATCCGTCAGCTATCCGGGCTATCCGTCACTAACCGTGCATAATGTATAATTTCCACCGGTGACGAACACGATAGTAGGTATTTTTCGGTGAAGAAGGTTGAAACACTGCATACCCACAACGTGAGTCAAGATGTGACCGCCATATTGTGTGTTCCGGAATCGAAGAAAGGAATAAAAAAAGCATTCAGAATGTGAAAAATTGCGTTTGTTTTCGTGTAAAAAGCATAATGGCACCTTGAACTATGTTCCGCAATACACAATTGGTAAGTACGAACCATGCGAAACACAAAATATCCGTTTTTAATGTGTCTCCGATCTATGAAACTGGTACCCTTTTATTTTCTAGGTGCTATATTTTTTCATACTATATTTTTAAAAAAAATCACAGCTCCCCCTCTCACAATCCCTGCTCCGTCCTGTGCCTACCCTTCCAGAGACAGCACGCTTCGCCGTTGGTTCCACTATAAACGTGATTAATTACAACGCGAGAAAAATTGAATGGATAGACGCAAGATGGCAGTGAAATATATGGTAGTGGAATTAAAGTTTTTTACGACTTTACGTGCTAGACAAATAGAGCACGTTTGTATTAAAAGGCCATTTATTTTACTAGTTTTTCTCTCCTGCTGAGGGTAGAAATGGGGAGCAAACTAGTTGGTTATGTAGCACTATCTTCAGGTCATCTCTGGTGTCTTCATAGGGAATGGTTAGAATTGGGAAAATATGGGGATAATACAGAGAAAAGTGTTTACTAATATTTCGTACTTCACTTTCAGCCACACTTGGCTTATCTATTGTTTGATTTGCTGTATATTACTTGGCTTTTCTACCACTTCAGGGCCCAGATTTTGATAACCTAAAAATCTTTGAAAAATGACGTTTAAAAGGACAACAAAAATCCTGTAAAATGACCCAAAAATTCGTACAAAACTCAATCTGCTTATTGAAAATAGTATATATATTCCAAGACAAATAATATAACATTTGCTTCTTCACTTTGGTGTGTTGGACGGACTGTGAATAAGAAACTCGACAATGTTGCATTTCGCGATTTTCAGACAGGCTTTGTTGCGCTGGTAGTTAAACACAGAATAAGTACCGCAAGATAACATTCAGACAAAACAGAAATTGTTGAACTTCTTATGTTTCAGCATGCAATGACAATTTTTTTAAAAAAAATGACCCAAAATTTAAAAAAAAAATGACCTAAAAATGACGCAAAATTTTTAAAAATGACCGAAAAATAAAAAATGAAAAAAAATGACCAAAAAAGACCCAAAAAATTACATTTCTTCAACCTGAGGAGGGTGTTCAGGATTTCTGTACTAGTTAGCAATGTGTACGTTGCACTAGTTAAAAGATGAAATGTCAACAAAATCCGGGTCCTGCAGTGATGGTGAGAATGAAGTTGATGAGAGGACAATCACAAGTGCACCTAGACAGTACACAGTACAAGCCCCGGAGAAGATTATACTGGTTATGAGTCCAGACGGCAGAGCCTCGTTAGATTGCAAAATGCAGACCAGAGTGTAGTACCTGGAAGATAGGTTTGTCATTGAGTAGAATTTGGCTTATCACAGCGATGAAAAGGGATGACGAAAAGATGCATTCATGAAGGAATACCCATTCGAGGACTTGAAGCCGGAACCTTCACGTCCACTTGGCCACCAACACGTTGACAAATGTAAAAAGATTCCGTTCATGGTTCAAAAATGGAATAAAGAAGCCGTTTTTGTTTAAATCGAGGATTTACTAATTCTGAAAGTAAAACTTTTCTATTTTTGTCTAGATCTATTTTGCAACAAACCTGAGCGTTTATGATTTTATATTTGTAAAATGTTAAGATTTTTAAATGTTTGGTATTTCAAATAATGTCCAAGATATCACAGACAACTATAGTTAGACTGGTAAAGTTGTTGTTGGAACTTTTACATATGTTTTGAAATGCGTCATAATCTGTTAGTGGTGACGTCACTTTTCCATCTCGACAGAAGAAGTGAATGAACCCGCCTAATTTTTTTCAACTAACGACGGGCTGGGTTGGAGGAACAAAAGGTGGTGAGGAGTCAAACTTTGCAACAGCGAGAATTCAAGAATATTTTCCGTTTTTCGAGTTTTCTTCTTGCCGATAAGTTGAAAGTATGGAACTACAGTAAAACCTCGTCAATCAAGACCCCGATAAGCCGGACTTCACAAAAGAAAAAACAACAACCAGAATGCAAGGTTTTAAATGTGGCTAGAAGTCAACAAGAGAACTTCCCAAAGAAAAGTCAGTCAACCACTGATGAAATTCTGTTTCCAGCAGACTTTGGACTGTACTGTATAGTACTGGGTGTCCCACTTAAAAGTGGTACGCCTAACATTCATTCTGGCGTTCACAAATAAATGGGTGGAATCAGATTAATGTAGTTGCCTACACTGAAATATCGCATTACTTGAAGTCACACGTAATTGTTGAATATTGTTGAGTTGCGTTCGATAGTTTAAAAGTGATTGTTTGCGGAGATTGTTGTGCAAAAGTTTGCGGAGAAATGGTGCAGTTTGCAATTGAACACCGGATAGATATTGTTGAATTTTACATAAAGACAGGGCCCATTAAAGAGACTAAAGGAATGTTTGTGGCGAAATACGTCGATATGAAGCCTCCCACAACCAATGCAATTCAAAAGATGTATAACAAATGGAGGACTACAGGATCCGTTAGTAATGTTTTGAAGAAGAAGCGTCCCATGTGAAGACCCCGGTGGTAATGGACAGAATTCGCAGTAACATATTGAGAAGCCCCAAGAAATCGATACGAAGATTATCTCAACAAGTTGGTGTATCCCGCACAACATGCCATCGTGTACTAAAAGAGCTCCATTTCCGACCATTTCGTGTGACCGTAGTGCATGAATTTAAAGAACCAGACAAAGCTAAACGAGTTACTTATTGCAACTGGATGTTATCTTCGATTGCTGATGGTTACTTGGATCCTATGCTCTTCTTCATGACAGATGAAGCTTGGTTTCATCTTTCTGGTTACATCAACTCACAGAATTGTAGATTTTGGTCACAGGATAACCCACACGTCGTGCATGAGGAACCTCTTCACCCAGAGAAGATAGGCGTTTGGTGTGCAGTGTCGGGAACACGCATTATCGGACCAATTTTCTTTGAAGAGACTATCAACAGCGAAAGATATCTGAAGATATTTGAGTCGTTCTATGCACAGTTACCAGAAAATGAAAAAAGACACGGCGTCTTTCAACAAGATGGTGCCACTGCCCACACCTCCAACCAGAGTATGACCCGTATAAGTGAAGTGTTTCCCGAAAACAGGCTTGTCAGCAAAAACCTATGGCCTCCGCGATCGCCGGACTTAACATCTTGTGATTTTTATTTATGGGGAGCTCTGAAAGGAAAAGTGTACGCTAATAACCCTCATACGATAGACCAACTGAAAGAGAACATCACAAACGAGATAAATAACATCTCCCCTGAAGAATTACGACGTGTTTCTCAGAACATTGTACTGCGAGCGCAGCGATGCCTGGATGCTGGTGGATGGCACTTTCAGCATTTGTTATAAACCAGACATTTTTAGTTTTACACAGTAAGTGTACCTAACCTAACATAAGATGTGAAAATGTAATTATATGATGACACATGTCTTGTAAGGTTTTGTACGAAGTAAAATCAAACATGGATAAAATGCAGCTGCGTAGTCGCTTACAAAATTTTTTTGATGGTCTGTGTGGATATCTATCGAATTGATCACGATATTTTTTTTATGCATTTTATGCATTACAGACGATTTTGTGGGGTTAATTATAGCATATTCATAAAAAGTATGTTTTTCGAAATTACGAGGTGTACTGGCAACATTGATCGTGTCAGAGGACAGTATCATGTGCTCCCGACATCTGACTATGTTATCAATGTTCAGCCGGCCCCCGTAGCGGAGTGGTTAGCACATCGCGCTGCGACGCCAGGTGTCCCGGGTTCGAATACCAGCCTGGACATGGATATTTGTGAGTGTCCATTCATCAATTTCATCATATTATCACTCATCCTCATCTTCGCAAAATTAGCCAAAAGTGGCACAAAATTCGAAGTAAAGCAAGCCAATGAACAACAATTTATCAATGTTCAGATGGAAGAAAAGATTTGAAATTTATCCTACAGACAGATGGGAGTATAAGTAGGTTAGGTTAGGTAGCCACATCTCGGTTGTGTGACTTTTCGGACAGCCGTTATATTCTGTTATAATTTAAGCAATACTCTTTTCTCGTGTAGGGTTATCTGACCGATAGAAAGATAATGTGCATGTTATAGAAGCAGGGATATCTAAAATGTGAACAACAAATGGTAAGAGTATGTTTAGCAATCAGTTTTCTTACAATAGATGTCGACAGGGCTCTAAAACGTTAATTTTTATTGTAAAGTATTACATTTAATTTGATCTTTTCGGTCGCTTGGCACGAATGTATAGAACTTTGACTTTGTTTGTAGAGATTATGTGAAGTGTATTATATCATACCTACGTTGTATATCTGCAAAACCAAGATTGAATCATGTGTATATCTTTGTTTTCCTAATGATTATAGTTCTGGAAACTCGATTTACATCCTGAGTAATCGAAATTGGATTTCTTGTTTCGGCGGATAAGCAGGGAGAAGTAGTTTGTCACTCCTTGAAACAGTTCTATTTCTAGAACCTGAAAAGGCTTTAACCACGCCCTATAGATTTTCTACGAGTTGGTTCAGATGCTTTATCATACGCAGAAATAAACCTCTCATACGATCAAGGGTAGGTGAACTTTTCTGGACACTAAGAAAGAACCGCCCTGAAGATTTCCCATAATCCAGAGCGTCGATTTAACAAGGAGATATCGTCACTGAAGATGGTAAAGATCGCAACTGATTAATGATATCGCAGATCTCATGGAACCCTTAACAGGAACATCCATCCACCGGGTGAGAACTTGAGAATGCGATGATCCACTCAAGCACATTCCCCCATTGAATCCTGTAGAGGAACGCTTAGATCAAGTGGCACCTTCTACAAGATTCAGAAGGTCTCGTTGTAAACCCGTGGTGTGGAGAAAACGAACACAGTTCTGGGAATAAAGCTGGAGAAGGTTATTTCAGAGTATAAGGAGGCTTGGTGGATCCTTACGGCTTAAAATCCTTTAACAGTAACACAAATATGGCTGGTTTTATCTGAATTCGTCAACCTTAAGCACGAGGAAAGGCAACCGGTATTCTAATTGGCTACCGTTTACTAATTTGTGCTGTAACATGGGGGCAGAGTAAGATTTCACATCTTCCTCTTCAGTAATAGAAACTTACTTTTACCATTCATTATTATAATTATAAATCATAAAATTGAATTGAAAATACCTACCTTCGAGATTTTCACAGTGTCTGGAAATTTTAAGAAATTCCCATCCTGAAAATTTCTTGATCGTGTCGGTCGGTGGCGAATTGTTCAGTCGCCAACGTCGGAATTATAAAATATTCATTTCCCAATCCCGTCCCGACCAAAACTTTGCCATCCGACACTAACTAACTAACTATCTAGCCTTCTTAAACCCGAAGGTTCATGGCTGCAGCAACACAGGCCTTCCATCTGTCCCTATCTTGAGCAAGATCTATATACTCTTTTCCAACCCTACCGATTTCCCTTAGGTCCATCTCAACGTTGTCCCTCCATCTTCGTCTTGGCCTTCCTACAGGTCTCTTACCATCAGGTTTCCCAACAAGAATCCTGTAAACTCCTCTTTCCTCTCTCATTCGTGCCACATGGCCTGCCAACCTAAGTCTTCTTCATTTAATTATTCTAATAATATCTGGACATGAATACAAATTATGTAGTTCTAAATTATGTAACCTTCGCCACTCACCTGTCTCCTCATCCCTTTTAGGTCCAAAGATTTTCCTAAGGATCTTATTTTCAAATACTCTCAATTTATGTTCCTCTTTCAATGTAAGGGACCAAGTTTCACACCCATATAATACTACAGGCAAAATTACTGTTTTGTATATTTTAACTTTAGTTTCTTAGATATTAAACGAGAAGACAAAAGTTTATGAAGAGAGAAGTAACATGCATTTCCTTAATTAAGCCTACTTTTTATTTCCTCTTTAATATAATTTTCATTTGTTAATATTACTCCTAAGCATCCGACACACCCCTAGTTAAGGCAGTCAACCTAATTTCAACATCCCTCTTGAAAACGTTCTCTGGTTATTTTGTTGGACATGGCAATTAATTGCTGTAACTTAAAGCTTGTAAATCATAGAACACAATATTATTTGTAATGAAATATCGCAACAGTTTCGTCATTCGAATTACATGAACTTTTCCCAGATATCTCGGGGGGAGGGGGGGGGGCAAGTGCCCTCTCTGCTCCCCCTTGCGAGTGTCCGTGGTAATATAAGTGAAACCTTCCTGTGAAGTAGATGTCAAGTTATGAGAGTATGCATAATGATACTTGTAGTTCTATTAACATTGACAGAGAGAAGAATGTAAATGATTGATACGACATGAATGAGGAAATAAATAGCGCACATACTGGGTGTTCCATTTACAACGCAAACCGGAGTTGGGGATAGAACAACTTTTGAACGGGAAGTGGTACACATATAATCCTTATACCAAATTGAAACCTTGTTAATGCATATATTTTTAAACCGGGGAACAATGATTGGATTTATTACATGCACTTGACAACCATGCGATGAGATTACATTTCCCCACGATTGGAAAGAAACAGAGGAAAGGCCAGTCGTGTTTTCATCGCATGGTTGCCAGGTGCATGTAAGTAACACTATTTTCATGAAAATTTCCAAGTTTATTTTTTTATTGTTTTCAGTAATTGCATGATGTATACAATTTCGAGACACACCTATTGTGGCACTGAAACACCAGCAGTGTTGCCAACGCACATTCTTAAATTCTAAAAAAATAGTTTTCCTAGTTCCCCTTAAAGACGCCTCATTCGATTCGCTATCGGTAGAAATGAACATTTATTTTTTCACTGCTATTGATGCCGAGCTAATCAACCTAACCGTACTGCAAATTACCGACGGCATGTCTGTACATGTGTGTTATCTGCCATTTTTCATGCTTTGTAAAAACATTCATTTACACTTCCCGTTACATCTGGCAACACTGCGTGGACACTAATGAAATCAAATAAATGTTCCCCGGTTTAAAAATATATGCATGAACAAGGCTTCAATTTGGTATGAAGTTGTAGTATCCCCAACTCCGAGTTGCGTTGTAAATGGAACACTCTGTATTATCTTTACCGCGGGAACCAAAAATGCAGCCTCACAGTTACGTGCAGCCAGGGCCATGTCGGACTGACTCTCTCTCCCTCGATTCTATTCCGGGAATCTCTGGAGCAAGGCCGCGCATAAAGGGGAAAAAGCGAGTAGTTAACACCGATATTTTTTCTGGTACTCCAAGTTTCACATTTTCAGCAGATGGATATTATCCATGACCATAATAACGAAATACATCTACGCACTCGTTTCTTTGACTGATCTAATCTCGTTATATTCTCCTCTGTTTTGTGGTGTTTCCCAGTTTACCTTACAATGCTTTGAACTGTCTTTCTGCCCATGCCACACACGCCTCCAGTTAGTTTTTGAACTGGTTTGAAATTAATAATATTTGCCATTTCTGGAATTACAGCTAACGTTAACGCCAGACATTTACAATAATACATTCTTTGTTTTTGAGGTTGTGCATGCCGAATCGTTTCCCTCGTTGCTATTTCGTACTTTCATTGTCTTCAGTACTATTCTATTAGTTTCACTCACGGTAATAACAGGGGGCGCAAAAGCCATCATCCTATTTGAACTGACCTTTATTTGACATCTTGTTGTTCATATCAGTAGTGTATTGTCAGTTAAACAGAAGATAGTCACGAATTTTATTGTGTGCGAAAATGAATAAGTATACCCAACATCCAGCCCGCATTAGCTCTTTTGCGTGACACTTTTCCGGGCAGAGTAATATCCCGTTTTGGTGATTTGCCACGTCCGGCCAGGTTCCCTGATTTAACAGCTCCAGATATTTTCCTCTGGGGATATTTGAAGTCATTGGTTTATGTGAATAAGCCAAAGACGTTACAGCAACTAAAGGAAAATATTCAGCATGAAATCGAAAACATTTCCCCGCAGATTCATTCCAACAGCACCAACGCAATAAAAAGAGCCCACATTTTCATCAATTCGAATGGTAGTAATTTATTGGATGTTGTCTTTAAAAATTGAGGACATAAAACTTTCAAGTATCAATAAAAGTATAACACAAAAAAACCTGCTATGTTTAATTTAAAACCCAAGCTATAGGCTAAGAACATCAGGTGATGACTTTTGCGCCACCTTGTAGTAAGAGTCAACTTTACCGAATCTCTGAACTGCAGTCGTTCGTGTCTCGAAAAATGCGACGCCACCGGGCGAGGGGCCAAGATGAGAGAAGGTTGACCTTGAAGCTCGCATTTTCATGTCACGCAGTATAGTAGATATTTACATGTAGGGTTGCACAATTTTGCGGCATTACGGCACAGACTCATTGTTGATCAACACATGTTGTCAGAAGTGCCTGGTAACCTCAGGAAAAATTATCTTCGGGGTGCGCTTGAAGTCACTTATGCGTCACTGCGAAAGACTTTCCCATCCATCTCTCCGCTTGCTGGTGCGGTAGGCATGCATACTGAAGTTTCGTTTAGCGAAGAATTTCTGCACGATTTAGGCTAAGGGAAGGGGAGAAAACATAACTCTCCAGCTTCAAAATTGCAAATTTTGTCTTGAAGCTCACTGTATCATCTTGAGGATGTTATCTAAAAAACAAATCCAGTCCAGGTCCAGTCCCGATTAACCTTACTATGCATAAAGTGGACTTAAAGCACCAAATCAACCAAACAATCCCGACAGCTACATGAAACTACGTGTAAATGAATGTTTCTCACGATTTTTCATCTTTTATAGGAACGTTTTGCATCATCAAGAAAAGTTGCGGAGTTTTGAAGGGGGATCGAGTACGCGCCTACCGTCACACAAGAGCCGTTACATCTGTATTTGTGTATATATATAAATGGATGTATGTGTGTATATACGTATGTATGTTTGTTCCGGCATAACTCTCGAACGCCTGGAGCAATGTACACGCATAAATAAAGTTTTCAATTAAATTAATATTATAGTGATTTTGTAAAATATTTTACTTTATAATTTGTATAATGTACTTATACTTTTAAATACGTGTAAATTAAATTAGTTACATTTTGCACTATAGTTAGAATTCATTATTTTCCTGTCTAATAGAAGATTGGGATAAATATAATACCCGGGAAACGCAGGGTAATCAGATAGTATAATATAAAATAACTTCCTCCAAAAATAGTTTACAACTATGGAACCATCACGAACAGGCGTAGATCATGTAGCCTACAATTGAAAATACTAGTTCAAAAGCACAGTAAATATATAATTTTAGGTATATTTGACATAACATTGTTCTAAAATACAAACGCGTTTTTTGGGGATGAACACAAAGAAGTACAAAAAATAACACTATTTCTGCCAAAAAAACCCACCAAAAAATCTAGGGGAATGTTATATTTGTATTTTCCACCGGTTTTCTGTCACTCTTGGCTACTTGTGACGATGAAGTTGAACAGAAATGAAATTCATGAAGGGGCACTCGTAAAGAACATCCATGATCAGGCCAGGACTCGAACCCGGGAAATTCGGAAGCGAGACAGTGAATGGACCACTCAATAAGCTTGACCACCTACGTGACCTGTAGGAATATGTATGTATGCGTGTGATAATATTTACACTAAGGATTGAAAGTGTATTTATTCCCAGCTGAAGGTAAAAGTTACTAGATTACACTGGGGAACAAAAAAAAGATTTTATTTTGCGGCATAAAGTTTAATAACAGTTTCAGCACACAAAACAGCTGTGATTGCCAATTGTATGATTGGTTCAGTTGAATTGACTCCAGTTATAAAAATAAACACACCATGGAAAATGTAGGAGGTAAAATTACTCTACGCTTTTCTCGGTAATATCAAAATTTGATAATAGGCTGAAATTCCCATAAGAAACTTATTTATTTATTTGTAAATTGTTGCTAGGCAACTTATGAAGCATTGCTAGGCAATATATCGGACACTCAACAAACCTTAAGGAAGAATACCAAAACATAAAAATGGTTTTAGAAAAAAAATTTAATATGCTGAACATAAGTGGCTCGTGTGTGTGGATTTGAAGATGGTGAATTTTTTACTAGGACAGCAAAGTGGGTACACAAAATATCCCTGTTTGCTATGTTTGTGGGATAGTCGTGCTAGAGAAAAGCATTGGACGATAAAAGTTTGGCCCCCAAGGGAAAATATTATTTAAAAAAGCTAATATCATTCATGAACCGCTGATAGATAGGGACAAAATCATTCTTCCGCCACTGCATATTAAACTTGGGTTGATAAAACAGTTTGTCAAGGCCTTAGATACAAGTGGTGATTGTTTCAAATATATATGCCACACTTTTCCAGGACTAAGTATTGAAAAATTGAAGGCAGGAATCTTTGACGGACGACCACAAATTCGTACACTTATAAATGATGCCAATTTTACAACTTACATGTCTTACATCGAATCTGAGGCCTGGCTGAGCTTTGTGTCCGTCGTCAAAAACGTTTTGGGGAATCACAGAGCAGAAAAGTACCCCGATATAGTTGGAAATATGTTGAAAAATTTTGAGAAATTGGGAGCTAATATGAGTGTGAAGATACATTTTCTACATAGCCACATTGACAGATTCCCTGAGAACGTTGGTGATTTTAGTGAAGAACGGGGAGAAAGGTTCCATCAGGATATAAGGATAATGGAAGAAAGGTACCAGGGACGGTGGGATCGCCACGTGATGGCCGACTACTGTTGGAGCTTACAGACGGATTGTGCTAAAAAGCAATACAGCAGGAAATCCTATAGAAAACGTTTCACATAGTTTGTTACTTCATTGTGTACATATTTTCTTAATTATTATGATCATAGGCCTATATAAATTTATTTTTATAATAATTATTGTAATCACAAAAAGAAATATTAAATTGTTGTTGGAAGTTCATTTATATGTATATCTTATGTTTCCGCCATTTTGGTTTAGTTGCATTTATTTCATAAATTAGAGCCAATTCAGGAAATATATTATTATATCATTATTCAGCAGCATGAAATTGCCCTAAATTAGCTCTGAAACACTGTGCCGCAATTTCACTGTTCCCCAGTGTTATCCTTAAATAGTTGGGAATCTGTTGAAAAGACAGATATTATTCGATCCCTACAATTGGTTACGGGTTCGATACCCGGTGGAGGCACATTGCACAGTGGTTAAGATCCTACATTAAACTGTGGGTCAAGTTCCTATTAGCCTATCTGTGCATAAAGTGAACTTAAAACAAAAACTCAAATTCCAGAAGTTAAATCTATTAAGATAGGTGTACCCAAGGAGTTTCAAGTAGTCCGGCCTGGAAATCTCATTCTTATACATTAACGAGGCTTAGGCGTGTTTACCAACAGCCATGTACTCTGTCGTGGTCATGTGTATTTATCGCCTCTATATCATAACCATTCGCCCTTATTGTCACGACTTGCTAAAAGTGTCGGACACAAGCAAATAGTCTCTCTACTAATAAAATTGGAACCACAAATACGAGCAAGGGCAGTGGTAACACGTGACTGTAATTTTCGCCTCTGCATTTCCTCTCTGGCACTAGATGTCTGGACACACAAAAATCCTTTTGAATTAAGCACAGGAAGTTCAACTCTGTTTTCGAATTAAAAACATTGTGTCTACGGCCAATTAGTATCGGGTTGAATCCATTGGATTGTTGGGCGTGAACAGAGTAATTCCCCGCATTGAGTACAAATGCCGAAAGTAATTACAGGTGCAAACACCCTTTCTAAGCTGTTTAATCCCTCCAAATACCAACACCACACCACGTCGAAATCCTTCTTAATGACCACCCCGACCAACGCAGCATCAAACGCAATTCGTTGGTCGGGGTGGAATTCGTGTGTTTCACGTTCGTATGCTTGTGGCAGTTGATTTTCTTTGTTAATTACAATTTGACCATGTCTCGACAAGTAGTTCTTGAACTTCATGCCTATACCAACCTTATTTCAAATTGGCACCCTACTCGTGACTAGTATACATTCAGATACATGACACAAATAAGCGTTGAATATAGGATACTCTAAACATATATTAGTGAAAGTTCTTTTTGTTTTTTCATCATAGGATATATATTTATATATTTTGAAGAAAATCGAAAATTTCCCAGAAAAATTTAGCTATAGTAACTTATTTAGTTGTGTGGGTACAACCGATTGATTTATTCGCTTTTCTTTCACTTTTGGCTAATCGCGAAGATGAGGATGAGTGATGATATGATGAAATTGGTGAATGGACAACTCCAACAAAGAACACCGAAGTAACGCTCGTACTTTTCCATGGAGGATAAACGATGCCTACAAATGGACTCTTGTAAGTTTGGAATAAGTTGAAGTCACATCTGGAGTGTATGACGCCAGAGGTAACACTTTCCACTCGTACTTCTCAACAAATTGTCCACAGATGAAAGCGTGCATTGTCGGTCAAAATGATTGTATTGGCCTATCTCCAAACTAGTCAGGTAGTTTTGTGCATTCTCGCACCTGGAAAATGAGGAATTTGTTACAATCATGCAGTCATAATTTTTTTCTGATTGAAGATAGGTTGAAAGAAAGTTTCACCACTGCATTTCTCGTGAAGTTCTAGCCTGATTTGATGTATCACATCACCCCCTTCCCATTTATAAATTTTGAGTTAAATTCAATATGGCGGACGTCCGCTTGGAACACACCAATATCGTTCTCCTAGGCCTAACCTGTTTCTTTCATGACCATTTATAGCTCCTTTACATTTTATAGGGGGTGTTAAGGGACTTTTGAATCATCCAGTACTTCCAAGTTAGTCGTGGCTTCGGTACCATGAGATTTCTCAACTAGAATCTTATAAATTCTTCTTGTGCATCCACGTGCTACATTTGCCTGCCTACCAAAGTAAGAGAGAAATGCAGGTTAGTATCACATAACATCCTTGTCTTTGAGGGCACCTTTATATAGTTTCAGATAATAGACTTGCCGATAAAGCTTTACCACTTAACCACGCGATTACATCTCAGCAATTAATTGCTCAATAGACAGCGTTGTGTGTTTCCGGAAAATTCTATTACAGAGCTACAGACATCAAGTGTTACGTGAAATAATACAAGCCGCAAGGAACCAAGGTAACTTAACAGAGATACCTGTGGAATCTTCTCTGAAGATGCGAGACTATTATCTTCAACTGCAAGATCGAAACTCTTCTCCAACTTCTTTGTCCCAAAAGATAATCACGGAACAAACATTGACTTGATATTATCTCTATGCAATTAATTATCCCTTTCTCTGAATGACGATGCAGGAACACTATTAATTCCTTTGTTAGGTTTTGCCGCTCCCTTTGGGTATTTGTAGAGTTCAATTCCCAGGGAGACACTCCTTCTGCACAATGCACAAGCCAATTAAGGGTGTTTGCCTGTGTTGGGGCGATATTGCTGGCGTTAATGCATTTGAAACGGTTTATAATTTATATTGTTCGCTAACGTCAATAATCTACGTTATATGCGTGCAAATTACGCTTCTTGCTTGGAGAGGGTATGTGCTGGAGGAGCGACATTGAGGGTTGAAGTGTGGATTCCAGCTATCTTTGGTTTCACAGAATAGAGTTAGTGAGGTTTCAGTAGCACAAATAAAGCGAAAATCTACTTGAGATTTCTCTTTTGGAGATAAAAAACTAAGAAGCGAGAAGAAAACCCTTTCATGTTAGTTTTATTATTATTTTTATACCGATCACTTGTTTCTTCAGTTAGCACACTCGACAGTATTAATCGCAGATATATATTTAGGTTGTAACATCCTCATTGACATTTAGTTGAATAGTTTCAACCGAGAAGTCTGTGGCATTTCGAGCGCTCAGGCTCTCCCCCCCTATAAAATACGTCACAGATGCATATTAAACATTGGGCTTCCCCAGTGGCGCAGTGGTAGCGTCGTCGCCTTGTAATCAAGGGGTCTCGGGTTCGACACCCGGTGGAGGCACATAGTGGTTCGGTCCTACTTTAAACTGTAGGTCTAGTCCCAATTAGCTTGTATGTGCACAAAGTGGACTTAAAACAAGAATTCAATATTAACCATTATCTTTGACGACACTCGTGGTTGAGAACGACACCCGTGATAAAATACTACAATGTACCCACTTAGCCATGCATACGCTACCCTTTCATTTCCAACAAAGGTTAGCGACAGGAATATATATGTACTAAAAAGCGTTAGTTATTTTCAGCGAAATGTGAAACTAAATATCGTATCAATCCCTAAGATTATATGTTTATTTTATTAAGTCTCTCTGAATGCTTCACGTTGACCAGGGCATTCACTTGTTTTTCTCAGTTGTCTCAGCCTCTAAGGAATGTTTACAATGCATTGTGTTGTGCCATGCAAACCTCCTGAGCATTCAGGAAACAGGTAATTCTTCTGGTTATAGAGTCAGCGGTTTGCATGGTAGCAATTAAACAACACGATTCGGCATAGAGGAAGAGCTCGATGGCCTAGTGATATAGAGGTGAGACAAGCTGAGAGGGGACTGACTTTTGGGATTGGAGTAGGAGAGAAGAGGGGGTTAGCAGAGCAGTAGGTCAGAAGTGGAACGACGCTCTGGTCGACATATTGGAGAAGCTAACAGAGGACTTCGCATATTCTATTCAGCCTAATACTTCAGATAGACAGGTAATTATCCTAACACCCAGCCATGATTCAGGTTCAACGGTTCACAAAATCCAACGAGTGACCATTGTCTTTTCTGTAGTTTAGTTCCTTAGTGTGATTTTGTACCTTTCGCATTGCCAAGCGTTAACTCGTCATGCCAATGACGAGTGCTCTCATCAGAGGATGAATGATGAGTAAGATACATCATCCATCGATTAATTGGTTAACATCCTAGGTACTCATAAGATCCCACGAACTTTACGGTTCGTTACGATATGGACTTACAACTGTGAAGTTCGTTAAGCAAGCAGCTCACCTAGTTAAATAAAATACAGGGTGTCCCAGAAGTCTTTCAATGATTACAAACTTTATTCATATCCGCTATATGCAAGGTAGAGATGTGAAAGGGGTGCCAAAATGTTGGAAAGCTAACCAAATTTTTTTGTTCCAGGTTTGAGTAACGTGGCTGTAGTGTAGCAGTGTCAGTGCCCAGAAAACCGGAAATGTTCACAAATCATGAAAAAGCTCAGTGTGTCCCCTGGTATCATTAGGCAACAAAGCCTGTACAATTTGCACTTTGTATGCGCGAAACAATAAACGTTTGTGTAAGATATCATGAAGATAACTTTTTGGCTGATGTTTAACGTTCTTTGAAATCGCTATGGTTAATAGTCGGCCACTTCTCGGTAAGTCAGCTACAGATTCAGTGGTCTTGAACTTGTCATACCACGACATAATGCTCTCGACATCGGGCGGCATCTTTCCATACCTTGTTTCAAAGTTCCTCTGCACTGTTATTGGTGATCGGGTCTCGTGATACCACAGGACACACTGATCTTTTTCCTGATTTGTGAACATTTCCGGTTTCCTGGGCACTGGCACTGCTACACTACAGCCACGTTACTCAAACCTGCAACAAAAAAACTTGGTTAGTTTTCCAACATTTTGGCACCACTTTCACATCTCTACCTTGCATATAGCGGATATGAATAAAGTTTGTAATCAGGGAAAGACTTCTGGGACACCCGGTACATTAGGCTTACATGGCAATTTTGATGCAAAAATTCAAATACAAAATGTGCTTCATTTTTTCTTACCGAAACTATGAATTACAAAGCTTTGTTTAAAGTGCTGAAACGTGAATCTCCTGTTATCCCTAAAGACAGATTTATATTGACTGAAACTGCGTTCAAATATATTTTAAAATATGCATTGGATTGCGCTGAGAAAGCTTCAGCTTGCATTCTCGAATGTTAGAGTAACATATACACTGTCTGTTGTCACGTTTTAAAATAAACAGAGTGTACAAATCGGGACAGAATACAGAGGAAGGGGAGACATTTGGTATCTAGCACACGAAGGGGTAATGTAGTAATAGCATGAATGTGGAATATATGACGAAATGTTTTTTTTAAAAAAATTGCAATTATATGTAAAAATAACTCAAATATGAGCCAAGATCGATACATGTAAAAATATGGCAAATAAAAATAGCATTTTTGGAGCTTACATACCATAATTCTGAAAGATAATGTAAATGTAAAATAACATTGATTGATTGATTGATTTGTTGTTTTAAGTCCATTTTATGCACTATAAGGCTAATCGGGACTAGGCCTACAGTTTAAAGTGGTATCCGAACAACTTGTGCCTCCACCGGTTATCGAACCCGGACCCCTTGTTTACAAGGCGACGACGCTACCACTGCACCATCGGGGAGGCCAAAATAACATTTACCATATGAAAATATGTATTTACATATAAATCCATACCATGATTATAAATAATATTGTGATTGTGCTGTAAATTTTGTTGGGATTAAATTAATGTGGATGTAAAAGGAAAAGTACGAATATACTCGTTCTTGTTTCTTTCTAAAATGAAATTAAGCGGTCGGATGTTACATTTTTAATGAATAGAATTTAAGTGGGTCATTTTTTGAAGGTCCAAAACGCTAACTGGTTCAGATTTTTATGGAATTTTACAGCTGCTCTCTTCCGGACGTTTTTCTTACTGTGTTCATTTCAAATTTCTTGTTCAATCGCTCGTGCAATGTGTCACAGAATGAAGCAATTGAAGGGTGGATTTTTTTTTAGTTATCACGCCCTGCAACTCTTCTCTTATTTTGGGGAGTGGGACAGAAAATAATAACTTGAAACATGTCTGCTCTTTTCATCTCGTCCTGTCCCAGCATCCTCTCTCTCTCTCTCTGCAAGGGTTTCGACATCGACAACGTTATTAAATTTCAACAGAAGATCGAAATAAAGTTAATATTGCGTTTGAGCCCTTCGAGAGGTAACAAGACAGCAGCGCCACTGCTGTTCGACCTGTTCCAAGATTCCTGTGGTTCCTGCAGACCCTTCTGTAAATAAACATGATTAGGACAGGAAAGTTTATTTTGAGTGAGGCTTTATGAAAGATGGAACCACTGCAAGGTAGTATTGTGAACACGGCAAGGCGTTCTGATGACGTTCCCGCCGTCCTCCGTGGCGGAGTGGTCGTTAGAAACCAAAAGTCCCACGTTCGTACCCTGGTTAAGATTATTTGCCCCGTCATCAGTTCATCCTCATCATTGCGAATAATCCAAGAGGTAAAAAGGAACATAATATATAAGAAACAAGAGGTGATTCTGTTATAATTTACACGGATTTCCCCCAAGGCGTAGTAGGAACGCCTTCGCCTTTGAGCCAAGGGCTCCGGGTTCATTCCTTGGTGAAGATACATTACATAGTGGTTTAGGTTTTGCTTGAAACGTAGGTCTAGTCCCGATTAACCTAAATACATAAAGTGGACTTAAAACATACTTTGACTTCGTTATTTTCATGAAAGCGTTTGCTTTCCAGAGTTAATTTTAGGTCCCATTTACACTCAGGTGTGCTAATCGAGTTTAGTTATAGAATTTAAAGTGGTATCCTAGTCAGTATAGCTCTTATCCAGTATTACGGCGGGCGCCCTACATGATGGCAAGGGAAGAGGGAGCGGGGAAGCGACCAATCCAGCGCGATAAGAAACGCAGGAGTCTGCAGAACTAGGTGCGCGCAGCACATCCTCCCGCGACGTCATAACTCTCGGCGACACCGCTGTTGTCTGGTTGGTCTTCGGCGTATTCCCCGCTCCCCACTTCCCTAGCTAGCATGTAGGTCGCCCGCCATAAGAGTAGAAAAGACCTACCGCGAACATCACTGACAGTAAATAAAGAGCTCCTCAAGCTACATTTTCTACCACTCCATCCATTAGTCGGCCGGTAGACAGAAACTACACCCGAAAGGAATGTAGGTAGATGTTTTCAGGCTCTTAGTTCTCCACTTCTGATCACGGTTGCCACTGTTATTAAGTTTTTCTGTAGAAACACATACTAAGAGCTTTGCTAGGATATGGGAACATTATTATGCTAGCAGAGAGGCTGGCGCGATGAAGATATAGGGCTTATATCTCCCTTAAATCATTCATGCTACCTTCCGTCACCGTGGCTGAGTGGATAGCACAGCGCACTACGACCCCAGTGGTCCCGGATGCGGATGCCCCTCCCCGACGGTGCAGTGGTAGCGTCGTCGCCTTGTAATCAAGGGTTCCCGGGTTCGATACCCGTTGGAAGCACATAGTGGTTCAGTTCCGATTAGCGTTACTGTGCACAAAGTGGACTTACAACAACAAATCAATCAATCAACCGGCATGGGCATGGGTGTTCTTTGTGTGAGTGTCCATCAATTTCATCATATCATCACTCATCCTCATCTTCGCGATTAGTCAAAGTGGCAGAAAAGCGAAGTAAAATAAACTATATCAATCAATCAAATCATTCATGTTTGACCACACATTTCATGTATTATTTTTTGAATTGCAAAGAGCTTCATAAGTTTTGTTCAGAAGTATTCATACTCCATTGACTAAAAAATATAATGCCAGTGACAATCCTGGATATGTAACGCATGGCTGTATAGATATAGGAAGAGAGCTCACAGGGTCCAAACGAGGCCTTAAGGAACAAAAACTTTACAAAGGAAAGTCATTTGTCTTCTTGTCCTTTACATGCTGTGGAACTTTTCCCGTTATGTGGACATCCTGTTTTTTCCCTACAAATGTCAGAAACTGTTTGCAGAACCTCCACAACTTATCCCAAAAAATACACAAGGGAAGCTCGGGGCTAGGTTCACTGCGTTGCTGCATTTTTGTTACAGCTGCTTCTTCTCCCTTGTGGTCCCTTCTGGACTTCATACGGAAGTGAATTCTTCAACTTCCACCCTTTCCAGGTGGTTTCCCTTATAGGCATTTGCAACATCGTGGTGGCCACAAGCCTCTTCACGTAACCCCCACATTGGCATAGTTGTAACATCCTCGCCTTGTAATCAAGGATTTCAATACACAATAGAGGCACCAACTTTAAACTGCAGGTGCAGTCCCGATTGTACTCTGTGCATAAAGTGGACTTCAAACAAAAAGTCAACTCGGTGCGTCTTCACGCCTCGTCGAGATTGTGAGGAGGATAAGGCCCAACTTTCTTTAAGTTTGTTCTGATAAACGGACTGTTGTTTTATTTTTTGGAGGTACTTCGTACCGGGACCTCTTTAGTGGTCACTAATAACGTTATATATGCATGTATGTATATGTGTGTGTGTAAATATATATAAATATGTGTGACTACATGAATGCACGATCATTTATGAACCTGCCACAATATTTTCATTAGTTCTTGCATGGGCGTCTTCGGAAAACCTTCCAAGGGGGATGTTAAAATGGAACTTTTACTTAGATATATGGACATCATGGTTACATGCCATGTCATCATAAGAAGAAAATGCTTCAAGGGAGATGGAAGAAAGGAGAGGTGTAAGAAGAGATAGAGAATGAGAGAAAGAAATATAATTATAAAGCCAGATAGACAGACAGAGAGAGACAGAGAGAAAAGAAAAGCAAGGGCGAAGAAGAAGAAACAGTAGATTGATTGGTTGATTGAATTGCTGTTTTGAGTCCACTTTATGCACAGTAAGGCTAATTGGGACTGAACCTACAGTTTAAAGTGTAATCAGAACCACGTATGGAACCCGGGACCCCTTGATTACAAGGCAACGACGCTACCACTGCGCCATCGGGGAGACCAAAAAAAGAAGATGAAACAGAAGAAAATTATAGAATCGACACAAACATACATGCACAGAGGGAGGGAAAGAGAGAGAGAGAGAGAGAGAGAGAGAGAGATAAGAGAAGGGAAGGGCGGGAGGAGAGAAAGACATATAGAAGCGAGTATAGAGAAAGAAATCGAGTAGCGAGAAAGAAAGAATGAAGAGAGACAGACAGAGAAATAGAATACCAGGGAGAGTGAGAGAAAGAAAAAGAGAAGAGAAAAAATAGTGAAGGGAGAGAGATGCGAGAAGGAAAGAAATAAAGTAGATAGAGAGAGGAGAAAATAGAGAAGGGAGAGAAAGAAATAGAGATGCGAGAGAGAAAGAAATAAAGAAGAGAGAGAGAGAGAGAGAGAGAGAGAGAGAGAGAGAGAAATATGAGGAAAGTAGAAAAGCTAGAAAAACAAAAGATAAATCTAGATGAAAACAGGCGGGAAGGGAGAGGGTAAGATAGAGAGAGAGAGACAGAGAGAGAGGGAGGGAGGGAGAGAGAGAAGGAAGAGAAATAGCAGAAGCTGCAGAGAGATAAAGATTAAACACAGAAAATAGGAAGGGAGAGACATGGAAAAATTCATGGTCAAGAAGAGAGAAAATTAACACGAACGAAAGCTAGAAAGAGTATACAAGAAAAGAAAGAAAGAAAGGAAGTAGAAGGGAAAGAAGGAGGAAAACTTGGTATTTTTCCTTATTCCAAGTGGGCCAGACGATTCTCTCTCTACCTGACTGATGAACACAATTACAATCCTAGTTGAAGAGTATTGGAACCTTTCTTCCCATAAAAGAAGCACTGTGAGTGTGTGTGTCGAGTAACGACTTAAAGGCTTGATTTCACTAGAGCATTCGAGATGAAGGAAAACGTTTTGTTCCGTGGAACGTCGAGAAATTCAGGAACTTTCAACTGATAAGGACCTGGAGCTAACTTAAGTAGATTAATGGGAAGATAATTGCCTAGTTGGAGAACATGATATGGAAGTTTGAGAACAAGCAGGAGTCTTCCGATTAGAGTCTTCTGGTTTCGCGAAAGACTAGACACTGTTACGAAATCTGTACTACTATATCTGAAGCGGAAACTAATTTTCAACTCTTCCGATGCTCACAGGAAACTTGAGAGACGACTATATTAACTGTAAGTGGAAACTTGATACAGTACAAGTACCGGACAAAGTTCGAAATGAATTGAGACATGTTATGGGAGGAAAATGCAAAAGTACAGGGTGGGCCATATTGATGGAACACATTTCAAATGCATATGAGGAGCATGTAGGAAGCAACATTTATTCCCAAATATATGGAAAACACTGCCAAAGGACGGGAGTTTTGCACTGTGTTCAGTGTTTGAAGATTACATCCCTGAGATGGACACCACCTTGACGAGAACATGCTTTGGCTCTTAACAGTCATTCAGCATAGTTTGCGCAAGGTTTCGGCTGGGTTGGGTGCTATCTCCCTTCGGATGTTGTCCTTCAGTTCATTGATGGTTGTGGGCCTTGTGGTGTACCCTTGTCCTTTGGGGGGGGGGGGGCACTTACCTTCCCTGAGATTTCTGGAAACGCTTCGAATAATTCAAACTTTGAAATTGTAGCGTGAAAACGTGGATGTGAAGTGCCGTGAAAGACAGCAGATTAAGTGCCTAAGAAAACATTCTTCATACCCGAAATGATACGGCTTGGCATAAGGGACACGTGGTTGCAGCAGGATGGTGCCAGTAGCCGTACAGCAGTAGTGTCAATGACAACCCTTCGACGACACTTCCCGGGACGGCTCATCTCGAGATTCGGTGATGTCCATTGACCATCCAGATCCCCGGATCTAACTCCACCGGACTACTTCCTGTGGGGTTACCTAAAGGACAAGGTGTACACCACAGGGCCCACTATCAGAGATAGCCATCCCAGCCAAAACCCAGCGCAAAACTATGCTGAACATGACTGTTAGAGCCGAAGGTGGTGTCCATCTCAGGGATTACGTGATTAGATAAAAGGACAGCATAAGAATATTAATATAACACGTATTCATTATCTAGTACGTGTATTTAAGTTCGGATATCAAATTCCAAAATGTCAAATTTTTAAATGATTGAATGTTTATCTTCTATCTATCTATAAAGGGTGACTTGTAATTAGATGTATTCCCTGAAAGGGGTTAAAGTAGAGACAATTTGCAATAAATTTGACTATATGATACCCCGTCCGAAAATTAGTAGTATTCGAGATAATCGAATTTCTAATGTTTTTTTTTAAATGACAATTTTCCACATAAAAATACGAATTGAGAAAAAACAGCTCATTGTATGGCACATATTTCAGCGTTTTCTGATAACTAACAAATAAGTGCTTGGTTATTAAAAAGTTTTTCCCAAATAACAATCACATGTATGTAACGGGTGGGTCTAAACTTACAAGTGATGATAAAAAAAATGCACTCTTAGTTTACTTGGCAACGTACTAATAACAAAAATGGTATGACAGGAAGCGTGCAAATTACTTAAATTACTTACTTGCGTCATCTGCTATCCAACAAGGTACAAATGTTGCTAACATTCACATTTGTGTACAAGAAATAATACTTCATTCATTCTTCATGTGAATGGAATCAATGGCCAATACAATTAAAGAACATTACACGTCTTGTTCAAAGTGGGCATCTCTGTTACGAAGGCAGGCACGCAGGTATTTACGGACATTTGGTCTTGTAACTCGTGACGTGATGGTGTCCTTGATGTGTTCACCAGCTGTTAAGATCCTCTGCCTGAGCTCTTCTTTCGAGTTTACCGGTGTCTTGTAAACTAAGTCTTTCATGTGGCTCCAAATGTAAATGTCGCAAGGCGTCAAATCGATCGGAGGATCGAGCTGTAATACATGGGCAGGAATACATGGGCAGCCAGTTTGTGTCTCTCGTGAGGTGGTTCGATATTTAAAAGTTTCAGAAGAATGGGCTTTTGTAAGTGTTTAGTGGACGGAATTCGGTAACGGACAATGTTTTAAGATTTAAACACAACGTTCTTTTCGCATTATCAAGTTTTTTTTGGTGCATTTATCGGCTGTAATTTGCCTTCAACATAGTGTAAAGAGGCCGTATTTTGTTCACGGTTTCACGAAGGTTGATTGATTGATTGATTTAGTTTATTTTACTTTGCGTTTTGTGCCTCTTGGCTAATTTGCGAAGATGGGGATGAGTGATGAAATGATGAAATTGATGAATGGACATTCACAAACAACCAAACCCGAGCGGGATTCGAACCCGTGGCCCCTAGCGTTGCAGCACGATGAGATAACCACTCGGCCACAGGGTCCGGCTCACGAAGGTTGAGAACCATTTCTATAGTGTTTAGGTATTCGCTTTATCCAGGGCAAAACATGCCTCTCCCGAGTTTCAATAACTTGCACAAATTTCACAATGCGATTTATATTTAACAATGTATCTTGTTACGTTTTTTACGGGTGACTAATAAACTGATTAATGCAATTATATCGGTACAATAATGCAAACTGAGCAAAGAAACAAGTGTCGCTTGCCGCCTGTCGCGTGCATCTTGTCTCGTCGGTGTGAAACCCTCGTGTCGCTCGATGCATATCGCATGTCTCTTCGTGTGAAATATCTCTTAAATTTAGTATTCAATGAAGCCTAGCTTTCTTAGCCTTGCCTTAGACGGTTACACGAAAACCCTCTCACCTTAGCATCCAGAGAAGACACAAAGTTGGAAACAGTTGCAGAATTGTCAATTTAACAATGTAAGTTTTTTTTAAGTAACTCTGAAAGTAACTGTCGATAACCCTACATCTATTTCTATTGCAAAAATAATTCAGTTACACTTATTTACTTTCAAAAGTAGCTAGTTACAGTTCTCCATGAGAAATTCTAACTGTACCTTGTCACTTTTATAAGTAAATAACTGTAGCCTAGTAGATATATACTCTATCTCGGGAATGTCTGGAGCAAGGCGGCGCACAAACGAAGAGATCGAGTAGGTGGAGCGAAACTGTACACGCTGATGCAAGCAGCTGTTAGCTACAGTTCCTTTTTCCCCTTCACGCAATCCTAGTACGTGCTCATTGGTCGAGTCACTACTTGCGCAGAGACTTGCTTTCTTTCTCTCGCTCCAGAGATCCACGGGACAGAGTATAGTGTTATTAATAGTTACTTTATGACACTGAAATTGCTAACTTGAACATTTGTAACGTGGAGAAAGAGCTATATTTATCAACTCTGTTTCCAACCATGTGTGTTCTCTGGATGCTCAGGTGAAAGAGTTTAAGTGAAAACGTCTGAGGCTAGGAAGCTAAACTTCGTTGCTAAATTTTGAACACCCACACTTCATTGTAATTCGTCATTTCTAATTGCGCGCAAAGACCAGTGTTTTGCTGGAACGTGATAGTGGAACTAGAAAGTCAGTGTTGTAATAATACGAGGGTTGAGGAGTAAGTCATGGCAATCCAGTAATAATTCGACAATCGAAGGATGTATTAAACATTTGTTATATACAACTGAAAGAGTATCCATTATGGATATTTTGTTGGTAGGAATCATGAAAGAAAACCCAAGCAACCCTGTGACATACACATGTATTAAGGTACAAGTTACAAAAACCTGTCTGACCCTGTGATATACACATGTGCACATGTTACAAACACTTGTCTGATTATGACAAACCTTCGGAATAATCCCCCGCATTGTCCACAGCACTCTGCCATCGATGTGGAAGACGTCGAATACCGTAGGCAGCACCATCCTCTTCACCATGCCTGAGCATGACTTAAGTTTTATCTTAATCTGTACTTTTTGGTGTTTTACACCAGCAACAGCTGAAGTCGCCCAACAATAAAGTCTATTCAATTCAATTCAATTCAATTGAATTTATCTCCATTTAATACTCTTAAACTTTTGAAAATGGGACTTGGTTTACGAAGCCCCCCTGATAACTCGTGAGCACCCCTTGGAGATCAATTCTAGCTACGGGCCTGTCTGTAACTCGGTTACTTAGTTGAACCAAGTAAGTGAAATTCTACTCGATTACTATTAGGAAGTAGCACTGGCACACACACAGGATGTCACCCCTGCTGTGTGGATTTTAACGCACACAGCTGTAAAATGGATGTGCAAATGTTTATTTGTTTGAAAATGCTAGGTTGCTCTTTGCCCGATAGCCGGGGAAGCCAAGTGTAGTTTCCCCCCAACGGCTTTCTGGTTTAAAAGGTAACAATTTGCCCCGGTGGTTGGTTGGGGAGGGCCAGTTTGTCGGAGGTATGTATACCGGGTCCCGACTCGTTAAACTTTTTACAATATTGTTGACTTGTAGGTAAAAATTAGAAGGTGTACTTGAAAACGAAACATTACGGAGACAGGATGTTCTCGTCGGTTTGGAATGCAGACCTTACAAATTCCATTACTTGCCTCATCCGTGGAAAGGTACCAGCCTGACAGACGGATTTGAATCGACAGGTATTGGAATTTGTATAGCGAAGCAACCGAACCGGTCAGAGAAGATCGGAAGGAAATTTCGAGATCAGTTTTGGATTTGGTTTGAGTGAGTCAACATCGTGGAAGAACGAGCGCAGGTATGTATCTGGAGGACGGAGGCGTCACTCCGAACTTATAAAGATCTGAGCCTATTTACACAACCTCTCGCTAGTCCCTTTTCTTCACCCTATACTTAGATCCCGGTAATGAAATACTAAAATAACAAATAAGGAAAGGAGGAAACAATATTTAGACCAGGTCAAAACAAATACTGAAGTCCTGTAGGTAGATATCATACCTGTGCATGCCTGCATGATTGGAGGTCTCCTCAAAGGGGCCACATCCAGTGGATATGACTCCCAGAACTCTCAGGCTACTCCCTAGGTTAGATCAGCCTCACGGGCCAAAGTTGAGACACTAGGGAAGGTCAAACGCCATAAAAGGAGTAGTTGTCTTTTGAATAAGGTCGGGCACCACTCTAAGCTGCGAGCCTTTAAGGGCAGATTTTTTTTTAACACTCAGACATAGGGCCAGATGGATTGAGACAGTTTTTTACACAATTAGACAGACACAGAGCCGGATGGATACATGGAGAGTTACATAGAGCCAGATAGATACATAAAGAGTGAGCGCCGTAGGTAGGGACCTCTGCGTGATAAACTGCGGGAGCGAGTTAGCGCGCTATGATAAAATGTGTGATCGTAGACCGAAGTCCGGAAAAGTGCATTCCTCGGTAATGCCGCAGAGGGCAACTTTTAGCATTTGTTAATGGATCTGTAATGGGAAGATGTAAGGGTGTCTATAAAGTCACTTAACATTTCTGCATGAACAGGATTTATTGTACAAAATACAATATGTACTGAAACATATATCACAGTACGACACAAAATCAGCATAACTCAATGTGACCAACCCTCAAGTCTAGGCACATATGCCAACAATCCATCACAGCCCGAAACACCTTCTCCAACATAGATGGTGTAATCTCAGCAACTGCGACCGTAATGCGTTGTTTCAATTGGGCTATGCTGTGGATCCTCACCACGTACACCTTAGACTTGATAAACCCTCAAATGAAAAAGTCTAAGGGGTCAGATCAAGGGGGGCCCAACTCCCCGTTGCGAGACACGACCAATCCATCTACCGGTGAAAACTTCGTTTAGGTGATCACGAACAATGATGGCAACATCAATGGTGGTGCCGCATCCTGTTGGTGCATAGTAAGAAGCTTGGTGTGCCCCAATCCACCGTCCTATGAGCCACAGTTGGTAGATGCTGGGATTGTGGATACTGATTCGCGTGGTCGATGCCGTGGGGCTACGTGTGATCGCGTCCTTTGCACAATTTGTGGTGTTATGGCTGGCCTACCAGGATGTTCTTCATCCTCAACACTACCTATTCACTTGAATTTGTTGACCAGGTTCTTAATAGTCAGCCTGGTGGGGCCTGGTTTTCTGAATGTCCTAGTGAAGTCCGTCCGCCCCTGTTCATACGTCATTCCATGCAGACGAGCACAAACAACGGCTATTCTCTCTTCTATAGAGTACATTTTTTCAGATCACTTGGAAAAAAGAAAAGATTTGTCATTAGTTCATTGAAATGTTAAGTGACTTTATAGACACACTGTATATACGGAGAAAAGGAGGGGTGTAAATAAAAGTGTACATAACTGAGATCTCCGTGAGACATTTATCTTTACAACCCCCTCCACAAACACAGTCTATTTATGTTAACCTTATCAACCAACATTACCACAATCAGCGTTGATTATAAAGCAAGCGACAACCACTAAGCCACCGCAATGTTTAGTAAACATGGATACAAACCAATGGATAGAGTGGAGCAGCTGAAGTATTTCTAGCATTCTGAGTATTAAAAATTTGAATTTGAGAATTTTTTTTTGCTATTACTATCATATTCACTTTTGTTACTTTATATTCATCGTAACGTTTCTTGATACCAGGTTAATTCTCGTGCTAACTGAAGGAAGAAGTATTCTATAAGCTGACATTGTTAAGAATTTTCCACGGAGCTTTCTTTCCGCTTCCTCTATTCAGTCCAGAATAGCTCTTTCCGGTAGCACAGATTCGTTTCGTCAGAAGTGTTGCCAACCAAGAATCACACTTTTGCCCCGATAGGTGTTAAAGATGATCCGAAGCAAAAGAGATACAGAAATATACAGGTTTAACGGTTATTGCGGATTGCACGTTACAGCCCAGGCTGATTTATTTTGTTTAAATTCATCAATAATTTATGTTACTGTAATATACATTCATGGCTATTGCCAACTTTATTGGCCAAAGCACATTAAGGTGCACCATTGGTTACAATTTTATGCGAATGTTCGCAGGCTTAGTACCTTTCCCCCCTCCTGTTTATTTTGCCGTAGCTTAATGGTTATTGTAGTAGGCAAAATAACAAAATTAGAAAATATAAGTAATTACACCAAAATGACAAGCAACAAGGGACATGTTGCTTGCCATCCGAGCAGCATGGCGCTTAAAATTGAGCTTGATGAAACAAATACAACTTTTCACCCTAGCCCCTGAGTCATTTCTAAATTATGTTAGGTGAATGCTTAAGGGGGTTGTGTCTATTGAGGTGTGTGTAGTTGGTGGTGAAGTATCACTTTCCACTTCAATGAGCCGTGGAGCCGCGGTGGTCTATTCGGTATGGCGTCTGACTGCCACGCGGGAGACCCGGGTTCGATTCCCGGGATGGGAATTTTGCCGGTCTTGTCTCCACATAAAGCGGCCCTGGGGCTCACTCAGACTCAAATAAATGGGTACCTGGTGGCTAAGGGCGGCAGGAACGTGGTGCTGATAATATCAACTCCAAAATGGCCGAGATCAAAAATGTGTGGGGCCCGACGGCCACATCCCCTAAATGTGCCTTCATGGCACGGTGCTATATGCACTGGGAACTTTATCTCTACCATTACAATCCCTCTACGGAATGAAGAGGTGATTTTTTTCAGTTTGTGATATTTTTAGCAACTAACACATCACCCACACCTTAGGCCGTGATCAAGAAAGTGTGGGTCCTTAACTCCACACCCCCTATATGCCTTCATGGCGTGTTGCAGAGCAAAGGGAGAACTTTACTTTTACTTTACTAACCCGTAATTTCAGTTATCTGCCCGTTCGTTCATGCGTACTATGAAACAGCCTAGATCGGGATATTACAGAACTATTAACTTTGGTAAATGAATTGCACACTTACGGACTACTTATAGTCCCGTTTATCAACTACAGTCCAGCAGAATTAACTTGAGGAAATGGCGCTCTGTGAGTGATGCAACTGCGCCCGAATTGGCTAGAGCGGGGGACTTCCCGCTGTAACGGGCCAACAGAAACTCTACAAACTCTACTCTAGAGTTTCCGTTGGCCCGTTACAGCGGGAAGTCCCCCGCTCTAGCCAATTCGAGCGCAGTTGCATCACTCACAGAGCGGCCATTTCTCTCAAGTTAATTCTGCCGGACTGTAGTGAAAAATCCCTACGCTCAGAATAATTGCAACGCAGTTGGAAACACTAAGTTAGAGAGGCAGACGACGGCGGTAATTCTGGGAGAAGGTAGGGACGGGAAATCTTTCGAATGCTTCCGCATTTAGGCACGGGTCGCCGACTGTATAAAGCCGGAGCAGCAGAAAGAAACAGAGATAACTCAAGAGGAGATGGAGTAAGAAGAAATGCTCCTGTGGGATGCTGAGCTAGATTGTTGGCTGCAACTTTACATGCAGTTCTTTGGAAATGGTGTATTAACAGGGAAATCACTGGTCTGAAGAAACAAATCATTGCGACCACTACGAGCATCAAGATCGGAATGTTACATCAATTCTTTTAGCCCAGTCAATAAAGGACTCATGTCGGCAATAATTCCGTACAAAATCCCAAAAGTCTTTTCCCTCCAGCGCTGATCCAAACATCAATTTCGCAGACTCTCTGTTATTGGACTGTATCTCGGTAACCAAGTCTTAGGCAGATAATTTTTTTGTCTTAATCCTCATTATATGGACTTATCAAAAGTGTTCTGTTTAATTTTTAGATAATGTCAGTGGTTTTGCCATATTATTTAAAAAAAAACCTTTAAGGAGTGAAAATTTTCTAGTACTTTTTAAAGTTTTTGCCTTGTAACTTTTGAACAATTTAAACGACAAGAAATTGTTTTGAATAAAACTTGTAGCCTAATTTATAACCTTTAAAACGATATACGTATTAATGTATTTTAATTAAAGATATTAAATAAATAAAGATGCACCAAAACGTCCTGGTACGAAAATGTTCGGCACCAAATGTCCTAGAACCTTTTGAATTAATATATTCAGTTGAACACGATGATTGGAAAGTGATGTTATTCACATAAGAGAATCAAATTATACAAATTCAAAGCTCCCCAAATGGCATACTGGTAGGGTAGCTTTGTCACCTTGTAATCAAGATGTTTGGAGTTTGATACGTATGGAGGCACATTCTACAGTGGTTCGAATCTCACTTAAAACTGTAGGCCCAGTTCCGATGAACCTATCTGAGCATGAAGCCTATTGGAGATAAACTTTGACAAACTCTGGCTCTACAAAATGAAGGAGATGTATCTAATGATGAGAAATGGCTCTCCATCCTGAAGAAAGAATTTAAGCACGCGCTTGGGGAAATGAAGAATGGAGAAGCAACAGGAGTGAATGAGTCACTATCAAATTAATGAAATGATTGTGTGATGGGATCGGGGGTCATCTTGAATGAAATGTATGGGAAAGGTGATTGATTCGAAAACTTCACGAAGACTGTCCACCTTGTTTTACAGAAGAAAGATCACACTAGTAAATGTGTTGAATACAGGAAAATCAGCATGATATCGCACTCGGCGAAGGTCTACTACGGGTAAAGGTTGTTGAAGCGTTAGAAGGAGAACAATTTGGTGTTAGGAAGGTATAAGGCACAAGTGATGCAATTGGATTACTATGAGCAATTGGCCAGATATATCTAGAGAAAGGAAATCAAGTGTTAATATTATTTGTGAATATGGGGAAAAGAGAGAGTGAACTGGATTAAACTTACGGAGATACAAGAACATTGTTGTGCATTGGAAAGAGAGGAGAGACTTGAGTAATGTGTACATAAAATGACGAGTTTTTGAGAATAGAAGAAATGACAGGGTAGTGACATTGGGAAAACATGTATTTTGAATAATTAGTAAGGACATGTTTCCAGAATATACAGGGAGGAGGGGGAGTAATAATAGAAGGAAGGAAAATAAAATATATTAGACATGACTGTGTTAGCACTTGACGTAAGGACGGTGAACTGTATTAGAAGACTTTAAGTACTCACAATGAGCAGCTTGGAATGAAAATAAATGTGAACAAGACGAAGGCATCCTTACTGAAAGAAAATAAAGTTGACATAAGACTTCAAGGTGAAAGAATTGAATAAGTTGATACCTTCAGATAGCTGGAATATATCATAACATCCATTTTACTGCAATAAATCAAACACAAAATTCCATCAAACTTCTCCAATCATTAGATTATGAAGTAAACATAACAATATTGTCTGGAATGGAATTTATTTAGATTTTGCTTTTGATATTAAAAACTTTCTATATAGTTTAAATAACATATTAGATATAATATACAAATAAAACATATGCAATTCTAGAGTGATATATTTATAGTCTCAAACACAATTTATAGCTTTTATCTCATATATCTAGAATTAAATTTTGTATACATATAAACGAATTCAAATTTGATCTTTTGCTTTGTATTGATTATTGCTGTTTCTTATTTAAATAGTGGTATTTGTATAATTTCTTTATTATTCTTAAGCTTTTCTAGCCTTTTACTTGTTTATTTTTTGTTTCTTCTGTCCCTTAGTTTTCTCCTCTGTTCAAAATTTGTAATATATATTATATGTAATTTTTTGTATTTGTGTAACTTTTGTATTTGTATAACTTTTTGTATTCGTATTTATCTAAGGTTTTGTGTGATAATTACTATGTGTTTGTATCATGTATTATGTATTTACGTAAATTATATTGTATATAGCAAAATTGTAATGTCTATTGTAATTGGAGCATTCGCTCTGTTATAGGCGACTGGTTAATAAATAAATAAATAAATAACACGAGCTGCAGTCAGCAAGTCAAGATGAGAATGACAATGGAAACCTTTAATACAAGTAGACAAGGATACTTTTTCTGTGAATCTTTGAATAGAGAATTAAGGAAGAGGCTTATGAAGTATTTTTAAGTGGAGTGTACCCTTGTCGCAGAAACATGGTAGCGAGGAAGTTTTACAAATGTGGAAGAATGGATCGAGGGAAATGGACAGAGAAAGTAACAGTGTTGAAAAGATTTGGTTACACGAGAGCAATGCTGGTAGTGATCAAGAAAAGAGGAAGAAGTTGGCTGGGGCACTAGGTAAGAAGGGAATGTCTGTTGCAAGATACACTGGAAGCAATGGATAAAGGGGAAAATATCAGGGAAAGAAAATATCTGAAATATATTAAATTATGTAAAATTATATTAAATATAGAAGATATTAAATTAAGTGGATCCTACGCTGATGAAACGTAAGGTACAAAATCAGAAAGCGTGTCCATTAGATAGAGATCAATTAATGGAAAATGAGCAAGACGTAAGTCATACAATTCAAAACACATTTAGAAAAACTATTGCAGTACATTACTCAGCATACCCGTTTCTTGAAAACTGGTCCTACTAATCAAGTAGTGAAAAAATCCAATTTCTATGCCAAGTGTAGTTCTCCAACGAATCTTATTTTAATGCCAGATACAGTGCCTTTTATAGTGTAATTGTTCCAAATTTAGGGTTGAGATAGGGTTACGAAAATACATCCAATACATTATGTAATATTCAGAAATATTATAATATGCTACAACTTCCATCTTTAGGTGCTTAGAAGAAGCTTTCACTTTCTCAACAAGATTTCTGTTACTTTTTTGAAAACACGAATATTATTCTATATGATATAATATATTAGCAGTTAGTAAAGGAAAAGGTCTAAATATGGGCCCCTTTTTATGTTGTTATTTTCGGAGGAAAAAAATTAATATATCAAGCACCTGCATTTAAAATGCATACCTATGAAATATATACTTAAATGTAATAGCATGTTAAAGTATAGAAGGTCTCAATTTTCTTTAAAAAAATGCTATTTACAAAAAATGGTAAAATGATGTATTTCAAAATTGTGGTCTAAATATGGACTACTAGTGGCAATATCACAAAAAGCAATTAAAATTTTAAAAAACAGTTATTTATCGCAAAAACATTATAAAATTCATTATATATGAATAATTTGTTGCTTTGAAAATCAAGCGGAATGGGAAAAATTAAGAAAAATATCCAAATATTTGTTGAAAATGTGATCTCAACATTAGACCTCATGTCATAGCCCATATTTAGACCAACACGCTATTTTTCTTCTTCAATTTATTTTCGCTCTCTGTGCTACATATTTCACAAACAAATCATGGCGTTATAAAAGCCCACATTTCTTTTATGTACCGCTAATATCATAACCTATACAAAGGAGATGAGAATTCAGAAAACGCCGAGTTAAAACATAACTGCAAAAAGTTTTCGGAGTTCGCAATTCTATAACAGCGTCCAAGGCCGAAACTAACCACCACTTTCTCTTGCGAATTGGCGCCCCAACCTTTGTCCTTGAGAGGTAACCAGTTCCCATAGCCTCCGCCAGGCTGCAGTACCCGGTATCGCTGATAACTCCAAAACCCATATTTAAACCTTCGCCCATATTTAGACCTTCTCCTCTAGTGGTACTAAGGAAAAGGGTTCAGTCCGGTGCTTCCATTTTCAAAGGGGTCCACAAGGACAAGAACAACTGCTTTTGACAAGGAATTTAAAATAAAGAAAACGAGATATTTATTAAAATACTTGAAACAAATCCTCTTTCCGCCCTTTGTAAATAGGGGTTCCGACTAAAAGCTCCCTACGTATACTACTAAACTCTGGTATGGAAGCAGTGCAGCTGCCCCTTTGCACACCCTTTCACTAAGCCACTGGCGCGTATATCTCCGAACGAATCCGAGGCGACAAGATGAGTGGAATTTTTCCAAGAAGAAAATGGGCCAGACATCATTACCGTTATTTAGAAAGAAAGTTGAGACCGGAAACGACGTCATAAAATGTAAGATGGAGGTCGTTACTTCCGGACGAGGATCGTATAAGTTGGAAATAAGGATCTCCAGTTCTACAGTAAGACGAAAGGTTTCGTGGAGTAAGATTTATAGGGCAACCCAGAGACACAGCAAGGAAGAAAGTTCACACGAGATTATCTTTAAACTCTTTCTGCTTTCTTTTGTGATGTGTGGCAGGCTGGAAGGGTTTGTCCTTAGGGCCCTTCCACACGGGAAGCATTTTTAGACCGCTAGGAAGCGCTGCTGGTAGTGGCAAATATAGACAAATGCAATGTTGACGTGAAGTCATGACACTTGAAAATCAACTCTCACTTTTCGCACACAAGTGGTGCACAAGCACAAGTCCCGCCCTTCGATTCGTGTTCAAAACAGAGAAATTTGGAAATGCTAAAGGCAACATGGCCCTCAGTGGGTATTACTTACCCTCTTAGGCAGATCTAGAATTTATTCTCTGTGAAGAGCACCCGAACCATTGTACAGTCGGCGGCAATAAAATGGGACATCTAGATCCTGAAATACTTGCTTCCCTGCAATGAGTTCTGCATTTTGCCTAACTCTACGGAGTTCTTCAACTTCCTATTGATTTGATTTGATTTGATTTAGTTTATTTTACTTCGCGTTTTGTGCCTCTTGGCTAATTTGCGAAGATGGGGATGAGTGATGAAATGATGAAATTGATGAATGGACATTCACAAACAACCAAGCCCGACCGGGATTCGAACCCGGGACCCTTGGCGTCGCAGCGCGATGTGCTAACCACTCGGCCACAGGGTCGGGCCAACTTCCTATTGAAAAGTTGCTATTGAAGTCGGCTCATCGCCGTGAAGTTAGGCAACCCACATGACGCATTGCAAGGAAGCCAGTATTTCAGTATCTAGGTGTCACATTTTTATTGCCAGTGAGTGTACACACAACGTACATCCACCAGGAAACCCAGCCGACCTCCGCAGCGGAGTGGTTAGCACATCGCTCCACGATCCCGGCCCGAGCATGGGTGTTCTTTGTGAATGTCTCTTCATCATATCATCACTCATCATTAAGGAGACAAATTTATGGTAAATATAAACTGAGGAGAGCGGTAAATAAAATGTTAGTTCAGCGGTATATACCAGCGGTGGAAAAAATGGCACACACTTTTTCATTATGAGAGGAAACAACATACAAAAGAGCTATAAATTTATAAACTACTTCATTTTTATATACTGTACACATACACAAGTACTTAGCTGCCCAACCAAAAATAAAACATCAACACAAAATCACTTCATTTCTAAATTGCATATCTCAAGTGATTTATTCATTGTATGTATTTAAAGGATATCCTTGCTGTCCACCAAATAAAATAATCACTACTGCACATACACAAACACATGTTGAAAATCACATGATGATAGCCTAAACAAAATTCATTCATGACTGAACACAAATGACACCATTGTTTCCCTTGATGTGCGGGAACAGACTAATCTTATCGCTGCTACAGCTAGCAAGTTCAATGAAACTGGAAGTTTAGTAGACATTCGGGGGAAGAAAGGAATGCAGCTTGACAGGGAGCGAAGTTTTCGAACTGACATTATGTGCATGGGAAATCCAAATTTGCAGCGTCTTCCTGATGTGATCGAAGATAAAACATTCTTCAGCTGCAAGTGGTAGGAAACTTTAGGCAAATGTTTCGTTACAAATCGACACTTTGCGCGCACAACCTCGATTGCCGGTTTTTGCGTGTTTTCTACTTAATTTGATGATATTTCGCGAAAAGCGTTCATTTCGTGGAAAAGCACACATTTCGCATTACTTCGCGAATAAAACTCATGCATATTTCATCATTGGGGGTGTAGTTACGTGCAGAATGTTCAAAATTGCATCTTTTTTTAACATTTCGCGATTTCGCGCATCGCGAAAATTCAATGTCCCTACTCATCATCATCTTTGCGATTAGCCAAAAGTGGCATAAGAGCTGAGTAAAATCAACAAAACCAATCAATCAATAGAGAGATAGTAAGGCGACGCAAAACCCAAATTTTTACAAAATTTGAATCTTCAAAGAAAAAGAAAGATCTACCACAAAGCAGGGTGTTGATTTTTGTTAGTTGTACAAAAATTGATTGATTTGATTTATTGTACTTCTTTTGTCTGACACTTTTGGCTAATAGCGAAAATGAGAATGAATGCTGATAAGAAGAAACAGATGACGGAACAATCACAAACACATATGGAGAGTACACAACAGAAATCCCGCAGACGCCAGGCCCTCGTTAGACTGCAACAATGCAGTCCAGGGTACAATACGTGGAAGAGAAGTTGCTTTTTGGCTGCTTTGGCTGCTTTGGCCCCTTTCATCCCTAGTTGAAGAATAGATAACAGCTTTATATCATTAATATTAAAACCAAAATCAGTATTCCAATTATATTCGAATTACTAAATTTCGAGTAAGGAACTAAGAAACAGAACGAAGTCAAACAAACATAAAATTGGAAATGTTAAACAGAGAAGTTACCGCAGGACACACAGAAAACGAGAGAGAGAGAGAGAGAGAGAGAGAGAGAGAGAGAGAGAGAGAGAGAGAGAGAGAGAGAGAGAGAGAGAGAGACAGAGAGAGAGAGAGAGAGAGAGAGAGAGAATAGTCATAACAGGAAATTCTTTCGCAATGAACTGTGGCAAGAGTCTGTTTCCAAAACATTTCGAAAGCTACCTCTTTTGTGCTCCTCTGTTTAATGGCTCCCCTTTGTGGAAAAATAACTTTTGCACGATACAAGTTGAGTAATAGAAGGTACAGAGCATGCATTTCATAATTAATGGCAGCTGTGCGTTCGGCTTCTTGTTTGTCTTTGCATTCGCTATACACACAAAGCACATTAGCGCCTGTTTGTTATGTCCACGGCCAGACTTCGAGCATTCGAATGCGGTCTTGCTTTGCTTCACAGCGAATTCTGGCAAACTGCATGGGTCTTTGCAGGCTATCGAGATTGTGGCGACAGTGATCAGAGGTTCGTGTTAAGCCTTTTCTATTTCATGGATAAGTATAGGTGGCGCAATGTTACACTATTCAACATTCTTTTGATTGATTGATTGATTTGCTTTATTTTATTTCGCTTTTTGTGCCACTTTTGATTAATTTTCGAAGATAGGAATGAGTGGTGACACGATAAAATTGATGAATGGACACTCACAAATATCCATGCTCATGCCGGGATTCGAACCCGGGACACCTGGCGACGTAGCGCGATGTGCTAACCACTCCGTCATTGTGGCCGGCTATTCCATATTGTTGATAAGCTATGACCAGTTTCTTATTTTATGACCTTTAGTGTAATTTAGAAATATTCCTCTTTAAAAAGGAGGATACAAGGAATACAAATAAAGTCGGTTCAATAACCTAACAGAGAACTCAACTTTAATAAGGCAGAGGAAGACTAGTAATAAAACGCTTAAGATTTAAGCTGTAATAATGTAGATTTTGTGAAATAAGACATAAGAGCTAAATTAATATAAGGTTTATTTGACATTTTGCCGAACGTTCTTTAGTCAACACAAATAGTGTGAATAAAGAATAGGTGCCTCCCCGATGGCGTAGTGGTAACGTCGTCGCCTTGTAATCAAGGGGTCCCGGGTTTGATACCCGGTGGAAGCACATAGCACAGTGGTTTCGGATCTCACTTTAAACTGTAGGTCCAGTCCCGATTAGCCCTCCTGTGCATAAAGTGGACTTAAAACAACAAATCAATGAATCCATAAAGAATAAAATAACCCCAAATGATAATCAGTAACTGAGTAATTCTGTAATCAAAATCATAGAAACCGAATGACCCAATTAAATCTTTACACAAAGCTTCTGTTTCATGCATTGGATATCCCATCGACTTCCAGTTTGTTTTATTTAACCTATAGTATATTCTCTTTATTTCAATTTAAGACCCTTTTTTTTCAATAATCAGTTTTGGCAGAGAACCTAGCTTAAAGCAGAACAAAGAGTGCTGCGAATTAAAATAACCAATTTTTAACCAAAATGAACTACTCTATATGAAATAACATAAAAATACTAAACCATTACAATAACACAACCACTCCCTGTCTCTGTTCCACTTTAATACGTTCTTTTTGACAGTTAAGAGCAACTCAACTTATAACGCGATACCCTTTGCTAATAAGTGAAGTTACTTCCCGAGGCTCGCTCCCCTCTGACTTTTCGTACTTCGTAGCCACACCCCTTACATAACCAGTGCCATCTAGTGACAAAAGAACGTAACAATCATTTTATAAAGCCACTGCGTATAGTTATAAAGCAGAAATATTAAATTAAAGCGTTCTATATGTGCGACAGCAACATAAAGTTATAAAGGTAACATTATAGTATAGGGGAGACGGATTTCTTCAAATTTACAGGAGAAAGTACTTACGTAAATAATTTTCTGTAGCGTTGTGGAAGTTCGTGAATGTAGTTTTGATCCATTTTAATGCGAATACATGTTGTTTTCTGCGAAAATATCTGTTCGACACGCTGTATCTGCTGTCGCCATTTGCTTTCTGCACGAGAGCACAATTTTCCGTGTGTTAGATGACGTAACCCCGTAGTCAGTGTTTCAAACTCGCCGTGTTTTTACTAGAACATGACGTGTCGAGTATTTTTAATTTTTTTTTAACTATGCTTGCCTAACCTAACTTAACCTAACCTAACCTTACGGAAATTGGTTTTCGGGGCTAACGTGAATGGTTTTTGGGGCTAACGTCAATGGTTTTTGGGGCTAACGTCAATGGTTTGTGGGGCTAACGGCAATGGTTTGAGAGGCTAACGTCAATGGTTTGCGAGGTATTATCAAAATTTCAAATCCGGGCAGGAAAGTTGGTATTTTCTGGTGAATGAGATTGCAACACTGCATAAATCGACAAAACACTCGCACAACGCGCCCTGAACCATAATGTGTTACAGAATCGAAATAACAAGTAACGGTAAGTACTCGTAAATGTAAGAAATATACATTATCTTAGTTAGAAAATCATTATTTCACCTTAGGAAATGTTCCGAATTCCAAAATAGTACGTTAGCAATGTAAAAAAGTGCGAAATATATGATTTATAGGTGTTTCCCCCATACTATAATAGTTCCAAGTCCAATAACCTCTTATCGGACTTCCCCACACAATCACATTAGCTGGAACGCAAGGGAAAGCATTAAAAGTATGAGTATTATTGCAGAGAACGATTCTAGTACAATGTAGCGAAAGCTAAAGAGTTCATATAACTTCCCAACCTAACTGGTAGAGCTATATCTATTTTAGGGAGAGCAGAAAGGGGACGCTAGGTGCTTTGACTTGCCTATAGTACTGATCGCAGACCCATCTGGTGGCTGACCTACATAGCTCCATCTGTCAACCAATCGTCTTCAGGGCTGTGTGGCTCGATGAGCGTCAACAACCTCCGTTACGAAGTAAAAGCTATTGTTCCAAGCGTACGTCTGTTTGTTAGTTGCTTTTATTTGCTTGTTTGTCCAGCGCTTGGGTGCTTTGTGTACTATGCTTTGTATACTATTGTACAACTTTTATCCAGTGACGGCGCTGATCAACTCTCTTTCTCTGCCTCGTTTTACAGTACATTTGGCAACGTGCTGTGTATCAGACGCTCATTTGTTTCGTCCCGCCAGCAACTTTTGATGCCTTGTGACACGAAAATACCCGATGTCAGTCGAAGAGAATTCAACTGATAACTGATTCGTTGTTTGCCTGCCACCAGCTGGAAATGCGAGCAGTATAGTGTTGAGAATGAGTCCTGATCACAGGTATGAAATTCTGGTGCACTATAAACTAATTCTATGGGTAACTAATGGTACGTTTACAATAGTCTAAGTCTAATTGTACTAGAACTTGAGCTTTACGATTTTTCTTGTTGTTTGGAAACGTGTCACAAAGACAGTTGGAAGACTGATTATAATGTATCCCAGTAAAGTAATGAAACCACTTTTTGTGAGCTTAATTTCATAGTTTTCTATCCTTATCGAGTTATAGGATGCAGTAGCCTATAGTATATGCTGAGAATGTTTTAACCAAATTTAACTAATCGCCGTCCTATTTTCTAGGCAGGCACACACTTTTCGATAATATTTTATCAATAAAAATGATGATAATAATTACTTGTGAGGTTACGCTGATAGCCTTAATTTTTCGTTTACATATCTATATAGTGGGCTCATGGGCTCGATACTCAGAGGCGGCTTAAGGGCGGGCGAGTACCTGGGGCGTCCCCTTAAGTAGAACCAAAACCTTATTTCTCATTGTGTAGACAAGAATTATACTCTGTGTCGGTTATCTCTGGAGCAAGGTCGCGCATAGCGACAGAGAATGGGGGGGGGGGGGGTAAGACTGCTGAGAAGACTGGTAACTGCAGCATACTTGAAGTTACTGCTGTATGACATGCAAAATCATGTTGTAATTTAAGATAAGAGTTTACTCCTAATTTGATTTCATTACGTAGGTATAAACTATGGCTGATACTTGTATAATTCCAATTTAAAATAACAAAGGCTAGTTAATACTAATTACATACACACACACACACACACACACACACAAACACACACACACACACACACACACACACACACACACATATATATACATAGCCGCGGTGGCTCAGTCGATAACGCGTCTGACTACCATGCTAAAGGTCCCGGGTTCGATCCCCGGCCGGTTCAAATCCGGGAACTTTTCTAACGGTGGAAGCGGCCCCGGCGCCCACCCAGCGTCGAATAACATGGGTACCTGGGGGAAACCCTGGGGGGTAAAGGCGGTCAGGGGCGTGGTGCTGATCACATCACCCCCACTCACGACCGGATCAAGAAAGTGTGAGGCGTTACCCCCACACCCCCTATACGCCTTCATGGCGTGGTGCTAAGCACAGGGGAACACTTTACCTTTTTTACTTTATATATAACACATAAAACCTGTCTATCCCGGAACATGATGGTTCCGAGCAAAATTTTTCCGTCTTAACAGTTTCCCTTCTTATACAGGGTTGACTTTAAATACAGTATAGAGCGCTTCAGAAAATAATGGAAAGACAGATTTACATTTCGCATTACTAATCCATGTACGTACATGAATAGGAATGCAATACATTCATCAATTTCATCATATCATCACTCATCCCCGTCTTCGCAAATTAGCCAAAAGTGGCACAAACAGCGAAGTAAAATGGACACTCAGAAACATCCATGCCCATGGCAGGATTCGAACCCGGGACTTCTGGCATCGTAGCGAGATGTGCATAGAGGGAAGGAGAAAGATTGAAGGATGGAATAAGAGAGGTGAAGAAAGACTGAGATAAAAGTGAAGAGAAAAAGAAACAAAGAGAGATAACAAGAAAAATAGAAAGATGGAAGAACAGAGGAGAAAAGGACAAAGAAAGGTGGAGAAAGAGGGTAAGAGATGAAAGAAAGAAACGGAATCGTAACAGCTATGAGTATTGTAGCGCATTCTTTCATATCGACAATGTTACCGATAAGCGAGTGGCAACAGAGGCGTGTTCCACTTACAGTATTGCATTGTTTTCTTGCGAGCGAAAAAAATTAAAGGAAGAAATTTCCGTCTTACTGACTATGAAAACATCTCGTTGGTCTTTGAATGGTTTTCCTTTTCAGCGTTAAGGAGGTTTCCGCCTAAGTAGGTCATTTTCAGGTATAAAATCAGTCCGTTCTGGGGACTTTTTTCCCCCGTATTTACAGATTTCCTTGTTATAGACGTTCCGGGATATGCAGTTTTTACTATATATATATATATATATATATATATATATATATATATATATATATATATATATATATATATATATATATATATATATATATATACAGTGTATACAATGTATGAGTATAATTATTATTATTACATTTATAAATATGTATTTCGGACAAGCTGCCATGAATAAATTAACCTACGAAACGATGCTCTGTTGCAACGATGCATCTCAACTTTACAGTCCTTTTTTAGATCAGTAACAATCGATCAGATGTTTCAAACATGAGAGAAATATTATGAGGAGGTAAGAGCGAGGTGATCGCCTCCCCCCCCCCCCCATGTTGAAAAATGAGATCATGACCCTTCAACTTCCTCTAAAACTAAGGGATTTCTCTTCCAAAACTAACATTAAATCATCCGTGGATGCAAGAATAATTGGCGATTTATCAGCTCCGGACACGAAGTCTGAAGGTAACAGTAAGACTGCAATGTAAAACCTACCTCGTCTCATTTTTGTACTTTAAAAAATAAAATAGTAGATGAAATGTAAGGAGAGAATGAGAGCTTGCCAGTCTCTTGCTTCTATATCAGGCGATTGACTTCGGTACAGTGATATTCCGAGGTTAATTTACTTTCGACATATATATACTTTCTGGAATGATTTCTAAAAATAAATAAATGCATGGTTCTATCCCTTGGCATGGAAGGAAATTCAAACCCATCACTACACTTTCCAGAAAGTAAGTGCAGCCAACTGTCGTTCAAAGAAAGTTATTCCCTTGCCGCATTCCCTGTGTCGAAAGACGCCTGTTGAGACCCAGTTATACAGGTCAGGTCAAACAAAAGTCTAAAGTTGGAAAGTAAAAGGGGGATTACCCCAGGTACAGCGCATTGAATAACGTAGTGTTGAAAACGACCCAAGAAACTGGTTCCCGAGACGGATGACAACATAGATGGCAGTGCGATCAGTACGGCTGCTAATTTTCTTATGAAATTAATGCGGCTTAGTTAGTTTTTGGAATATATTGTGTAGTTTTGTTGGTCTTGAAAGGCGGTACGTGAATTGATGGAAACAGTTATATTTGTGGAGTGATTTTCAGTCACGAAATGGCATTAATTTGGAAAGAAAAGTAAAATAAAATTAATAAATAAATAGCATGCGTAACACAAGAAGAAACATCGCAATGTGATTCCGGACGTCAAGTGTTGGATTGTGTACTAGAGTTTATTTTTCTATGTTATTAGAATATAAATAGTATCCTGAGAGATAGTATTTCATACACAAACCACAAGAGTCGCTTGGAAGCGAGTAGTTGGTAATCAATGCAGCCTTTCGAACCGTAGGGACACAAGCTCTGACTGTACCGTTTCCTCAAGCAGATTTTAGACCAAAGCGACATACGACAAACGATACGGAGGTTTCACACCAAAGCGATACGGGTTCTTCTGTTCAAGGCAACTTTCATACCGAAGCGACACGCGACACATGTCGCTTGGAAACGAGCCAATCAAGAATAACATTTCACATCGTAGAGGCATGACGGGCAGCACAGGCCAGCGTTTGGTTGATGAAATCCTCAAGCGATAAGTGTCGCGTGTCGCGTGCCGCTTGTCGCTTTGGTGCGCAATCTCCCTAAAGCAAGCCACTCTTTGCATCGCGCATGCGTGAACAACAAACCACGACAACACGTTGCAAGCTATTGAGGATAAGGGCCCAGTATGAGCGACACGCAAGCGACAAAGCGACACGTGTGGCTTATCGTGTCGCCTAGATCTATTGGTCTCACAGTTAGCAACAAATGCTTGCTAATAGACTGAAAGCACCATGTCGCTTGTCACTTAGTTGGGAACTCCCCCTGTGGAGCGTCGCTTCGGTCTGAACACCCTTCCTTTAAGGAGCTTTCAGACCAAAGTAACAAGTAGCACGCGAATACAGCATATGGACGTGTCGTTTGCTGTTTGGATCCTCATGCGCAATGAATGCTATTTTACAGTCTGGAAGTGTCTGTCACTAGTCATATCAGTGTGAACATCCCGTGTCGCTTATCCCATTGGTCTAAAAGTTTCCTTACACTCATGTCGATGACACTCCCCTTGTCGTTTCATGCAATCATCATTATCATCATCACCGCGATTGGTTTGAAGCGGAAGAAGAGAGGCCAAAAATACAAATGCTTCAGTGTGTATATATTTAAATCAAATGATGATGATAATAATAATAATAATGAAACTAATTCATACACAAAATTTAGTTGCCAAGAGCATTCCACGCGTATTTTTTCTCCCGTATTATTAACGAAAGTAGGACGATAACAGGACGTGGTCGACTGTCGAGAATGTTCGTTAATATCTTCGCGACCACTTTACCAAATATCATAGCAATTATCACATTCATAGAAATTCTTCATGTAAAAGAATCAGACGTTGCAGCGAAAACTCCATTTATTTCCATTATAAGCAGACGAATGCCATGCAGCTGTACCGACACCAGCGCCTCTAGCGGTATCATATTCGAGTGAAACCAGCCAGAGAGCCCAGACCAGGCCGTTTCCACACTACGTTATTCAAGGCGCCGTATTCAGGTATCTGAATTTCCAGGAATATGATATGTGCTATGTCTGAGACACGTCCACCACTCACGTGGCCGATGACTGTTTTTACTGAGATAGATGTCCACAATACACGTGCCTCGTTGGCTGCAGGGACCTCATTGGGATTATTGTTACACGAGGCCACATCTGTAGGATCAAAGCCTGGCAGACTTCGAAGGAACTCCTATGGGGATAATTTCACGTTAACCTTGATTTGCAAGATACTTGACCGCTAGTCTTATCTGCGTATGGATCTTTGTCACGTACTTGCTGTTCACGGAACTTGAGTCCACGTTAACAAATGCAGAAAAGTGTTTTTTCACCTTCTTCAAAGCCAAAGATAAGTTGGAAAACGCGAACGAACTATTGAAAATAAACAAATGTTCGTTTTGGACTCAAAGACAATGGTATCGGTGGAAAAACTTCAGCCGATACTTACCGATACCGATACCGCTGGTATCGGCCAATACCGATACTCGGTATCGACTCAGCCCTAGTATAAACACACACCTACAATAAGTGTGTTCTTTAACTTAAAGCATTTAAAAAATAAGCCCTATATTTTTCGTAGTACAACTGTATGGCAATGATTTTTTCTTGGAGTACAAAGGGGATCTGGATAGAATTTTAGAATGCTGGGGGGTGGCAGGGTAGACAGTGGGGAAACACCAAAAATCTTCCTCGCCTGGGTGAAAATGTTATCTTCAGCCGCCATGTTGGTACTCACGTGTTCACTATTTATCCATCACACAACACACACACGCGGCCTGGCGTTTCAATACCAAAGTGTCTAGGTTCGATTCGTAGCCCACCACGTGTGCCCACGTAGGTTCGATTCCCGGCTTTATATCGTAATTTCTAGCAATGAGTTTAGGGAGCTTTCAGATCGAAGCGAAATGCGAAATAAGGTTTCATATCGAAGTGACAAGCGACGCGGGCCCCTTCAGCGTATAAGAAAGCATTAATCGCGTATGCGCGAACAACAGGCCGATTAGATACGATACACACCATTGAGAAAGCACCTCACTTAGAGCGACAAGTGCAGCTTGCCGTATCGCTACGGTTAGGAAGGTTAAATTTTTCCCCCCAAGGTTGGTACCCAAGAATCACTTGTCTCCCGTCGCGTGTTCCTTCGGTCTGAATGTGTTTCCGTTACGTTTTGAATTAGCAACAAGCACAATATATATTCTTATTATAAAAAAGAAACATAAATCAACTTAAAAATTTCTTAAGACAGTACCAGTGATGATGAAATGTCTTTCTTCTTATCAAAGATTTTTATCGTCAATATAATTAAATTGTGAATGTTATAAAGAGATGACAGTCACAAGAGCTCCCTTTCAGTTCAGGCGCACTGATTCGCCTATCTGAACATAAAGTGGACTTATAATTACCCTGTCTCGTTAATTTTTGGAGCAAGCGAACGAAAACAAGTTTTATGCGCAAGTAGTGACCAATGATATGCATATTTCCCGAGATTTCAGTAGTCTTGTCGCTACAGGTTTTAGAGCTAAGAGTATTATTTTGTAAAAGGATCAAGATCTGAAACAGATGATTATTATTACATGTATAAATCCTCCAAATACCACGGTAAACTAAACGATCAGATATGAGGATCAAAGAGCCGAGTGGTTAGTAGTCTAGCTGCACACGCGGCCGCGTGCAGATCGTGTTTTCGCGTTCGCTGTTTTCCGTGTGGCAGGTAAGGCAAATACTCTTGAGTTGAATTGAGCAAGCACTGTTTTGTAGTACGTACATGCTAAGTGAGAAAGACTAGAAGGAAGACAAACATGCCGGTACAGAGACAAAATACGTTGAAATTTATTTTTCGTAGTGTAAAATCTAGACCTACTTCGCTGGATTTACATAAGTGGTTTCATAACACGTACGGTGTGACATCGAACCAAGTTCAAAGTTTTGAAATTGATTACTATCGAAACTGTGTATTTGTGAAATTTGTAACGAAAGTTGTGGGTGAGCGATTATTAAATGATTATGGAGCTGAAGTACCCTATTATGATGCAGACGGACGGCATAAAATAGACGTGGAATGGGCAGACCAGCAGAGTGTTTTTGTAAGTGTGCATGTAGTGCCAGACGAATTAAGCCACGATGCGATTCGTAATGTAATTAGTGAATACGGTGAAGTGCTGAACGTAAAGGAAGAGAGGTATTCAGAAGAACATATTTATAGAACACGAACGGGGCGCATTGTGTTTAAAATGGCCCTGCGGAAAGCAATCCCTTCGTACATTACCATACAAGGAGACAGGTACTGGGTAACTTATTCTGGTCAAGTACGTACGTGCAGTGGGTGTGATTTGGAGGGACATAACTTCTCAGAATGCCCCTCGCGACGACCCCGCGTTAATAGAACTGGACGAGTCCCTGTTAATTTGACCACTGGAACGACCCCTATGGTATCCCAACCTACAGTACTTCCAGTACTGACAAGACCCCAAAACTCGAATACAACATTAAGAGAAGAGGTCAATTGCCATAGATCCAACCCCCATTTCACGAATGAAACAATAGAGACACCCGCTACGGATCCAGAGCGTCAAACACAGTTAACACCAAACGACCCAAGCCAAAAGAAGAGCACCGAAAAAGACAAAATACATAACGAACAACAAGGTGAAAGTGTAGGTGAAAATGAAGAGAGTAGCCAACCTTCCAGCTCCAACTCCAACCCCTTAACGACACTAGATGGACCTGACAAGGTACAACACACCTCAGGAATTCCCTCACAACTCGGAAATGAAGCAGACAAGAAGATAGAATTCCAGAAAGTAGACACCGGCACAGAAGGTGGATCCGGGGATGAATCGAAAACAGAGGATGAATTTCCGGCAATTAACACGGATAAAGGACAACGACGCTCTTCAAGACACAAGCGATCCAGACCACGATTCGTCCCGCCAATAAGCAAGAAGAAAAAACCAGGGGGAGCTCTGCCTCAACATCCACAGGTATCTGGGGAGTCCTGAGTCCACACCCATGGGTATCTGCACTAACAGAAGAAAGGAAGGAGTGACCACCCCTAGTGTAGTATCCAAAGTTATTTGTCGTGTGCGTCATAGAAAAAAAAAAGAAGAAAAATACTGCAGGTGTACCTTCTATAATATTTCTTCGAGAGAGTGGAGTGGATACTGACAACACTAAACATGATTATAAACAGGTTAGTTAGAAGAAAAAAAAAAATTAGGCAATGTACCTAAAGGTAACAGTGTTAATAGTACTAAATTTTCCACAAACTGATTGCGTGGACTGAGTAGTAATGTTGAGGAGGTTTAAGTAATTTTTGTAAGAGTGTAATGATTGTGGTTATAAGAAGGGCTTTTGATAGGGGACTGATAGGTATGATAGAGTGATTGAGTATATATATATATTTTTTTGTATATATAAGTTTCTTCTTTTTGTAAAGAAGATCAACGATTTGTACCACTCTGTTCCATTTACTTGATGTGGTACTTTTGTCATCTATTGGTCTTATTGTATTGTGGTGTAAATGTCGGGTATAATGGTTACAAGGAGAGCCTTGGCAATAAGGGGGATACAGCGTCCCTGATAACATGTAGGACGATTACAATAGATATGTTTACAACACTCAGAATAGGCACGATTAACATTAACAAATTACAAAACAGGAATAAACAAGAGGCGCTGGGTGACTTTTTTATCCAGTCGTCTCTCGATATAGCCTTTCTCCAGGAAGTTCAAGTGATAAATTTTGAACTGCCCCCATCTATAGTAGTATATAATAATGCAAATTGTCAGGCAACGGGGACGGCGCTTCTCGTGAAAAATACGGTGCCCATCACTAACGTTGTGTGTCACCCTAATGGGAGAATTATATGTGCGAAAGTGGCAAATGTTTGGATATGCAATATATATGCCCCATCAGGTACAAATCAGAGATCACAGAGGAACAATTTTTTTGCGACAGATGTGGCGGCTGAACTGCAAGGTGTAAAGGAACATATCATTTGTGGCGGCGACTTCAATTGCGTCTTGCTTCCACAAGATCAACGTCCTGGTTTTGCAACATCTAATTCCCTCCAAAAATTGGTGTCTGGTTTTAAATTGGTGGACGTTTGGACAGATAAATATTTTGATAAGCAGGGGTATACTTATATTAGAGACAATTGTGCGTCCCGGCTAGACCGGTTCTATGTTACCCCGGCACTGCGTCAGAAAGTTACTTCGATTTCTCTCACCCCTACATGTTTTTCGGACCACCTGGCGGTGATAATGGCAATTAACATTGATCTTCCCTTAGTGCCTAGGGGATATGGGTATTGGAAAATGAATACGTCCATTTTATCTGATGAGGAATTTAAACGAGCATTTCATGAGCAATGGAGATTTTGGGAGACGCATCGCCTTCGACGTACTGACATCCTTCGGTGGTGGGATGAAATCCTAAAACCGGCAGTTAAACGTTTCTGTTTATCATTCTGTAAAGAGAGGTCTCGTGACTGGAATAATAAATATCACTTTTATTATCGTGTGTTGCGTGAATTAATAGAAGAAGCATCGGCAGGACGACCGGTTCATACGGAAATTAAACGTATACAAGCAATACTCTTAAATATGACCGCCCACAAACGTATGGGTGCAAAAATTAGAAGTAGACTGCCTCAGTTTGATCCTGAAGAAGCGGTGTCGATTAGTCACGTGATACAAGAACGACAAAATGCACAACGGAAACTCATTACTGAACTCGCAGATGGAGCGGGTAATAAAATCATAGCACCTAAGGACATACAACGTACAATATATGAGCATTATGTTCGGATGTTTTCGCAGCACCAACCTGCCAATTCAAATTATGATTCTGTTGTGGATGCAGTTACGGAAGTACTTTCCGATGATGATAGAACTAAGCTTGATGAGGATTTCACATTCGAAGAAGTATATAAAGCGGTGAAAGCGTCAAAGCCTTTCTCCGCCCCTGGTGTGGATGGGCTTCCTACGTGCTTCTTTCAAACATTTTGGACGCTAGTGGGGCAGACTTTAACTGAGTGGGTCAACGCGGCCTTTCAGCAACATAAAATGGGCAAGACTTCCAAGACAGGTATTATAGTATTAGTACCGAAATGTGCAAAGCCGACAGAGATCACTCATTATCGCCCCATTACACTCCTGTGCACCGACTATAAAATTTTCACACGATGTATGCTTGCACGTTTAATGCCGTACTCAAGCAACTTGGTGGGGGACATGCAATATGTATATGGTGAAAATAAAAACATTTATGCAGTGTTGCAAACGCTGCGTGAAGTGGTTACCAGTAATCATAATAAGAAAAAGTTAAAGGATCAAGCGATTTTAGCTTTGGACTTCGAACGTGCGTTTGATTCGCTGAACCATAATTATATGTTTCATGTTTTCCACAAAAAGGGCATACGGGGGAATTTTCTCTCAGCACTGCAAGGGCTATATAACAATGCTGAATCGAAAATACAGATTAATGGGTTTCTAACAAAAACGCTTAGCATTGTCACAGGTGTCCGACAGGGAGATCCCTTATCCATGTTGGCTTTTTGTATTTCCCTAAGTCCCCTGCTTGCCTCTCTGGAAGCACGGTTACAAGGAATAACTATTCTGTCAAAGTCGCTAAAAGTTTTAGCTTATGCGGATGATGTCACCATTTTAGTTCAGTCACCTGTTGATGTGGACACGGTTCATAAACTAACGACTGAATTTGGGGTGTATTCAGGCCTTCACATAAATGTAAAGAAATCCTGTTTGATGTTTTTAAATAATTCTCCACCACACACACCAGTTCAACACTTCCCTGTTGTAAACATTGTAAAAATACTTGGTGTAGTATTTACGCCTGCTTTGCAAGGAATGATACAAGTAAATTATGATAGAGTGATTGGGAGTGTAAAAGCAGTGCTACAAATTAATAAGTTTCGAAACATTAGCTTGCAATCACGAGTCACGTTTGTTAATGTGTATGCTCTTTCGAAAGTGTGGTTTATAGCCAAAATACTTCCGATGCGAATGCTGGATGTAACAAAGCTGAAAAGTGCAGTCAACTGGTTTGTTTGGAATGGGCAGTTGTTACGTGTAAATCACGAGACCTTGTGTTTAGATAATGCTGGGGGAGGCTTGAATCTTGCACACGTGCACCACAAGAGCCAGGCGCTCCGCATTCAAGCGGACATAGAGACGATGATTCAGAGCCCTGATAGCCTTACAAGTCATGTTCTTCGAGACTGCTTGGCCCATATACAGTTGGATCCCCCCATAAACGTGACTAACCTCCCCCACAACCTTAGGTACCTCCGTGATACCTTAGTAGAGATCTGCTATGGCTTGTTACAAACTCCTACCCTGCCTGTTCCAGTGGTGTCGCACATGTACAGAAGAATGCGTGTAGCGTCTCAACAGGCTGTAAAGATAGTTGCAAGACACCCGGAAGGTCGTTGGCCTGTGGTGTGGAAAAATATACACGCGAGGCATCTCGCAACAAGAATACGATCGGCGTGGTTCGTTATAGTGCATCAAATACTGCTGACTCGAGTGAAACTCTATGATCTGCACATGGCAGATTCATCATTATGTTTAATATGTAACGTGCCTGATAGTTTAGTGCATAAGCTCAGTGAATGCTTAATAACCGCTACGTCATGGAAATATGTTGCGAAACTCGTAAGTGTCATCTGTCGTACCAATGAGAAGAATATTACAATTGATCATCTTCTGTTTCCCAATTTTAGTTATTTCCCTAAAAAGAAACAGAACAGTGTATTGTGGTTACTAGGGCAATATGCTTGGTTTGCCTCTACTTATCAGCAAGTTGACTTTCATGAACAATTTGTGCATTATTTAAGGCACACATTTCAAAATATGTCGGCAAACAAAAAGAACAATGTCTATGCGAATTTTCTAAATGTAATATATCCTAGTTTGTAAAACCTGTATAGTAATCATGAAAAGTTTGTTATAATCAGATGTAAATAGTAAAGGAAATAAAAAAAAAAAAAAAAAAAAAAAAAAGTGGTTAGCACATCGCGCTGCGACGCCAAGGGTCCCGGGTTCGAATCCTGGTCGGGCTTGGTTGTTTGTGAATGTCCATTCATCAATTTCATCATTTCATCAATCATCCCCATCTTCGCAAATTAGCCAAGAGGCACAAAACGCGAAGTAAAATAAACTAAATCAAATCAAAAATCAAAATGAGGATCAAGAGAAAGTATACCTACCATAAACAAAGAAAACAAAAGCCTGTTGGCTTTCGGGTTAGATCCCTTTTGAGACATATTTCACAGTGTTTCGGATCCAAATTTAAACTGTAGGTCCAGTTTCCATTAGACTATCATGAATATTAAGTGGATTCAATAAAATTTTAAAACAATATTTTCGAGTTTGTTAAACTGGGTGATCACCAGACAGAATATTTCTCTATATTGATATTCAACGGTCTGTCAACGCACACAAAGACACACGCTTACACACGTATGTGTGTATATAAATATACACACATGCTTTGAAACGATACACATACCGATGCCGATATTCTTACTGATTTTAGCCGATACCGATGCTTGAAAATTATAACAGTTAAAAGTTGATCAAAATATGATTAATATTAGCTGTGAGTATTTCGCTTGAAATTTAGCATCAATTTGCGAAATAAAATTTGCATGGCTTCCAGGATAAATAGACCAATACATCGAAAAAGTATCGGATAATAAAATCCAACCGATACTTTCCGATACATCGGCATCGGATTAGCTCTACACCCTGTCCCTGTATCTCTGGTGCAAGGCCGAGCATAGCGGCAGAGAAGGGGGGGAAACGAGTGGGCAGAGCGAAGCAGTACACGGTGCTGGAAAGGCCATAGCTCTTGTCTAGTGTTACTGGCGGGAAGTACGCCGCAGACCAACCAGACAACAGCGGTGGCGCCGAGAGTTACGACGTTGCGGGAGGATGTGCTGCGTGCAGCTCGTTCTACAGGCTGCTGTGCTTCTTATCGCGCTGGATTGCTCGCTTCCCCGCTCCTCGCTTTCCTTGTTAGCATGTAAGGCGCCAGCCGTAAGACTGGACAAGAACTATGGTAACTGCAGTCGCTTCCCCCTCCACGAAACCCGTTCCCTCACACATGTCCATTGGTGGAACAGTCACGGACACTTCTGGTTTGTAATAATCCCAAACACTTTCAATTGGATTGCTACAAGCTAGAAATGTCCATGACTGTACATCTCAAATCAAAAACGATCTTGCGCCAGTTCTCCAACTTGCTTTTTCTATCCTCGGTATAACCTTTCTGCTCGCCTGCGTCACTGTGAAACATTACCGTGGTTCTTTGCTTCTCCATCTTCCTCAGCATCCGCTAGGGAGCAGTTTGGAAACAGACCGATTCCTAGAAAGGACCCATCTAAATGCATGGACCTTGGCTTCCCGACCCGGATGCTATTTCGAGGTATCTTCATCCATTTTGCAGATCGCGCAGAAACGTTTCAAGCTAGAATCAAGTTTGACGATTCGGAGGAGAATATTTCCGAGGTGACGTGTAATGTTTGACAAGCGATGTTCCTTTTTTTTGTGAAATACTGAAATGACAGGACATCAATATATGCTGTATTCGCGAACAAGGGAGTACGGAGGATTTTGTTTTTTAGGGTCGACAGTGCCTCATCGCTTAAATATCTTGTATTGGCAAGTTTGACACGCAATAATGAATGCAGAAAAATATGACGTACATACCATGTTCAAGTAGTACACTCTGTCTCGGGAATATGTGGAGCAACGCTGCACATAACGGTACAGAAGGGGAGAAAGCTAGTGGGCGGAGCAAAGCAGTGCGCGCCGCTGAAAACGGCTGGTAACTACAGACGCGTTTTCCCCTCTCACCCTTTCATTGGTGACATTTTAATAGTCAAGAGGATTCATTCGGACGTTTCTCACCCGCTTGCGTGAGTGTTCCTTATTGTACTCTTCTGAGCCACTTCTTCTTCTGGCTATCTTCTCATATTCAGAAAACGAGTTCTTTTTTGATTCTACGAACTTCTTTAAAGATCTCAAAATGTGAATGGCAGACTGAAGAACTAACCTTGGATCCTGGAGTGGTTTCCTCGTAGCATCAAATCTCTCTAAAATGTCATTCCAGAAGACGGCTAACAATGTGATTTCCAGGGACGACATCTGCCGTGAGAGCCCATTGACTTCACTTCTTACAATACCCTTCTCTTCTTTATCATTGCCTATTTCGACAAGAGCTTCCTTAAATTTTTCATAACCTTGGACTATAGCTTTTGTGGGATCTGCTCTACATGCCCACCGAGTCTCACTTAAACTCTTGGGAACCAGCGGCGTAGTGCCCATGTAAGGCTTGTAAGTCCACCTTACAAGCTGAAATTATTGAAGAAAACGTATTTCACTCCCATATTTATCGCTCGAACACACATAGCAATATCAGACTTCAAGTAGAACTTTTAACGAAACAATTGAGGACTTGTTTTGATTCAAGTTGTTTCTCTGTAAGGCTTCTTCAGAGGACTTACGTGCGGGTGAATGGAAGAAATGATTTGGACTCGCCCATGGCGGGCGTGTTTGCCTACGTAGTATCTTATCAACGAATGACAGGGCGCCCCGATTCTCACGCACTGTAAGGCGCATTACGAGTGGGTGCTATCTGGCGAGATTTCTGTCCCCGCTGCGTCTGTTTGCCACGGTCGGAAGAGAACCAAGAAAATCAACTCCCGTGTTGTTTCAACAATGCTTGACGGTAGGTGTAGCTAACAAAACGGGTGTCATTTTAAATGTGTAAACTAACTATTAAGTTCACAAAGAGATGGTTTAATGTTGGATATTACCTTCATTAGAAGCAGTGAAGTTAAAGATAAAACAGAAATGTCTGGCAATCCTAGATCCGGCAGCGCCCGCAAAGTTAGGCGCGTGCATCCCAGTTGCTCGTAATGTTTAAAGCATGCGCGTAATACTTAACGTTATGATTTACAGATTTTTTTTAACCTTTTCCTTTGTCCAAGTTGCTTGATATGCTTTTCAAAATGTGCGCAAATATCGTAACCATGATAATGAGTAATATTCTCGAATGCATTTCTATTTGCAAATTGTATCCTACGCATTTCCCACAAATGGCTTTTTAGTGAAAGAAAAAGAATAATAAGAATAAAAATATGACATGGCTTTTCCAGAAGAAGAGTCTGTGTCCTTAACTAAGCTGTATGCGAAATTTGTCAATTGCTACCAGTTGAACGTTGAGCTACAGGTAATTTATTCTGAAGCCGAATATCGAGTAAAGAGTGTGTTTGAACTTCATGAGTACCTGCGTACTACCCATTTGAATGAAGCTGTTGAACAAGTGCACAAACTAACAGAATTGTTCCTCACTGTTCCTGCCTCAAGCTCGTCGGTGGAAAAGTAGTTTTCTGCACTGAAGAGGATTCAGACATTTCAACGCAGCACACAGACTCAGGCAAGGAAATCTGACTTGGGACTGATATCCATTGAAAAGGAGCTACTAAAGACATTGACCAGAAACTCCCGATTCTACGACGATGTGATTAATGTGTTCAGACTAAAGGATCGTCGGATCGAGTTACAGTATAAATGAGAATTTTCATTAAGTAATACATACATATGCTATTATTGTTACATAGAGTGTGTGCATTTTATGTTTGAAATTGAGTATGCCCATGCATGACTTACATTCAAATAGATTCTATTTGATAGGGGTTCTATTACTATTTGATTTTGTTTATAAGTTGGTTATGTATGAAAAGTAATTTTATGGGTTTTGGTTATATATTTAGTATATATAAATTAGTTTGTTGGGTTTTCTTTATCCAATATTCAGATCAGGTTTATCTAAGGAAGCCTTACACCTTTCATAGAATCACGCTACGCCACTGTTGGGAACATAGTGTTTCCCTTCTGCTTGTCTTAACTTATCCAATGTTTGATAACGGTGAGGTGATGCTGTGAAGATCACATAAAGCCGTTGTACAAAATCGAAGAAATGAACAGCTGCAGGACATGCATTAGCCGTTGCTTTACCTACCAGACTCAAAAAGTGGGCACAATATGGTACTAGCTCTGCTAGTTTATTTTTTTACCTTGACGAGAGCTTGAATGCCTTTATACTTTCCACACATATTCTCAGCATGATCGTATGATTGGCCACGACAGTCACGTACAAATCAATCTTATGATGGTCTAGGAACTCCCATAACGCATTAGCAATAGCAGCACTAGTGTGACCACAATTCGGTAAAAAGGTCGGAAACCTTTATTTTGGAGATAACCCTTCATAAATACAACTTCTTATGTAATTTTTCACAAGCATAGCCAGCTGGTTAAAAGATTTTTTGGTGGAGGAACTTCACAGCTTCCTTTTGTTGGGGGCCCCTGGGCAATTGCCCCAGTTGCCCATAGGTTAATTCGGCCCTGGGTACAATTATGATCAAATGAGTTATGGAGTACTGTGCCCCCTTCCAAAAATTTGGCCGTACAATATCTGTTGTACTCAACTCTTTTGCTGCACATTCGTTTTTACTAATTTGTTATTATTGTCTAATTGTTTTTATATTATGAAATAACTTGAAATTTATTGTAATTTTATGTAATTATAACTGTAATTTTAATCCCCATTGTACTATTTACTCCACCATATAATGATTGTTTGAAGTAAAGTCTACCCAGTAATCCAAAAGTCGGACATGAGTGTCGTATTCCATTGCATCCCTTTGTTACCCTGCTGTAGTATATACATCGTGAATGCCTCTCGCTTCTTGCCAAAAGGACAAGAAAAATTCTTTATCACCCGCATATTCTGACTCTGGGTCCTGCGTATCGTGTGATAAGATTCTTAGAATCTCTTTGTGAAGGTCCCTCACTCATCAGTTGCCACGTTTCGGTTATTTCCGCTTCTTCCATTTCCAACATCTGAACCCACATCGTTCCCCGCTCCCGCCATTTTGCACAAAAGATTCTTTCATGGTTTCATGAAGGAAGAACTTCAAAGCTGGTGCTTTTATAATGATTCATTCTAAATTGCGCTTCGCTCGCGTAACCGGACAAAAAATGTTCCCATTCACACACACGAAGTACTTAACAGATAGATTTTTCACAAGAGGAACGTGTGGAGAAAGAAATGCCTGCACTATTGAACAAAAGATGGCGCCATAAAGTGATTTCCTTTGTATGTAGAAATGAAACCACTCTCATTAGGATACACAAACATTTATTACACAGAAGCTATGGTGATTCAAGGTACAAAATATTCTTAACTACTTTGTTTTTATAATAAAACTGGATGATATAGTGAAAAGAGAACTTTGAAAACTACACAGGCAACGCAGGATGAACCAAAATATATGAATAACAGATTCTGGTGTGCTGCAGAAGATATAAATTACCCGATTCTGTCTCCTGTCATATATCATATATTCATGGTTACAGTTGAAATCTTGGTTTTTCATATTTCAAGACCCTTTCGGATTCATTTATGACCAAACTCTGTCCCAGCAAAGCCACTCATAACTGTAGTTACGGGGAGAAAGCGAGTGGCGGATGAAAGCATTGCGCGCTGCTGCAATGACTGATAACTGCAGCAGCGTTTTACCCTCCATGCAGTCACTTTCCCTCTCACGCGTTCATTAGACGAAAGCTCTCGAGTCCTACTTGATAGAGGACTTATTTTTAGTTCGCCAGCTCCCGAGATTATCTAGACTTCCCTATATTCATCTCCTATCCTTACACAATAACGATTCCTGAACTTCCAAATTTTACCCAAAACTATTGCTAAAGTTCTCTTCACGAAAATAGACCAGTCAAGGTCGCAGCCTCCCCTTGGTTCCTCCACACCCTTGGTCCTCCAGGGTTGCCACACTTTTTCTAAGCTGCTAGGTCGACAGTATGCGCGTTGTACATATTGATTTCGTCAGTTGAAACCGTTGCTCATTGGCAACACTGTAGGTGGGTTGCGTGACCTTGACTAGACTGTTTTCGTGGCGAGAGCTTTAGTGATCTTAATTCCTTATATCTTAATTAAAACAGAGTGTTTATTATCCGAAGGAAATGCACCACTGCGTAATCTTTCATGGTGGAATTTAACTCCAGAGTGAGTGCTGTATTTAAGGAGGGGTTACGGGGCTTAAGCCATCGAGTTCGAATATGATGAAAATTATAATATTTTAGACACATTGAAGAATCTAAATCCATTAGTAGCCAGCGGATATCCATATTTCAGAGTAGGAGTACCTTTGGAATTAGGTGTGTTTTTTGTCTATGCTTTAATTAGAGGTTTTTACTACTGCATACATCTATTTTATTTTAACTCATTTTCAATTGCAATGTAAATTTTATCCTTCTTCAATTACTGTAACCTAATCGTTAACTGCATTTTGAGTATATTTTTCATGATAACAAGTCATGTCAACCAGTGCATCAAAATATCAACTAGTGGATCAAAATGTCAACTAGTGCATCAAAATATTAACTAATGGATCAAAATGTTAGCTAGTCCATTAAAATATCAACTAGTGCATCAAAATATCAACTAGTGCATCAAAATGTCAAATAGTGCATCAAAATATCAACTAGTGCATCAAAATGTCAACTACGGAAACCAAAATGTCTCCTACTACCTCTCTGAAAGATATAAGGGCATCGTTTCCTACGGGTCCCGAGGGGCCGTTTGGTGGGTCGCGAAGTCTGGCTCGAAAATTTATTTACTGTAACTTAGAAACTTATTACATTGAAATTACTAAGATATATAAATGCTTGTAAGACTTAGGCAAGAAGTTATGCAATTTTTGATCGATTGTAAGAATAAGTATGTGACTTTATTTTCAGATGAGAATTATGTGGCTACATTAGCTTATACGGTCGACATATTTACCGAACTGAATGAATTCAATATATCCCTTCAAGGCCAAACGATCACTGTGTTCTAAGCTTATGACAAAGTCACGCACTCCAGAAAAAAAATCAGTTTGTGGTCCGAGTATGTTGAAAATGGCAACTTTTCTCACCAGACCTTAGTATCTTTAAGTGAGAATGACCTTTCCTTACCTAGTGAGTTTTGCAATTCTGTATTATCTTATCTTTCTGCTCTCAGCAACGAGATTGAAAATTACTTTCCAGAAAGTTAAAGTGAACTCAATTGGATTCGAGACCCATTCTCGTATTTTGAAAGATCAAAAACATGTTGTCAGTCAGACTAAGAGAACAGCTGTTCACTGACATTATCTGTGATTCTGGCATTAAATTCAAATTTTTAGATTCAGACTTAACAAAGTTTTGGAAATCCTTAAGAGGTGAGTATCGTGAAATTTCGGATGAGTTGCTCATGTCGTTCTCCACCTCATATTTGTGTGAAAAGGGATTTTCATCACTGATTCAAGTGAAGAGTTAGTACAGAAACAGACTTGACACGTACTCAGGTTTACGACTTGAGTTAACCACCACTGAACCCAACATAGCCTTTAGCTTATGAGGAAAAGGCAGCCCCAACCGTCACATTAGTTCTGTGAGTAAAAGTAAGCTTGCTTGCTTTATTGTGGCTCACATCGCCTATCCTCTGCGGTTTCTAGCCATCGGTACTTTAATATATATATATAGGTAATGCTGTTTGTTTTCAATTTCAGCATGTGTGTTTAGTTATATGTTAGACTAGAGTAAATTAGTCTTTTAAATTACAAATTTGCTTTTCTAGAATGAAGTATGTGTAATTTGTTTAAGCAAGCGCAAAAAAGAGGGCATCTTGAAGTATTCTATGTTAGCAAAAATATGATTATATATACACACTGGGTGCATACACTACAAGTCATTCTGGTAAATATGCGATATCGCCCGAACGGATTTCTTCAAATTTACAGGACAAACTACTTACTGAAATCAGTTTCTGTAGCATTGTCGAAGTTCTTCGAGGTATTTTCTTTCGCGGGAACTGAAAACTTCACCATAGAATGCTGCAGAACAAGAAATAATCACTTTTTACGTAAGGAACTTGCATTTTCTGTAAAGCAACAACATTATGCCGTTGTTTACATTATGTACCTGCAGATGGCGCGAGCGTCGAAAGTCACGCGGTCTCGCCAGTGTTTCCAAACGTGCCCCTTTTTTACGAGAATTTTTTTATTTTTTTAACTATGCTTACCTAACCTAACCCAACCTAACCTAACCTTGCCGGAAATGGTCCGTGGGGCTATCGTGAATGGTTTTTGGGGCTATTCTTCAATGATTCGTGGGGTTAACCGTCAATGGTTCGTGGGGCTATTGTGAATGGTTTTTGGGGCTATCGTGAATGGTTTTTGGGGCTATCGTGAATGGTTTTTGGAGCTATCCGTCAATGGTTTGTGGGGCTATCGTGAATGTTTTTCTAGGGCTATCCGTCAATGGTTTGTGATGACATAGTGAACACGAAAGTGGGTATTTTTCAGTTAAGAAGATTGAAACACTGCATACCCACTCCAAATCGACAAAACACAAGCACGACGCGCGATGATCCATGACGAGTGCACGCCATATTGTCTGTTAACCAAGCGGAACGAGGAAGACTCGTAATATGAAAAGTTGACACTATTTTATGGAAAAAGACATAACTTCACCTTAAAGAATCTTCCGCAATGCAGAATAGGTAAGTATCAATGCTAAAATTAACGAAAGAAACGAGTGAGAGGTGTTCGGGCGATATCGCATAATTACCGTAATTCTGCCAGCGCTTATACTTATGGGTCCCATGAAGTGTAATATCCTTCAAGGTGGGTGCCGGACTGGAAAAGGTTGAGAACCACTGGTTTAGGGAATAACAAAAGACAAATAATGAAGCTTCTGGAAAGTTTAACATTGTGGGTTGTAGAAGAACATCCGAAGTATGTTGTGGAGGAATCACAAAACAATTCTTTAAGACTGTCAACTATTGGTGCTTTTCACTCATATGATGTAATATGAATGTCAGCATCCTTCATCAGTGACATGTGGCAACATTTTTCGTTGGAGAAGCAAAATCAGAAAAATGAACAAAGCAAAAAAACGCGAAACTCCAACATTTAAATTACGTAACTATAAAAAATACTGAGAATATTGCGAGAATGCAAATAATAATGAATATGTAGGCCACAATTTTATTCAGTGATAGGCTCTATTACATTTTGAAGAAATATGCGAGTCTATTTCAAAATTTGGAGCATTTCTGAGCTTGGCGAAACTGAATTTTGTTTCTATATTCTACTTAATCTTCTACAAATAAGTTTGCCAAAATTCCTTTGCAAATATGTCCAACTGCATTCAAACAACTACTACAAAACGAAAGAAACAGACTTCAATAATATAAATAATATTTCTATCAACGCCAGAAGATGGGCTGGATATTGACGTGGGCGTAGACGTAGGCCTCCTGGTCCCTGCACAGGGCCATCCTCATCAAGCGCTCCATCCCAAACGCACAGGTGCAGCTGCCCGTCTCGTAAAGCAACTCCTTCTCCAGAAGAGACTTCACCGGGCCTTCGTCGCTCACCACGTGAGCAGCGTTCTCCCCCACCACGTGGACGGTCGCCTTGAAGAAGACGCTGCCCCATCTGGTGCCCAGGATCATCACGAGGCACACCAGCCGGTCGTCGCGACGGAGAAAGTACGCGTAGAAAGTTTTTCCGAAGGCTTTGATCATCTGGCCGTTGCCGAACCCCGGCCTCGACAGGCAGATCCTCAGTCTGTACTTCTTGGTCATGACGAGCGAGTTCTCCCCGTGCTGGTTCACCAAGTGGTCTTCCATTGCCGTGGAGTCCAGGAGGTTGGCGCAGTCCTCGTAGGGGCAAGGGAGAGGGTGTCCCCAGCAGTCCTCTTGGTGCACGGATAGGGTGGAAGAGCTGAAGGACTTGGTGCAGGTGGTGCACCTGACTCTTGGCGTCGAAAGTGGAGAGAAGTGGTGGCTTTCTCTGGGGCGACGGATAGGGCCGATGGAGTCCTGACTCAACTCGAATCTCCCTTCGATGCTAGGGTGGGTTATTCCTGAAGAACACTGTCCCTCCATTGTACTGGAACAGGGAAAGTAAATAACATATATTTTGAAACAAAATTTAGAACTTAATAGGGAGATGTCCATTTGCCTGTCGTGCCACGGTTCAAAACCTGGCAGATGTTTACAAACATCAAATCCATTATTGGTTTTATACATTATACAGGTCTAGAACCCCTAGAAATATGCGGAAATGTTGGTCACTTTCAAATTCTGTGTCACCAATTGGTCTTACATTGATATGGAGTCTAGGAACATGGTACACTCCTCTCAAAGTTCTTGCCTCCCCGGTGGCGCAGTGGTAGCGTGTATTCAAGGGGTTCCGGGTTCGATACCCGGTGGAGGCACATGACACAGTGGTTCGGATCCCACTTTAAACCGTAGGTCCAGTCCCGATTAGCCTTACTGTATATAAAGTAGACTTAAAACACCAACTCAAAGTCAACTCTACAAGTTCTACTTCCAATTCTGGATGTTTTCATTGCATGGCGGTTAATTCAATAAACGATATTAATTAACCACAATTGAGAGGTTCGATCGCACTAAGTGCATTTAAATAACAAAGTCTATTGAAAAGTGTTTGAAGGGAATTGGATTGGATGGAATAAAGATGTTAAGAATTCAAATGTATAGCAGTGGTGCATTCTGAAAATTTGATCTGCTTTACCTGTTTTAATGTACATATTTATTATGCACCCCATCTATATTAATTATATGAAATAGAAATTAAACACCAATGCAGGCATGCAAGACTGACAACTTCAAATTTTCTGGCCATTTCTAAAGTTTTCATAAAATCTTCCATTTTACCTAAAATTGGACCTAAATTTCCATGTACCGAAGGAAATTTCCCTTCATGTAGCAACACCGCCTCTGCCAAGCGCGACTTGTTCTAATAGTTTGCATAATCTGTAATGAGCAATTACATATGTATTGAATCTAAATGTGAAAAAATTGGTTTAGTAGCGGCAAACGCGGTAACATGGCTACTACGCACTGATGTATAACTAATATATAGCAACTCACCTATCTCTAATAAGCAAATCTTAAAAGCAGGGATCTACGATAGCAGACAACACGTTTCGTTGATAAAATAGTAGCTTTGATATCTCCTCAATCGTCACGAATGCTTAAGGAAAGAGCTGTGCATTCGAAATGCGCCTTGTTTCCTTGGTTACGTTACTACCATTGTTCATTTAAGACATTGTAGATTGTCGTGTTATTTTTGCAGAAAACTTCATAACTACCGTACACGAATCTCTATTGATGTGCACAATCTTTCTGACGGAGACTGTTGTGTAACCTACCCTTCCCGAATTCTGGGATGATCAATGCAATCTCGGGATCAGAGTTGTGAGGTCTCCCTTCCTTTCTGCAGTCCCAAAAGCCCTGGATTACAAGATTCCTAGTACCGGATATTAGAAATGATTTGCATTATGCTTTCAAAACATATGCTACATTTCCTCTTCCTGGTGCTACTTTCTTCAATATTATTCTCTTCTCTTGCCAAACTCGACTAATTGCTATTACAGCGGCATTAGCCTTGCCAAAACAAGACAACAATACGTCCGCTATTCACGCTTAGACCGATTCCCGAGATGTGGGTGGGCAGGGTTTAAGACGATTATTTTCATTTTCCAGTTATTGTCTACTACAATTTGTTTTGTAATTCTATTTAAAAAAGGGATGAAATCACAACGACGCATTTGTTATAACAATATTATTGCATATTGGGTAGTGTCAAGACTGTCAATCCTCTGCAGAACTGATCTCACTTATCGCACACCGTATTAAAACATCGTCGTCTAATGACACCAGCGCGGAATGACTTCGTTTTTAGCTACGGTCTGTTAGGTTTACTTCTCTTAGCATAAATATACTGCAATTTTTAGTGGCTTGACGGAAAGGGAATTATTTATGCTAAGAGCTCAAAACGTAACGTGCCTAAACTAACAACGAAGACATTTATCGTGACGTCAGTAGACAACGGTGTTCAATACAGTGTCCGATAAGTACAGAACTTGCTTTCTTTCCAATATATTTTATGGCCGCCTGTACGTTTGTTTTGTATTGCCGCTTTCGGCACAAATAAACTCTATTTTGCAGGAACGTGGAATGATAGAAAGGCAAGGAGAGAGGAGAGAATGAATGATTTGTCAACATCAAAGACCGGGATCCCGAAGTTGGAGTTCCTAGTCCAGAAATCCCTAGATTTTTCAATCTACTCAGAATTGCATTTCTTATTCTGTGATTGAATCCACGAGCAGAGCATGGCTGCTGTAATGATTTTTTTAAAATTGTATCTACAGAATGTTGTTTCACGTTGATGGTAACGATTTCGGTCACCAGGGAGCAGCACGTAGGCACAGCACAGAGCAGCCAGAGCCAGTAGGACGAAAGTACTGTGTGTTGACTTGCAAAAACGATGGGTGGTGTGTGAGTGAGTGTTTATATGGCACCAAAAATTCCAGTCTTTTGGGAGGGGTATATCTGTGCCCTTTCCGACGTTGGTTATAGTTATAGCCAGGTAATTAAACAGTGCCACATGAAAGCATTCCATGTGTAAAAGAAGGGCATCAATGCAGTGTTGAATCGCCATAGAGCTTGCACTGTACCTGTTGCTGGAACCAGTCAAAGTGGGTGTCAGACATATCGGAAGCCCAAGCGTTCCTCCGATGTTGTGCGGAAAGTGAGATCCTCGGTGCGATGTGAAAACCCTGCAACGCAAAGAGTGATTGCACAGGCAGTGCAATGTTTCCCTGCAACTGTAAATCGCATCATAGCCCAAGATTTACAACTTGTGCGGAAGCACAAGGCTCAAGTTCATAAGTTGCGTGCTTCACATGTCCAAGAGAGGAAGACCAACAGTCGGAAGCTCTACGAACGCCATCTGGCAGGGAACCGCTGGAAGTATTTGGTGTCTCTGGATGAAGCATGGGTGTATCTGTCGTGATGTGGTAAAAAATGGCCATCTACTATCGTCCACGTGATGCAAGAGGTCGATCTGAGTGGGTACGTGAATGTGCTGAAAGTTTTCCACGCGGGTTTATGGTTGTTGGTGGTTACTGCCATAACGGCAAACTTCCACTGCGCAGAGTAGAAAAAAAGTCTAAAATAAATGCAGCCTATTACCAGACGAATATTTTGGAGACACTTTACAGACACGATATTCCTTCTCTCTATGGCAGCGACACATCTCGTGTTGTCATCCACCAGGACAAGGCGTCCAGTCATACGGCTAAGTCCACGCAGGCATACATGGATCGGATGGCACATGAAACGGGCATTCATGCAATCCCCTTTACATACATCCCTGTGAAATCCCCCGATGCCTCTTCCATGGATTTTTGTGGGTTTCCGTTGTTGAAACGAGCCTTGGGAAGCAGACGGCCCCGCACAATTGAGGGTCTTTGGAAAGCTTGTCAGGAGGAATATGATCGTTTGGACCAATGTGTTCTTCAACGCAGTCTCCTCCAATGGAAACTCCGCTGCAGGGCCATTGCTGCAAGACAGGGGTATCACGTGGAGCACCACCGCTCGTGGCGTCATGGTGTTTCTTAAGGTGAGATGGGTTCTAACTTTGTTACCATGGACATGAAACGACATTCTGTAATTGTGTTATCATTTAAAAAAGAGTTAATAGAAAGTTGACATCAAATTACTAAAAATTCAAATAGACACGGTTGTATAATATGTTAATTTTCAATCAACTAGGTTGGTTGATTAACTAATATATTCAAATTTGCCGGTATTTGCAGGAGAAAACTTTGACACTATAGTCACAAAGGTCACTGGAACATCCTTGTACTTGTACTTCCTTGTCGCATTCCTTCTTACCTTCACACTTTACGTTAAACATCACGTGCAAAGAAACGGTATTCATTAAAGAAACTAGACTCTTATACAGCAAGTACCCAAAGGCTTCCATTTCTTTTACTGTAGCAAGGACGCAAATAGTTCTGTAGTTTGCTCTTGTAAACATGATTTGAATACAGTTCAGAAATTCCTATAATATGCGGGAATTATGGGCATTTAAAATTTAATGTTAATTTCCAGTGAAGTTTCTTTCAGAGATTGGAAAAATTTTCAGAACGTATAAGTATATTACTATACTTTTTGGCCACATAACGTTCATTTTTTTTCTGCCCGCTTTATGCTAATCTCAGCAATGAGGGTGGATAATAATCGGATAAGATACAAGTGAAACAGAGCGAGACAGTTAGTGATGGGTCGTTCGTGAACGAGTCGTTCAAAAGTAACGACTCTCTCTTGAGAGCGGTGAACGACTCGTTCACCAGAATTGAACGACACGTTCAAAGAGTCGTATGTGTGCCACGACTCCTCCGCCCGCCAAGCAACTATTATTCCATTATTCCCTCTCCTTTCCACGAATTTTGCGAGGAAGGCGCATGCGCAAGTGTATACTCGCCTGGCGGCCGGAATTTTTGAAAGAAAGCAAGTCGATTCTGCGGGCAGCAAATGGGGACTGGAGAGGAGAGGGAGGGGGGTCCTCTCTGTTCCTTTTCCCTACCCCTAGTTGAGTAAAGCTGGCTGAAACGTGCCGTGTACGATGAGAGGGGAAGGAGCATGCTCGCGAGTCGACTCTTTCCTTCGTTCAAAGAGTCGTGGCACACTTTAGGGACTCTTTGAACGAAGGAAAGAGTCGACTCGCGAGCTCGCGACTCGCGAGTGTTGTTTGCAGAGAGAGAGCGCGCAACCTCAGCCCATGACGGGCAGCGAAGAACAGCCAACAAATTTGTCCTGTAGTTTCAAGTTCGGCCAAACCATTAGCGCTAAAATTACAAGAAATTAAATGTTAGTAAAAATATTAGGGGAGTCTTGTAAAAATTTTGGGAAGGTGTTAGGCACAGACCTCTTGATTACAATATTCCGATTAGCCTATTTTGAGTTGTTATTGTTTAAGTCCGCTTTATGTGCAGATAGGATAGTCGGGACTGGACCTACAGTTTAAAGTGGGATCCGAACCTCCACTTTGTATTGAACACGGTACCCCTTGATTACCGGCGACGTTATCACTACGCCATCGGGGAGACCCGATTAGCCTATTGGAGCATAAAAGTGGACTTATAACAATTTTTGCCAAGCAGACCATTTTAATACATGACAGCGTTAACCACTATGCTATTAGGGTGAATCAGAAAAGGGGGGCAGTAATTTATAATTTGCAACACAAAATACTTAGTGTGGAAAGCGATTGTTACTTTTAATTATTTTCTAAAGCGCCGGCCTCCATGGTGGAGTGGTTAGTACACCTCATTACTCATCCTGATCTTCGCGATTACCCAAAAAAGTGACAGAAAAGCAAAGTAAAATAAACCAAATCAATCAACCAATCATTATTTTCTAAAGCAAGATCAAAGACAATAAACACCTTTTGTTTTCTGTTACTCCAAATCCAAAAATGACGTAATACAAGCAGCAAGCACAAGTTCAAATGATAAACCTTTAGTGAAAATAACAAACATGTATTAAAACAAAAATTATAACTTACAATTTTTTATATTCAGTTAAGAATTACCTAATAGAACAAACCACATGATAATGAATTAATTATAAGTGGACTCGTGAAATGAATGTCTTTTTATATTTGAATACTACATTATGTTCTGTTTTTCTGATTTTTTTAATAAAGAACCTGAGAGACAAAGACACGCTCACACACGCAGTTATACACAATTTCTTATAATCCGATCTATAATGGATATTCAATTTGTTATAACATTAATTTAATATATTTTGTGTAATACATGGAACAAATTTGAAATTATGCGGGGAACGGTGGGGATTTCCCCTCTAACGATCATATCATGCAATTTCCCAATACAATCGCTCTCTCTTTCTCTCTGTATGCATGTGTACATACATATACTTACATATTATACACGTGAGATTAGAAGATTAAAATTTAAATCACATTGGAATGATAACGTTATTAGAGACGAATCACAAATTTACACCAATAGAAACACAGCATTATATACAAAATAAAAGTAAAACACAAATGAAAAGCAAAGATAAATATGAAAATTCAGTGCGCAAAATCATTGCAAAACAAAAATGCAATCAATAAAATTAATATTGACAAAACTAACTCAAGTATTCTATAATGTATGCCGGCGTGGTTAGCACATCAAGGGTCTCGAGAAATATAGTTTAAGGGATGTAAGGGATGATCCTTCCACGTAGTACACCCAATTGTCAACCTCACTTCCACATAGTACAACCTGGACTGCATTTTGCAGACTAACGAGGCTCTGGCGTCTATACCTACGGCCAGTATAATTTTCGTAGGAATGTGTGTGTGTGTTGTCCTGTGTTTTGTCCTTATGTGTGCTGAGTGCCTTTACAGCCTCAGCTTTTAAACGGTCAGATTATTTTAATATTTTAGTTACTACAGGACATTACAGTTATGTTATTTTAGTTCTGGTAAGGGGCTGGATCCCGTATAAACTGAAGGGTGCAAAATAGCCTAAGTGACGCACACAAAATTTTAAATTCATATTCAATCATAGCCTTTAGTATAAAACAGAGATGTGATGGGGAGGGCCGGCCCCCGTGGCGGAGTGGTTAGCACATCGCGGCACGAGGGCAGGGAATCCTGAGGCCGATATTCGGTGGAAACACATAGCGGCTGGGGATACCACTTTTGCCCAGGCTTTGCTCTTCTGCCACTTTGGATAATCGCGAACATGAAAATCAGTGATGATATAATGAAATTGATGAAGTGACACTCAATTCCGAGATTCCTCTTAGTGTATTGTTCTAACCACTCCTCCACAGAGGCGACTGAAATTGTTGGAAGTGAATCAGTTTCACAAGTAGCAGGACATTACAAAATCGCAATGAAAACAGGGCCAACCCTTCCAAAGTTGGTGAGATGATGAGAGACACTCTGTGTAAAATGTACTGTCCGAGAATCTTGTCTCATTGGACTAACGATACCGATTTATGCTTTGAAATCGATAAGCGAACAAGACCAGACAGGTGTTTTTAACTTGAAATCAAATCGCGAACAAGATATGCATTCTCATTCACGAGTTGAAACGATGTGCCAAGTCATCTTGTCTCACCACGATACTCGATCGAGTTGCTCTTCCGCTTCGTGCACATGTAAACCTTTTAAGTTACACGTTCAATTTTATTTATCCAAGAAAACAAATCTGTTAACATGAGAATGAACAGAAGAAATAAGCTACTAGTTATTTTCCCATTAAGGAACAAACAAATTTTAAAATGCTATAATTTCTTATAAATTAGCATGGAGTAATTAAATTTTATAATTTATTAATTCAATTTTAATATTTTAACTGCCTAACATGCTTTGTTGTATTTTATGCATCTTTTATACCTAATTACTTAGTATTGACAGCGAGGATGAATGAATTTTACGTACAGATAAGCTAATCGGGACTGGATCTACAGTTTAAAGTGGGATCCACCAGGTATCGTTACAAGGCAACGACGGAGGATGGATGGTGATTAGAGTAATTGACAAGAGGTTAAATACAGATTACCACTCATCTCTGGGCTGGGGTTCGAACCCGGAACTTTCGGTGTCAATAGGCTTCCTTTGAGGAGGGCGACACCACTTATCTGTCACTCCAAGATTATTTCAAGCTGGCCAACATAGAAACCAAGAAACAAAGAACATGCACCTTGGAGTATGTTTTATTTATGTTATTCAGCCATCCTTTCATTCCTTGTTAAATCCTGGTAAGGAAATCGCTTCCTGTCTCGGATTCGATCCTCGGTGGAGGCACCTTGCCCAGTGATTTAGACCCCCAGTTTAAAATGTAGCTTCAATCCCGATTAGACTATCTGAGCATAAAGTGAACTTTAAACATTGTCTGACAAAATCGTTTTCGTAGGACGTGAAATATTTCATTAACATTAACGTGTAAATATTTTACTAATGAAAACAGCATTAAAGAATAAATATAGAAGTTTAATCATAAATCTCATCGTACATGAAACTGCAAAAAAGCTTTTATTGAATGACTGCAGAATTAGGAACAACTACGTAAGATGGACATGGGTCATGTTCACGAGTGATATAAACAGCTGTTGGCCATCTGCGGTGAGCCTACGTGTTAAGGTGTTTTACTAGTAGAAAGCAACATTAAAAAAAATACATACGTATAACTTGGCCCGCTTTATAGAAATTCGATCATACATTATGATATTGGCAGAAACTTATATTGAATGAGTAGAACAACAAAAAGCTATGGACATGGATATGGGATGGACATGGATAATGTTCAAGAGTGATATATATTTCTTAAACACAGCTGTTAGCCATCCGCGGAGAGCGAGCGGGTGGATCCTACTTTAAACTGTAGATCCAGTCTGCTGGCGAGACTGCCGCACCCGCGCCTTGTGTAAGAGAGCTCGCGACTCGCGAGCGAACGATGAGTGAGGAGAAGAGTCGCTAAGGCGAGCGAGTCGTTAAGGTGCTTAATGACTCTTCGTGCCGACTCGCGAGTCGTGAACGATGAGGGAGGAGAAGAGTCGCTAAGGCGGGCGAGTCGTTAAGGTGCTTAATGACTCTTCGTGCCGACTCGCGAGTCGTGAACGAATGATGGGGAAAGAGTCGTGGGACTGTGCTGTGACTCTTCGTGCTGTTTCAAGAGTCGTGAACGAGCGATGCTCGTGGAAATGCAAGCATGTGTCGCAGCGCAGATCTGGAGTGCATTTTGTTGCGATATTAAAACCAGTGATCGAATGCAAAAAAAGAAGAATATGTAATGCACGTTATTACTAATAAAAGGTTGATATAATTATATAGCATTTCTGTGTATGCTATCGTACTGCGTAATTTGCATTATCCGCAGTATGAAATGTAAACTGAAACAAGATACAAATATAGAAAATCTCACTCATGAGACAGAGTAATGAAAACAAGTATGTGCAATAAATTTTGTTTGTGTGTGTGTGTGTTTACTGTTTACACATATATGTATATCCACACACATACAGAATCGTATTTGTATTTTTCTTATTTTATGCCGTTTTTCTTCAAATTTTAAGTAATCGCGACGATGAGGATGATGCGTGATGATATAGATGAAGGGACACTCGTAAAGAATATCCTTGCCCAGACCGGGAACTTCTGTGGCAAGATCAAATGTCGATTACTTCAGAATCTTGGCCATCTAGTCGGCTACACGCACACACACATGCACAAAAATGCAATACAATTTATTAATCTTGAAGGACGTACGTTGTGTTCGTTTACTTAAATACAATCATCTGCTTCAACACCTCCTACCCCCTTCCCCCTCTTCAGGCATGTGTTTCGAGAAAAAGAAGATTGGCGACTCTTTTGAACGACTCTTCTCAGTGAGCGAGCGCTCATGAGTCGACTCGGACAAATCGTCGATGTTTTCACGAACTGGCGAATGTGTCAACTCCCCTGCATCACGAACCGGCGAATGTGCAAAATATTGATTTTGAGAAACACGAAGTTGAAAGTAGCCAATTTTGCGTTACTTGCGAATCATTGAAAAAAATATTCGAGCTAAACTATATTTTGAGATAACAATAAATGCTGTGTGAGAAGGTAGTTCACATGAGAAAGAACACCGTAGAAAGAATTTTAATGAACAATAAATGAACAAAGGATTTCATTGAATCTATTCGTCAGTTCGTGAAAACAAAAAAATAAAAAATTGCAATATTTTTAGCTTGATTCGTCATTGTAATTTTCACAAAAACTGCGAATTCGACAGTTCAAGGCTAAAGCTTTCAACTTATTTATTGGATATTTATACAGAGTTAAATATTAGGCCAATCCTTAATACACTAATCATAACATGCACCATAACAGTTTAATACGTAACAGTGAGAAACAGAGAAATTCACACAAGACTAGACGTACCCGCAAATAAATTTCAAGAATAATAAAATTCAGGAAATAAAATGTAAGGAACAAAATAGTAATACATTGACCAACACTAGTCTGTTATCAAGTACAAAGTTATTAGACGCAAAATGGTTGTACAATTAGTGAGGTAATCTGACATAGGAGTCGTTATAATCAGGATGAGAAATAACTGGTCCTTGACATAATGACGGCAAGTCCTGGTATTTTTTCATAGGCAGTTTTGGCTTTGAAGTAAAAGCCCTTGGTGGTAAATTGTCCTCTTCAGCATTGCGTGGATTAGGAAGTGGTATACTTGAGTGTGTGTTTAGGTTATGCGATGTTTTTATAAATATATTGGGACAACCCTTCCGCACTTGAATTTGCATGACTTTTGCCCAGTCCACGGGTTGACCCTCATTTGTTGTTCTAACTTTTAGGATACGCAGGTACTGCGAATTTTGTTTCCAATCTAAGATGTCTTTAGTATGCAACTCATGAACAGCATATGGTTGTTTCTTTCTTGCCATCCTGATTACCGGGATGAGTTGGGCAGTGAAGATATCTTCACTCCGTCGAAGTGCGTTTTCAATTGTACTGTGAATAGCATCACCTTCACTTAGTCCGTGACTCGTTTCGAAGAAGAAAAAATGTATGGTGTTGATGTTTTGTGCTTCATTGTTTAAAAAATAAACGAACATACTGTTTTGTTCTGAGATGCACATCCATCAGCGAAGAACGCTACCTGTTTTACACCTTGTTCATCTTTCAACAGCAGAAACTTCCTTAAGTTTGTTGCAACTTCATTCGTACCTCTTTTCGCTAATCCTTCGTGCCAAACGTAGCAATGACCGCTTTTACTAGCATAATTCATAAATTGTAAAATTGTAGGCTGTTAATTTTCCTTTGTAATGCAGTTCAGTTCGTTTGCTCTGTGGTAGATTTATGACTTGCTCCATATCAAAGCAAGCAGCCACGAACTCCTGTGGATTTTGTACAGCTGTATCTTTCATCGCACCTTTAATTTCCCTCACCTTCTGTTTATCCTGTATGTGCCTCTTATATTTTTCAATCAAGTCAGAATGATTAGATAAACAATTAGTTGATTTCAATGAGTTGTACGTGTCACACAAACCACAAAGATCTTTTTTTGGAGACCTAAATTTTAACTTCATGCATTTAAAAACTGATCTGTATAAGGAGTAACTGGCCGAGCTGTTTGGAAATTCTTTTTTGAATAGTTCATACATCTTTGCAATACTTAAGTTGGACGACAAGTACTGTTGCCTAGAACTTCTGCGGCAAAAATGAGATTCCATTCTAGGGAACATATTTATGTGCTTTTCAATATCTGTACTCATTTTTTCGTCTCTTTCTTTTAACGTTGTCTGACGTCCACCTCTCTCTTCTTCTTCTACCATGCACTGGTTCTTTAACTTCATTAGCATTGTCCTTACTTGTCTCTCAGCAATTGCAAGTGTGTTAAGAAACATTTTCCGACATACTCTTTGTCTTACGTTATGGTCATCTGGTAAGAAATAATGAAGCGTTCTTTCCTTCCTCTTTTTGTCTTCTGACTTCGCTGACCTTAAAGGAGCATTGGAAACGATGAACTTACTCAACCATTCTCGTTGTCGGGAAACATTTCCTAAACTATAATACGCATTATTAACTTTCATTCTTATGTTGTCATCAAAATCGTTGCACTTCAATCCTCTTGTTTGGCATGTCCGTGACTGACAACGTGGACGAAGCAATCTGCGAGAAGGAATAACTTGATGACTCTTTTCACTTACATACTCATAACCCAAAGAACGACAGTCTTTTACATTTTTTCTTACTTTTTCCTTTTCGGAAACCCTTCGCTTTACTGGAGTAACATCTTCCTTTTGAGAACCATCTACTTTAAATCTGTGTTGCTTGATCCAGGAGGGTTGTTTTTCTCTTGTACACTAACACGTCTGTTGTGCTCGGCGCAATCCAATATGAAGTGATTGTAACAAACCAAATCCTGACACGTTACGCATGCAGCAAATATTTCTTCTTCACAATGCAAGGAACTACATAAAGCGTGAACATTCCTCGGTGAGGAATGTACGGACGATTCATTATCACTGGAAGATATAAGAAAATCATGATCCTTGTCCTCATCATCCGCTAAGGTTTCTGTCAACGTCACTAACTACTGCACTCGAGTCATTGATCACACCACCTGAGCTCTTCTTTGGCACTGACAAAAGAAGTTCATCACCTGTATCACCCACCACTTTCAGAATCTTCTTCCATGCCTATCACAACACCTTCATAATAAATTTTCTCATGATCCCACCACATTTTTACTTTCGCTCCATATTGCAACTTCTTCATTCCATGGGGGAGTGTAAGTTCTTGGCTTCTGACGATGTTAGTACTGCCATCAGTCCACTTCACAAGCACGTCCTTATTCATATCTTCTGAATAAATACACAACGAGCCACACCACTAGAAGACTTTTCTTCAAAATAATATCAAAGAAATATAGCATTTCCTTTATAAACCATTCGAAATAATTTAGTTGCGAGAAGTAAACCAGATGAGTGCCAATTTCATTGAAAGTCTCAAAATATAGACTGTACATTGTTCCAATAGAAACACAAACAACTGTGTCTTACATGTTTTCTGATATCTTACAAATGGAAAAATGAAATATAAAACGTTTTATTACAGCGGCATCTGTTAGGCAAACTTTAGTAGAACTGACACATCCTGAATGGATTGTAAAATGATATCATTTTTTTCTCCACGAAGCGGCGAATTTCATATTCGTCGGTTCGTGAAATTATCATAATACTAGTTTTCATATTCGTCAAAACGTTGTCCATCTTTATCTCCTAAGCAATATTTAATAGAAACTTGAAATTTTGTGAGAGCAAAGTACAAGTTGTTGCAACATATACAGCGTCAAAAACTCAAAATGTCAAATTTTGCACATTCGCCGGTTCGTGATGCAGGGGAGTTGACATATTCGCCAGTTCGTGAAAACATCGACGAAATGAACGGCTTGAACCCATCACTAGAGACAGTATTCTACTTGGCTGGACTCTAATTCAGAACTTTTTATTCTATGGAGATTCTTTAATTTTTCGAGCAACGTAATACTTTTACTATATTAGACATGTATGAGCACAGGTGTATGATAGTCCACCTCATGTAATTGATCATATAATACGAGTAGTAACCAAATGTTTGAAATGGCCTTAAAAGCATTAGAGCCTGTATAAAACTCCATATTCACAGCGTTGCTGAAGAAAAGTTTATACGGAAGGAAAGGAAAATATTTCACGTACAATAGGTCATTCTTTTTCCTCTGAAATTTGTAAACATTAACCATGAAACCCTTAGGATATATTTGCATTTTATCTGAATTCCAAAGTAGTGTCATCTAGTGGTGATTGTTAAAATTTGAGTCTACTCTTCTGGAAGTTATTAACTAACCAAATGGAAACATAATTTAGTTTAGACGCAACTCACCTATCTCTGATGAACAAATCTTAGAAAGCAAGTATCTAGATTAGCAACCGACTTGTTTCCTTGATAAAAGAATAGTTTTGATATCACGTCAGTCGTTCACGCATGCGCAAGGAAAGAGCTGTGCATTCAAAATGCGCCCAGTTTCCTTGGTTACGTTGCCTCCATTGTTCATATTGTCATTGTTGTAACGTGTGCCAATTGATTTGGTAACTGTGTTGCGTTCATGGCGCAGAAGATTGTCTCTGAACGTTCTCGGTTCGATACCCTGACCAGAACATTGGTTGTCTAGTCTTGTTTTTGTTATTATATTCTCATTCTAAAGACGAAAGCATGACAGTAAACAGACGAACGCGTAACAAGATTTTTTAACGTATTATTTTTTGTTACGTACATATCCTGGTCTGCAACCAGATATTTTGAAAAATCAGGTCATTATAAGAGAGTGCTGGAATGGTGCATTTAACCAAGACTGTGGACCAGTGGCGAAGCATGGGCATTTTGGGTGGGAACGCCAAGTCCGAAGGAAGGGTCGGCCCTTTTTGGCTTAATAATTTACATATGGAATTAGTCGTCACAGGTATTTTATTTGCCTGAAGTCAGCTGGGTTTCAAATAAAACATCATCCATGCATGTTTTAGCTAGAAAAGTAGATGCCTCACTTTGCAACAAATGTTTTGAACTCTGGTGTTTTATACTTTTTTATACCTTTCTGCATGACGCAATTCATTAAAAAACTACCTGAATCACAAGCGCCTCTGAACAACAGTAGATGTCATTGTTGTGGGTGATCCAACTACTGATTGATTTGGTTTATTTTACTTCGCATTTCAGCCACTTTTGGTTAATCGCGAATATGAATATGAGTGACGATGTTGATGAAGGGATACTCACAAAGAACACCGTGCTCACGCCGGGATTAGAACCAGGGACCTCTGTCGTCTTGGCGCAATGTGGAAAACACTCTGATGGTAGGTGGATGATCCAACTGTTGTCTACTGACGTAACAGTGCCAATTAGTAATTCACACCAATGTTTATTGCATCTTGTGAATGCTCATTAACATTTTAAAATAATTTTGTCCAGAGACCATTCAATGTTAAAAGTTTTCAAATGAATGCTAAACATTTCCATTGACACAATATTAAGCAGTTAGATACTAACAAAAAAATAATAATACAAATAAATTAGTTTTGCGGGTTAAGCAGCCACAGGCTGAACTTCTACCACGAGGGCTTCACCAACTTATTTGACAAAAACTGTGTTGATCTTTTAGTTTTTAATGCACATCGCTGTTCGTGCGATAAATTATACAATGCAGTGGCCATTAAGAAATGGTATATTTGAGTTTAGTAAAGTTACGTCAGTCAATATTACGTATTGTAGCATCACACAGCACGAGCCCGAAGAAACGAGTAGGAATTCTGCTTCTGTCATCTGCGACGGAAGGAAGGAAGGGTCACATGAACCAATCACGTAGCTCTCTGCTCCGTACGCCAGCGTCCAAGAGAGCACTGAGCGCCTGCTGTAGAGATCCAAGCTTTTTTCCCTACAGGGCAGCAACTTCCAGCAAGGAATATAGAGTCCTTGACGCCGTACCTGCTCGGCGTCCGGCCAGGAAAGGCATTGAAAAAAATGGTAGAACGAGTGTTGTTAGTGAAGCGTTGCAAGCGGATCGCGAAAAATAGCTATTATAATGCATGAAGGTCAAAGTCACGTTTACTTTATATTTACAGCATTTACGCAGTTTTGAAATTTTAAATCGGGGACGCCGGGCGTATGGGCGTACTATAACGCTACGCCACTGCTGTGGACACTTCCTTCTGCTTTGTTATTTGTTTCTCATCACCATCCTCTGATACTATCCTTCACAGTAAACCATTATGTACCGAAACGGAGTTAATTAAACCAACCAAACAGTCTTACTTAAAGCACTCGACCCCGCCTCCCACCGTTCTTTACTCCAGCAAAGATGTAGAGAATCAGTAGACTGATTGAACAAGAAACCCACTACGTAGATAGACTAGATGTTTTGCCTTACATGAATCAAAAATGCAGAAATTCCGGGAGTTACGGAAATTATTGCCACCAATCTTTCAAAGTGAATTCGGCGTGATTTTTCTCTCTACAGAGGCAAAAATTAATCAGGCAGGTCTTATTATTATTATTTAGCTATCATCATTTTTACATTACTTTTTATACATATCAATATAACACATACTTTTTCTATTAAACCAGTATTTCTCCTGTTACATCAAAAATGAGATAATTTAGTATACAAAGTTTGAAATACTGATTGTTTGTTATATCTGTTAATATTTTCCCTGTGTCATATATCTGGTTCACATCTTCTGCCCTATATTGTCGGTACTATTTCTAAGAGAGCAAAGTAGCTTTTTAACCTTTATGTTAATCGCAACAATGAGGATGAACGGGGATTGGATGGGAACTAATGAAAATACCTTTTAAATGAAACGTGCTTGCTCTGGCTGGTCCTCTGAGAACCTTCACAACATTTATATGGTCTTCATTCACAATGTGCTGTAGTTTCTTCACGAGTTATGAAACGGGGGTACAAAGAAGTTGTAACAGATTTAATCATGGAAATGAATAGTGCAGAAGATGCCATTGCATACATACAGACATACATACCGCTGAAGAGATGGGTAGTTTATGACTTGAAGATGATGTCCAGAAGATGACTACCATTTCTGCTCAAACATTCCTCCAGTCATCGAGGGACATCCTGCATAGCTCCACGTAGCATGTCTACAGCAATCTGAACGATTCTTTAGTTGTAACAGGTCGAGTCGAAAGGACCTGTGAGGAAATCCACCAGATTCCTTTGGACATGTTACGTCGAGCTGTGCAGGATGTCCCTCGACAACTGTGAGCTTTAGTTCGCGAGTTTGCCGTAGTTAATCTTATCGTATGCTGTATTTAAACATTTACGCCTTGTGTAGCCCACTGTGTTGAAGGAAATAGGTTGAAGTTTCCATTAGGAAGCCAAATAGAAACAGAATATGAATTGAAAAGCAACTTACGTATCTCCGATGAACAAATCTCAGAAGCAAGGATCTAGACTAGCAAGCGACTTGTTTCCTTGATAAAATAGTAGCTTTGGTATCACCTCAATCGTTCACGCATGCGCAAGGAAAGAGCTGTGCATTCAAAATGCGCCTTGTTTCCTTGGTTACGTTGCCACCATTGTTCACATACTGTACTGAAGATTGTTGTGTTATTGTTATTTGCTACTGTCCCATGAAACACCGAGAATGACGTCATATACCACACACACAAATATATATATAAGTGGTTTATTCCACTAGTGTCACAGGTGGGACGCACAGGCTATATTTTTGATATTAAAGTAACTACCTATTCGGCTCCGTTGTCAAATTCTACACCCTCGATTTCTCGCACATTTCAAATATTTTCGTCAAAACAATTAGTTTCTTACAACAAAGGGTGTTTCAAAATAGCGCGGAAGGCAATTTTTAGATCTACTTGCTACGAAACTTACGTTTTTTTAATATTAAAATTCCTTACGTATATAACGTCAATACGGTTTTGAAGGGCGTCCATCATGGAATCATGTCACAGGCGCACGTCTGCACATTTTTTTCTTCTTATGATTGACTTGTGCAATGGGATAATTTGCGATTGCCATATGTTAATTGTGTGATGTATTGGCGGGTTGGAGATTTTGTTGAACGGTATCGTAAATACGTTATCTTGTGGAACATCGTGCACATTTCTTTTTGGCAACTGCAGGCCGTAAAGGGGAGGGTTGCATTTTCTGAATGACTTGTGGGATGGGATAATTTGCGACTTCTTATTTTTATGATGGAACGGAAGGAGAGGGTAGTATTATTTGGATGAGCACAAGAAAGACTTTTGACATACGACTTACTTCTCTTTTGGACTTCCAAATTTAACTTCGACCCGGAATTCAGTGCCTGGCCTTGGAAGAAAGAGATAATTACCTTCTGAAGTTAAATTTTAGCCTTCATTTTTGGGTACCTTCATGTGTCAGTGCGGAAAATAATGTTGGGGCAGGTGGCTCGGCCAGTTTCTAACATGCCTTCTATAGGGACTCTATAGAGAAAGGCGGGGCCGCGATAGCGGTTGGTTAATTACTCCAGGGGTGGAGCTCGGATTCGACAGGAAATTTAGACAGCAATTTTCATGACATTTCTTGGGGTATAGCCTTGAAAAGCCGACTTTTACATATATCCATCGGTACGTGTGCAACGAAGCTAACATGGCCGCAAGTAGACTTCCACCTCGCAACTTCAAACGGGTACATCTCAACTTTAAACGGCTGTACAGCCGTAAATACTTGTTTCCGCGCTCCAGAATTTTGTTCTTTAGAATTGTAAACACACAATCTTCATAAAAAAAAATCCTTGCCAAATCAAGCGTGTAGAATGCGACCACGGACCTACGTATTCTATTGTTAGTTAAGCAAAATTTTTCTTACAGTTTCCGTGCAATGAATTATGAAATTAAACATATATAACTATAACTTCGGTTCGTTCTACGTTACATAATACACGCTCTAGTTGAGCAACTAGAAAAAGTAACATTATATGAACGGCTTATTGCAGAAAGGGACCTGAGTCACATTTTTGAGGTATCGGAGTTAATGGTATTTTTTATTTTCCTAGTTACAGACATCTTTTAGTGCAGAAAGGACGTCAGTCACACGAGGCTATAGCCAATAAAATGCACAGTGAAAAGTGTACTTTAATACAGAAAGGTACCTGAGTTACTGACTCGGGTCCTTTTCTGCAATAAACGTATCCGTATTTATACGTTGTACGAACTGTGTACGCTAATCTGTAATGCAGCTCGGGGCGGTAAAAATACTGTCAAACTTATTGACACCAGTAACATTATTGATTTCGCAACGTGGTGGCCTCATGTCTACAAAAAATGTGGCATCTGTGAAAACTACCATGTCTTCCTACAAGTATTTTCAGATTTCCAAGTATCATTACTTTGAATACTGTGTTGAACATAAGGGTACTGTCAAGGTTTCCGAAGGCATCAAAGGTTTGACGTCTCACACCTTCTATCTGTCCAAAGGTGCAAGAATTGTATTTCCTACGCCACGTACGTTCCCAGTTGCACGTATGCCGATCAAGCTTACTAAATTAAAGAACATATGAACTGCCTTGTCGTATGTACAGACGACGTCAAAGGATTTTATGAAGTTAGTTATTCTTCAGTGGCCCACTACACACGGCAATGAAACAGACTCAGATGTAGAGTAACACATGCATGTATCAGCTCGTACATTATTGTACTTCAAACACCGACAATAAAGTCCAGAAAGTGCAGTACACTGTCATTCATTGATGAATCTATAATTTTCTGTGACATATATAACATAACCTAACCTAACCTTGCTTATGTGGCAACGACAAACGTGCGTGTGTAGGATATTTCTCGTCTTATTTCTCACAGTTTTCACTTTTATTGCAGAAAGGTACCGGAGTCACAACTTTTTCATCTCCAGTGTCTCTAGCAGCATACTGCAGGGGGAGCGCATTGAGGGTTGCAAAATTAACTATTCTTTATGCTGAATATTTGAGCCAACAGCGGCACATTTCATTCTTACACTATCAATATTATACAATTTTTCTTGTTTTTCTCAGAATTGTGCAAAAGTGACTCAGGTCCCTTTCTGCAATAAGCCATTCATATGCACTGTTTGTAAGTGGAATTTCGTTTACCTAATTTGCTACTTGTGTACTTTTAATGAAGTTTTTTTCTTCTTTTACAGGTACGTTCCCATAACTGCTGAGTTTAATTTTGAAATCTTACCAGTGACAGTAAGTATTTTCCAACTAATGGCAAACGAGGTCACTAATCTCTAGTTTTGTTTTCCACATTGATATTAATATCGTTGAATAATATTTCTGTTCGAAACACGAATGATAGTGAGATTACTTCCTTAACATCTGCATTAACAGCTTGAGAGCGAGTTGTAACTTACAAACCCGCCAACCAAGAAGAGAGCCGCTGACGTCATCTCGACCCAGCACCAATCGCTAACTTTCTTCTTCATGTTGTGACCGTTGGTAGGTTCGCTATAACTAGACTCACGCGATCAGATGGAGACGTTAGGAATGTAATCCGACTGTACCTTGTAATTTGTGCCCTCAGCGGGAATTCTACGGACTCTTAGAAGAGAAGAAACTACATTTAATTATTATCTTTCGTTTGTCACCAGGCAGCTGGAATAGGTACTAACATTTGACGTAAATAACTGCACAGATAGAAGCGCCAACTGGTGGAAGAAATCAGAAACGCTTTGCTCCGGAATTGACAGTTTAATTTAATACGAAATAACTTTTTGTGGCAATTTCAATTCTAATACTATATTTGTAGTGCTGTAGTCCCCAAAATTTTCAGAAAGTATACGTTGGGTTTCGTGAAACGTTAAGTGGAGACCATGTTTCTATTTACTTTGGATTATGTTTCCATTAAATATATGGATGAAATTATTTAACGTCTCCTAAAAAAATTCCATTTATGGTGAAATACTGATGATGATGGTAATTAGCATATTACAATGGAAAAGGTAATTTTGCAAAAAAAAAAAAATATGAAACCAGTATTTAAATGATTACATTGAAACGTAAAGGCCACATAGTATTTTATAGGAACAGTAGACCATGTTATTGTATTTTACTTTCATGATAATATTGCTTTTAATAACTTTAATAATTTTGCTAATTAGACAAAATATGAGCAATTTGGAAAAATGCTTATTCAAAAACCGAACAAATAAACAGAAAAACCAATAATTCTACTTTGTTTCTTTCTATTCGTTTTAATTGATTGATTGATTGATTTGGTGTTTTAAGTACACTTTGTGCACAGTAAGGCTAATCGGGACTGGACCTACAGTTTAAAGTGGAATCCGAACCACTATGTGCCTCCACCGGGTATCAAACCCGGGACCGCTTGATTACAAGGCGAGGACGCTACCACTGCGGCATCGGGGATTCCCTATTCGTTTTTAAAACTAATAAAACAGTCCTCGGTTTAACGATTAAAACCTATGTAGTGCGCCGTCAATTGTTGCGGTAGGGAGAAACAAGAACATTGCTGAGGGCCTCCCAGATGGCGTAGTGGTAACGTCGTCGCCTTGTAATCAAGAGGTCCCGGGTTCGATACCAGTTGGATACACATGGCACAGTGGTTCGGATCCCACTTTAAACTGTAAGTCCAGTCACGATTAGACTATCTGTGCATAAAGTGGACTTACAACAATTCAAACGATTAAAGAACATTGCTGAGACTTTTGATTGAAGCTTATTCGACGCTTCCAAATCTCAAATTTTTATAACGAGAGTCACACCTCAATAATAATTTCAACAGAGTTATGGTCAAATTACATAAATAAATTGAAACGAAACGAAAATAGAAGTTACACGGACTGTAGCGGAAGGTAAACGCTAATGAGTACGGTTAACCCGAGGGTATACCGCCTTACACCATCGATTACAGCCCTGTATATTTGTCATTAGTTACGGTGGTCAAGCATTATCAAAAGCAGCAGGTTCGAATCCCGTTATGTGTGGATCTCACCTTAGATCCGCTTTAGACGAAATCATTTTCCTCAGAATTTTTCTTAACATTTAAGTCATGACCAAAATGTTATCGTGTAAAGTGAAAAATCTTATGACATTTCAGATGCCATGGCATATTTCATGGCATTTCTCAAGGATTGGCTCGGTCCGAATCATTTTTCGTAGCGTAACCAATCAGAAGCGACCTCTAGGTCACGAGTGCAGTTGTAATGGCGGCGAGTAAGATGTAAACAACGTATCACTTCACATTTTTCAAAGCTGATAACTATTCAACCGAGAGGAATAACGTGTCCTATAAAACGGTATTAGGTACAAAAGCAATGGCACTGCTTAAATACGTAGTCTATATAGCGTTTACTGTACACGTATGGAAAAATAGTTTAGTTTTTTAAATTGCAAACACCATGCACTCACCATAGAAGGTGTAACTCGATCGTGCTGTATATATTATACATTGTAATCGCAAAAGCTTACCGAAATGTTACATGAAGTGCTTCTGTGTAAAGTACTATATGCTAATATTTTTGATTTTGGAAGCATTTACATAGAATTTATGCTAGCAAAAATGTTAAAGTTATGCTTCTGTCTATAGCGGGCCTTAGTCTGTTTGCTCAAAAGATGGAGCTGGTACGATATTTTTTTTTCAAATAAAGAAGATATAAGCAGAAAAGCTTCTTTAAACAAAAGAAGGGAAAGAATAATTTCCATGTAATAAAAGAATTTGAAACAAAATTGTACATACAATAATCTGGTGACATACGAGAACCAGCTTGCTCGGAAAATTAAAATTCAGCGTAAATTACATTTATCATGCACGTAATATTATTTCATTAAGGTACCAAGTCCGAGGTTGGTTCATCTAGCTTATACAACAATTTCAAATTCTAGCAGTTTTTGACAAAAATGTACCCGCCTTGAAGAAATCATTGCGCTAACGTTTCTTGATTGAGTTTAATATTGTTATTTGCCCCTTCATGTGTTATGAGGTAAGTCCTTTGATAAGAACGAACCGTTAGAGAGGGATCTTGGATTTAAACAACTTTAGCACTGTTAAAATTCATTCCTACATTAATACTAATTTACAGGGTGAGGCAAACGTTAGTTTACGTAGGAAAGCAAATACGTGCACACAAACATTCAAATGATTTATATGTAATGGTTAAAGTTACAGTAAATGTTCAGTATTCGCACCATCTGCATGAATGCATACTTCAATTCAACGCTCCCAGTTGCGTAAGATGACTGCTATTTGGAAGATGGCGCCTGTGATTCTGTCATTGAGGTCATCTAGGCTCCGAGCGTACACGATTGCTTTTACGTGTCCCCACAAGTAAAAATACATGGATGTTAGGTCTGGCGACCGTGGTGGCCATTCAGCTATGTAACATGACTTTTGCATCACCCTGTAGAATAGTTTTAACCTAGAGCTGGATGAAGTTACATAAAATGTGTAAATGCACAACGTTTGGAATAATATGAACCGAATTCTGCTCTAGTAGGATAAGATAAAGGAAAATAAATTTCGTCCGGTGAAAGTAAACACACTCTTGAAGTCAGGTTTGCAAGAGCTGCTTTCGCACGGGCGGGAGCTGAGTTTACAAATATTTTTTTGTGGCTCTGAATCTAGTAGAGACTCCAGAACTGATATTCCACCAGAGGTAGTTGGGAGAACTATGAAAAAACATTCATTTATTATTCGGAGCGCAAGGCTGTTTTCGAGCGGTGACAACGCATGGGAAAGTTTTGCTGTCGTATCTTGGAGAAAAGACAAACAAGGATCTCGTTTCTTTTTTCCGGTGTTTTTTTTTCCTGTTTTCCGCGTACGCTTTTCAACCCTCAGCTGTTAGTGTTGCGGAAGGTCAATTAATCAACGAAATTTGTGTGCTACGGATTTTTCCCAGTGGAGCTGTTACCTCTCGGAATAAATGCATTGGGCGATCATACGGGTGTGTGTTTTTGCCCCGCTGCATCTGTGGATAAATTACGATTCTCTCCCGGTGGACCTTTTGCTGCAGCCGTACATGCAGGAGATCGAATTTGTAGAGAACTGACCTTTGTGACGAAGTGGGTAATACAGCCCGCTACGACGACAAAGGTCCCGGGTTTGTAGCTCGGCCCGGGCATGGTGTTCTTTGTGAGTGCCCCTTCATCAATTTCAACATATCATCAAGATCGTTGCGATTGGCCAAAAGTGGCACAAAAGCGACGCTAAATAACAAATCAAATCAAGAAAAGGAGAGCATAGAGCAAACTTGAAAATATTGGGAGGTAAGCAGAGTTTGCAGAACTCTAATATTTCGTTAAATTATTGCGGAAAAATAGTATAGAACGGTTCTAATGATGAAAAATAATAGCCGTGTTTTTAAATAATGTAAATGTTATTGTTAAAGAACACTTTTATTGTAGGTGCGTATTTATTTCACGTCTAGATAATGATATCAAAATACCATTGATCTCTTAGCCTGAATTCTTACATGATTTTGCATTGTACTTATGTTATACTGCAGTAACTTCAGTAAATTATTGTCTACACAAATCCAACTCTTTTGAAAACAAATCGCCACACTTATATAACCAGAAATAATGTTTTGGAGCTACTCACAGGGGGCGCCCTAGTTTGGTGTCCTGGAAGGAGATTCCCCGGGCATTCGCCCTAGTTCTTCAACGCCTCTGGATCTACAGATAAAGATGAATAAAATCTTTTGATAATGTAGTAATATTTGAATTTATCTACGTGATTACTTCTTCCAGGACATTTACAAGAATTTCAAATGTTACAAGAAACAGGCTGTGTTTCTATAATTCAAGAAGCAGTACGAATTATCATAACAAAGTCGGCCCTTCTTTGGACCAAAATCCAGGTCGGCCCTTCTAAGGACCACAACGCCGGTTCAATAGTGAACCACCAACACCGACCGAACTTCGAGCGACAGTTGCCGTGCTAACAAGAGATCCATTCATCGGAGTACGCAACTACCACAACAATAAAACAGATCAAAGTCATGGAAACAATACTTCCCAATCATTCATTCATTCATTCATTATGCAACAAGTATTTTATCATAACAATCCAGAAAGGAATTGCGAATCATTCTCCTACGTTTCAAATACATTTACGAATTAAGAAATGCTAACCTCCGTGGCGGAGTAGTTAGCACAGCGCACTACGACGCCAAGGTCCTATATTCGAATCCCGCCATGGGCATCGGTGTTCTTTGTGATTGTCCCTTCATCACATCATCAGCCATCATCTTCGCGATTAGAGAAAAGTTTCAAAAATGCGAAGTAAAATAAATCAAATCAACCAATGACTCAAAATCGAATTAACAATTTTTTTGATTGTTCTAGCAAGGTATCTATAGTCAGAATTTGAGATTAGTAGAAGGAGGGAATTCTCTTAAATGTATGGGAAAATGAAAGAATATCATATCGCGGTATCATATTACATACATCGCCAAATTATTCTATCTCTAATTTCAGTGAGAGACTATAACATAGGTATCTGATTCAATCTCTAGATCTTTTAGCTTTTCTGTTCCATGGCTTAACCAACTGTATCCTTGTAGATCTCTTTTCCTTCCTAAAACTCTCCTGTTTCCTCTCCTACCCATCTTCCCTCTCTTCTCCTCCTCTCATCCACTTTCAGCTCATCCTAATTGCAGCCTTTGCTTGTTCTGCAGCCGCAAGAGAAAGCTCCGTAGTGTGATTACGCCTTCTGCACAGCGAGTCAGCATTAAACTAAGTATACGCAGGCGACACTGCTCTTAAGAACACAAAAGAAGAGACTTTTCAGCTCCGAAATGTTCTACTTGCGAAGTCGAGCAGGAGATGGCATTACACGATAATACGCTTAAGAGAACTTGCACGTACATAACATGATAATTACGCTGTTCATAGTGCTTTGCAGCTGCTAAGGCGGAAGTAGTCTTATTATAGTTCTGTTGCAAATTCGTGTCCTGTAGGATATTTTGCAGACAGTGGCAAGAAGTTTTTTTTGAGACGAAACTTCAATTAATCAGCCCCTTTAATAAGAATTATAGGCGAAGTGGCAATGATGACTTCAGAAATTAAACCCCCATCCCCGAAAATTTCAGTAGCAGAGCCTTCAGTCAATAGCAAAGACATTTGGCAACCATGTTCAGTGTGACTTCCTTCATCCAGTTTAATTTAACGTGGAGCATACTTTTTCTGGCTTTTTCGTAGTATTAGGTATTGCTTCAGTCCTCTTTATAATTCAAAGTTAAAATAATGGTTTTGATAACTGCAACATACTGTAAAACCTCGTTAAGCCTGACTTCGCTTAATCCGGACAGGCAAAAGGCCAAATGCAGAATGCAAGGTTTTCAATGTGGCTAGAAGTCAACAAGAGAACTTCCCAAAGAAAAGGTAGCCAACCACTGATGAAATTCTGTTTCCTGCAGACTTTGTACTGTACTGTATAGTGTATTTAGGCCCACGTCCTTTAAATACACCATAATAAACGTGTTTTGTTGCTATAAACGGAGTTTTAATGCACTTTCTACTGTTCTTATAGGTTATTTCAGTTAATCCGGACTTTACTTAAACCGGTCAACTTATCCCCCCTTATTATAGAGGTTTTACTGTATAGCAATGGGATGGGAAATGTCATCTAAGGTGGAGGACGAATCCACAGAAAGTTTCATTGATGACGTCATCCACAGATATGCTGTAGAAAGCCTGGATGCCTTAGGTTGCTGTAAATGTAAATTAAAGCATGCTAAAATATTATTTTAATGATTCTCATATCATCATTCTTAAAATGATATTAATACCTAATACCTACATATTATAAGTAAGGGGCAATTTAAAAATATTAGTATTATAATTTTATGCCGACGACACTGCTCCCTCCCCAGTAAAGTTTGATATCCTCCCAGATGAAAGTGGTTGGATTGAACACTATGTGTCCGTCCAGTCGGTGTGACGTCTGACTGCCATGCGAAAGACATGGGTTCGATTCCGGGCGGGTATATTACTGAGAATATGCATACTAATGCTCTGGGGTTCACATAACCTCCATTATGCCTTAAGAATATGTATAATCCACGCGTTTACTTCATTAACGTCCAAGAACTCAGCCAATGGGCGCAGCTGTCCTTCTGCTCGTCTACTCCACGTGGAGTCTCAGTCACGTGACTGCGGATACGCTGTTGCCGTACTTTGCAACTTCAATCTGGAGACCGTGGGAAGGTGCTTGTGCGCGGAGGGACAAGGTGGCGTAGAGTAGATGTGTGGCAACACTGTGCGTTGAATGTGATTGTTGCAGCTGGTAGGCGCGATCCATGGACTTCAAAGCCAGCCGGTCATTAACGTAGCTAGCGTGTCGACTGTACCTCGATGCCTCCATGGTACAGGCCAGTGCACAGAGATTATTTTTTTTTTTACGATTAGTAAAAATTAATATAATGTTTCTGAAATTAAAATGCAAGTACGTGAGCTTTCCAAATGATGTCGCACTCCTTGCTTGTCTCTTACTACTTATTCACATGTTCAGAAATACTGAATAAAGTTTTGTTTACCCTGTTGTTCATAGATGACACTAACATCGATAATGAAGAATATTTGTCTCGTTCGTTACACGTGTCTTACTTATGAACCAATGCAGATATACTTATTTGTTACATATTTGTTCTATTGTAATAACTTTTATACGTACACATATTCTTGAAATTATATGCTTTTCTCAATTCTTAAACGAACGCTGCGGGTATTCTGAATTTAGTATTCTTGTTTTCTGTTTTACATTCATGTAAAACGCACCACTGAACGTGAATATAATGAGGGAGATATTTCTATGGAGAGTGTATTATAGCCTCGGTTAAACTGCATTCTTAGATGCTATGAATACTAGGGCACTTAAAATGCCGTAAATATGCATGCGAATATGCACTAAAATTGGGCAAAATATGCAAAAATATATCCACTTTAGAAAAAACACTTTATCTTTTTCAAATGATTTCTTTCAGATACCGCAAAAACTTTAGCTACATGTGAACAGATATTTATTCTTTTTCAGCTCATACGATTTAATATGTAATATACGTATGTAAAAGATGCAGTTCTGAATTCTTCCACACACTCTTGTTTACTTTATACTTGTGTTTTCTAAATGAAAGGTAGTGTTACTTAACATAATGTTCAATTGTATCTTGTGAAGTAGAGCGAATTTGTTTCTGAGTGTAAAGATATCCTTGCCGAAAACCTGAGTTTCGAGGCTGAAAATTTGAGATATGAACTTGCAATCAAGTAGGGAAGGGTTTTCTAGTTTGGGTGAAATGAAAGATTTGTTAAAACTGCTGAAAAGAGGGCCGTTGTTTATGTCAGCAAGACTGTAGACAACCAGCAGAAGGCTGGGGCATTTTTACATAGGGAACAGGTACTTGGTTCTTACAGCTGTAATAGAGATCGCCTTGCCACCACTTTTACTGAGTTTTTTCTACGTCTTTTTTTCGAAATGTATTCAAACTTTCAAGTCTTTAATTCTTCATTTTCTACCTCACGCCATAACCAACCCACATCACAACCCTTACAGGACACTTCATAAACAACTGGTTACTGCTTTTCATAATTCCTCTCGTTGGTTTTATAGCAGTTAAATGCTTTTCAGTGGTTAAATAGGTTTAAAAGCAACCATATTTAAAAGATATTCAGTTGGTATGACAGTTGAATTGAATAAAACTTGCTGCGTAATCTGGTTATTGAAGCAGGAATGACTTTCTCTTCTTTTTCAAATTTATTAGATGCTTGAAACCAATCCTTAAGTTTTGATTGAAGCTACTTTCATCACTGATTCAAAACTTTCCTTTTCAGTCGTGAGATTTCCCGAAGTTTCCAACTCGAAGTAAGCTCCATGACATTCGGTTCTGAATTCCATCTCGTCTCTCGCCAGTGCCCTCCGACGGCGGAAGCATCAAACTTGGTTTCGTGGTTCTTTTGCAAATTTTATTTCATTTTCCTCATCCCCTCATTTCTTTTTCCAAACTTCTATCCTCTCTGGTACGTCTGTTCGCGGACAGCCCTGGGGGAGAGAGATCAGAATCCGAGAATTTGGAATGAGCCGGGGAAGCGGTTGAATAGCAAAGTAGCCGTGTGCAACCAGCTAATTCCTGCCTGATTTTCGGACGAAATAATGAAACAAACCCAGGCTGATAAAAGAATAAAGAGTTACGAATAATTCAGGTTCTAGTGGTCAGATACCATGGCTTGTGTTGTGTTTAATGCAAAATTAACGTTTCATGTATCCCAATGTGCCTTGGAATATAAAGTGTATTTGTGAGATACTGTCGATACCAGGCAGAAAACTTTGCTAAACTGTAATGCCATATGCAGATAATGCCATTGGCTATAGGGCGAGAGGTATGCCTCTAGCTCCTTCCCTTCACTCCGCTCTAATTCACGTGTTAATTGTAAAGCTGAACTACATTCACAAGTTGTTTAAATGAAGGCACACCATTAACCGGATGGAGCTGCCTAATTGGCTGCTCTAACTCGCAGGCACACTGGTACGTTTTGGAAGTTTTTCGATAAGTTTCCTCACAAACGTCGAGAAAAATTACAATTCTATTTTCCAGGTGAGGTTTACAAGGTATACAAGGTATATTTCATTAATTCTTAACATAATTAAAATTATAATTGCTTATTCTTCACAATATGGATATGCCAAGTTCTGATTAGTACCCATGATGCATTTCGTTGTTACGCGACAAACACTGCTCTAACTTGTTTTAAAGTTGTGATATCTTTGAAACTATAGAAGCTACAAATATGAAATTTGGCGAATCTTATGAACCGCGTTCTGTAAGTTTACGGTCACAGTACAAATGCACTGAGTTAATCATCCTCCTGGAGGACACTAACCTCTAAATCACGACAGCCTTCGCATAATTTAACTAAACTGATGTTTTATAAATTCTAAATCTAGATAAAAACGATAGCTTTTGCCATTTAAACATCCAGTGAAGTCATATGAAAAATAAGTGAGACACAATTACGACCTGAACCGTTGTCGACAAAAAACGGTTCACTCACTTTACTATTGCCAATCCTATCCGCTTTCAAGAATTAAGATTGTACCGGGACAAAAGAACTGCCCTCTCTACGTTAACGATTTTGTTTCCAAAGTTCCCATTGTCCAATATAAAGTTAATGAGCACGCTGATGGACAATTTGCCTATGCTTATCTTATCGGGAACTGTGCATTGGAATCTATTAAAAGCTTTGCGAAACTTTTCTATTAAAAATTGAGGTCCACGGCACAGGCGCGGAACAGTTTCGAAAGGTTTCAACCTTTTAATAAACCCGTAGCAGGGAACGAAGGGTCGATAAGGCAGGGCTGTGAAAAAGATGTATGTTTCCAATAAGTGCATTAATGGTTGCCGTCAATTGCAAGAAAGGGAGGTGGGGCAGAATATCGATTCCTTTGGCGGTGGTATTGAAGAAACATTGAAAGGGTGCATGGTGGATTGAATATGGAAAAATTGTGAAAGTGCATCAGGGAGGCCCCTATACTATTTTCTCTCTCTCTTATCTGTTGATACGGTTTAAAACGTAAAACAAAAGCAATGTTTGGAAGAAACTAGTTACAAACGAAGTAACAGTTACTTTTTTGAGGAATCAAACTGTAACTTACTTAAAATAACCCGTGGTGCGACAGCCTGTGGGAGCCAGTACCTACCAACCGACTGCCGATCTCACTCCCATCTGCCGCGGTGGGCGATCATCCAAGCAGTTAGGGGGGTGACGTGTGGTCAGCACGACGAACCCGCAGTCCTTGCTGTAGGTTTCCATAACCGGGTTACAATACTCATTCGTATCTTCCCAATCTCCTCACAGGCCGACCACGGTGCGGGACTCTAACTGTATCTAGTTACTTTTAAAAGCGAGTAGCTGTACAAAATAGAAGTAACGATTTCAAAAGTCACTTTACGACGCTTAATTTGTTAACTTGAATGTTTGTAACATGGAGGAGGAGCTATGTTTGGCAACTCTGTTTCCAACTATATGTTTTCTCTGGTTGCTACGGTAAAAGGATTTTTATGGAATAGCCTAAATCAAGGAAGCTGGGCTTCTTTGCATAATAAGTTTAGATCACATATGTTTTGTTGCAATTCGTCATTTCTAATTGCGAGCGAACATTTCAATGTTTTAGTGGATTGCTATAGCCTAGTAGCATTCAAACTGTGCGGCGCACCCCCCTGGGGAGGCGCGATAACTTCCGAATATATACCGGGTGGTCCAAAAGTCCAGGAACGGTCACATATCGTGAGAAATACACATCGAATCTAAAAACGAAAAACTACGTGTTTAATAAGTGAAAGAAAGCTATTCAATGATATCACACTTGATTCCCCACCCCCGTCCCCTGGGGGTGGGCCGGGGGGCAACTGTGAAATTTTAAATAGAAACCCCCATTTTGTATTACAGAATCGGAAAGAGGACTTCATTCCGAGTCCAACGAACTATCAACCATCCTCTTGGCTTATTTAGGAACGGAAATATAGTGACAAACGTACACTATTTTCTCAAATTTTGTAATGTTCTCTGCTGCTTTGTGGCTAATTTCAACGATGAGAATCAGTTATGTTTAGACCACTAGGAACTTCTACAGTATGCTCAGACCGCGATTCGAGCCGGGAAACTTCGATGGAGACACCACTGATCATTTCGCCTATTCATTATTCGTGTGTCGTGTGAGCAGCAGCGCTGACTTGTCAACATTATTGGGGGGGAGGGGGTTCTGATCACTGAAATAATTGAATGAATGACTCACTCCCTCCCTTTTTTAAAAATAAGAATTACGTCCTCTTATAGCAGTTTTCAAGCAGCTATTACAGTCCTCATGCAAATGAAATGTAACATGAAAAACGTTTAGAAAATGTCTGAAAGTCTTTTCATGTCTTTTGTGTCTGCTCATTTGTTTTTTAGATAACAAGTAACATGTTTATTGAAAAGTAAGTATTTTCATTAAGAGACCAACCTAACAGTTTTATGCCGGCCTCGGTAGCCGAGCGTGTTGGGTGGTCGACTCAACTTGCTTTGATCCGGATGTCTCGGGTTCGAGTCATAGTATAAAGTCATGTGTTTTGCTGTATTCGGTCATAGCCCCCCACCCAATGTTGATGGTTTAGCGGTCTCAGCCCCCCAAAGTTGATGGTCTAGAACAGCGGTTCTTGAACTTTCCTAGACCCTCGCGGACCCCCAAGAATTAACTCAAAGTTTAAAGCCCGGAATTTGCATCATACATATTTATTTCTAGTGTATCATCACTTAAGTAAGGGAAAATTAAATGAACGCACACATTTTATTTTTATTTGTATTTTATTGTAATGTTAATTGTAGCAATTACATTCAATTAATCAAAAGTATATAAAATACAATTTTTGTATTAATAACGAATACTAACAAGAGATGACACAACACTACTTGTTAATCTTATTTCGTGTGAGAGAGATGATGCTGGATTTCACTGACAAGTCGTGATATATCGGGCTTAATGGTAGAAACCTGAATCCTAAGTTCTGATTCTACATTTTCCAAACAATTTCTGTACTTGTTTCTAAGATAGCTGAGAGCAGCGAATGATTTTTCACATAAGTAGGTTGTTACGAAAGGCATTAATACTTTCATGGCCTTCTTTCATAGTCCAGGAAAATCATCCTGTAAGTAAGCCAAAAGGTTTGCAAGTGTCTTTTCTTTGAACTGCATTTTCAGAGCACCGTCCGTTTTTACTTTCATGAGTTGGTCTTCTTATGCTTCTGTAAGACCTTCTACGTCATTTACGCCAACTGAAAATGGATCCCTGGTCCAATTTTTGTTTGCATCAGGCACAGGAGAATATTGTCTGAACGACTGCTGCAAGCGTTTCAAATGTTGTGCAAAGAGTGACTTGTCGTTCTCTGACAACTGTTCTTCCGTGGAACGAAGAAAATTTGACAAGTATGAAAAGTTCTCCTTATATTTTCCATTCAGTGTACGCTGACGCCACAACTCCAACTTTTTGATCATTGCTTCGATCTTATCTTCAACTAAAAAGATGGTTACTTTTTCTCCTTGAAGACTTAAGTTCAGATTATTTAAATGGATGAAGATATCTGATAAGTATGCTAACTTGACTAACCAGGAAAAAACATTCAAACGATCGCTGAGATGAAATTGCTTATCCAAGAGAATTTCGTCTCTCAATTCCCAGAATTGAGACAAAACTTTACCTCGTGACAGCCAGCGAACTTCACAGTGAAGCAAAAGTTGATGATATTCACTATTCATTTCTTTGCAGAGCTGCTCAAAAAGTCTTGAATTCAGTGACTTGCTTTTTTTTAAATTGCCAATGTTCACTGATTCATTTACGGGCGGTTGAAGCTCTTCTGGTATCTTCTTGGCCTCTAGTGGATCCCTGTGTAAGCAGCAATGGAACCGTGTTGCCAACGGGGCGATTTCTTATATTCGTGCTGCAAGTCCAGTAAGCCTTCCTGATATTACTCGTGCTCCATCTGTGCTAACTCCAACGCATTTCAACAAGTCCATATTATGAGATATTATAAACGCGTTTAAGCTGGCAAATACTTCTTCAGCTGTAGTGTGCGTCAAATAGGACATGAAGAGTTCCTCAGTATACATGACTAGATTCAGCATGCTTACGTTGAAATCAAAACAAAAAATGAGCAGATTCGAACCCAAGATGAACATTTTGATGTGTGTGAATGAGAAAAATTGTTTTTTATCTTTTTAGTGTGTTAATTACTGAAATATTTAGAAGTAAAAATGTAATGGAATTCGTATGTTATAGTAGTAATTGTATTTTGTTTGTTTTATTGTAGTAGATTTTGCGGGTTAAGTGGTAGAGCAGCCACAGGCTGAACTTCGCCCATGAATAATGAAATTCTAAATTCTAAATTCTAAACACTTATCAGATGTCCATACCAAACGCGAAGCAATCCGAGCCAAACAATCAAGCGACCCCCTAGGCAATTCTCAGCCAAAACATGCGTGCTGTTGCTGTGGGCACTGGCGATGCTTAGTAATGTCTACGTTTTCGGCTTATCTACTTAAATTTCTTTTACCTCAGTAAATAGACACCGTAAATTTGTATAATTTTCGTTCTCTCATAATCCATTCTTAGCATTAAAGAGTAAATGCTTGTCTTAGTATTTTTTCGAACCTTTGTGGAACACAGGGAGGGTTTCGCGGACCCCTTGAAATGGATCCGCGTAGCCCCAGGGGTTTGCGGACCACAGTTGAAGAACCGCTGGTCTAGAACATTTCAAATGTGTATTTCAAGTTAAGTTCATGTGGCACAATTCAGAGTAAACTAAGAGGTCCCAGGTTCGATACCCGCTGGAGGCACATAGTGGTTCGGATCCCACTTTAAACTGTAGGTCCAGTCCTGATTAGCCTTACTGTGCATAAAGTGGACTTAAAACACCAAATCAATCAATCAATCAGAGTAAACTTTACAAGAGAAGCAAAATAATACATTAGATCCTCTTAAGCAAAATTATTTGGGGGCTCTGCCCCCACATCGTTAACATTGTGAGGGGGGCTCGAGCTCTCTGAAGCCCCATGCAGTCGACGCCTATGCGCGTGAGTTAGAATTACAGTGTACAGTTGCAACTGCAACATTGCGTTGGTTTAATAATTATATTTGTTGTTCAATGTCTGACCAAATGCTTATTGGTTGTAAGTATGCTATACTATTCCTCTTTCAGCATTATCATTATGTTCATGTCGACTATGTTTCTGCATAATTACACGTTATTAGCATTAACAGTAACAAATACAGCAGAAGAACACAACCAGAAAATAGTCCGTTAACCACTTACACCCAATCACCATCCTAAAAATATCACACGTTTGTCATTGCAGTAATTCACAGGTGATTGTACACGCCGAAGGGTAAAATATGAAAATTGCATATTTCAAAATGGCGTTCCATGTCGAAACAGCATTATATTTTAATATACGACGGAGAGAAAACCGCAGACAACGGAGTAACCTAATTGCTCTTTTATTTTCCAAGCCAATCAAACATTCGCGTCCAGCCATTAAACCGGCTAACAAAAGCTAAATGGATTGCAGCCTGGAAATTAAACACAGAATTAATCGTTCCCACAGTTACGTTTAGTGATTTCGCCGCAGCGCCGCCAGGCGGCGACACTGTGCAAAGCTTCCTCGGTTTACGGTTATGTGCGGATGTAATGGGTGCGAGTTCGGGGACACAAAATCCATCAAGTTCTCTCTAAAATAAATGTTAGGTGCCATAAAATGAAACGATTTATGTCCTGGATTTGAATAAATGCGCTATATCATGATTTTTTGAGAGATTTATGTGAAGAGTTCTACCTATATTTAATGTTTACAGAAAAAGAGGGAAGATTACGTCCAGAAACGATACACTCACTCACAAAAATAACGGATTACTTTGAATTTACCAGAAAACCTTCAAGCGTTTCTAGTTGTCATAATGAATGCATGTTAAGGTTTGATAATTTTGGCTAAAATAGCTATTTGGTAATCCTGACCAAATGGGCCAGATTTTGTTAGAATTACTAAAAATGGTGCTGGTAACACACTTTTGTTTGTCGACTATTTAAAAACATGTTTGTTTCTCAGAGACGAGGCTGCCTACTGTTTAAAGCGGGATATCTACCCACTGTGCAATGTGGTTGCAAGTCGACGGCGTTAACGCTACGTCATATGGGAGGCACTTGTACAGCCAACGGCAAAAGAAACAGTAGGCAATTTGTCAATCACTATTTTCATTGTTTTTAAATCTACAGTCTGTGTTGTTTTGAGGAATGGAATACTGTTGATGAAACGTAGATATTGTTCTGCTTTAGTGACGTTTTATTTCAATTCATGATCACAACGTTTAGGAAAACAGATTCAAAGCAAATGGTGATTGACAATTCGCCTACTGTTTATTTTGCCGATGGGTCTACAATTAACAAGGAAACCACCTGAGATGTACAATTGAACAAAGTTTATCCTGACCATGCCAGGAGACAATTTGTAGGCCTTCTCTTTAGCAATTTAATGTTTGGATTTCATAACAAAGACTTCGAGTAAAATAATTGCAAACCTAGATATAACCCGCACAAGTTTTCTCACTTTAAAATGTATCTAAAGAGGACGATAAGACCCTAGAGAACTTGAATTAACTTTTATTTAATGCTTCAAATAAATAATTTCTAAGCTTTTTGTTTTTTAAAACCTTAACAGCTTTTCTCCTACATTTTCATCTGTTGATTAACAGATTAAAAGTTTCTCTAAGTACCAAAAAAAATAATAAACGCTGGCCTTCAAGTTACTTCCAAAAGTCAAAATATAGATTGGAAAAGCAGTTTCCAACAGTTATGTTGCACCATTCTGAGAAATGAAGGCTACAGCTTAATATGTCTACAATAGGCTATAGACAATAGCATATTTCAATTGATCTTTTCAAAAACATGTTTTGCAACCAAAATCAACATTTAAAGTGATTTTTAAATATTTGAATAACCATCTATACCTATTAGAATGGTATAAAATAGGAGAGTGTACAGAAAATTGGAGTGCATAGTTTATTTAACCTAGCTTACCCGTGCCGTACGAGAAACGTACTTAGCTAAGGGGGGTGCCTCACAGGCCCACCCATTTTTGTCACTGAAATCCAAGAAAATATTTTGTTATTGAATTACTGCTTCCTTTACTGTTTACGTAAGTACAATTATTTATTAATTATAATAATTACAAAATTACTATTATTAATAAAAATACAAGGTTCGCCCATAAAAACAAACTTTTTTTAGGAAAGAAAGCAAGTAATTACCTTCAAATGACTTTGTCACCTTCAAATTAATAACCAGAGGAGGCAATACACTTTGGCCAGCGTTTGTACAGGTCTTGGAAAAACTTAGTTCGTAGTCATTGACAGTAAGTGTTCGCAAAATACGCGTAACATTTTATTTAATGTCCGCGACGTCGTCAAATCTTCGCCCTTTCATAACCATCTTAAGCTTGGGAAAAAGGAAAAAAATCAACAGCCGATAAGTCCGGAGAATATGGAGGGTGTTTGATCACAGTCACTGAATGCTTAGCAAGGTATTGTTGTACAGACAATGCGGTATGCGGCCGAGCATTATCGTGTAACAGAAACCATTGGCCAGAATCAAAGAGGTCCTTCCTAACCAGATTCATCCTGTTTCTGAGTCGACCAAGCACTTCCTTGTAATACCATTGATTGATTAGTTAGGGACAAATTCATGGTGGATCAGTCCTTGGGAACTTTCTCCACATTGTCGTCATTCCTTGACGTTGAATGGCGTCCTGATCTTGGTTCATCCTTGACACTTTCACATCCGCATTTGAAACGATTGTACCAGTCATACACCTGAGTTTTTGATAATGCTTCATCACCATACACTGCCCGTATCATCTGTAACGTTTTGGTAAACGATTTACCCAATTTGTAACAAAACCTTTTTGCTGTAACGTTGATCCATCTTGGTGCGCGTATTTTGTGCGCCACCTGCACACGACCTGACGCACGTTTGCTCCGAAACCGACTGCCTGTAACAGGTTGAAACATGCACTGACGGGAAGTTTAGATATAGCTCTTTGCAGTGTTTCCAGAATACGGTACCTTTTTATTTGGTTTGGTTCTTTTTCTTTGACAGTCGATTTCTTTATGGGCGGACCTTAAACTAACTAATTACTACATGCGTGTCACACACATATTTTATCATTCACTAATACTAGCAAAAACATATTAATTTTTCATCAATGCATTTTTGCTCGTATGTATTAACTATAATAATTACAAACATTACCATAATTACCAAATAAATTGTAATCTGTCAATGGCATTAGTGTTTCGAATAACACGCATCAAACGGGGGACTTGATAGTCCCACCAAGTGAACTTTGCCTCATATGTTTCTTTATGTTTATATGGACAATAATAATACAGAAATATTTGGGATACCCAATGAAAAAATGTAATTTATTTTCGATTTTTCATAAAAAAAATTCACAGTTGAAAAATCGAAAATCTAGAGGTGATGGAACCCACATTCATTTTTATCTTCATTGTTTCTAATAATATCCAGGTCAAGAGGGGCTAAAATATTATCACTGGCGATCCAGGGGCAGATGTACCCCTGTCCTAAGGGGCTAGTACGCCCCTGTAACGGTGTCACTATGCCAGCAGGTAAAGCCCAAGGGAGGAAAATATCAACTTACGCGAAAATTTCCTACAGGCCATTCGCATTGTTTTTACCATAATAACTGTTTGCTTATATAGCTGCCAGACTGTCAAATTATACCCACCGTTCATGCAAATTAAAATGAAACTCTGTTTATGAAACGATCAACTAATGAAGCACGCTCCATTTCCATCATCGTAGTTTTAATGTGATCAGTTCGAGTCATTTATTCCCCCCTTCCCCTCTTCGTTCCCTACTCGTGGACAAATACACAAGCTAATCTGCAAAAATTACCTCACTGGCTTCAAATCTCACTTGTTCATCATCATAGTTAATTTTCCTTGCTTCAGGTTTGGAAATTTGAATCAGTTTCAATCTGCGGTTTTAAATGTTGACGGCAGATTTAAATTAAAACCCACGTCGTTAATTCGAACAACTAAATCTTCTTACGATCGAGCTATTCTGTGAAAAGTTGATTCCGTTGGGGGTGGGGATTCAGGGCTGCAAAAAATGGCTGTGCTATTAACGTGGTTTTGCGATAAGTGCATAATGCTTCAGATATGGTAAATTGAAAAATGTGTATGGCGTTAGGCAATTGATCATCTATGTATCATGAGTCGAACACGGCTTCTGTTAGGGTGAGTGTTACGTATTAGTTCTTGTACAATATACAGAGGAGCCTCCAAATGTATACGTACTTCAGAAAGTCTATACAAGAGCTGTAATACGGACGTGAAAGTATTACTATATGTCATGCTTGATTTCTACAATTGCAACAGATTATAACAACATTAAGCCTTGATTCCATGATATGAAAAACTCAATATACTGACCAAGGCAGAAATTTATTTTATTATAAAACATAAACTAAACGTAACGTTTCAACCTTCTAGCAAGGTCTTCTTCAGACTCTGCACCAAGTACAAATGTAAGAAGGTACAAAAACAGGACGATATATATACACAAATATTACTCCCTCCAGACTATTAGAAAGTTGTTCTGGAACATTCTAGCAGGTGGCTTTCCCTTGTCAACTGTACTTTCACCTAAAAGGCTAAACATATTTACTTCCAACTAGAATGTGGTTGGACTCTTTATCTCACGCTCTTTTTCCTTCATTCTTCTTCCTTCTTCTCTCCTCTTTCTCTCTTGTCCTTTCCACTGTTTCTAACACCTTCTTCCATTCTTTGTTTATCTTCAGTCCCCAATTCCAGTTTATTGTGTCTTCTTCACCTTTCCTCTCTATTTCCTTGGCATTTTTCAATCTTCTCACTAGTATTCTCTTCTCCCTTCCTATCTGCTTAGCCTCATCCCACTCTGTGTCATGTCCTGTTTCTCTGGTGTGTTTAAATATCGCATTTCTCTGTCTCTTAAGTCGTACATCATCCCTATGTTGTTTCAACCTGTCTTTCAGCCTCTTTTTCGTTTCTCCTATGTACACACTCTGACATTCTTTACATTTCACTTCGTAGATAATCCCTTCCTCTTCCTCTTCTCTATTTTCCTCTTTCTTGTTTGCATTCTTCGCTATTCTTAAGATGCTTCTCCCTCCCTTTTTGTAAGTTTTAATGCCCGCTTTCCTAAGTAAGCACTTTGCATATCTTTTCTGTGGTCTTCCCCATACTAATTATTCCAAACCTTCTCTCTTTTTCTTCTCTTCCTCTTTTTCTTTCTCTTCCAATTATCCCCTGCCACTTTTCTTCCTTCTTTTGTTTATGTCCAGTCTATCCTCCTTCTCATAGCCATATTTTTCCAGCTGTTTCCATTAGGCTTTTTATTTTGCCTTCTTTTTCACATTCACATACAGATGATCAGAGTGGTCACCATTAACGAGTTGTTTGGGGGACCCTTTTTAATGACCAGTGTGCGAATTAAGCTTATTGCTTTGCGGGGGGGGGGGAGATGCCCCCAATCAGTGTCGTATTTGTGATTACCTTTCCCAGGCGGGTGGGTGATCTACGTACCTCCAACGAATAAGGCTGACGAAATCAGCTTTCCTTGCCATGGCGGTAGGCTTTTGTACTTTATTTGGCAACGGACAGAAACCTTCAGACGCGAAGCAGGATACAATTGTTTTAAAGGTTAATTAACTGTTTTCCAGAATGATTTTTAGTGGTGTTTGTTCTGTTCTACGTATATGCTTTTCTTCTGCAGGGGATTTTTTTTAGGAGGGGGGAGAATTCCACGCACCCCCCGTTAATTCGCACACTGGTTAAGACACCTAAATATCAACTTATCTTACCCTGGATTCCATTTTGCAGACTAGCGAGGCCCTGGCGTCTGGACTCACAGCCAGTTTAATCCTTTTTGGGGCTTCAGTTGTGTCCATGTATGTTTCAGATTGACCATTTTATCTTATCACCGTTCACCTCCGTCCTCGCGATTAGCCAAAAGTGGAAGAACATCTAAGTAAAATTAAATAAAACAACCAATTAACGTTGTTGAGCTTTTCGACAGCAAGGCAAGGGAGGAAATTACATGTGGCAACACGGGGGCAGTCGGACACAAAAAGTGGGACGCGAGAGGAAAAAAAACATATGAATGTCGACTTTAACTTGTGAGTTTACCTGAGTTTTCCTCATCTTGATAACACTATCAAGCCTTGTTTCCATGGTTAATAAAACACTCAAACTGAAGACCAAGGTACGGTATGCGCCGAAATATACAGTACTGAAACTCGCGCATCTCGAAGACGTGGTTGCGTTTGTCGACGGGACATAGCTCCAGCTGCACGTGTTCGCAGTAGTGAAAAGGAAATAGTTGAGCATTATTTCCGGTCATACGGAAGCGGTCGTGAAGGTGGACCGAGTTTGAAAAAGGTGACTGGTCTATATGCAACCCAAATGACAATCGTCCACTCCACATGCCCTAACCTAACCTAACTTTAGGTTTCCTGACAGTTATGCAACCCAAAAGGCACGATTGTTATTTGGGTTGCATATACACCAGTCACTATATTGTTACATGTCTTATACTTTTGTTCATCTTTTCATTTCAGTACTGTATATTTTGGCGCATATTCACACAAAGATCCCTAGTGTGAAGAAGATCCTGTTAGAAGGTGGAAACGTTACGTTTCTACCTCTTCTGGATTGTTTTCCTCTTTCGCACATTGTAGTTAAAAATAAATTAACAACATTACAATAACGCAACATTAAAAAATTCTACTCTCTCTCTTGAAAGCCTATAGAGAAGAGCAGTATTGACGAAAGGGCACACGGTACTTCTCCACTTAGGGCGAGCTTTCATAAAACATTAACATGACACACGGCGCTGGTGGAGACCCCTAATGGGATCTGCAAGAAGCGATCTCTGATTTGCGGGTCGAGGCAACATTTGCTCCATCCCGCCTTTCAAAAGTTGTCGCCACGGTCTAATTGAAGTTTGTCACCAACTCCCATGTCTCCCAAAAGGCCAGGAAACTCCTCCTATCCTCTGAATAGCGCAGTTAGGCAAAATTTGCCTGCAGAGGCAACGGAGACATGATAGAGCAACGGTTAATGCGGGGAAGGAAATTGCAAATTGCAAACCGAGTTGTCTCTTCGCGGTACATCCTCTCAAAATACGTGATTAAGACCCTTGTATTCCGTAAACACACCCTTCACGTATTAATATTCATGAAATGTAACTTCGCTTGCAGTTAACGGTTTTATTTCTCGCTTTAAGGGCGTGCTAAGCTTCGTAATTCTAATTTCGAATTCTTCCTTTGGTCTAAGTTAAGCCATTCATCAAATGACATTTTGACATATTTATTTATTTATTGAGAAAATTCCAGATACAGCACAGGTGGCAATTTTACACTGAAATTGTCAACAAAGAACAAGTCGTATTATTTTTATTGCAAAGACAACAATTGACCATTAGCTCGTACGGCTAAGCAACAAAAATCAAGTAAAGAAAAAACATGTATTTTGCAAACACTTATCTGACACAACGAATATTTCAACCTGTGTGCATGCTATTTTAGTATCGATTTGGAAATTGCGTATGTACACGTTTGTATGTGTGTGCGTGTGTGTGTGTGTTAATGTATCTGTCATTGTATTCTCTTATAATTTTATTATTTTCCATTTATGTCAAATTCATTCATGTTATGTTATTTGATGTCAGTATTATAAATATATGCATTGTAACTTTTATTCACCAGGGTTAGGTGGCAGAGCAGCCCAAGGCTGAATCTCGCTCTGTAGTAAATAAAAAGACGTTTCAATTCAATTCAATTCAATTCAATTCAATGAGAAAGCAATAATAATAATTAACCAAAAAATAAAAAAATAAAAAAAATAATTAAGAGTAACAAAACAACATAAAAGTGAGTAGCAAATGAACAAAAAAATAAGTAAAAGATGGCACTATGTGATGTTAATTACAAGTATTCATTCTGATAGAAGACCGAAAGGCAAACTCGGAGGAAAATATATCAATATTTGAGGGGAGATCATTGTATTGTGCTGCAAGTCTGTACAAGAGAGATCTTTTTTGAATTTCTAGTTAAATTCTGCTTGTATACTTGATTATTATCTGTTTCTCATAACCTAAACACATAACTAGAACCAGGATTTTAAGACAGTGAAACTGCCGAAAGGACACACACACACACATAAATATTTATGTACATTATATATGTATAACGCGTGAGGCACCTAAAAGTACCACCTGAAATAGCGAAGAAACCAGAAACAGTAGCGATGTGAGGTTTGCGGGAAACAATAATATCAAATGGGGCTCGTAAATCGGAGGTATGGGGTGGGTCGAAAAATATCGACAAATGGGGCATCTGGAGCAAAGTCATATTTTTTTTTAATGGAACGATATACAATAACATGCATAATAAAAAGAGCACACGCAAAGAAACACAACGCCGTTGGTCTCATGCATCTACTGCACATAGGAACGAAGATATGGCCATGTGAAAATATGTAAACAAACTAACAAGTGGCCCACTTGACCGTCAGTACCACACCATGTAAGACTTCTCAGGTGCCTGACAGAACTGCCTATACGCAGAGCAAGTTTTGATAGCAGGTCCACGAGATCGTGTTAGTTCATAGCAAACAGTCGTAGTGGTAAGAGCGAAGATTATGGTGTTCACAAACATAGAAAAAGCGGACATGATCCTGATTTATGGGGAATGCCGAAAGAATGCCTCAGAAGCCTACCGTGTGTACGCAGAGAGCTATCCGGACAGACGACAGCCATCTCGACGTCTGTTTGGTAAGTTATTTATTAAATTAAGAGACACCGGAAGTGTAACACCACGAGCACGTGTGCGGAACAAGCCAACTACAGGTGAGGCAGGTGCAACAAATGTTCTCGCCGCTGTTGCTGTGAATCCGCACGTTAGCTCCCGTGAAATTGCCAGGGATGTTGGGATGAGTCAGCGAAGTATCTTGCGCATTCTGCACACACACAAGTTTCACCCATATCATATCTCCCTCCATCAGAAACTTCACGGGAATGATTTTGTGGACCGTGTTCGGTTTTGCACATGGATGTTACGACACGACACACCCGATTTGTCACGTATCCTCTTCACTGACGAGGCAACTTTTACCAATCATGGAAATGTCAACCTAAGGAACATGCACTATTGGTCGGTGACAAATCCACATTGGCTTTGCCAAGTGGAACGCCAGCGCCCATGGAGTGTGAACGTGTGGTGTGGTATAGTGGGTGAACATCTCATTGGCCCTTTTTTTATACAAGGGACACTGAATGCTGACCGATACATACAGTTTTTACAACATGAACTGCCTGTACTATTGGACGACATACCACTTCAGACAAGGAGGGACATGTGGTACCAACATGACGGGTGCCCAGCTCACAGTGCAAGACGCGCTACAGCATGTGTGGAAAATACATTTCCAAATCGTTGGATTGGACGTGGAGGGCCTGTCAAATGGCCGGCTCGTTCCTCAGATTTGACACCGTTAGACTTTTTCCTGTGGGGAAAGCTGAAGGACATTGTCTACCGGGATGTGCCAACAACTCCAGAGGATATGCAACACCGCATTACTGCGGCCTGTAGGGACATTCCCTACGAGATGCTACATTCTGTGCAACGATCTTTGCGTGGGCGCCTCGTTGCCTGTAACGCAGCTGACGGCCACCACTTTGAACACACACTTTGACAGGTTTTCGCTTCTTACGCAGTGGTTCTTCGACATACTGTTATGGTCATTTTCATTATGCTGTAACACTGTCAAATACATGGTGCTGACGATGTCTACTGTATTTTTTCTTCCTTTAACACGTTCTGTCTTCATCTTGTCCAATGGCTTCCGACATCTCATACTTGTACATGCCGTGGTACTGACGGTCAAGTGGGCCACTTGTTAGTTTGTTTACATATTTTCACATGGCCATATCTTCGTTCCTATGTGCAGTAGATGCATGAGACCAACGGCGTTGTGTTTCTCTGCGTGTGCTCTTTTATATTATGCATGTTATTGTATATCGTTCCATTTAAAAAAATATGACTTTGCTCCAGATGCCCCATTTGTCGATATTTTTCGACCCACCCCATACCTCCGATTTACGAGCCCCATTTGATATTATTGTTTCCCGCAAACCTCACATCGCTACTGTTTCTGGTTTCTTCGCTATTTCAGGTGGTACTTTTAGGTGCCTCACGCGGTATATAAAATAGTATGTACTTACTCCGACCCCCTTCCACTCAATGGTGTCGAGGTTTTGCAGAAAACTCTCCATAGGTTATGATCCATTGCTAGCTTCCTTGCTTGATCCCACTTAATGCCTCTTCTGGTTAGGATCTCTTGAATGTTCTTTCCATGTTTCCCGTGGTCTTCTTTGGGTCCTCTTCTTTCCCATTCCTCTTACTCTTGCCTCCCATATTTCCTTCGGTATTTTTTCATCCTTCATTCTATTTAGATCTCAATCGTGCCTCGATGACCTTTTGTTCACTGGTTTGGAGTTTTCCGTTATCCAGATTGTTTTATTCTAAATTTTTATATTTTCTTGTTTACCCAATTATCTTTCATTTCGCTGTCTGTATCTGCCTACTTGCCAATACCAAGGATTCGCTCCCATATAGCATTGTTGGTAAATATGTTGATTTATATATAGCCATTTTTGTTTTCTGGCTGATTTCTTCTTTCCTAAAAAACCCTGATTGATAGCATAATATAGTTTGTTTGTGTTTTGTATTCTTGTATTTAATTCTCCATCAATTCTTCCATTTCTGTCCTTATTGATTCCGAGGTATTTAAAACTCTTAACTTCTTCCAGTTCTTCGTTTTCAAACTCTAAAATGCATGGTTTCTCTTCTTTGGCTATTCTCATAATTTTTATTTTATTTATATTTATTGAGTTATTTAATAGGATATTACTTATATGTTCAAGTTTCTCTGTAAGTTTGCTTATGAGCTAGCAAAGAGAACTATATCATCTGCATACAGCAGCTCTGAAATATTTACTGCTTTCATTCTCCAATATCCTACTTGGAACTTCCTCATTTTTGTTTTAATTTCTTTAAGCACATTGTCCATTAAAATTATAAACAGGTAAAGTGATAATATATTGCCTATTCTTACTCCGGGTGTAACTTCAAACTCCTCTGATTTATTATTGGTCGTCCTTACATAACTTCTGCATTCCGTGTAAGAACTTTGCTTTTATTAGTTCTTGGTTTATTCCCTTCTTTCTTAATACTTTCCATAACAATTGTCTCAAAGGATTTCTATAAGTTAATGTAACATATGTAAAATTCTCTATCATATTCGATGACTTTTTCTATGTTCCGTCTTAAATATATGGTCCTGCATACTTGTACATGGCCTAAACCCACTTTGTATTTCTTTCCTCAGTCTTGTTTCTAGAACTCTAGAAGATATCTTACTGGGGACATTCAACAGAGAAATTCCTCTAATGATTTTTACATTCTTTGTTGTCTGCGTTTTTTTAAAAAAAAGATAAAAATTGAAGACTAAAATTGATAAACGCTGTAAGTGCCACAATAATTCAAACACCGTTTTCCACTTTAAACTGTGAAATGTGCCATGCTTTATAATGTGGTAAACGTGAAATGTGGCTGGTAGCCCTCTAAGTAGTTCAAAGGGCGTGCAAAGAGGTCACAAGTGTGCACGTTCTTACGGGCTAATCTGCGGAACGATGCGATTTCCCAACACTTTCGTTTTTGGCACTTACAACGTTTACCACTTTTAGTCCTCAATTATAATTGAGAACTTCCCAGTATTTCACTATAATCTTCTCCTTTCAGCATACGTGTATGTTTATTATCTCCAATAGTAATTGTTTTCCTTGTTGTCGCATTATATTTAATCCTTTCAGGTGTTATACCATCGTTTCCTGGTGTTTTCCCCAGTTTATTTTTTCTTAGATTACACCAAGGCATTTGACTCCATAAACCATCGGCATAAAAAATAAAGAATTGTTATGGTTTCGGTCTTATCTAACGAACAGGCAACAATGTGGAAAATTAGTACATAAGAATAAAGCGTGCATTTCTAAATGGCTTGATATCAAACAGGGAGAACCACAAGGACCTATCCTATTTTCCCTATACATCAAAAATTTTAATGATGCACTAAAACACTGCAAATACCACCAGTATGCGGATGACACACAAATATATAGACAAACACCATTAAGAAACAGTGCAATGACCCTGGAAGCATTGCAACAGGACCTCAATTCAATATCTAAATGGTTTGAATGTAATGCACTCAAATTGAATTCATCCAAGTCTTACATTTTAACTTTAAGCACAACGAGTAACCTCAAGAAGTTAGAACAATTAAAACTCTCCCTCCCTACACTGAATAATTCCAAAATACAGAAAATAGAAAAAGCACGCAAACTTGGCATAATATTGGACGAGAATCTACATTGGGGTTCTCATGTCACACACATAATAAAAAACTCGATAGCCAAACTGAAATCACTTTTTCCATTCAAACATATGCTAAGCAAAGAAACGAAAACTCACCTAGTCAACACACTTGTAATGCCAACAATTGATTATGCTTCCCCCGTATTTATAAACATCAACAGTACCCTAAATTACAAGCTACAAAAGCTTCAAAACAGTTGCATAAGATTTATACTGAATGTCAAAAGAAGAGAACATATTTCCCCTTACTTACAGGAACTTAGTTGGTTAAACGTTAAGAATTGGAGAACATTTTTGTCATTGTCGTTATAGTACATGATCCTGAACAATAAGGAACCAAGATATTTATATGATCAAATAATTGCTCCGTACAGAAAGAAAGGAGAACAAATTAACATTCGTCAAAAAACACAATTCACGATTCCTGTATTCAGAACAACATTCTATGGAAATTCTTTCATAGTCACCGCAATAAAAGAATGGAATAACCTCCCCCCACCATTGACCTCAGGGGAGCTCCACCCTGCAACACACAAAATAAACCTAAAGAAGCATCTACTGTCCAAACAATAGTGTCTGGATTTGTCTTTTCTGTAATCAATGGGAATGAGGTATTGGTTTTAGTTTTAGCTGTAATAATTGTATTCTAATTGTGGTTTTAGATTTAACTCAGTACCTTCACTACATTAATTGTTTACATTATAAGTATGAATGTTTTTTTTATTCTTTCTTCTGCAACAAGGATTTTGAAGAAGTGTAAAGTGTCAATTGTATTTTTTTAAGGGTTTGTTGTAAGAACGGCCCGTGAGGCCAAAACACGCCCTCTCAATAAAGACGAGATTATTATTATTATATTATTATTATATCCAGTGATTTCAAGGCGTGGGCATTCCTTTGTGAGTATCTCTTCATCATTTTCGCCCAATCATCATTCATCTCCATCGTCGCAATTGTCTTGAATGAGCATAGAAGTGGTGTAAAACAGGACAAATGCAAATTTTAGATTCAGTCCTTATTATATCAGCTACTCCCACGCAACATCGGCTAGAAATGGAAACATTCTTTCAATCCACAGTCGACAGAGACAGGAGACGCGTCTTCATAAATTCTAGCGAAATCATTCGGACGTTCCGTGACACCGCAGACAACATCATAAGATTACTTTTGATAACAAAGAGCACGAAACGTCCAACATTGTTCAAGTTTAATCTATTTTCTAATCCAGATCTGTCAGATAAAAGGAAAAGCAAACCGAAATGGCTTAATGTTGTGGAAAAATAAGTCTTGTCATATTCGATCCGATTACGGTGGAAGTTTTACATTTCAAAGAAACAAAATGATTTGTTTCCATTCGGTGGTAGGTGAAACATGGTTAGGCACGCCGTAGGCATATTCGCGCATCCCACTCAGTTCAGCATAGGAGGAATAATACTTGCTCCTGATTGGTCGACTTGGCGGAAGTGACTTAACAACACTTGTCTTCTGCTGGTATTTTGAAAACAAGACCTGTATTCTGTAGCCACACGATGTATTAGTTGAAAACGTAGCCTAATGAGAATTGTAAAATGTACACTATTTTCTAAAAATTTAATGAAAATGCGTATTTTTATTCTGATGGTACGTTCATCGGAAGGTAACTGTAGCTAGTAGAAAATAAAATCCATTCATTTAAATCGTAAATTGAATCTTTAAATTTTCCAACTTAGTAAAGCTTTCAAATAATTCTTGTACGTCCTTTGATTTGCGTTTCATTTTTCTATCTGCGAGATAGAAAGCAACATAAATATACTTGCAATATTTTATGGTAAATATTTTATCAATGAGTAGTACTGTAAATTACTGGAATAATGCCTGCTTCTGGCAAATTTGAATAATTTGCAATTCCCATGCCAAGACACCTAGTAAATGAAATCAAATGATTACAAGTTTCGATGTAAATGGTGAGATTGTACATAATTATTTGTACATTTTTTCAGGAAAAAAATCAGCGGCTTCAAAATATTTGGTAAAAATTTACTATCCTTCGGACACCTCTAATTTATTCGTTTCGTCAATTTTTGACATTCGTACTTACGTATCTGCTTCGCGGAACATTCTTGAAGGTGTAGAACATCTAGAAATTGCAAAATAAGCTAAAATAAGGCGTTAGTTTTTGGAATGGAAACTGTCGATTTTCGCGATTTTTTTGTTTCACAACCAAATATATATATTCCTGATACTACCACGACACCAAATTTTAACTATGTTTGCCTAACCTAACCACGTGCCAATGGTTCGTGGGGCTAGCGTCAATGGTTCGTGGGGCTAGCGTCAATGGTTCGTGGGGCTAGCACCAATGGTTCGTGGGTCTAGCGTCAATGGTTCGTGGGGCTAGCGCCAATGGTTTGTGGGGCTAGCGTCAATGGTTCGCAATTATTTCCAATTTCTAGATCCTGATACTAACACGACACCAAATTTTAACTATGTTTTCTAACCTAACAGAACTAACCTATCCACGCGCCAATGGTTCGTGGGGCTAGCTATTCTCCGTCGGAGAATTAATTTTCAACAAACAACATGAATTTCAGCTATGAAACATTCCCACATCACACAAAACACCTTCCCGATGTTCGACAATGCTACAGGAACTTATTACGGTAAGTAGTTTCTTCTGTAAAAATAAATAAATGTGTCCGAAGGATAGTAAACTAGTGCCAAATATTTATAGAAACCTTGTAGAAAAATGTTCCTAAAATTTATTGAAGTTAATTTAGTGAATTCTTATTCAGAATTTGTACACAATGGATAGTTTTGTAGCAAATGTGGGCATAGCTCATAAGTTGTATGTTTAATTAGCAGGAGAAATCTTGATAACAGTTCGTTATATGGGAGACACATTTCTCCATTTTTACAGAAGAAACTACTTACGGAAATTCGTTTCTTCAAGCTTTCCAACATTCGTCAAGGTATTTTCCTTCATCGTGGAATATATTTGACCGGGAAATCATGTATTTTTCAAGAGAAATATCTCACCGACGCAGAATTGCCATTGCTTTCTCTACGTTAACTGCATGCTGTGTACGTTTGACGTAAGCAGCCGTCAGTGTTTCCAACCCCCTTTTTTTCACTATGCTTGCCTAACCTAACCTTATCGGAAATGGTTCGTGGGGATAACCGTCAACTACCGTGCATAATGGTTTGTGGCGCTATCTGGGAATGGTTCGTGGGGCTGTCTGTCAGCTACCCGTGCATAATGTAAAATTTTCACACGTGACGAACACGAGAGTAGGTATTTTTCTGTGAAGAAGGTTGGATACACTGCATACCCACAACAGAGTCAAAATTTACCCACCATAATGTATGTTCCGGAAGCGAAGAAAGGAATAAAAAAGAAACACACTGTATGTGAAAAATTGTGTTTGTTTTCGTGTAAAAAGCATAATGGCACTTTAAACTATGTTACGCAATACACAATTGGTAAGTACGAACCATGCGAAACACAAAATATCCGATTTAAATGTGTCTCCGAGATAACGAACTGTTACCGAACTCTTACATATGCATCTGACTACTTATATTTCTCCTTGAAAGTGATATATGTAACACAACAAATTCAAAATGAATAAAAAATTAGCATGTCAAAGATGCTAGTAAATTTAAAATATTTTCTTGGTAATAAATGAGAAAGATGAGCCTGTTAGACGTATGACCTAAACGCTAATAAATAAATGAAAATAGGAAAATTCAGTGTGAATGTTTTCAAGATGGTACCTACATAATTTCACTTTCCATTTTGTGTTTTTCACTACTTTGTATTAATTAAAAAATTGCAGCAGTCCTAAGAGCTCTCGAGTGTCTTTTTCAAACGTTGATTTTATGCTCAGACAGGCTAATCGGCACTGAAATTACCGTTCCTTTTCGGATCTTTAAGTACTAGTGTGCAATGTATCTAGTACATTGAATTGAATTGTTGTTTTAAGTCCACTTTATGCACAGTAAGGCTAATCAGATCGGGGCTGGACCTACAGTTTAAAGTGGAATCCGAACCACTATGTGCCTTCACCGGGTATCGAACTCGGGACCCCTTTATTACCAGGTGGCGAGGCAACCACTGCGCCACCAGGGAGGCCCTGTACCTAGTACAGGAATCTTACCTGAGACCATTTGATTACTACATATATCTATTATTTGTCCTAAGTATGATATAGCATAATATGTTTGCAAACACAAACATTATTTATTTCATGTTATCAGTTGTTTGAAGATGTAAACAAAAATAATTATGGTTTCCAACATGAAATAATAGCGTGCCCAGATATCAAGTAATGAAATCCCTATCCACCGAGATATTATTGTTCAATATCGAAATCAAAATATCAATAATAATTAATCATGATATGGCATGTACACTTCATAGAAGACAAAATTTAATAAAGAAAATGTGTCTTAAAACAAACATATGTGGAAGAATTATTTTTGTATTAATACTTTGTAATTACTTGTAGAGGGTTTTTAAGCAAACTAATTTGTTCATATGTAGACAAGCACATTGAACAGTGCTCTTAGAATGAATAATTTTTGTTACACCCTTGCTTCGTGTGCAATGACGATCATGTCAGGCATCTTTCTCCAAATATGTAATGATGATATGTTAAAATCTCAGCATCATGTGCTACCGAGTAGTATTTAAGAGAAAAGTCTTATGGAAGTAATCACAACCTTTGAATCGATTCACTTTTATGTAGCTATAGTTCGTTACAGGGTTCCCTCATTACACAATCTTTCGACACTGCATCTCTTCTTGTGTTTAAACTTAAGAGACTCCCTATCAGCTTCATTTGCGGAATGACTTCAATTATCTATACAAAATTGTCACTGGCAAAATTCCTTGCAACACACACCTTCAGGAATTCCACTTTCGAGTGCCTATACACATAGGACGTATCACAAATATATTTTATACAGAAAAACCTACACTAGGTATACCTTTCGGTCTTCCATCACATGACATGCTTGTAAATAATCAAGTAGTGTTACTTATTTTTTGATAATTTGTCAATCATTGGTAAAAATTTACTATCCTTCGGACACCTCTAATTTTTTTGTTTCGTCAATTTTTGACATTCGTACTTACGTATCTGCTTCGCGGAACATTCCTGAAGGTGTATCAACGTTGTTTTGATGAAATTTGAACTATGTTGCCTAACCTAACAGAACTAACCTAACCACGTGCCAATGGTTCGTGGGGCTAGCATCAATGGTTCGTAATTATTTCCAATTTCTAGATCCTGATACTAACACGACACCAAATTTTAACTATGTTTCCTAACCTAACAGAACTAACCTATCCACGCGCCAATGGTTCGTGGGGCTAGCTATTCTCCGTCGGAGAATTAATTTTCAACAAACAACATGAATTTCAGCTATGAAACATTCCCACACCACACAAAACACCTTCCCGATGTTCGACAATGCTACAGGAACTTATTACGGTAAGTAGTTTCTTCTGTAAAAATAAATAAATGTGTCCGAAGGATAGTAAACAAGTACCCAATCATTTTTGTGAAATGCTTAATTTTGCTCTTTAAATTGTTGACAATTTCAGCGTAAAATGGCTATCCATGCTGTATCTGAAATTTTCTCAGTAAATAAATAAATATGTATTAAATAGCATTTCCCACATAATTGTAAACAAATTTAACATTTGAACTAGATTAAAACAGGGCCTCCACAATGGTGCAGTGGTATCGTCCTCGCCTGGTAATCAAGGGGTCCCAGGTTTGATACGTGATGGAGGCACATAGTGTTTCGGATCCCACTTTACACTGTAGGTCCAGTCCAAATCAGCCGTACTGTGCATAAAGTGAACTTAAAACACAAAATCAAACAATCATAGATTAAAACAGAACAGTCATATTTCAACTTGAATATTATATCTGCCTCTTTAGGTTGAATATTGTTATGTGAGGACTCAGTCTGCTTTTCCTAGTAGACCATGTCCCGGTATAAAAGTACAGTTCAATTTTTCTCTATATATTTATGCATATGTAAAATTGCAAGTTCAAGAAGTGGTAATACGTAAGGTTGAAATAGAGAAAACATCTTCTTGTATACCCCTGAATTTTTTGAAAGTTTGTCTTGTAAACTGGCAATTATAATTGAATTTTATCATGTTCCTAGAATAGCAAGCAACCCTGTAAATGTATCCATGTTATAGGTTGTTATTTATTTACTTTTATTACTTGTTCAACATACCAGTGACCTTTACCTTACATACCAAGATTTGAGAATGGTTTCTCCAGAGTGTCTGACATGCCACTGTTGATTTCTAGTTTGCAACTGCAACTATATAATTTCAGAATGTCCACAAGTACTGGAGGTTTATTACCTTCGCATTTCATAAATTTTTGTTCGTTAATAAGAAAACTGTGATTTGGATTCTTATACAGAATATATTTGGTGAACAAATAATACCATGGAAAGAAGCATGCTAACGGTAACGAATGTTAATATTCAAATATCCTGCTTCATAGATGTGAACTTAGAAATGATTCTTATCTTGGATAAAAATGATTGATTTTAATGTGATACTTCAAGTGGTTCTGCTGTCTTCCCTATATTTTATTTTTTACACTTGTTCATTAACTTAAAAACTCCCACCTAAAGTTTAAAAAAGAAAATAGCAAAGAGATTGCATTTTTTCAATGGTAATATAATGTGTGTGTTAATGATGAACATCTTGAAAATACTAAGCCATGCAGAAAGGGCATGTGGATGGAGAGCACAGAAGATTTTATATTAAGAAACTTCAGAAGATAACATGCTGTACAGACCAATAAACTTCATTATACATTCTCCATATATTTACATATGACTTAATTTAGCCTCTTCATGAAGCAAAGTTAAGTTGACTCATGATCTCACCACCAAACGTTCCAGTCAAGTGGTCAGGAGTGGCATGTTGAATTGTTTCTACATGTAACCACTGACTTTAGTGTTTGTATGTGCCTATGTTTCAGAGACATGTTCTGTCTCACTTTTACATGGAACAAGATGGAAGCAAATACAGTACACTACCCAGAAAATGGGAGCAGAACCAGTTTGTGAAACATTGGTACATATGGAAACTAAAGAGAGACTTCACACTAAAATGATGTGTCACTTGGAATGAATAGCAACAATTCACACTGATCCACTGCACAAGCCACCATTGGAATGTCTCATCCTCAATTGACACATGTTGCTTCAGTGTAAAAAATATCCCTAAAAAAAACAAGCAATGCAAAGTCACAACCAACTTTGTCTTGGTTGTTTTTATGGTGTTAATATGTGATGTAAAATACAACCTTTCTGAAATAAATTCCCCATACCAGTCTGTAGCTTCAATCACAAGGAACAATGCCTCGCCATCCTGAATGCCCTTTTCCACAGGCAGTAACCTAAAAGCCAATAGTGCCCATCTCAAAGCACATCATTTCCCAGTCGTGAATATTCTCGCCTGCAAGGTTGACACACACACACACACCCAGAAAGTTGGTATCTATATTTATTTTCTACATATCCTGCAAACCAGAAGAAAGATGCATGCCTTGTCCAGGATTGAAAGTCAGCATCCCTGGTTTCACAGTGCAGAATAGAAGAAACAGCATGCCAAATACAATTTGCTGGTATTATAAACTTATGTACTGTTTTAACTGCTTGCTCTTTTAATGCACTGATTTCTAGTGCTGCTTGTAGACATACCTTCATGACCAGTGCTTTAAGTGGTTTCAGTCAATAGCCAGAATGTCAACCACAAATGAATCAACATGGGTACTACTACTAATGATGACAATAATAATGGTGATTGGTATTGTTATTATTATTGCATACAAAGTAAATATAAACACAAACTATCACATCTGTTATTTCAGAAAATTAAGTTGTCATTTGGATATTAAAAGACAGCATTTGCCCAAGTATAATATTTTTTCCAAAATTTCCGCACTGCTCACTGATGAGAGAAAAATTTAGTACAAGAAGTTTCTCTTCATCTATTTTTTGCAAAAAATAATGTAACAATGGACAGACTTTTGTAGTGTAGTAAATAAATAAAAAGGATGACCGGCAGGAACCTCTTTAAGCCCTGTTCATGACATGGCATTGTAAAGGACTTTCTAGATTTGTATGCATCCATCATTGGTTTCAAATTTGAAGCATTATGCTTAAGTAAGAAAAACACATGTTTCTGTAACTCAATACAAAAGAGGAGCATTTGCACTACTTTCATTTACAACCTAACAAGACTGTTGCATGGGTGTATTTAATCCAGGATCACTTGTGTCTATAATTGTTACAAGTGCTCAAAGTGGCAGGTAACATGGAAAAATTTCCATAAAGCATCCCTCAGTTTGGATAATTTGCACAGGTATCTTCCCACCTACTACATTGTTTCCATGTTGGTTCATACAGCACCCTTCTATCCCCAAGCATTCCACCAGCCCAGCTAGGAATTTCTACCTCTAGCACTGATGATAGGAAGACTCTGGAGGACCACTAGTGGCAAGATATTTTCTATCTTATTTTCCATCAATCTTTGTTTCTATGATTACAATTATTATGAATGTGAATGAACAGCAATTTATAGTTGATCAATTTCATTTAATAATCACTTATCCTCATCATGATTAGCCAAAATGACACAAGAAGAGAAACTAAATAACAATACAACAATAATTTGAAGGTAATAAAGGGTGTTCCGTATAGGATGCCGAATTTGAATCGAGTGCTATTGTTTTGTTTTGAGGTTGGCAGACCTGTTCTTACCATTGGTACCTGTTGTTATGCAGATTAATGTAGCCTCAACTGTTTTGACTCGTTTGTCGTGGTTACGATATGGAACTCCATGAAAAATTCTCACAACGAGTGATCTCTTTGCACGGTGACCAGGAACGGCCGGCAAGGTCATGTGATCTTACACCCTGTGATTTCTTCTTAATGGGGTTTTGTGAAATCACTGGTGTACGCCAACAAACCACAAACCCTTTTGGAACTGAAGGCGGAAATCCTACAGGTGATTGGAGGCATCAGGACAGACATCTGCGAGAGGGCTATCAATAATTTTGTGGAGCATATAAATGCATGCAGACTCAGTAGGGGTGGACATATGCCTGACATTGTTTTTCATACGTAAATGGGAGATGTTACTGCTTACATATATGTGAAATATAACTATTTTCATGATATTTTCCCTATTTTTATTTAATTTTCTAATTCTGCATTCTGCATCCTATACGGAACATATATATATATATATATATATGTACATGTAATGTATATGTATCGCTAGTAACAATCTACCAGCTGCGACCACATGCTATATAAGCAAAGAACAAAAAGATGTAGAACTAAGTAAACTTTTCCCCCAAAATATAATGTTTAAGAAGAGTGGATGTACATTTTATGCATAAGTGAAAGTCTCAAGAGTAGCACACTTCAGGTTGCAGTTATTTTTGGTTGTTTTTTTTATTTTTGTCAGTAGTGTGAATTGGAATAGGGGTATAGGGAATAAATTATTTTATTGGGTTATATTTATCAAAGTGCGAACGTAAGAAATCTCAGGGTGACAAAAATTAGCATTTTAAGTTAGATATACACTTACACTAAAATTCTAACAGACATAGACACAATCACCAAAGCAGCTGAAATGTTAACATTTTATCCACCCCTTGACAAATGACCATCCTAATTAACACATCCAAAGAAAACGAGATGGAACTCTTTAACTGGTTTATTGGACTTTACATACATGACCCCCTGTGTAGATTTTCAGCGAAAAATGCAGGCTCGACCAGGACTCGAACACGGGTCTCTGACAATCCGTGCCATTTCTCTACCACTGAGCTACCGAGCCGGCCTGGCTTCCCCTGCATTCGCGCTGGCCCTGTTTTACCTGTGTGAAATCGTCTCTGCAAGTGCTACTGCAACGGGATCTGTTGCCTTTGAAACACTATAGACGTCGATGTTGCCTGGTTCCTCCCAGCATAGAGATGTCAATCCATTAAATTAGGCACACACAGGAGATGTACTATGTAGATTTTCAGCGAAAAATGCAGGCTCTAATAGGACTCGAACCCGGGTCTCTGGCAATCCGTGCTGGTCGAGCCTGCATTTTTCGCTGAAAATCTACATAGTACATCTCCTGTGTGTGCCTAATTTAATGGACCCCCTGTAGTTTATCTTTATTTCTTGATTTGGTTTCACTTTGTTTATTTTACGACACTTTAATTAGCAACTTTGGCTAATCACGAAGGTGGAGATGAATGATGATAAGATTAGAGCGATGAAGGGGTCGCCACAAACACATATGGATGATACAAAAACAAACTCCTGGAAACACATACCTGTTATCACATATTGTAAAGTTTAATTATTTGGTTTGCAATAACTAATTTCTTCACTCGGCAAATGCATACCAACTGAAATTAAAAAGATGATAATGAATATATGATAAAAAATATAATACTACGTCTGGTCATTTTAAGAGATAACAAATATTTCAAGGAGACCAGGAGAGAGAGTTCAATTCTGGGAGGCTCCCAGCTGTTCCGGGAGCAAGGCTATTCATCTCATGACACATTATCATGTTTTCACGCTCAACAACATGTTAAACACCCAACCATCACACCATGGAGTATTCGCCACTGCTGTTTAAATCCAAAGTTTATTGAAAATTAAAGTTCTTGTCTTTGTTAATTTAAAAATATTGACTGGATTTAATGAGATCTGTCAAATATATATATGTATATGTATATGTATATATATATATATATATATATATGGAAATAGATTAGTTTTTTCCAATGGTAACACTTATAATAATCTTTTAACTAGCTAAAAATAAATTGTATGACTGCTTTTTTATTTGCACAATTTATGACATCATTTGTAAACAAAATACCATTCTTGTTCTAATGTTAGTTTGGTATGATATATTTAACCACAATATTCAAAATTAAGAGTATGCCTAATTTAGAAATTGAAACCAGACCTGAATACCACACTGTTAAAACAGATAATGGATAGAACTGGTATGTGTGTAATAAATATATCCTTTGCGGCAATGGCTATGGAGTGGAATGCTGTTTAAACCTTCATCCTATTTTATACTTTGTACTTTATATTTCCTACCACCTAGGTGGCTATGCATGGTGAGCAGTCAAATCACAGCCTCGCTACCAAACTTCCCTTGCTCGAGATCTAGCCTGCAGATGGAAGTTACTTTGTATTCCTTAATCTATTTCATGTGATCACCATTTCATCTTCATCACCACTATTAGCCAAAAGTGACAGAAAATCATTGTCAAGTGAGAAAAATAAAACTACAATGCATTTATGTTCCCTATCTGTATTGTGACTGTGACCAATACATGTTAAATACTGAAATACACACATTAAGAAATAATCATGTCTTATATTTGTTGAGAATTGTAAGGAAGAATTCCTGGCTTCACAGCCCACAGTGGAAGAAACAACTTGCCTAATGGGATTTGGTAGTGCACCATTAAACTTAAAACTCTTATTATGCACCATTTCATGGTGTTTCACATTGTAGACATGCACACAACATGAATGGGCATTGTTTATGCATAATAATATAATAACATTTTTTAGTGGTTTTTATTTTTCCTGCAAGGTTTCGTCTGGTTTCCCAGAACTTTTTCAAGCTTACATCAAAATTAAATAAACACACACACATGGCTAGCCATTCTACACTTCTACATAGTGTGCTACACTGTAGTAGTGGGTCTTGTGCTATAACCAGGACAAGAAAGGAAGAGCTCCTCTCAAGCAGATTTACCTACACTTAAACCTAGCTCAACATGCCCATATGAGCTTTTTGCTCTAGTGTGGAACCCCCCTCTAATCTAAGATTTTTGTAAAAATGCCCTCGGGAATTTCTCAGAAAGGAAGAGCTCTCCCCCAGCAGATTTGTTTACACTTAAACCTAGCTCAACATGAGCATTGCTCTAGTGTGGAACCCCCTCTAATCCAAGAATTTTGCTCAGAAAGGAAGAGCCTCTTGCCCATACTTACAAAAGTTGTATTAGCCAGATTTTTGTCTATAAACTTGTCAACACCAGAAATTAAGCCAATACATACACACATACACACCCATATACACACGTATTTACTTCCAATTTAAGTTCAATTGGACCTCAGCCTCAATCCAATATTAAAACAATGTAATATGCAGAGAACCTCTAGAATTGCTCCGTGACTCTCTCATTTCTTACATCATAAACATATGATTTTTCACCTATGAGAATAACACTACATATGGTGTCATTAGGTAATGCTTCATGGAATTCACAGATAATTTTAATATTTGTTCTGTCATTCACCACAACTTGTTTCCTTTTTGAAGCATTGATTACAAACATGGGTCTCTGTGCTTTGAATTCATCTGGTGTGTAGTACATGTCAGTATTGCCTGTGGTGACCCTCTTGAAAGCCGAAAAAGCTTCATATAATTTAAGAAAATCATCCTTGGACATGTCTAAATTGTAATTCTCTCTAGGAAAGACCTCATTTCTGCCATTTTTAAGATATATGTTCTTGATGTTGCAGTTATCAAATTTGCTTGAATTTTTTTCCTGATTGTTGTGTCTTCCAGTCTGAAACAGTACCACTACAAAATCAGGCATGTCATATTGAATACTGGAGAATGAATTTGTAGCATCAAACTCATAATATGTACCAGATGCAGGCTTCTGTACACATTGATATGTATAAAATTGCAGAGGAATTTGCGGATTTTTTATTATATCAGCTTTGTATTTAAGACCATAACTGGCTTCATACTCAACAACAGGGATTCTTAGCTCCATAGTCTGAATAATGCATTTGCCTGCATCTGGCAGGGTATCGGGCAGAGCTTCTCCTGTGGGGTTTATTGTACTGTACCTCATCAAAGCATTATTATCATTTGCAGCTCTTCTAAATGTAATTCTTAACCCACCCTTCCACATAATTTCTTTGTAATCCGAGAAGAATCCTGGCAAGAGGCGCATCGGGAACAGCACAGTGTGGTTCTTAGATAATATCTTATCACCAGCTTCAAATCCGCCTATTTTGTAGTATGAAGCCTCGGTTTTGTATAATTTTAGTGTGGCCAAAGCTGTGGAGGTAATGCCGGGATAATCCACTCTGTTTATAACAACACCGTGCTTTCTGATCTCAATTTCAGAGAACAGATGCGGCACAAAATTGTCTACAAGTCTTATATTTGAATTTGCCGGATAAGCTGTTCCATCGAGCTTTACAACATCAAATTTGATGTATAGATCTGCTCTGTGGGGGTGTATAAATCCATCCCCTACATCAAGATCAACCTCGATTTCTGTGTTGGGTTGATTTAAATTTGCAAATGTCCTCCTGTTTGGAGGGAATGATTGTAGCTCATAACTCTCAATATTTTCCATTGTATGTATTTTTATTTAAATGTTAATCTCTATGATAGCAGTTGTTGTGGCTCCAGCAAAATCAACTAATTCTTCTTTTTCATTAGTGACCATCAATTCAATATAATCTATTCTATTATGACACACAGGAAAATATAATGTTGGGGATGGATTGTAGATGATGGGCTCCATGAATTCAGAATTAGGTTTGAATGTTGCAATGATGCCTGTTTGTTTGTGAGTGCCTATGCCATTTGATTTGGTGATCATACCCTCAGCCACATTACAGTGAATATTCAGAGTCTCTATGGCTAAGAATTTAGGTATATTCATAGCAGTGTGTTTGATGCCTGCTTCAAGTTTTGTGTTGTTCTCAAAGCCTAACAGCTCTCCTATAGTACCCAGATTCACTGTTTCTGCAGCAGATACAATTTCTACTCTGTGAGTGACAGAATTTTGACTTAACACTACACCTCTGGGTAATTGAGCATTTAGAGTGGAGAGATTATACTGCCCTGGAGTGATGACAATTTTTTCATCCCCAACTGCAATTGTGTTGTTGTGGTGTGTAATATTAGGGATCAAGTACATGCCATAAAATGCCCTGAGAGCTATTGTTTTGGGATACACAATGTCATCATGCAATTTGAGTTTCAATATTGAATTTTGGCTGGTGAGATGGAATACCCCCATGATGTTTCAGATACCACAAGGCTTTTTGAAAATCTTCAATTGATGGTTTATTTATTTGAGACATATATCTAAGAACTGATAAACACAAATGTCCGCAATTAACATCTTTGAAGTTTTGAACACGGGCATTATTGTAATAAAGATTAGGTGATTTTAGATATTTTACTAAATTTTCAGGTGGAATACCTCCAAATGAATCAAACACAAATGCCTTATTTTTTACATATTTAAGATAACAAATCCAGTGAGTGCCCTGATTTTTGAACTCATCCAAATTAACAATGCCACACTCTTTGTTGAGTGGTTGTTCTGGCAAAGAATCCGACATGTACACACCTCTAAAATGTTTGATGCCCAATGGCTTGATTAAAGCTTCAATATCTTGGTTTGTAAGCGGCTCTTGTTTTTTTTAAACTTATTCATGGCTCTTTTAACACCTTTCCCTTGTTTCTCCATTGCCAGGTTATGGCGCTTCTGCTCATCTAATTCTGCCCTATTTTTCTTGGCATCTATTACTGTTTTTGCTATGGCGGCTGAACCCCCAGCCAAGCTCCCCACAGCCCCGAGAGCAGCTAAGATGGCAGGGATGGTAAATATGAATCCCCCCACATGTGATTTTTTTCTTGATTGCTGTAATTTTTTTAATTGGGGGTACTAAGTAACAATTTCATACCATGCCCCTTTGCAATACAAGAATTTTTTTTCTTGCGCTGCTTTTTGGTCAAAAGACTGTCAATAGTTTTAAGAGATTTGAGACCTGCATAGGGTACTTGATACATAACACCCTTGGCCTTCATTGTAGGTTTATTATATACATATTTACAACCCCCACCCCAGTTTTTGTTTGGTGCTCATAGCTATGGTGGTTCCCAATGCTGCTATTTTTTCACTCAAAGAAGCATCTTTGCTTACAAATCTGCCAAATGCAGCCTCTTCTAATTTCTTGTCTGCAACATGTCTCTTGTCAAGATCAGAATGTGTGTTGTATGCTATGTCATGGTCTCTACAAGCAGCATCTAAAGGATTAACACCAGGATCTCCTCTGTTTAATCTATGATCCAATTTTGTGCCTGGACCACAATATTGATAGCCTGGAATGTGTAGTTCAAATGGCAGCTTGTTTATAATATCATTAACAAGGCCCCGACCCTCAGAAATATTCCAAAATTTAGGTGGTAGAGTATTAATAATTTTTATGAGATATCCAATGCCCTTAGTGTCATTCACTATAAAATTAGACAATTTTGTGCTTATCATGTCCATAATTCCAACCTTTTCATTGTAAAAATTGTGGTTGCCAGCATTTTCCTCCCCAGCTATCACCAACAACCTATCTACAAGTTTCCTGACATCATCAACCCACACAAATTCTTTAGGCAGGGTGTTGTATTGTTTGATTCCACTGCCAGTCTTGATCTGTGACCATATGGGCTTGATTAAATTGTTGTATTTTGCCCCACTGCTCGACTTGACTCTTTTTTGTGTGGGATCATTGTTCTGGTATAGAGCATCTGATTTTATTAATATTTCTTTGTAATCCTCATAATCTTGATCTGTATAGCTGCCAGGTCTCTTCCTAGTCATCAGTTCCCACAATCCAGGTGTTCCGGAGTACTTAACAAAAGCACCTTTTTCTCCGAGACGAGATTCTGAATATACAATTATATCATCTCCCATAAATGTTACTCTGAAATTGCCAATTCTATGAATAATGCTGCCATCAAGCTCTGTATCAGCATATAAGCCAAATACCTCATCTTTATTGTCTTTAGGTGTTGTTAAATATTTTTGAGCAAGAAGACCCAATTCAATAGGATCCTGACTAGCCTCAATTCTTCGAGGAGCAATAGGACTAGGTGTATGAATACTTGAAAGTGGGGTGAATGGATAATCTAATACGTTCCTTGCAGCTACAGGTACAAGCTCTGTGAGCAAATTTTGATTTTGATCTGTAACAGTTTTGATATTCTTACCTAAATTATTAATAGCATCAATTACAGGCTGTTCTGTTTGTTTGTGTTTTTCATAAATTCCTCGGTTCTCTGATTTCCATCCCTTAAATCTTTTTACAAGATAATCTCTTAACTTAAGATCATCAATGATTGGCCTTTTCATGTTTATTTATATACGTCTCTACGTCTAGAAAATTGTTGATTTTATTTCTGTATTTACCACTATTGGGTGTTCTTGTCATATCAATTGTGACAAACCCATAACTGTCCTGGTTCCAGCACTTGCTGCAAAATTTGGAAAAATCATTGTAGCTCAGGTCCCCACCTACATATTCATCATGTATGTGTTTGAGGTTGGTATGGTCTTGATGAAACACACATATAAAATTGCTGTTGTCTCGGATCAGTTGCTTCGGTATTTTTGAAAAAGTCTGTGCCAGGTAGAAGCAATCAATGTTTTTGTGCCGGCCCTGTGTAAAGAAATTCCTAACCTTGTTTTGATTATCCAATATAATGTCATCAAACACAACAACAGAATTATCGAGACATTCATCAAGTGGCTTAACATCTGGTTCAAAAGTGGCTATATCCAATCCATCATAAAGCTTCATCAGCTGCTGATATTTTAATTGTTCCAAGCTCTTAGAGAAGATATACAAGTGCCTGTTTTTCCAGTCTAACCAGTTGGGTGCCAATAAAAAATTATCAACCATTAGTGTAGTTTTACCACAAGCAGATGGCCCAACAATAAGACACCTAATATTATCAGGTAACAAGTTGCCATTTCTCTTATTCTGCTGTTCAGGTTCTGGCAGCCTTTTTATAACATCCCAGGTGTTCATATTATTATTTTGTTTGCATCGATCCAGCTGTGTTCTGGAAGTCCCAGCCATTTGACAAGTAACTTTTTGCCTTTTCTGCGGATGATTTTTTCTATGAGATATGTGTCAGGCTGTTTAGTTTTGCTGAGCTCTTGTTCATAGAACCTGCCTTTGAGAATTTCTCCTCGGTGATCCTTTATTATATATGTGTTAAGGGTCCCGGGTTTAACTTGAACCACTGTAAATAATTCAGTACTCCAGTTTCTTGTAAAGCCTCTCTTGAATAAGTGCTTATATTTGCTGATTCTTACTTGATCCCCAATCTTGTATTTTGCCTTTCTTGTTGTTGGCTGGTATCTAGGATAATATACAGTTCTGATCAATTTTTGCTCATCAGATGAGCTTATTACTTCAGAGGGTTTCATGTTGATTGTGGAATGGACAGAATTGTTATATTTATGTAGAAGTTCTGGAAGAATATTAATCCATTTATAATTACCTTGGAGGGTAAATTGTTTATACATAAGATTTTTTAAGGTTCTGTTGAATCTCTCTACAATTGAGGCTTTGAGGTCACTGTAACTCGAATAATGTTTTATTGCCTGGCTTTTAATAAATTGTTGGAACACAGAATTATAAAATTCTTTGCCATTATCTGTTTGCAAATAGCGCGGTGATCTTCCACTCTGATTGATGATTGTCCTAAAAGCTTCTGTAACACATGCCCCAGTCTTGGATTTGAGTGGCACAGCCCAGGCAAATTTTGAAAATGTGTCTATTACAGTGAGTAGATACTTGTAGCCCTTGTTGATTTTGTCTAAGTTTTTCAACTGTCCACTTGCCATTTCAATCAAGTCGCTTTGCCATAAATCATCTATGCCTTTTGTGACTACTGGGAGTCTCTTAAAATTATGTCTGGCTTGTCTGTGTAATTCATCAACAATAATTTGTCTAGACATAATATGTAAACAAGAATATTGCAACTATAGGGTGTTCAGCAGCTGAGACTGCAGGATTTTCTAAATATAATTTGTCCCCTATCTGTATTTTAAATTCCAGAGTGCCATCATCTTCAACATAAGATGTTTCCAATGTATTGGGATCTGTAAAATCCTCCAATTCCACACTGGTGATTTTCACTTTGTTGTTAGCATTTGTTATTGATAAGGTGGGGTAGTGGTGTGCCTGTGGCTGAAGCCAATATTTGATCTTGATTGGTCTCAATGTGCCCCCAACAAAAAACTGGTAATAAAATTGTGCAGGGGACAACATATATATTTTGCCACCTGGTGTAAATGGAGAATCATATTCTTTGTTGGGGATGCTGTACAATTCAAGAATTACTGTATGTTTTGGATTCTCGATTATGCCTGTTATTTCTTTTTCTGCTGTAAGCAATCTGCTTGTTACAGATTCAAGGTGCTCATTGATGGTTCTAACAATCTCATCGTGCCCAGGCTTGATTCTTATGTCCACAGCAAGTTTCTTGTATTGTTGCACAATTTCTTGTAGCTGGGTGGCAAAAACAGACAAAGCATTTGCTTGATTGGATTCCATGGTCCCTAGCTGTTGCTTGATATTAGCTACAATTTGTTGCAAATTTTCAACAACTGCCAATTTTGAATTTTGAGTTGTAAGATCATGGACCTGTCTTCTGATATCCTCAAACAGGGCATGCAGTTCGTTAATATGTTGATTGGTTGGAAGAGTAGCCACTGTCTGAGTGAGATGTTTGATCTCTGCCTGGATATTCTTGATATCTTCTAATTTCAATATCCTATTCACTGCCCTCTTAATATTTTTAAGTTCCTGTGATGTAGGAAGATTTGATACTGTATTTTGCAAAAATTCAAGTGCCAATTTTACATTGTGTAATTCAGAAGCATCGGCCACATTTTGCATTGCATTTTGGAGCAGGGCTATATCTGCTTGAGAGGGTGTGGATTGTTGTAAAATTTCAAGCTTTGTTTGGATATCATCGATCAAGTGATGAAAATGAGATAGTTCAGATTCAGTGTTGAGGTTTTCAAGCTTTGTGATTTGTTGCTGGACACTGACAAGGGTATCTACAATCCCAGGCAATCTGGATTCTAGTACATTTGCCAAATCACTTTGCACTGCTGCTATTGTACCTTCAAGATGGGTTATGGAACTTTGAATTTTTCCAAAATCTTCATATGTTTCAAGTTGCAGCTTAATATTTGCTACACTCCGAGTTATTGCATTCAAAGCATCAGAAGACGGCAAATTGTTCATAAAATTTTCAAGTGTCTCAATTTTTTCTTTAACCTCGGCTATGGCATTGTTCAGAGGGTCCAGATTAGGTATTTGGAGTGACTGAATCTGTTCTTTTAGAGTGGAAATCACTAGATCAAAATCTTCTTGTGATTTTATGCTTTTGACAATTGTTTGGAGCTGTGCCTGGACATTATTTATCTGTTCTTCCAATTGTTGTTTCAATTGCTCAGAGTTGTTGGCCTGGGTCTTAAATTTGGCTTGAAGAGCTGCTACAGCTTCTTCTAAACTTTGAAAATTATCCAATGTAGCCAGATCAGTATATTTCTGAAGCAATAATTTAAGTTCAGAATCAATTTTAAGAAGAGGGTCCATGCATTGTGATTGCAAATTTGTAATTTCTAATTGAAGACTGGCATTGAGTGTGGTTTGTAAAGCTTGTAAATCACTTCTTAATTTCTTGACTCTGACATCAAGCATCAGAATCTCATCACTGTGATCTTCATGTCTTGTATGGCCAAATATATCATTAGGCATTTTGTTTAGTAGTTATTTATTATAGAATATCTGATTCTTAATTCTATAAAAAAGGGTATAAGCTTGTCATAAGATCCAGGGACCTCAATATATAAGCAGTCACCAGCAGAAACAGTATAAACAGTGCCAGAAATCATGTTTGAGTGCTTAATTCTGTAAATATTTCTCCCTACTGAAATCTTGACATCACCCTCAGGGGTTGTAATAAATTGCAATTGCCCACCTACAGGTAATTGGTAATGATTTAAATTATTGTTAAATATGTACAATATTTTGCCTGTCTCATCATCAACATCTGTAAATATGCTGTTCAGATGAATAATTAACAAGCCACTCAGTTTAGACTGTATATCAGAAGAGGCTTGTGGTGTTGGCAGCTCCATAATAGCCTGTTTTTTGAACCCAAATAAGTTCATAGGCATGTTTATTTATTTCAAATCATGCTCTGTGCTTGTGCATTGATTCCCATTTTTCAAATCACAATGCCCCAATGGTAAAGTATGTATGCCACATGATAAAATGCATCTCTTATCATCATGTGGGTCCAGAGCCACTTTTCTTACAACATTTGAAGTCAATAAGTGATCCACACTCTGAATTCTGGATTCTGATGTTCTGATTAAACTCTGGGATTTGAGGCAATTTTTATAATCTTCAAATTGGAGCTCTTTTTCAACAGTTACTCTGCCAATGCCCTTGGCTTTTTTGACAACAGCATTACATGTTTTAAAACTGTACATCTTGGCACTTAACCCAGCAAATTCCACAATAACATCACCAAGTGTCTCATCTTTTAACTTGCCGGGCACTTTTTTGTTGTGGGGTTGAATATTCAAATGGTCTGGCAATTCACTGGTATCAAAGTATTTGAACAATTCAGGCTGTGACATATCTTGATAAACATCTTCTGTTTGAATATCAAGAATAAAACTATCCGTATCCATGTACATCAGTTTTACATTATCACCATAAAAAGGTTTCAACACATTATAATACAACATTAACATATGTAATTTGGACAATTCCAATATTGCAGCCCCTACATAAATAGGTTTATCAAACTTAATTCTTGTTTTTTTCATGTTGAAAAGTGCCATATCTTCATCATAAATTCTTCTGTAATTGAAATTAGGCTTTGCAACCAATTTTTTGCTCAGGCTGGGGTCAGTAATTATTTTAACATTGGTATGTTTTCTGACATTTTCAATTGTTTTGCCATATACAGAATTAACCATCAATTTAAACAAGCCCTTATCAAATTCGCTTTTTGCAGATGTTCGAAGCTCCGTGTTTGTATCAATATATGGTTTCAACCATTCTGAGTGCCTGAACCTCAAAACTTTTCCAAGTTTGGTTACTTGAACACCATGATGCATCAGGAACTGGAGGTTCTTGTAATATGTGACATAGCCCTGTTTTGCCTCCAGTGTCATCATGAGCTTCTTCTGTTTAGAGCCAGGTGAGCACTGAACCTCGGGAATTGGGGGCAGATCAGAAAATTTGTTGTGTAAATGATCTGGAATTGTCAAATCAACCTCTAAGAATAAGCCATAATTACTGTCATCAAAGTCCTGAAGATCCTCAATATTGAAATCTTCAACCCATTCAAGCCCTGCATATGGCAGTTTTTGCATCATTGCGTGACCATAGAGGCTGTTTGCATCCACATACAATATATAATTTGATGGCAGTGCTGGATCATAATCAGGCATATATTTGTTATTTGCTCTGGCATATCTCTGAGAACATTGCACCATGCCTCCTTTTATATTTTCCTCCACAAACAGATACATATCTTGATCTTGGATCAGATCCAATTGCTTTTTGGTGTTTAAAAACATTGCAGACCATGCTAGGCCCGGGGCACTGAAAAAATACACTGGGTCCAGTCCATAATTTTGCATACAAAATTTTCTGAATGCCTGCATTATATCTGCTGAGATGGTCACATCAAGTTTCAAATATGCCATGTGATAATCACCAAATGTCCGGCATTCTAAATTGTCCCACACCAATTGGGCATGGTGATAATCCTCATCAGTGATTCCAGATCCTCTGATTTTGCTGTAAAACTCATGTTGCGGTGGCAGGGAACACTCATTAAATTTAGAAAAATCTGTAACATAATCATATGGATATACACCCTTCCGCCTAATTAATTTCAGATCCTGATTTGGAAACAATGCACGTGTGATTTTGAATTGATCATCAGATAATTGAGTGGCCAGTGTATCCAGGCTAGCAGATAAAAATCTGTAAGAATCAAGAAATCTCATGTGAATAGGAACACCATTAACTTTAATTGTTTTGCTAATAGATATATATTTTTCATCATTTTCAGCTAAAATATTTAAATTCTGCTTCTCAAACCCCTCGTACCTGATCAAATGATGGAAATCATAATTGGATGCTCCATGGCAAAATATGGGGACAAATCTTGGTCTCTTGATCTTAATATTACAGCTATTACACAGTACCTGTTTATATCGACCATCTGTATGAGAATGGTGATGCACCTTGATATTTGTATTTGAAAATTCAGAATCACATACCGAGCATTTTTCTGCATTGTTGAAATCTTCAATCTGATCCTCTGTTAAAGGCAGCATGGGTTTTGATTTTAATAAGATGTTAGATGCTATGTCACGGCACTCATTTTCTATTTTATGTGCAAATATTTTGATGGCATCTGGCCCCATGTATGAATATTCTTTACTAACAACACCATCCTGTACAACCACATAACAAAAGCTGGAAGGTTCATGTAGCTGGTATGGTGTAATAGAAGATTCTTCAGGATCCGGATTGCAAGATGCAAGAGATTTGAGATTCGATTCAAAATCACAAACAATATATGCTGGGTGTTCCAACAAGGCTTCAAACTTTTTGAATTTGCAATTTTCACTTGGCATTGGCATCACCATATGAACAGGTTTATGATTGCCACAATATTTCAGATGCTCAATTAACCTGTTTTTTGCAATTTCTGCACTCACTTTACAAACCCCATTCACTGTTTTTCTACCATCAAATGTACTTGAACATCTTCTGCATATTCTGAATATTCTATTGGATTTATCTAGTTGTGTTCTCACTAAAGCTAGAAGATTATGTATCAGAGTGTAATGGTGTGTGTCATCCCCTTCAATTAAGAGCAAATCAATCGGAATAGCGGAATTATCATCAAATGTACTAATTCTGAGAGGTGCTATCAAGCAATTGTCACGGCCAGTGGAACAAATAAATACATTAATAGATAATTGTTTGCCATTGATATCCCGGGCCTTTTTTTCAAATTTATCAATATTCTGAACAGACATTGGATATTCTAAACCCTCCATTGCATCATCAAAAATATGTTCATATTGTTTATAATAACTTATTCTCTCAGGATGCCTTGAAACTGGATACAAAGCAGCTAAAATACACCACAAAAAGCATTTCTGGTCGGTATTTTTTATATTAACCACGGCTTGTTTGTTTTTAATATTATCAGGTAATGGTAAATAAGTAGAACCTTGTAATGGGCTGAATTCAGAAATATGAACATATAACTTGTGTGAAGAGCCGCATAGGCTCCATCCAGACTCTTTTGCCTCAAATTCAGAGTGTTTAATGTTCAATTGATCTATCAAACTGCTTATTATTGTGTCTGAATTTGCATTTGAATATACCGGTACAGTTTCTGTCATGTGGGGCTGTGTAAATTTTGTGCCGTTTGGCTTCTTATATTGCACAAACAATTTGAGAGAGAGCTTATAAGAGCCATTTTGTGCATTTAGAATTGCCTGTACATCAGGTTTTTTACTGTTCAAGAAATTCTCAATACCACATCTTGGCTCTGATACAAACCGATAATCCCTAAGTTGAGTATTAAAACTGCTATGGATAGGTTCATAGCGTGGCTGCTTTGCAGGTCCGGCATTAAGAGGTGCTTCGTGCTTTCTTTTCAGACCAGATGTAGATGGTTGTAGGGGCAATGTTGATGACTGTGCAGAACAAGTATTTTTATGTATATATGTGAAGTATTGCATGTTATATTTTCTATTGCATTTGGGGCATATTTTTGTGGGAGCTCTGCATTTGTCTGGGTTACAAATCTTTTGGTGTCTAGCCCAATTAGAGCTAAATATATTTTTATTGCACTGATTGCAATATTTTTGTTTTGGCATTTTTGCTGTTGTTTATTATATACAATTTCCCGGGTTTCAATTCAAAACTTTATACTGGATCAGTTGGGTTCAACACTGTGCTGTGTGTGTGTGTGTGTATGTGTGTATGTGTGTTAATATTTCTCGCTTTGGTATTTATATAAAATTTCCTGGGTTTTTAAATCAAATTTTTATGCCTATTATCACAGGTTGTAAGGCCAATAGCCCACAAGTGGAAAAATATTGATTCACATTGACCTAGTGCAAATACCTGCACGAACATGCATATCTTGAATAGCAATAACCTTGTTATGTATTAATTTTTGTATAACAAGCTGGGGCAAATATAAGCCTGACCCTAAATAAGAGTAGATTACAACAAATATCAGATTTTATATTGTTCAATATGAATATTTAAACCAAACAGGTCTGTAAGTATGAGGAGCACTGTTAACAACACATCTGTTCTCCCCTGCCACTCTCACAACACTGACTGATGCAATAATTTCACGCAGAGCTTCAATGCTCGGGAATTTCTGTAACTAGTGGCGCTAGGGAGAACATGTAAAACAAAAATAAAATACCGGCGCCACTAGTTACAGAAATTCCCGAGCATTGCATCAGTCAGTGTTGTGAGAGTGGCTGAGGTCCAATTGAACTTAAATTGGAAGTAAATACGTGTGTATATGGGTGTGTATGTGTGTATGTATTGGCTTAATTTCTGGTGTTGACAAGTTTATAGACAAAAATCTGGCTAATACAACTTTTGTAAGTATGGGCAAGAGGCTCTTCCTTTCTGAGCAAAATTCTTGGATTAGAGGGGGTTCCACACTAGAGCAATGCTCATGTTGAGCTAGGTTTAAGTGTAAACAAATCTGCTGGGGGAGAGCTCTTCCTTTCTGAGAAATTCCCGAGGGCATTTTTACAAAATTCTTGGATTAGAGGGGGGTTCCACACTAGAGCAAAAAGCTCATATGGGCATGTTGAGCTAGGTTTAAGTGTAGGTAAATCTGCTTGAGAGGAGCTCTTCCTTTCTTGTCCTGGTTATAGCACAAGACCCACTACTCACTGTGTATCAGAAGAACTTTCCATTTAATTTTTTTTTCAAATCAAAACACAACAGTGATGTTTATTTTTTACTTACAATTAAATAACAAAGCTCCTCACACGCATGCATGAACTGAAGCTAAAACCACCTATCAGTTTAAACAGGCATATACTGAACAAATTAGCAAATTGCTTTTTCCAAACTTGAAGCTTACTTCTGCACACATTTCCAATATTCTAAATGAGGTGAACAGGTTTCTAAACTGCACATGTGCATAATCTACCTAACCTGGCCTGTTATATGCATACGCGCACTCTTTAGTTGTTAGCATGTATCAAGCTTACGTCAGTTTGCATTTATTTTCATTTGGGTGACAAGTACTACTACTTCTGCACACCATGCGTTTGGAAAAATTACCGGAAGGTGGTCCGACATTGACTGCTACTGCTAATATGTCACTTGACGTAGGTACGAACGTGTACTTAACACATTCCCAAATTCTTTTGTTGTTAGGTTAGACAGGTCAGGTTTAGAGTTATTAACATCAAAAATACTTCTGTAAATACTTCCGATACCTGATAATCATAATGTGAGTTGTGGTATTTAGCACTTACCACTGTCCAATATGCTATTCTCAGAAACTGGTGAAAATAGCTCCACATGCTATACTCACAACCTGGTGACATTAGCCTCATATACTATTCTCACCACTTGGTGAAAATAGTCGCGGCCTATCTAAATACATTTTCCACCCTTCTATACAAATTGTTAAAATGATTACACAGTCAAAACTTAAACGCATTTTAGTGTAAAAATAGCACGAAAGAAATATTTAAAGGATAAAATTAAAGTTATTAAGAATACTGCTTCGTACTTAACAACGTGTTTTTATTTTCTGCACATTACACCATTACAATATTTCTCTGCTATACGAAACGAAAATTTAGCAGGTGATAAAGAATTTCATGATTCACTTCAAATGTCTACTTTTTCGCTTGTGTTTTTTTTTGAAACTGATATATGCTGCAATTTTTCTAAGCAATCTACAAACACCTTTTGTCATTATTGTAAACTATTATGTTAAAAATACATACAGATATACTTCTCGCTTTGATTTGCTCTTAACTCAACTAGCACAATAGTTTGTTATATCTCCTGTTTACAGTACGAAAGTGACTTTTTTTTGCACACACTACACACAATTTCCACCGTTGTTACATTAATATTATAATATATAGTATATATATTTTTAATGCACACACACGCATTTTCATTGTTTATCAAGTCGCATTATCCATTCAATTGTTTTTGTGTTGGTGTGACGTCACATCCGCAAAATCAGCCAATCGGAGAGTAGAATCAAATCGCCTATGCTGAACTGAGTGGGATTGGCATATATGCACGCCGTAGTAGCTTGACGCCAGTGTGACCACCCCCACTTATTTATATAAAGTTGTTTGTTCTGCCTTGTACGCCAGAGTTAAGTTCGGCCGAAACTGGATCCAACGTGACTGCATAGTTCAAGGTACTCTAAATGTGTAGGAAGTGATAAAATGTGTACATTTCGTGAACGAAAGTTGAGCAGGATCTACTATGGAACTGGATCCAACGTGACTGAATACTTCAAGGTACTCTAAATGTACAGGAAGTAAGTTGGATTGAATTAAATCAGGTGATTTTCTTTTAAAGAAACACTGATTTAAATCACGTTAAGTAAATAATTTATAGAATAATGTACATAAGGATTTTGTAGATATCAGAATCACTTTTAGTGAAAGTACATTACTCCCGTAATCATTTAATGGTGTTTATTATGCTCTAAGATAGGAAAATAAAGTAAATAAAATATATGTACTGATGGTTTGAAGCTGATACGAACCTCTTGATTTAAAATTCAATAATTTTTATAGCAAAAATAGCAAACGTTTTGTGTATAAAAAATACAAAATACTAATCATATTAATCCAAAAATAGTATCATTATTATTAAACTGTAAATAAACATGGGAACATGTGAATCGGGGACTTTTTTCAGTTTTGAATAAACGCCTAGGCTGGAGGTTTTGTATGCAGTAGGAACTGGCAACTGTGTGCTGTTACTGATAGGCGGCGCTCATTTCACGCGCTTCTGCATAGACGTGTGAACGTCTACATGGAACAATGTTGTGATGAAGTTTTTAGCGAACGAGGACAGAAAACCTGCTGAAATTTACAGAAGACTTCAGGCTCAGTACGGTGATGAGACACTCTGTCGCAGTAAGACATTTCAATGGTGTAAGCGCTTCAAAGATGGCCGTATATCTATTACTGACGATCCCGGTCGTGGTGGATCACAGCCCACGGCAGTCATTCCTGGGAACATTCAGCGCGTGGAGCAGCTGATCCTGCACAATCGTCTCATAACCTGTCGTGAAATTGCAAGGGTGTGTAATCTGTCGTTAGGAACAGTGAACAAAATAATTCATGATCATTTGTTGTTCCGAAAAGTGAGTGCACGCTGAGTCCCAAAGCAGATGTCCGCTTTTGACAGACATAGAAGAGTTGAAGTCTGCAGAGAACTCAATGACCGCTCAACGCACATTCCAAACATTCCAGGAAATTGGCTGGGAGATATTACCATCCCCACTATAATCCTGAACTAGCGCCAAGAGATTTTCACCTGTTTGGACCCCTGAAGGAATTCCTTGGAGGAAAACATTTCAACACTAATGATGAAATGAAGAATGCTGTCCTACAATGGTTCCGCCGTAATGATAAATCTTTCTATGCGGAAGCATTCCAGGCGTTAGTTAAACGCTGGGATAAGTGTATAACTGTATCAGGAGGTTATGTGGAAAAATAATTCCAGTTACCACACTTTGAAATTTGTTTTTCTATTTTTTTTTAAAAAAAAGTCCCCGATTGACTTGAACGACCCTCGTATGATTAAAAGATCTCCAAAATTCAGCTACAAAGACTAAAAAATATTTAAGTTAATATTTTAATTTGTAGTTGTAGAGTACATCCAGAATGTTTCATTTTCACTGGAAGAAAATTTACTAAAATTATCATAATTTAATTATCATACTAAACAAACATTTCCATAGTAGGGACAGTATCAGAAACAGAAAAGTGTATGTTTACGCACATTTTTATTTCCTTTAATGAAACTGTTCAAATATTTTACAGGACCGTTTACTAGAAGAAACCTTTCTATAAAAAACATATATTTATATGTATGGTACCAAAAAACATACAAGCAATTTTTTAAAGTTTTTTAAAAAGAATAAAAACATCGATTGAAATAAAAAAATGATAGGAAGTGATAAAAGGTGGACATTTCATGAACGAAATTTGAGCAGGATCTACTATGGAACTTCATCTTAGAGATTATATGTAGTATTCTTATTCCAGCTTCTTATGTAAAGGAAATGATATCAGAGATTTGTACGATTGACTGATTCATTTGGTTTATTTTACTTCACTTTTCTGCCATTTCTGGCTAATCCCGAAGATAAGGATGAGAAATGATATGATGATATTGATTAAGGGGCACTCACAAATGAACGCCCTGTCCGGGATTCGAACCTCTGGTCTCTGACGTCTTAGCGCGTTGTGATAACCTCTCTGTCACCGATATCGGCAGCTGGACGAAGCAACGAAGGATCTGATAACTGAAACTGGTAACCATACCCATCCTGTATTGCAGTTAAGGGCATTTCATACTCAGAAGTGAACATACAATACTAAACATCCACTTTACTCTCCAGATTTGGCACCTTCAATAATGCATATCGGTGATTATGGAATGACAGTTGGAGGATGGTGTGTTGTAAGCTCAATGGGGAAGAGGGAGAATAACTCATTAAAACTGACTCTAGAATCATTTAGGATGAACTCAAATGCAACTTTATCTCTTTACTCCTTTAGTTATCTGCCAAGCTCATCTGTGACCCGCAAGAATGCAATCGATACAGATTCGGATGGTGAAAGTAAAAGGGGGTGGGGAGAGGGGGGAGGATCCGTAACAAAAGTTTCAGTCCCGCTCTGCCACGACACAACCATCTGTCTCTTTGTAGTTCCGCGTACTTTGTAAATTCTGTCTCCCTTCTTTTCAACCAATCTCTCCCATCCCATCTCTCTCTCTCTCTGCCTATTTTTATTTCGTGTTTCTCTTCTCACCATGTGCTAGTTTCAGAACTCGGCTGTTTTGGCGACACGCCAGCGACATTGTTATGGCCCTTTGCACAGTAATTCGGATGCACAGCAGAAGTTCAAACTCCATAGTCGCATCTTGGGAATGAGCAATCGGGCGATGCTTTAAGCTTGTTAAACATTCCAGTTCAGAGAACACGCGCCTAGGAGACCTGGTACGCTAAGATGAGGATATCAGAGCTTGGGGCAGGCATGAAAATTTCGTCAGTCGTTACGTCATTAGCGTTCCTCACGTCATCATGCGGAGGTGTTAACTTGATCACAGTGTTGCAGTGAGCTTCAGTGAATATTTTCTTTATGTTGGTGGCCGCTTTACGCAGCTTTTTTACGTTATTTTGTTAATCGCGACGGTGAGTTGATGACTCAAAGAGACATCAAGATTCTCCATACTGTGGATTAAAAAAGTAGTAGTTCTGGTTTTATTCTCTTCATCAGTTTTATATCATCACTCATCCTCATCGACGCGGTTAGTAAAAAATAGAAGAAAAGTGACGCTAAATAACAAAAATATACCCGGTGGAGGCGCATTGCACAGTGGTTCGGATCCCAGTCCCGATTAGGCTATCTGTACATAAAGTGGACTTAAATAAAATAAATATTAGAATGAGCTAGTTAAAGAGTTATGGAACCATTCTTTATAAATTTATAAACTTCGTGTCCACCAAATAATTCATTTCACCCACATTGAACACATAGAAATCACATTGATCCTAACATCCCACATTATCAGAACTCAAAGAAACAAACCAAAAATCAAATGAAATCAATTTAGATCAAACCACATGTCACCATGTGTCACCGCCAGTGACAAAGGATTCAGAAGACACAGCTGTCAAGAAAAATCTCATAAGTAAATGCTCTTCTGGCTCAAATATTAATTTCCTTCCATATTATGTAAAGCAAAGAAAGACTATTTCCACGCACGATGTGGCAACGTTCTCAATGCGGCGTTGCCTACTCAAAGCGTTAGCCCTCTGTCTAAGGAGAAATAGAACATTGTCAAAGCGTCAACCCAAACGGAAATTGACGATTGACAAAGCTATTCTTTCCTAAATAACGATGACAAACCGGTTCCTTCCGAAATAACGATGCCATTTTTGTAGAACATATATTACAAAGACGTACAGCAAAACAAGAACACAGATGGCAGTAACTCCTTTATCAGATTCAGTTGAGAGCAGGTGGGCCAGCAGTGATTTTACAACAGCGCAAATTCAGGAAGAAGCCTTATTTTTCGTAACCGAGTGTAAGATCTTTCAGACCTTTTGTTCAGTTGCAAATTAACCTTAGAAGATTCCTTTAGACTTTAGTATCACACAGGAACGATGTTTTCCATATCTATGATTAGAAGACATCATGTTAGCCGTAGATATAAATATAAGCTACTCACATGATTTTGAAACTAATAGAATATCTAACTATTGTAAAATCATCAACCCAATTTATTATAATGGAACAATAAGCAATATTTTAAGTATTTATTTCTTTAATAAAAGGAGTAAGACATGATTTAATTCAATTCTGGAAATGAACAGGATGGAAAAATCGTCATCATTAGAAAGTTCCTACTTCTATGTCATATAACATGCAAAGATACGAAATGTTATTAATTTCTTGTATCTACTTTTCATTCTTTATTAACTGTTTTTAGAATTTTGGTTAAACCTTGTTACATTATAGTTAAAGTTCGACTAGTTTAAACTACAGTTTAAAACGGAATCCGAATATCGGAAATGTACCGACACCATACCCATGTGCTACTTTCTCGCGGTTTTGCTATAGAAATTTCGAATAAGCAATTGGTAAAATTGGCCCTCATTAAGAGAGGAAAGTATCATTCTAATCTATTTGTAGTTGACCTTTCATGTGTGCCATATTCATAAGTAATATGTAAGCGTAATTTCATCTCTGGTGCATAAAAGTAACCAGTTGAATTATTGTCTTTGCCACAAAGCGAAAACAGAACAAATTCCTCTCCGGTGTATACAGTTTGAGATATAAACGTGAAACGGAAGAGAGATAGAAGTGAGGAGAGAAAGAGTAAGAATGAAACGTGGAAAGAAAGAGAAGGTAAGAAAGATAAAAAGCGCACAAAAATAGGGACGTGGAAAGAGAAATAGTAACAAAGATAAAACGTGAGAAGAGAGAAATAAAAAGAAATGTGGAAAGAGAAAGCAATATAGTAAGAAAGACTTAATATAGAATCCTCCACAGTAAATGAACTATTAATTAAACCACCGTGGAAAGAAATTGAGAAAGAAAGACAGAAACTTGGGGAGAGAGAGAGAGAGAGAGAGAAAGAAAGAAAGAGAAAGAGAGAAACAGACACGTTGACATAGAAATAGTGTGAAATATAGAAATGTGTAGAGAAAGAGAGAGTAAGAAATATTGAAACGTGAAAAGAGAAAAAGGAAGAAAGGGGGGAGTAAGGGATCGGAACGTGGAAAGAGAGAAAGGGAAATAAAGTGGAAAGAAAGAGAGAGTTTGAAAGATTGAAACATGGCAAATGAGAAAGAAAGAGAGTAACAGCTGAAAAAAGAGGGAGAGTGTTAGAATATGATAAAAATGTGGAAGGAAAGAGAGTGTAAGATACAGAAGCAAGGAAAGAAGGTGGTAAGAGGAAAATCGAAATAGAGAAAAGAAGATCCGTCCGAATTAATAAGTATCTCTGGCAACCCCCTTTCCCCATTGAGAATTACTCTCTTGCCGCCTTAAGTTTGCACACGATGTAGTGCAAAACTGCTGGAGCTCGATTCCTTCCTATTTGTGAAACGATGAATTGTTGCAACTAGTTAGAAGAAACCAGAAACCAACACTGGAGGTACTGATCACAGTTTATATTGAAGACCTGGTTGTAAGAAAACGTACTAAACTGCTTTTCCGGAATGTCTAGAGTAACAGAACGCGAACGCGTCCTGGGCGAAAGTTTCGGGTGTGTGCCTTGTCCAATGAACGCGCGGAAAGGAGGGGACGACTCGACTGGTCATTCGCAGTACAGTAGTTCTGTAGTTGCTTTCGTCCCGCACCCTTCTCCACCTAGTCTGGCCCCGCCCACAAGCTTTCCCCTCTGCGCGTCGTTACTCCAGACATTCCGGAAAAGTTGTATAGGCTGTTATCTTGCATCTAACTGGCCATTTAATATCGTTATAAATTTCACTAACATATGCACATGGACTTGTAATGTGTATTCTTTATGGCTTTTTAAGTGGTTTAAAACAGATGGATGTTGTTGAGATATATATATAGTCAATATATAGCTTTTAGTTGGCTCATTGCGTTATTACAATATATCATTAAAACGCTCTAATTGTGTAGATTCCACCATTATTAGCGAAGGGAAGTAGCCACCATCTCTCTGTATACATTAGAGATTTGCAATTTTCTTTCCGTTATTAGTAAACATTATGACAAACACAAGGACTTTCTCGCGGCGACAAAAGTAAGAAAACATAATAATTTAAATTCCATAGGCCGCGGTGGCTCAGTTAGTCGGCCCCTGTGTCGGAGTGCTTATCACATCGCGCTACGACGCCAGGGGTCCCAGGTTCGAATCCCGGCTTGGACATGGATGTTTGTGATTGTCTGTTCTGAAAAGTCCTGATATAGAAATTTGAGGGAAATGATATGAGTGAATGAAGTGTGATGGGGCAAGCTTCCGCTTAGGGGCTTTTCTTTAATTAAAAAACGGTAACGCGTCTGACTACCATGTTAAAGATCCCGGGTTCGATCTCCGGCCGGTTCAAATCCGCGAACTTTTCTAACGTTGGAAGCGGCCCCGGTGCCCACCCAGCGTCGAATGACATGGGTACCTGGGGGAAACCCTGTGGGGTAAAGGCGGTCAGGGGCGTGATGCTGATCACATCACCCCCACTCACGACCGGATCAAGAAAGTGTGGGGCGTTACCCCCACACACCCTATATGCCTTTATGGCGTGGTGCTAAGCACAGGGGAGCACTTTACCTTTACCTTTTTACCATTAGTGCTGTTAAATTTGGCATAATTTGATGGTACAGGGCCGCTATCCTGCTTACCTGAAATTATGGAAAAATTATTATTTTCTCGTAAACTGTTTCAAAGACAAGATGGAAGTATGACAACACATAGGATTAATGTGACCTAAAAATAACCAAAGTATGTACTTATGGTGTAAATTTGCATAAGTATGCTCTTATACGAAACAATATGGACAAACAACAATACAAGTTTCAACTAATGTGTTGCATTTCTTCATGGGGGTCAATGGTATAATGTATGGAAGCTTAGAAACAGAAGAGAAATAGTGAAATGTGTGAAATTAAAAGTATGTAGACCTATTTATCTTATTCCAAATATCAATGCCATCTACTGGGATATTTTCACATACATGTTTACTAGTGTACGTGACTAGAGTTGAGTTGCAGTCTGCAGTATTTACTGTGCTGAAAATTTCAGATGCATTTAACAGTATTTTGCCAATCTGTGCACTTCAACTGGCACATGAACAAATTTTAACCTCTTCTAACATACCTACACATGGTAAAATGACCGAATGTGGTTAAAATATGCTTCAGTCACGTGAAAATAGTAAAATATACAAACATACGCCCTACGTAAGCGTCGTTTGTCCATACAGGAACTTATTACCTCCTTACCTCAAATTATACAAAGGCATGCCATTAGTATTCCTAGCCGTATTCATCGATAATAAGGGAATATACCGTGTTTTTATATATTTTTGGAAGAAAACCACGAAAAACATACCTTTACACTCCGTCCCGGGAAACTCTAGAGGAAGCGAACGAAATCAAGTCTTCTGCGCAACTCGAAATGGCTCGGCAAATGAAAGCGTGTCAGTAGAAGTGGGCCAGGTTGTCTACCAGTCTGGAAATACTGTAAATCTGGGTAATGTCAGGGTATATACTTTTTTGGAAATGTCTGGGAAATGTACAGTTTTTCTGGAAAAATCAACATTTTTGTACTAGTGCACTAAGAGTAGGTTCTTGAACAAAGAAAAAGGACAAGCAAGAATTTTAAAATTTGTTGCAAACAAACTATACTTAATTTATGATATACGTACTGCATATTAACGGTAGTTATAATATGATTTGATTTGATTTATTTTACTTCGCTTTTTTTGTGCCACTTTTGGCTAATTTGCGAAGATGGGAATGAGGGATCATATGATGAAATTGATAAATGGACACTCAGAAACATCCATTCCCAGGCCAGGATTCGAACCCGGGATGTGCTAACCACTCCGCCACAGGGGCCGGCGGTAGTTACAATAGAAAATGCATATTAAATAGCCTACTCTAAGAGAAGGGGTCATGTTTTGAACTATTTTCAAGTAGAAATCTACTGCAGTAAGTTGCTATTGGCATTTACAACATTATTCTTCCAATTTTTGGTTGTTTGGTTGATAATAATAGGATTAATACGAATTAATATGTTACGTACTTTGATTTTAACTACATTTATGTATTATTTATGCTATAATTGTTATGATTATTATATAAAAATAATTCTTATTGGTAAGTAGCGTGTAAAAGCTCACCCTGCTGCCTCTATCCAACAGTCAATTTCTGTTCAGGTTACCTTCTCGTTATTGCTTTGAAGTTGGTTAAGTGGGATTGTATGGTGCTTAGCTAAAATGAAGTGACCTTCTCACGCCCATGCGTAAATATATGAATTTCCCTGAAGATTTGATCTGAAAGGTCTACTTCGCCCAAACGCTTTCTCCCCCTTCTTGACCGTTATGTAATGCCTTGCTGCACAAACTCCCGAGACAGAAGCATATTTTGGACATGGAAATGGCAGCCAAGAACAATGTGTCATCTGCGTATGGAGCCTGCAAAGAACGTCCAAGGAATGAGGTGTACGTTCTTCAGCGTTTGATACGAGACATTGAACAAATAACACTGGGAGATGAATGAACGCAATCATCCAGGCAAGACAGAGCTGATGAAATAGCCAATGCTTCAATCATCCATGAAAATAGTTTCTCACTTCCATCATCATTGTATCTTCCTTTTTTCTAATTCAGCGCTTCGAGTCTGTTCACATCATTTCTCCATAACTCGACACAGCACGACTGGAGATGGTCATTTCGGGGAAGGTCCGTAGAAGTGCGGTTACGTCATTTGTGCTTGATGGGACGTGAGAATCAGTGGCCGAAGGAAATGTGATCTCGCAGCAAGGAACCTCCGGCTAGACCCGATGGCACGTCAATCTACTTTATGTCTTCAATTCGCCGTCCGTTGGGATTCATTCCACTCGCTCCATTCAACCCTCGATGCTCTATTGTTTCCGTTCCTTTTGTTCTCCAGTATCTCATCATGAGATGCTGCATCAGGAGGACGTTGCAATTGATTATCTAGTGCCTGGGTAATTTCTTTCACGACGCTCTGACCGTGTGAAGTATCCATACTGAGCGTTGAAATCTGAATCTCTGCGATGGCGTAGTGGTAATCATCTTGCCTTGTAATCAAGGTATCCTGGGTTCGATCCCCGGTGGAGGCACATGGTGGTTGCTTTTCAACTTTAAATTGCAGAGCCAGTACGCTACACACAGAACCCAAAACGTGTCAATTGACACATATATTTTGATTTCATTAACACGTTAACGTGCATAAACTGCAAATGATGAACCTTTTAGTGTGTCACAATACACATAGGAATGTATTAAAGGGTATTTTTATGAGATGAAGTTCCGTGTGATGCACTAAACTGCATGAATTTGGAAGATCAGACAAGATCATTTCGAAGATAACAAACTTTCACTTTTAATGCATCAATTGACACAGCTAAATGTGTTATTTCGTTATCTTCGAAATGATCTTGTCTGATCTTCCAAATTGATGCATCTTTCTTTGTGCATCACACGGAACTTCATCTCATAAATATACCATTTAATACCTTCCTATGTGTATTTTGACACACTAAAAGGTGCATCATTTGCAGTTTGTGCACGTTAACGTGTTATTGAAATCAAAACATATGTGTCAATTGACACGTTTTGGGTTCTGTGTGTACAAGTACATAAATTTAAAGCAGGCTTTTTTTTAAAAAAAAAAATCTCCAGTATGGGAGAAATAAATTTCTAATTCCATTATATAGACATACATACACAAAATACAGGGTGTCTGATAAGTTAATACCTAGTTTTAAGTTGGAAATACATAATGCTAACTATCACAGGGAACGAAAACTAATTTTGTACCATTTATGTTGCAGGTAACTGAACATGTAGCAACGCTTAGCACAGAAGAGCGAGCAAAAATTGCTGCAAGGTACGAGCTATGGGAATCGGTAGAAGATCCATCCGATCATGATATCTTCAAATTCCTTTCAGTGGTCACAGTTCTCGGGAAAGATTTGCTGGACGTAATGAAGCTCCCATTATTTTTTCAAAACATCTCAATGGAATATTGTGTTTCTTAGCCCGTTCTCTCTGCTGGCCTGACGGATGGACTTTTTAGGGCTCCTTTCAAACATTTTCTGCACCTGTGCACCATTCTTTTCCGATCGTGACACTGACGGTCGCGGATCCAGTGTTGCAATTCGACCATCCTCAGCTGTCCACCAACGCTGGACTTGAACTACCGATTTCTATATCTCGTACCTTACAGCAATTCTTACTTGCTCTTCTGTGCTAAGCGTTGCTAGTATGTTCAGTTACCTGCAACATAGATTTCATTCCCTGTGATAGTTACATTATACAATGGTTTCCGCATTATGTATTACCACCATAAAAGTAGGTATTGACTTATCAGACACCCTGTACACACACACACATAGATACACATGTTAAATTTATACAGGGTGTTTTTTAAAGTTCGTTTCCAACGCGTAGGAGGTGATTCTACAAGTGAAAATAACCACAGAAGTTCATGTGACGAAATGCCAAAAACGGCACCTATTCGGATTTATTCAAGTGGGAAAAAGTGCGAAAATTGTTTGGAAGAAAATAGTGACACAACTGCCAACGGGGAAGGGCGTTCCACAAAGAAATGCGGCATGCTCTATTAAAAAAAGCACATGAGAGATGTGTGAAGTTGATGCGCAAGGGATTCCCCAAAGGAGGCGAATGGGTCTGTTGACGTCACGGAGGTAGGGAGGGGTTTTATGGAGTGACTACCATGGGTGATGTTACACTACGGATATTCGCTTTCTTCGTGGTTGTCAGTCTCCACATATCACATTCCGTGGATAACACCTCTCGCTAAATCCTTACCTACCCCCTTGACTTCAACAGATCCATTCACTTTCTTTGGGGAATCCCAGCGCATCGTGTGCTTTTTTCAATAGAACATGCAGCATTTCTTTGTGGAACGCCCTTCGCTGCCGTCATATGGTTGGTAGTTGTGCCACTATTTCCTCGAAAACATACTTTTTACACTTTTTCCCACTTCCATAAATCCGAATGGGTGCCTTTTTCGGCATTTCGTTACATGAACTTCTGTGTTTATTTTCACTTGTAGAATAACCTCCTACGCATTGGAAACGAACTTTAGAAACACCCTGTACATCTTGGGCAGGCGAGTTAAAGCCTGGGTCTACTCTGTCACCTCATCATTGTCAAGGCAATAATAATAAACTGTACATAAACACATACAGGGTGATTCTAAAGGTATAGTACAAACGAAAACCACAGATACCTCCCATGAAATAGAGACGAAAGTTCCCCTTCCACTTTGCCGAGAGATGCCTCCGTGAGGAGCTAGACAACGCCGAAAACGTGTGAAAATGAACTTCACACCTCTGCACAGCCAGTACCACTGAAGATAGAAAGGCGGAACAAACGAAGTCAAAAGGAACACCAAAGTCGCCCATCCGAAAAACACTAGGCGGCAGCTGCGCAACGTATGCGCATGGGGTTCCACAAAGGAAATAGGAGTGTCCCGCAAGACAAGTGAAGGGAAAGGGTAGCGATCGACAACGGTAGGGAGAAAAGAAGCTATGAAGCATGAAGTAACAATTGCACAGCGGGAAACAGTGCAGTCGAAAAAAGTAGTGCGGGGTTGCAGAACCACGGGAGGACGACGTAGGATGTAAAAACACACCGAGAATGCAAGCAAAGTGGTCCGTGACACTCGACAGGCAACAGACGCGTACATGGTTCGGGGCAGAAATGGCGGCGCTGGCGGTGCAGCGCAAGGGGAGTCCCCAAAACACAGTGGGGAGACACCGCAGCAAGAACAAAGCACGGTGCAACAAAAGAGAAAGAGGACCGGACGGGGAATGGTACCTGCCAAGGAGACAACAAATGCGGGACGAGGGATTCCCCGTAACAGCACCGAGGGGATGTCACACAGAGGTCGTGCGCCAGCAGGACAAACACAGCAACTACGGGCACAGGAGGTTATTGCTAATGAAAGGTGCACGTACAGATAGGACCACGTACCCCGTACTGATGTTGTAACAAACGTCGTGATGGGGCCCAATCAGCCTCTTAGAAATGAAGCCGGAGGCACATCGCTGGGTGGGAGCGGGCGAGAGGCTGCTGGAGTGTCGTACGGACCCCACCACTCCGTACGGTGGACGACACTAATGGACGAGGTCGGAATGTTTCTATCCCGATCACCAGGTCCACCGTTCCCAGACCTGACGCGGCTGCTTGCTTCCGAGCGCAACCCCAGCCGAACAACTCGAGTCCCTCCTCGGCCGCAGCCTTCCGCTCCGAAACCAAGCGTGGCCTCACACCACCGCAGCCGCACACTGCCGCGTGGGTGTGAGACGGGGCCGAGCAAGGCTGGACAGATAAACTGCGTGGGACAATCGTGTAATTAAGCTACGTGGGGGTATGCACGTCTGTTCAACTGCTGGGTTACCCCACATTGGTGTACACAAACACCACACGATCGTACGTAGTGCTCCCCGTCGGCTCGAGCAAGACGGACGAAGTACGTGTTGTGGGTGAATGGGGCAAGAATGAAGGACGCTACATGTGTTCCACGATGACAAGGCCCCCGAGTACATGGCCCCACCTGACGGCAGTGGTCAGGTAGTGAAGAGCACAGGCACGGGTGGCTCAGGAACGTCAGCTGATTGTACCACAGCGCCGTGCGGACGTGTGGGCTGATTGGAAGTGCAGCGTCAGGGAGCGTGTCAGTGAAAGAGCCGGTGCGGTGGTGGTGTGCTTGACGTACGACAATTGAGTACGTTGTTTCGAAGCCGTTGTGACCAGTGTGTGTGTGTGTGGCACCTGTGCACTGCAGTACAGTATTCCATAATTGGCACTATCCTCACCGTACCATGGAACGCTACACATTTGTAGAACTGAGGGACATGCATTTTGTCTACGGTCTTGCAGATGGCAATGGCCGAGCAGCTGCACGCCTTTATCGCGGACGGTATCCGGAGAGGCGACAACCCGACAGCAGGTTGTTTTCGAACGTGCACCGTACCCTTGGTGAATCGGGTGTGTTACGTGCAGGCCATCATGTCGGTCACCCAAGACATGTGCGCACCGCGGCGGTCGAGGAGGACGTACTTGCTCGCGTGGACGACACACCGTCCACTAGCACCCGTAGCATTGCACGTGCAGTGGGAGTATCACAGTCGACAGTGTGGCGTGTCCTTCATGATGATCTGCTGTATCCCTATCATCCACAGCGAGTCCACGCGTTGCAGGCTGGGGATTACCCACGACGTGTGGAATTCTGTCAACGACTGTTGCAGTTTTGTACCGACGATCCCCGTTTTTTGCGCCATGTGCTTTTCACGGACGAGGCAACATTCACCCGTGAGGGCATCTTCAATTGCCGAAACAGCCATGTGTGGGATTATGAAAATCCACATGCAGCAGTCGAGGTGCACCATCAGACCCAGTTTGCAGTGAATATCTGGGCAGGTATCATCGATGAACAGATTATCGGTCCATACCTGCTGCCACCACGTTTAAATGGCCGCCTCTATCGCACCTTTCTTGCATCAGTCCTTCCAGAGCTGCTGGAAGATGTACCCCTCAACGTGCGACATCGTATGTGGTTTCAATTGGATGGAGCGCCTGCACATTTTGATGGCACAGTGCGAACCCTTTTGCACCGTACCTACCCACAGCGCTGGATCGGCAGAGAGGGCCCCGTCCCCTGGCCCGCCCGTTCGCCTGACCTCACACCAATGGATTTCTTCTTGTGGGGCCATGTGAAAACACTCGTCTACGAGACCCCGGTGCCTGACAAGGAAACATTGGTAGCGCGGATACTTGCAGCATCGGCCGAGATGTGTACCATGCCAGGGATTTTTGATAGGGTTCGCCAGAATTTCCTGCGACGCTGCAATGTCTGCATTGAATGTGGTGGTCGTCAATTTGAGCAACTTTTGTAACAACGTCAGTCCGGGGTACGACTACGTACTACGTACTATTCCTATCTGTAAGTGCACCTTTGCGTGACAATAAACCTCCTGTGCCCGTAGTTGCTGTGTTTGTCCTGCTGGCGCATGACCTCTGTGTGACATCCCCTCGGTGCTGCTACGGGGAATCCCTCGTCCCGCATTTGTTGTCTCCTTGACAGGTACCATTCCCCGTCCGGTCCTCTTTCTCTTTTGTTGAACCGTGCTTTGTTCTTGCTGCGGTGTCTCCCCACTGTGTTTGGGGACTCCCCACGCGCTGCATGTGTTTGTTTCCCGCTGTGCAATTGTTACTTCATGCTTCATTGCTTCTTTTGTCCCTACCGTTGTCGATCGCTACCCTTTCCCTTCACTTGTCTTGCGGGACACTCCTATTTCCTTTGTGGAACCCCATGCGCATGCGTTGCGCAGCTGCCGCCTAGTGTTTTTCGGATGGGCGACTTTGGTGTTCCTTTTGACTTCGTTTGTTCCGCCTTTCTATCTTCACTGGTACTGGCTGTGCAGAGGTGTGAAGTTCATTTTCACACGTTTTCGGCGTTGTCTAGCTCCTCACGGAGGCATCTCTCGGCAAAGTGGAAGGGGAACTTTCGTCTCTATTTCATGGGAGGTATCTGTGGTTTTCGTTTGTACTATACCTTTAGAATCACCCTGTATAAAATAATGCATTCTAGTACAAGAAATACACAATCAAAATTAAATGAACACACAAACCATCATGTAATAATAATATTCCTAATAGTGATTCCAAGATTTTCAAAATTACCACGTATGTGTTCAGTTCATTTTATGCACGTACTCACACAGAAAAGTAAATGCATCAGCTGAAACAAAAAGAATGCATAAAAAATTGTATCTCAGATCAAATGTTTAAGGGCATCACCGAGAAATATATATATATATATATATATATATATATATATATATATATATATATATATATATTTATCAAAGAAGAACTTCAGTTGATGCATTAAATTACAGCTCGAAATAGAAAGAAATGCCCACTTACATCATACGATGCACTTTGGCGTTACCTTTACAAATGATATACAGAATTTCATCAAACTGTAAGCCTGATTCTGAGCAAAGGCCAAGAAACACTTTAGTGCATGAATCGATTTGTTTCTGGTGCATAAAACAGATTTGATGCATTTAGCGTTCTGTGTGTAGGCCAATCGGGACAGACCCTCCAATCAGACTCGAACGAAATAATACATAATTACAGCTTTTCTAATTAGAATAGGTGCCGGCCCTGGTGGCGGAATGGTTAGCACATCGCGCTACGACGTCAGGGGTCCCGGGTTCGAATCCCGGCCTGGACATGGATGTTCGTGAGTGTCCATCAATTTCATCATATCATCACTAATCCCCATCTTCGCAAATTAGCCAAAAGTGGGACAGAAACGAAGTAAAATAAAGCAAATCAATCTAGTTAGGCTATTTTATGTCACATATCTGTCTTTTGAGTTAATCGCGACGTTGAGAATGAATGATGAAGTGGATGATGGGACTAACACAATGATAGGACCCATGTCTTAAGCAGGGATCGAACCTGGAACCTCTTGTTTCGTAGCAAGATACACAGCTTTTAGCAAGATGGTATGGCTGCACAAGTGTTGCTTTTTGTGAACATAAATGGAAAACACATAATTTAATTAACGACATCGAGTATTATAACTAGAGGTTCTGTGCCCCACCGCGCCCCTACTCGTTACAAGCACCTTTATTTTCTAAATTATTAATTCACGTCTACATTTATATTACGCATATGCAGATAGGAAAAAATACATATGCAATGGAGCATAGGATTTTTATGTGTCTTTCCTTCCCTGTCTTTCTTCCATTTTCCAAATCCAGCACAACTTCGAAATTTGTTGTTTAAAAATTTACTCCATTCACAAAAACACCTACAAAAGTTACTGAACACCCACAAGATGGCAGCACGATATCATCTTCAGGAAACACGTCGGGTACAATTATTAGGAGGGAGTTGAGGGAAAACTGAGCGTTGCCAGCACATTTTCTTGCTTGTCGTCTACTAGTCGGTGATGTAATCAATAAGTGTGAAGTATTCAGCTTGTAAAAGTTTTCTACTAATATCTTGATTAACTTTTTTTTTACTTTTACAATGATTAACGTTTTGTGTTTGCGACGATAAATGTTCTGTAGTTTCTCAAAATTTTGTTGATTGGCTCTGATATTAGGAAAACCTTTTGTAAAAAGTAGTTAGAAAATTGAGTGACTCACCTGCGCCTCACTCACTGCGGGACTGTTAATTAAGTCCCTGATGACATCATATTATAGTTTAGTTTTAATCGCGCTAAAGTACTATGTAACTTTGTATTCGTAACATTACCAAATATTCAATACTATTATATGGTTCGAGAATTATTAAGACTTTTAACTCTGGGTTATAAAGTATTATAGTGAGATTTTTTAAGAAAATTGATTTATTGATATATTTTGAAAGTTTACACTATTTGGAGCATTTCTGAAAAATCCTGAAGTTCACAGGTGCCACCGTTCCCGAGATATATCAAATCAAAAATATCCAATATGGCGGACTCTTTTCAAGGTGGCGGCCATCAGCACTCAGATGGCGATTGGCTACTCGACTGAACATGTCTTAAGTGGTATGTATAAAAATTGATTCTACCAAGTCTCATGCTTTTATCTAAAAATCAATGATTCCGTACTTAATCCACAGCCGGACTGTGATAAGGACACACTTTTTTCGTGCTGTCCTCCATTTTGAGACACATTTTGTGGCACATCTTTCATTAAAATATATTAAAACTAATATCGTTTTAAAGCTTATAAATTAGGCTACAATGCTTATTCGAAACAATTTTTCTCATTTAATTTGTTCAAAATTTACAAGCCAAAAACGTCATAAAGTACTAGAAAAAAATTACGTTTTGAAGATTATTTTTTTAAATTACGGCAAAACCACCAACAATATCGAAAAATTAAACAGAATCTTGTTTGTAGCCCATCTAATGAGGATTAATATTAAAAAAGATTACCTGCCTACGACTATTGTTTACGGAGATATAGGTCAATAACTAAGAGTCTTCGAAATTGATGTTTGGGGGTGGGGCTGGGGGCGAGGCGCCGCTAGGAGGGGCGGGGACTTTTGTGATTTTACACAACTATTAGTTAGTATTCTAACAACTGATCAAAATTCAGCTTTTACGGAATTATTAAATACATTGGCCGTTTTTTGTCCTTCATTGACTGGGCTAAGACGCTTAACCAGTAGTCACGCAGGCGCAAAGCGTCATAGGAACAGCTATTGGCTCAGTCCAGATGTGGACGTTAAGTGGAAGGTTCAGTTTGTGCTTTGGCTAGCAGAATTACAGTTTGCATGTGGTTTCCATAGAAACTATGTGCACCGGAGAAAAGTTCGAGATTTGGCTGATGTGGATAGGCGAATTGTTGAGGCAGATATTCTAATAATACCTCAGATCGACAGCTCCTGAAAAGGTTCTCATATTAAACTTTACTCGTATTAACCTTCATAGAAACGTGGTGCGTTAACTTGTATAATACGAGGGCTGATCAACAAAAAGTGAGACTGATTTTTTTGTACAGATGTTTATTATTCTGTGGAAGATTACATGATCTTCTTCAAAGTAGTCCCCCGACTTGAATGCACTTATGATAATAGTTCTGCCAGTCCGAAAGCGCACGATGTTGGCCATTCTTTGTGAGATCTTTGAGAATCGCCTCACATTTTTTCAGCACTGCTTTAGAGTTCGCAAAACGATGGCCCCGTAGCTTTGACTTGAATACAGGGAGAAGAAAAAAATCCCAGGGAACTAGGTCGGGGATGTAAGGGGGATGTAGTATGCAGGTGATGTTGAATTTCCCAAAATATGTCATGGCGTGATTTGTTACATTAGGTCGTGGATTATCATGAAAAAGTCGTCACCCATTCTCATGAGGTTGTGGTTGTTTCTATGCAATGTGCCTCCCCTAGTGTATCCAACACTGACGTGTAGTATTCTGCTGTAACGGTAATGTGCGTTGAAACTGCGTGCTGGTACACAATTCCCTCACAGTCAAAGAAAGTAATCACCATCCCTTACCTGCAGATGTAACAACTTTCGCCTTTTATGGTATTGAGAACCCTTGTGATTTTCATACTGTTCTGACCTTTTTTTTGCCTTCTGGGTCGTAACCATCTCTCTTGTCCAATATGTGCATTACAAACATGTAATGATACAGAACACTGTGCAAAAAAAATCAGTCTCATTTTTTGTCGATCAGCCCGTAATAAAAAAATCAATAAGCCTTGTAATTGCTGAGATGTGTGTATTTTTAAAATCTTTCAGTCTGGACCATAATGTATTTATATTGCCTTGGAGGTAGTTCCTCTAGAGATATAGATATATGATTAGTTCCTTAAAACAAAGCAAATATGCCCATTTACCACGCTGTTTTTTTTACCCAAAACCGTAAACAAATAATGCTATTTTAAGAAAACCTCAATATCCTGACCAAAGCAGAAAGTTATTTTATTATAAAACATAAACTAAACGTAACGTTTCAACATTCTAGCAAGGTCTTATTCAGACTCTGTACCAAGTACAAAATACCTTGCTAGAAGGTTGAAACGTTACGTCTAGTTTATGTTTTAAAATAAAATAAATTTCTGTCTTGGTCAGCATATTGAGTTTTTCTTATCATGGAAACAAGACTAAATGTTGTTGTAATTGCTATTTTAACGTAAAAAGTTCCAACACAACATAAAACGCTTAAGGTGTGAATCGGAACGTGTTTACGAGGTGCTCGGCTATTTATATACCTCCTGACGTGCAACGGAGGGTCGATAAGCCATTAATATTAAAAAGCTTTCGCTGAGGCAAGTACATTAACTCTCGCCGTCTATCGGTGGGAGGGGGAGGCCGAATGGACGGAGATTCTTTGAAGTTTGGATTAAAGGAGGGGGAGGGGAGGGGGAAGGGGAAGGCATTCCTGCAGATGAGATGGGGAGAAGATCAATGAGTGAGTTATTGATGTGAGCCATATTTCTGCCACATGCAAGTTTAAAGTTATGAATCTTAGCAGCACGAATTGAACTTAAATTGACGTGAAATTTAACAATAATGCATTGTAAATATGTCTAATAATAATAAAAATATTTATTAAAATAAATAAATTAAGTAGTTATTATTATTATCATATGAACAGTTAAGAAGATATAAAAATAGAGATACAATAACACCATGTATTCATTATCTATAGCTTATGTCTTACTACGATCACGAAAATTTATATAAAACAGATCTTCTACCAAAACAATTAATGTAACAAAAGTTGTTAGGTACACTGATGAAAAGTATCCATGAATAATTTTTCGTAGGCACTGTTAACGAAACCTGTATAGTCACAACTTACGTTCTGCGGAAAGAAATCAATTTCATTGCTGGACTAATCGGGACTAATCTGGGTTGGACCTACAGTTTAACGTGGGATCCAAACCACTTTGTCGTCGCCTTGTAATCGAGAGCTCCCGAGTTCGATGCCGGTGGTTGCACACAGTGGTTCGGATCCCACTTTAAACTTTAGGTCCAGTCCGAAGTAGCCGTATAGTGCATAAAGTGGACTTAAAACACCAAATCAATCAATCAATCAAACCAAACTCCTTTGTATGTCCTTCATTACAAGTATTTTCCTTATTTAATTTTAGACTTGGTACGGGGAGAAGAGTGTCCGGAAGAACTGGAACCCCTCCTCTAAATACGTTCTTGCCTGGCATAAACAAATTCAGTTGTGTTAAATCTTACGACGTCTTTCTCTTGGTCAGCTTTCACATTGAATTCGCAATCTGTCTGGAATACCGCTCAATGCTGCTCTTCGTTTTAAAACCCATGCCAAGCTATTAAAATATTTATAACTGATTAAGAGTGAGAACTGTTAGTGTTAGCTCAGTGTTGTGTTAGGGTAATCTAATCCTTTTTTGAATTAGAGTCCTTTTGCGCACACTTTGGTCATAAAACTTGGTTAGCTGGATCGGTGAACGAGAGCCTTTAAGTGGTCTACTTTCGCTTTGGCTACCGAAATTCCCAGATTGGAGTCCCGATCAGGGCATGGGTGTTCTTTGTGAGTGTTCATAAATCAATTTCATCACTCATCCTCATCGTCGCAATTAGCAGAAAGAGGAGGAAAAGCGATCTAAAATAAGAAAATCAATGAACAAGCACGCAGGGTGATTTTTTACTTTAACCTGAATGGTAGGCAACCACCACAACGTTTCTACAAAACTGGTTGCATAAGAGTAAGGATACGTCGTTATTTCGAGATTTGATGTATTTCTGTTGTTTTTTTTTACTTTTGTGGAAGCCCTACCAAGAGCTTCTAGGAAGATATTCAAAGGATTATAATTCTGTATGTCTTCATATTTACCACGTTTAAAACATTTTTTTTACATAAGTGTACATGTAGGAAAAAATTTGTACTTCGCATTCAAGCCATTTTGCATATTGCAAAATCATAACAATGTTTCCTGCACTGAAGGCATGTGCACTGCACTGGTTAGCACTAGAGAAAGGGGCCAAAGCTATTTGATTTAAGCAAGGTGCCATAGTTCCTATTATTGAATTAGAAAATTGGATTTCAGAAATCAGCGCTGCGCACCTGAGCATTAGGCTGAATCTTGTTAACAAACTTTCCTCGGATAACGGAAGAGAGAAGGTGCAAACAAAGTTAAAGAGAATGCTCTTGTAATAAACCGGAAGTCCTCCCCATCTCTACTCAAAAGACTTTGGCAATTAAGCACAAAAAAGGAGCATCGTTCTTTCACTCTCGTTTACAGCATGATAATTCGTGTGCTCATTCTTTTTACACATTTATAGTTACTTTATATCCTAACTTGGGGCGCTCGGGAAAAACTGTGTCCGTCTACCTCTGTCAACTTGTGGTATTTCATAAACTAAAAGTACTATAAAAACAAAATTAGGTGAGCTGATAGACCTATCAAATAATAACTCCACTCTACAATAATCAACTCGGTCAACCCGATAATCTGGCCGTAAAGGGTAACAATCAATCAAAAGTGACATGTTGAAATATTCGGAAAATAGTGAATGTTAATCTAACTTTTTCCAAAAATGAGGAAATAAAAAATATAAGTTTTTAGCGCCATGAATAATTTTAATCGGCACATTATTATGTCCGTTGGGGTCAAACAATTGAAAATGAAATCGATACATTTTTAATGCTTCTATATCTCCGAAACCAAAATATAAATACTAATTTCTGTGGGTTGAATGAACTTTGAATTCTCTACATAAAGCGATATACGCCTTGTTAATCTCGATATCTCGGTGTTGTTAGAAATCGATTATTAAGTAAGTACTAAATATAGAAACATAAAATTTGGTGGACAGAAACATCTACATAATGCTAATCTGATGTGGTATAAAGAACCTTGATTTAATTGTCTGTCTGTCTGAGGTGGTCAAACAATCGAAAGTCAAAAACCAATGGATATATTTTCGATAACTCAGAACTAAATAATGCAATTTTGTGTATCGATAGATGTACATACTATCTTCTTCTTCCATATTTTATTGGCTCACACCGCGTAGTTTTGCGATTTCTTGCTAAAGTTGCAACGAGCCAAATGTTGGGGTACTAAAACATGGCCTATACGCATTCTTAATATAAGAACAACCACTGCCCGAGGTAGATTCATGTTTTGGTACCAAGGTACTGATTGCTGACTTGAGCATGCCACTTATAGGATGTGGTATTTTGTAGCTCTATTTTGCATCACTCCCACTGTTTTTGTAGTTTGTATTTTACTCTACAGGGTGTATCATAAATAAAAGCGCAAACTGACACAGTTGAAAGTACACGGTAATACTAGAAGCAAAAAAGTCTAGGTAAACATGGGTCCCCAAACGAGCCGTTTTCGAGATAATTGCGAATGTTTGGTTACAAGCCGCCACTGACTTAATTGTTTCTAAACGTCTTCCTAGTTAGTAAAATGCTAATAATACAGCAAGAAAAGTCATTGGAGATCTCATTGCTTTTATTGAACATTCTACTTACTTTAACAAACGTTAGTATGTTACAATTACTGTACACTCGTACCTGTTAAAGGAGGTGTTCAAAGTGTCGTCCTTGCATCTGGATGCAATACTGTACGCGATTCCGCATTGACTTTCGAATTCTTTCGAACACCCCCGGTTCATTGCGGAATTGGTCACAAGCGTGTACAATTCTCTGTACTGATTGTACCCATCCTGTTTGATTACAACGCCACATCTCAGAAATGTTCTATTTTGTCAACAAAGAGCAAACCTCGGACGCCAAGGAGTAAAGCATTCGGTCTTTACAAAATGCAATCATTTACGGCTTCTTCTAACCACACATTCGCACACGTCATTAGCATTTTACCAACTAGGACGACGTTTACAAACAATGAAGTCAGTGGCGGCTTGTAACCGCACATTCGCAATTATCTCGCAAACGGCTAGTTTGTGGACCTATGTTTACTGAGGCTTATTTACTTCTGCTTTGAATTATCGTGTACTTTCAACTGTATCAGTTTGCGCTATTACATATGATACACCCTGTATATGAGATCTGTATGTTTTATATATTTATCATAATCATTATTCTGGCTATCTTGTACTGATAAGTGCCGTATTAAGACTGGCTTCTATTTGTGTTGAGTGGAGTTAACTATTGACGTGTTGTTGGTGATATGACTTCTGTTATTCCTGCATCTGTCGCTTGGAATGTGACATCTGCTTTGTGGTCATGGATTCTCGCTTCTTTAGTATGTTCATCTACTATCAACTTAATACTAGATTGTCTATTTGCCTTTTAGTCAATCAATTGAAAGTGAACAAGTGATATATGTTTAACCTTTGTTATATCAGGATCAAATAAAACTAGGAACTTGTTACTTGGTGTACCGAGAGATATATTTATAAATTCTACTTAATTCTAGACAAGTGTTTTGACAAGTGCTTCCATCTCTCTGTTGATATAAAAACAATAATTCAACCATTCGACGTCTTCTAATTACTTTGGAGGTAATAGATAAGGATAAATAAAAGTATTCACCCTACACATTTCTTGCTTGATTAATGTTGGTTACATTTTTGCCACTATCGTATAATTGCGACGATGAGGATGAGTGATAAGATAAAATTGATGAAGGGAAACTCACAAAGATCACACATACCCAAGCCGGGATTCGAACCCAGGATACCTGGTGTAGCGTGCTGCACATTGCAACATGTTGTGAAGTCATATATGGGTACGTGTAGGAGGGACCAAAAACATTTCACACCCTCTGCCATTTGCGAAGGTGCTGTGATAAGCACCACGCTCAGGTCGCCATTCTCCTTCCACGGTTACGCATTTATTAAAGGCTGGGTGAACCCCAAAGCCGCTGAATGCATGTAGGGTGTTTGGAAATTCCCTATCTGCTATCGCCCATCCCGCGAATCGAACCCGAGTCTCAGAGACCCTGACGACCAGACCACTGCGGTTCCTCGCAGCGCTTGAAGTGAAAATTCTTAGCTGGTAGGTATGTTTGGTCGAGTCTTGTGGCTACATGTGGGGCTGCTTTTATGGTTTAACATGGTGACAATGAAAGGGGGCTCTGCGAAACTTATGCTAGTGTGGGGATACTATCCTCCCCTTACCCCACTTCGAGCACTGGCTCTGCGTGACTTCTACGGATACAAAGGTATGTGTTAGTGGCCCGGAGGATTATCAGGTGCTGGTATAGTGAGATATTTATTATCTCGACCAATTTGTCCGTCTCAGTGGAAGTCAAACATTGACAACAATCTACATCACAGATCACGTGATAAGTCACCACCCAAGGAATCAAGAACAGCCAAAGATCAACTACTCACTCGACGCCTAATCCCCGTAAACTACCACAATGCAGTTCATTAAGATGAAACCGCCGATTTCCAAGTCTCCGGTTGCCAGGCAACGCCATGAGATGTGCGTCCCTTTCTCCTATGCTTGGGAATCGAACAATTACTCTTGTGACAGATGACTTGGGAGATTGATGAAGCCATTAGTCTCCATCTCGAGAGGTTCCTAGCAAATATTCTTCGACAAATGTATTCATGCAGAAAGGTCTTTTGTTGCTTACGATAATAGGGATGTCTTTAGAATCTCGGCAAAATAGGATGTTCAATGGTTTCCAAACGAAGAATATACAGCAGAAACCTTTCTTCTCTAAAACCAAACTAACGTTCTGGAATCATGTATCATTACTCTTGTTGTTTATTGTAATTATTGTAATTTGTTTTAAACAACGTATCCAAGTCTACAGGATCCGTAGAATTTTGTACATAGTTGTGAATGTTTAAATGTTTTTCGAGAAACCTTGTTACCACTTTATTAACTTTGTTCAACCAATCAACCTAAGCGCTTTGAGTTTGATCAAGCAATAAGTTAACATTCGTTCCCATAAGCTTGTTGCAACAGTTTCGCAGTTTCCATAAACGTTTTACTCAATTTGAAATAAAATTTCACCTTAGAACGTTGTTCTTCAAGAATCTTCGTATTCTTTGTCTCTATATTAGAGAAACGGAGAACGCACGAAACACGACCTTACTCTAATGCATGCAGACTAAAAATGAAACAACATAATGTAATGCGGCAAACGGCAGGGTTGCAAAACCGGATTTGCATAAAAGAGCTGACTTTGAAGAAACCAGATTTTCAAAAGCGCGATAAACTGCCTCCTAGGATAATTTTAGGTGGGAATGCTATTATCATTAACTTTAAAGTGATGCCAATTTATTCTTGGTTTTCAACGTCTAGATCGGGCGGTACGACACTCTCAATAATTCACGAAAGGTCTTAAATAAGGACTTCTTGAAAAAAACGTTTCTAGGGAGGTGGGAGGAGACGGATACAGCAAATATACATCTAAACATCACGTGTAAAATACATATTCAATGCAAAAGTTCATCGAATTATCAATTCGTTCTTGGTCTATGGAGGCCGGAACCAGTGATGACGCAATCGAGGAGCAGGAGGACGGGTACCTCCAGTTCACAGTTTCATTTTTAGTATTTGCATTTAAGCGACACGTTTTAAAACCAATAACATGCAGCGTAGTTCTCAAATTACATTAGGCATATTGTCGCAAGTTACCCCAGAGGAGGAAAAGCGACTGACTACTGTAAAGTGCCTTTATGGTCGAGTCGCTGGGGTAACTGGGAGTGGAGTTGTTACGTACCTTTGAGTCTGTTTATGCTCCCCATGTCGTTAGCAAAATACTCTAGTAATCACCACTCATGGTAAACAAAAACATCCTATTTTAACTTAATAAAAATGTTTAATATTCGTGAATGCACTTAACAACATTTAGAAACTTAAATACACACATCGGTATGGTTATAGAAATTTCCATATTACAGTCATCTTGTTGCTATGCTCTCTTCGTTTGTAACATATTGCCAGGTTGACATATTTAGGTTAGTCTATTAGTCCATCTAATACTAGTTGCCTCCGACGTCTTAAATATGTATTTGCCAAATTAAAAAAGCGAACAAACACAATATTTCAAGTAAATAAGAAACAACTACAGTCCCTACAAAAAGTTTAAGACCACCTTGTCATGCGTTTTTCAGACAAACAGAAAAAGTACATATGCGAGTGCTTTTTATGAAATAAACACTTAATACAAAATTGGAATGATTATGCAATGTTATTGAAAGGTACATCAAGATCAAGAAAGTGTAAGGGCATATTAATGCACTTATAACTAATAGATGCAACTAAAGGTACAACTTATAAAATCATTAAATCTGAACTTTGAAAATATACTTGCAAACAAACGTATCTCCTGAAATTGTATGAACGAAGTGTGAAATTGTAATAGTCAATATGTCCACCTTTAAGTTTCAAGCACATTTGTACACGTTTTCTCATGCTGCGGACCAATTTCTGGCATTCTTGGGGCTTAATCTCATTCCATACTTCGGAGATCTGTTCACGAAGTTCCTGGACATTCCTTGGCTGGCGTCTGGCTACACGAAGACCAATTATATTCCATAGGTTTTCTGTAGGATTCAGGTCCGGACTTCATGCTGGCCAAGGCAACAATCGGATTTCCCTCGCTTGAATCGAAGCCATTGTTGTTGCTGACGTGTGGCAAGTCTCGCGATAATCCGGTCCTCGCATACAGACGTTACCCTGGGATGACCGCAGCGCGGTTTATCAACCACTCTACCTTGCTGCTTGAATTTGTTTATTGTGTTCGCCACGGAGGTTTTAACCACATTAAATGCGACTGCAATATCTCTATGATACCTATTGCATCTGTACATAACAATTATTTGCTATTTGACGGCCACGGGTACAGATTTTCCCCCATTATCACGTAGCTTGAGATTAAAACAGCCTGTTTATTATCAAGCGTAATGAAAACAGGTTTTGACTTGAATAATGCTGCTACTCGAGATATGCCTTTCTACGCCATCTATTGACACACATTTCAAATAATGGCTGATAAAATTTGTTCACTCCAGCGCAGTCGCTGAGGAAGATATTGTTATCTGAAGACCTCTCAGTTTTCCCTGTATTTTTTTATTTTGCGAATTTTAGAAAAAAAAAACACGAGAATTTTTTTTTTACGCCAAAAACCTATGTTCATGTTCCACAATACTGGACAAAATTGACTGTCATAACGACGTCGGTTACGTGTATACACATTCATCTGTACTTCAAAATGCTGGAATTTTCTGTTAAGAAATTTGAATTTTCCACTTTCGTACCTCAAGAACTACAAGACGTATACCAATATTTTTTTCGGCAATATATGCCTCACACACTATATTACTTCCATACAATTTTACTCCATATTTGTACTAAAAACTTTCGGTCAGGATTCATTTATATGAAAGACGTTGGTGGTCTTAAACTTTTGGTAGGGACTATACAGTGTCTCTCAAAAGTTTTAGGACAACGACATTTTAAACTAGGCAACCCAATTTACACAAGGCGTTGGTGGGTTGCGTGTAGAGTTAGGCTCAATTTCAGGGTTGCCACATGCACAATAGATATTTATAAAATACGCGAAAGAAATAAAAAGAAGTATTATTGTATAAAATTATTATAAATAACTATTATATCGCAAGTGACAAATTCTTTCTCAAATAAAAAAAATAGGTTTTCTAGTATTTCATCGCTGATGAGTCTACAGAAAGGAAAAGAGGTGAGAGAAAACGAGAGGTGACAAAGGACAGGAGAAAGAGAAAGAGAAAGCGAAAGGAGAAGAGGAAGAGTAGAGGAGAGAAGAAAGACAGGATAGACGATGAGAGGAGATGTAGTTAGGAGAATGACAAAAGATTCTAGGAGAGATGAGGAAAATGGTGCAAAGAAGAGAAAAGAGAAGGAAAACGAGATGAGAGAAGAGGAGACGAGGAGAGGGGAGTGGAGAGTTGAGTAAAAGAGAGAAAAAGAGAAGAACGAAAAGAAGAGGAGAAGACTGCAGTGGAGTCGGAAATCTAAGATAGGAAAGGAGATACGAGGAGTGGAGATGAGTTTGATGGAGATAAGATGCGAGATAAGTAGGGAAGGCGATACGAGATAAAAGCAGAGCAGAATGAGGGGAGAGAAGAAGGAGAAGAAAAAGAGAAGAACAGAAGGCACTGAAGAGAAGAGGTAGTTGCAGAAAATATCGTCTCAGCGTCAAGAATTGATGCATTGGTCAAATTATCTACATGAAACATTCAATAACATTTTGAAATGTATTGGAGAATGTATTAGATCGGTTCTAAATGCCTTTTGGCTCAGTTCAGAGCAAGATAAAATCTGCCGTGTAAGATCTTTGATTTTACCTGCGATTATACCACTAAAAGCATGAATGTAATTTTAATAAGAATTATCCAATTTTTGTCCACTTCTCGGTTCGTTGAAATGGAGATTTTGTAATTTAATATTTCCCCTCCCCCCCATCGTTAATTCCAAACTGAATCATTCCGTTTCACACGGCGTGGACAATGAACACAATGGGATAGGTCTAAAACTTACAAAAATTTTCTGCCACCGGAAGGGTTTGAACCTAGGACCATCAGATTGACAGTCCTGAACGGTAAACACTACCCTACAAGCTTTCGCTCCTGAAAGTAAGTAGAAGGAGCTGACCAATGTGAAATGTAGATGCAACTCTCCTCCTACATGTATTTGCAAACAATACTTGTTTGTAACAGAGAAAACGAAGGTAGTACGTCTCGGCGAAAACATTTAAAGGAGGATTGCACATGATGAGAACTTTTCATTCGATATTTGCGGAGGTATCCTTGCATTGAACTCGAGTGGGAAAAGGGGTAAAATTAGTATGTCCTGAATTGCCACAAATATAAATAGTTATTTCATTAATATTTGTCAATGTCTTTAAAGCAGTACACAATTATCGTTATAGTATCATAATTCACGATCTTATACATGAATATATATATATATATATATATATATATATATATATATATATATATATATATATATATATATATATATATATATATATATATATATATATTTGAAATGTGTGTCAATTCATTAATTTGTTTATTTTTTATAAATTCCATATGCAGAACAATTTAGCCACTATACACTGCTATTACAAATAATGTTACCATGCTCTTGTTTGATAGAAGGGGATTTAAAAAAAAGTAAAAAAAGAGCACCTAGTATGGAGGATCAAACCAGGGACCGCAATCAATGCTTTCAAGAACTCTAACCAATACACTACGCCCTTTGTTTCCCTTGGAGCAACAGTTATTTATTATTCTGTCGCTTCAATATTGTAAACGTTATCCTGCAAAAAGAAGTTCAATACTCTGATATAGCTCTGTACTTCTAGAATTACTCTATGCACATGCATTTGAAATTTAACTCTGAATTTATTTCCTCGTTGTTAGTATATCTAAGCTTTTGAATATATTATATTTGTAATTTTATAACGGTTACATGAACATCTACGAAATAGTTCCTTATAATAACCCAGTTGACCAAGTTGCCAATATAAACAATTGGAATACAGATTTTCCTCGAGCTTACATTGTTAAAAAGGAGCGGATACACGTATTACTATTCCAATACTTATTCAATAAGGTTTCTTGGTTGTCAGAAATTATCACTTAAACTATTGCAAGTTGAGCTAGTGCCCACCTAGCCGCCTCTGATGAAATCTATCATTCTTCAGATTCTCTTTAAAATTCGACTCTGGTCACTTGTAACTTGCTGGGTGCAGGCACTGTGTATCGACGCAGTGTTTTGCGATAAGAAGCGGCCTTGAATGGCGTGAGTGACTCACTTTGAACGCTAGCAAGCTACGCTACCAAGCTTGTCTGCCTTTGAAAACCAAGTTATTTTTTTTCACAGTTTCCAAACGCGATTGCTATTGTAGAAGTATATATTCTCTCAAAAGAGGAAGAAAGGAAATTAGACCAATGTTCTCCCGTCGTTTAAAACCAAATATTATCTATTAAACGAAAAGTTCACGATTGTCAATAAACCTATCTGGGCATAAGGTGGATTTAAATAATACATTTAATAGAAAGATTCTCCAAAATTTCTCTCCCACTGTCTACGTCAGGCCAGTACCCAAGGGGGGGGGGGCATGGGGCCCATGTCCCCCTCGAACTCTGAAATATTTAAATGTGAACCTATCAATAACTACGAAAATAACATCGTTGATTTTAGAAATGTGTAAAAATGTCAATATTTTTTTTTACATAAATGGATCTGTTTCTTGTGCAAAAGTCTTCAGGCTGCAATATTGGATGGTTTTTGTTTTATAATGCAAGGCTAGCAGACGTCCGATTCACCGATTTAGTCAGGACAGTGCGTTACTTTCAATCCCTGTCCCGACTTTTTCAAACTGCAATCGTCATGGTTTTTTATTAACTCACAATTAGACATGTTCTTTATTGTAATAACAATTCATAGTACGCAACATTTAATGTATAAATATATTATTTTCTAAACATAGAATTATCATGACTTTTCAATGGCGCTCGCAATATTTGAACTATTTTGTAATATCTGTCTCTCTCTCTCTCTCTCTCTCTCATATATATATATATAAATTTGGGTCTGGCCCCTCCCTCAAAGAAATCCTGCGTACGGGCCTGGTCTACGTCAATGACAGAAATGCAAGCAATATTTTTATTTATTTTTAACCCAATTAAAGGAATGTGGAAGAATTTAAAAGAAATGAGAAAGAGCAGAACGACAGTTGCTCTACTTTAAAAATTGTTGTTCTTCGAGGAAGAAAAATAAGAAGGATTTACACCTTAACACAGTGTCCCACGAGTCTCTGTGACGCTTGTCTGGTTAAGGCAACTAACTAACCCGGTACGTTAATGTATAAGTTAATGGAAGCGCGTGGTAAATATACCCTTGTTAGCGCCTGCTCCATACAAGGGTCACAAACACCTTCCGACGCTGCCTTTTCGTTGGGAAAGTACGTTTCAAACATGCAAATCACCAACAGAAAGGCAACGTCCTGTTCCGCTGAACGCAGGAATCCGAGGAACGGTCAAAAATCACGAAGATTCCGTTCCAATTAGTACTTTGCTTATTTATGTTGTCAACAGAAATTTTCCTGTAATAAATGACGACACAAAAAAAAAAAAACTTAATCACAATTAACCCTCTTAATACTAGTTGATTAAACCGGCATGCATAATTTATTATACACTGTAATCTTCAAAAAGAAGAAAAAAAAGGGGGGGGGAGAACAGTCAAAAAGGTGTACAAGATTTTTAACCATTCAAGGACAGCAGCCTTGTTCTTATTCCAAAAACCTATATATATATATATATATTGCATTCTTTTCAATGTGCTCGATTTAACTCAAACAGGACAGAAGCAAGCAAGCAAAGATAAAAGAAAAAGGACTTCAATTTTAACCTCCTTTTATTTCAACAGTTTTAGACTATCTTAACTTTTTTTAATAACAACGTGAAGGTTAAATATTATTTACATGACCCTCAACCTCTCTTTTTAAGAGGGGGACTATTCTTTACAAACAAGTACCGGGAACACGTCCAATTGTAAATCCACGTTCCCGTAGCTGTACTACTTAACAAAAGGCAACACAATGCCGATAACAATCTACGGAGGAGTTCTTCAATAACAATGAATCCTTAACAATTACGTACAATCATGCAAATGTACACTACTTATATATATATATTGTGCATGGCTTTGAGGCTACTGCTTAAGGTGTTCGGGGGATAAGACTTATTAAAGAGGGAAAGGGGGGAAGAATTACAAAAATGAGCAGTGTCATTTGACGAACGCGATTAAAACCGTTGCTTCCAATCTTTCAACAAGGTCTATACAGCAATTCCTTGCGTAAAGAAAACAAATTTATTTTCTTTTGTGTCACAATCGATTATTCAGTCTCCAAAAGGCATGAGAATAGTCAGCTAATCACTCTTTCTTTGGGATTGGACTTTTATACGAAATATAGGAGTAAAAATGCTTGACGCTTCGTGTTGGGCGTGCTTTGACTTGTTATTATTATCGGTTCCAAAAAATGCGTGCATAATTTATTAAAGTTCACTATCCGAAGCACTGTACCAATATACTCGGCACATTAATTTATAGCCAAGAGTCAAAAAAAGGGGGGGGGTGATGTGTTGGAGAACAAACTCCGAACAAACAGCTCGCTCGACAATCACAAGAAAGGGGGGTAATTGTACAGTTCAAAAAGGGCAAGTCGGCAACAGGATCGAAATCTACAAACGTCCACTATACCTTAATGCAATCCTTCTGATGGTCCTTATCACAATCACAAGTACATGGTCTGGATCACGTAACTGCATTCGTGCGCCTCTTCACGAGTCTAGAAATCGTGGCTTCCAAAGTTGAATTCCCATCTCACCATTGCAATACGTGGGCGAAGGAATTGCGTGCAGGCAAGGCGGTCCTGTTCCGCTGCCAGTCGACTGTATGTGGCTGTTTCGAAGACCGGATGCGAACTGTGTTACTCACGATCGGGTATCGTGCAAGAAAAAAAGGGGAAGGGGGGGAGGAGAGTATAGTTTAGCTTATCTACGACAGATGGCAACACCATCGAAATGCCGTAGCGTTATCGTATTTTGCGGTGGAGAGTTTGTTTTCTCCAAAATAAACTCTATAGACGTACGACAAGGTACGAGTAATATTCCCAAATTGAATATATTATATTTGGAATGTTACAAACTCCCGGGCCCTGGGAAAAGAAAGAAAAATTGCCCGCAAAATAAAGTAACAGGGAAACAATGGCCTAAACGACCAAGTAGCTTCAAAGTCTTACAAGCCAAAAGTTGCACTTAAATTATGAAAATATGCATAAAACAAGCACCCTAATATATAGTTTATAAAATGACCATTTTCTCAGCTTTAACGCAAGAATACATGTATAAGCAGAGAAATACAATTAAAATAGAAACGCACACCAACAATGTACAATCCCCCAAAAGGAACCTGCAGGGAAAAAAATTCCTAAGCGTTTACATATGATAAATTGAACCAAAACATAATATAAATATCAAGCTCAGAGTATAACACCCAGAATAATTAGAATAATCTTAATAGTGGCAAAAGAAATCCATCAAGGTATAATAACATACCGGTTGAAAATGCCTACATAAACATCAACAAAGATGATATATCAAAGTCCACAAGACATATAAATTAACCTTGAACTCCATATTGGCCATCCCGGATCCAATATTGCAAAGAGATCATACACCGGCAAAAATTACCAATTTCATCACATTTAGATCAAATAGCAAAACAGATAGCAAAAATGTTTTCAAACTGGGCGACGCCAGAACACAGAATCACTACCAGGCGAAGGCCTACACATTAATTAAAGCGATGCGCAATACTGCGAAATGTTCCGAGGCGTAGTACACACTCGTCGCAAGATGGTCACACTAGCAAGGATGCAACGGAAGTCTCCCATGGCGTAATTGTAGTATAGAAGTAGTCTCGCGAAAATATGAAAGAAAAAAAAGGAAAGGAATCAAATCAAGAATAATAAAGGTAGAAGTTAGAAAGAGAAACAGGAAAGTTAAGACTACCACCAACAGAAGGAAGGAAGAGAAGGAAGTAGCATCATTACAGAGCGCATGCATTACAAATATTTGTGATTAACCAAAATACCCAAACTATAGACAATAAGAATTTTACATAATATCACTCCATAAACATTGTATTGAAAAATAGACACATTTATATGGATAATACACTTAATAACAATAATGCATATAAAAATTTACCATAATACCCTTACATCTAAGACACTTCTTATGTTGGCAATTTAAATAATTAAAAAAAAAACAAAAAGGTTGATACATAAGTAGGTCTAGGGGGCAGCAGAATTATGTAGTGTCTGACCCACCTGTGTATGGGAAATTGAGGGCGGCGAACTTGCCAAGACCCTATGTTGAGGAACATGAGGGGGGGGGTTCACAAGGCCTATCCGAAGCATCTACAAAACGAGAAGAAGGGCACGTTTTTGTATGGGACTCTGAATACATGTGCGTATGCCCTTTTAATTCAGGTTGAAACATTTGTTGAGCCAAGTTAAAAAACTCACGGATATTTTGGGGACGGGGATAACATAAAAGTAAAGAACGAGCAGGGAAATTCACCCCTTCTAGCAAAACCTCAAGTAAATGTTGTTCCGACCACTCAACGGCCAGCACCTGGGTAGCATCGTACACATCTCGGAGAAAAGAATACAGAGATTCGTCTGGTTGTTGCATACGGTGAAGGATAGAAAATCGAAATGTTTGCATGTCTGAAGCAAGTATAAGTCTGAGCCAGATCAGTGTCAAAAATGAATGCCACGGCAACTTCTGTCGGAGACCTTCCATCCAACTTTCGCGAAGAGGGTGTAAGGTAAATGGTAACGCCATTAGAAGGAGAGATTCAATATCCATCAAATCCAAGGCAATGATTTTATGGAGAAGGGTCAAAAAATTATATAAAGGGATAAGATCCTCACCGGTGATAGGAGACACTCCCTTAAACAGGAAGGATGCCGTCTGGAAACGAATTGTTTCTCGTAAAGGCGAGGAATTTTGTGGAAGAATGACACCTTGAAGGAAATTCAAGACGGAGGGAGAAGGGGGGGGGGTAACGTTGATTGTTCATACGGGGATGGTACATCAATAGTCATTATATCAAAAAAGAAAAAATACAAGAATAATTAAGTAGGGAAAAAAATTTTTGGGAGGGAGTTGTGTACAAATTTCTTCTTTCTGCAAAGTTACTTGAAAAAGGTAAAGTAAATCACTAAACCTGCTCTGGTACCAAAACTTTGTGACGCTTGTCTGGTTAAGGCAACTAACTAACCCGGTACGTTAATGTATTAGTTAATGGAAGCGCGTGGTAAATATACCCTCGTTAGCGCCTGCTCCATACAAGGGTCACAAACACCTTCCGACGCTGCCTTTTCGTTGGGAAAGTACGTTTCAAACATGCAAATCACCAACAGAAAGGCAACGTCCTGTTCCGCTGAACGCAGGAATCCGAGGAACGGTCAAAAATCACGAAGATTCCGTTCCAATTAGTACTTTGCTTATTTATGTTGTCAACAGAAATTTTCCTGTAATAAATGACGACACACAAAAAAAAAAACTTAATCACAATTAACCCTCTTAATACTAGTTGATTAAACCGGCATGCATAATTTATTATACACTGTAATCTTCAAAAAGAAGAAAAAAAAGGGGGGGGAGAACAGTCAAAAAGGTGTACAAGATTTTTAACCATTCAAGGACAGCAGCCTTGTTCTTATTCCAAAAACCTATATATATATATATATATTGCATTCTTTTCAATGTGCTCGATTTAACTCAAACAGGACAGAAGCAAGCAAGCAAAGATAAAAGAAAAAGGACTTCAATTTTAACCTCCTTTTATTTCAACAGTTTTAGACTATCTTAACTTTTTTTAATAACAACGTGAAGGTTAAATATTATTTACATGACCCTCAACCTCTCTTTTTAAGAGGGGGACTATTCTTTACAAACAAGTACCGGGAACACGTCCAATTGTAAATCTACGTTCCCGTAGCTGTACTACTTAACAAAAGGCAACACAATGCCGATAACAATCTACGGAGGAGTTCTTCAATAACAATGAATCCTTAACAATTACGTACAATCATGCAAATGTACACTACTTATATATATATATTGTGCATGGCTTTGAGGCTACTGCTTAAGGTGTTCGGGGGATAAGACTTATTAAAGAGGGAAAGGGGGGAAGAATTACAAAAATGAGCAGTGTCATTTGACGAACGCGATTAAAACCGTTGCTTCCAATCTTTCAACAAGGTCTATACAGCAATTCCTTGCGTAAAGAAAACAAATTTATTTTCTTTTGTGTCACAATCGATTATTCAGTCTCCAAAAGGCATGAGAATAGTCAGCTAATCACTCTTTCTTTGGGATTGGACTTTTATACGAAATATAGGAGTAAAAATGCTTGACGCTTCGTGTTGGGCGTGCTTTGACTTGTTATTATTATCGGTTCCAAAAAATGCGTGCATAATTTATTAAAGTTCACTATCCGAAGCACTGTACCAATATACTCGGCACATTAATTTATAGCCAAGAGTCAAAAAAAGGGGGGGGAGTGATGTGTTGGAGAACAAACTCCGAACAAACAGCTCGCTCGACAATCACAAGAAAGGGGGGTAATTGTACAGTTCAAAAAGGGCAAGTCGGCAACAGGATCGAAATCTACAAACGTCCACTATACCTTAATGCAATCCTTCTGATGGTCCTTATCACAATCACAAGTACATGGTCTGGATCACGTAACTGCATTCGTGCGCCTCTTCACGAGTCTAGAAATCGTGGCTTCCAAAGTTGAATTCCCATCTCACCATTGCAATTCGTGGGCGAAGGAATTGCGTGCAGGCAAGGCGGTCCTGTTCCGCTGCCAGTCGACTGTATGTGGCTGTTTCGAAGACCGGATGGGAACTGTGTTACTCACGATCGGGTATCGTGCAAGAAAAAAAGGGGAAGGGGGGAGGAGAGTATAGTTTAGCTTATCTACGACAGATGGCAACACCATCGAAATGCCGTAGCGTTATCGTATTTTGCGGTGGAGAGTTTGTTTTCTCCAAAATAAACTCTATAGACGTACGACAAGGTACGAGTAATATTCCCAAATTGAATATATTATATTTGGAATGTTACATCTCTCTTGACTAATACTGTCAAATGTGAAGTGATTTTATGAATAAAATTTTCCGCCTGTTTACGTCTAACGTTGCGCAGATTTGGTAGTTCGCAAACGGTGTAATTATTTCGTGTTACCTTACGGAACAGAAAATACATTTCATAAGACTGTTCTGAACACAAGACTTGCGTCAATAAGCAAGCATTTCGTCTGTTGCAGTATCACAGGAAAAGAATATCGTCCTGCAATGTTCAAACCTCTAGATATTTTCCATTAATAATGACTAATCATAAGAATAAATTAGAAGAAATAACTCGCATTTTCACAACTACCAATATTCTAGTTTTTCTTCATCACTTCGAAAATTATTTCTCGAACATATCTGCTATACTACAAGAAAGCAATTCAAAATTAAAGTAAAAGTTCAGCTACATGTATACCCAACGACATTTACAATATTGGAGGGACAGAATGCTGAAAAATTGTTGTTTCAATCGAAGGTAAGGGTGTGGTATAGTGGTTAGAGTTCTCGATTGGGCTGCTAGCGGTCCCAGGTTCGATCCTCCACAGAAGGTGTTCTTTTTAATTTTCCTTTTATTATAAACAAGAGCATGGTAACAAAATTTGCAATAGCAGTGTATAGTGACTACATTGTTCTGCATATGGAATTTATAAAAAAATAAACAAATTAATGAATTGACACACATTCAAAGGGATATTTTCATGTATAAGATCGTGAATTATGATACTATAACGATAATTGTGTACTGCTTTAAAGACATTGACAAATATTAATGAAATAACTATTTATATTTGTGGCAATTCAGGACATACTAATTTTACCCCTTTTCCCACTCGAGTTCAATGCAAGGATACCTCCGCAAATATCGAATGAAAAGTTCTCATCATGTGCAATCCTCCTTTAAATGTTTTCGCCGAGACGTACTACCTTCGTTTTCTCTGTTACAAACAAGTATTGTTTGCAAATACATGTAGGAGGAGAGTTGCATCTACATTTCACATTGGTCAGCTCCTTCTACTTACTTTCAGGAGCGAAAGCTTGTAGGGTAGTGTTTACCGTTCAGGACTGTCAATCTGATGGTCCTAGGTTCAAACCCTTCCGGTGGCAGAAAATTTTTGTAAGTTTTAGACCTATCCCATTGTGTTCATTGTCCACGCCGTGTGAAACGGAATGATTCAGTTTGGAATTAACGATGGGGGGGAGGGGAAATATTAAATTACAAAATCTCCATTTCAACGAACCGAGAAGTGGACAAAAATTGGATAATTCTTATTAAAATTACATTCATGCTTTTAGTGGTATAATCGCAGGTAAAATCAAAGATCTTACACGGCAGATTTTATCTTGCTCTGAACTGAGCCAAAAGGCATTTAGAACCGATCTAATACATTCTCCAATACATTTCAAAATGTTATTGAATGTTTCATGTAGATAATTTGACCAATGCATCAATTCTTGACGCTGAGACGATATTTTCTGCAACTACCTCTTCTCTTCAGTCCCTTCTGTTCTTCTCTTTTTCTTCTCCTTCTTATCTCTCCCCATTCTGCTCTGCTTTTATCGCATATCGCCTTCCCTACTTTTCTGGCATCTTATCTCCATCCCACTCATCTCCAATCCTCGTATCTCCGTTCCTGTCTTAGATTTCCGACTCCACTGCACTCTTCTCCTCTTCTTTTCGTTCTTCTCTTTTTCTCTCTTTTACTCAACTCTCCACTTCCCTCTCCTCGTCTCTTCTTCTCTCATCTCGTTTTCCTTCTCTTTTCTCTTCTTTGCACCATTTTCCTCATCTCTCCTAGAATCTTTTGTCATTCTCCTAACTACATCTCCTCTCCTCGTCTATCCTCTCTTTCTTCTCTCCTCTACTCTTCCTCTTCTCCTTTCGCTTTCTCTTTCTCTTTCTCCTGTCCTTTGTCACCTCTCGTTTTCTCTCACCTCTTTTCCTTTCTGTAGACTCATCAGCGATGAAATACTAGAAAACCTATTTTTTTTATTTGAGAAAGAATTTGTCACTTGCGATATAATAGTGTTATTTATAATAATTTTATACAATAATACTTGTTTTTATTTCTTTCGCGTATTTTATAAATATCTATTGTGCATGTGGCAACCCTGAAATTGAGCCTAACTCTACACGCAACCCACCAACGACTTGTGTAAATTGGGTTGCCTAGTTTAAAATGTCGTTGTCCTAAAACTTTTGAGAGACACTGTACAATATTATGTCTAGGCTATTACAGAGTTGGCTATTTATGTCAACATAGATGAAAGAATGGTGAAGATGAAAATAAAAGATATGTAGGGGCGGGTGGGTGTTTCGTAGCAGCCGCTATTCCTCTATTAGGAAGTATTCGACACTGCGTCGGACACGTAATATGATCCTTACGTCCTCAACTCGCAGCTCTGAACGGTGTTAGATATCATGACGAACATAGTGTTATGCGAATTTACTGTGATTACAAAATTATGGACAGTATGATACTAAACAAAATGGCCAAATCTGGCTCCAAAAGAGCTAAATTGGCAACACTGGGAAACGGTATGTCATTTCTAGAGTTTCCCATCACGTGACGCTACTAAATGCAGAAGCAAGTATGGATACATTGCGGACTATTTCAAACGTTTGGTTTCTTTATGAACTGGCATATCACGTGTTGAAATATAGCAATGTGTCCCTAACTTTGTTTCTCTTTCTAACAGATGTATTTAGTTAGTTACGATCTAACTTATCTCACACCACTCACAGCAGAACTCGTAAGGTCTCAAGATGTATACAACCAGAAATACTCTAGTATGTGAAAACTGTGAACGCTCTTCCTAAGTTGTGAAATTTGTGAGTCATCGCCTAGCCCTATATTCTATTCTTCTTACTACCGAATACCTCAATTTACCTCAAAGAAACTGCAAAGCGGAAAAATATATTTTACGTATATACTTGAGGATATTTTGAATAATCAATAACTTTATTCAGAGAAACTATATTGTCTTATTCTACATGGTGTCTCATAAGTAATAGCGGAAACTGGCACAGGTGAAAGTACACGATAATAGAGGAAAAAAGTCTCAGTAAACATGGGACTGCAAACGAGCCGTTTTCGAGATAATCGCGAATGTGTGATTACAAGCCGCCACTGTCTTCATTTTTTGTAAACGTCGTCCTAGTTGGTAAAATGCCAATACTGTGTGCGAATGTGTGGGTAGAAGCAGGACCACCTCTCGGAAATGTTCTGTTTTGTAAACAAAGAGCAAACCTCGGAACGCGCAAAGAGTAAAGCACTCGGCGTTTACAAAATGCTATCAGTGACGGCTTGTAACTACACATTCGCACACAATATAAGCATTTTACCAACTAGGACGCCGTTTAGAAACAATGAAGTCAGTGGCGGCTTGTAATCACACATTCGCGATTATCTCGAAAACGGCTCGTTTGCAGACCCATGTTTAATGACACTTTTTTGCTTCTATTATCGTGTGCTTTCACCTGCGTCAGTTTGCGCTATTACTTTTGAGACACCCTGTATTTACTCTAATAATAATGTAGTCATGGCAATAAACATGGGACACCTAGATTCAAGAAATACTCGCTTTGCTGCAAGGCGTTATGTGTGTTGCCTAACTCTAGGCGGTGATAGAAGCTACCATTGAAAATTTGCTATTAAAATTCACTTATCGCCCTAAAGTTAGGCAACACACCTTGCAGGCAAGCAAGTATTTCAGGATCTAGGTGTCCCATTTTTATTGCAGGTGGGTGTACATTTCATATGACAGTTGTAATATCGGCACTTCGTTGTCAAGAAGAAGCATAATATATTTCACGATTTTATTGGTTAATGATATACATTTAAAAAAAGGTACGCGAGAATATTTCAATTCTACACTTGGATTAATTCAAACTTTATCTAAATATGATCCTCTCTATATATTATCCATTTCCAAAATAATTTCCTTAATTGGTTAAGAACTACGTTCTGAGTACTGCAAACTATGCTCTTCAACTATGTCTACAAAACGAAAGAATCCGACTGGAATTTCCTCCGACAGAAAGGATCTTTCCGTCAGCGCCAGAAGATGGGCTGGATATTGACGTGGGCGTAGACGTAGGCCTCGTGGTCCCTGCACAGGGCCATCCTCATCAAGCGCTCCATCCCAAACGCACAGGTGCAGCTGCCCGTCTCGTACAGCAACTCCTTCTCCAGAAGAGACTTCACCGGGCCTTCGTCGCTCACCACGTGAACAGCGTTCTCCCCCACCACGTGGACGGTCGCCTTGAAGAAGACGCTGCCCCATCTGGTCCCCAGGATCATCACGAGGCACACCAGCCGGTCGTCGCGACGGAGAAAGTACGCGTAGAAAGTCTTTCCGAAGGCTTTGATCATCTGGCCGGTGCCGAACCCCGGCCTCGACAGGCAGATCCTCAGTCTGTACTTCTTGGTCATGACGAGCGAGTTCTCCCCGTGCTGGTTCACCAAGTGGTCTTCCATTGCCGTGGAGTCCAGGAGGCTGGCGCAGTCCTCGTAGGGGCAAGGGAGAGGGTGCCCCCAGCAGTCCTCTTGGTGCAGGGAGAGGTTGGAAGTGCTGAAGGACTTGGTGCAGGTGGTGCACTTGACTCTTGGCGCCGAAAGTGGAGAGAAGTGGTGGCTTTCTCTGGGGCGACGGATAGGGCCGATGGAGTCCTGGCTCAATTCGGATCTCCCTTCGATGCTAGGGTGGGTCATTCCTAACGAACACTCCATTGTACTGAAACAGAGACAGGAATTTAAATACTTAATTTTTACATTTTTATCTTTATGGTCATGAGGTTCAAGCGACTCCGGCGCCCACCCAGAGTCGTATAAAGTGCGTACTTGGAGGAAACTCTGGGGGGTAAAGGCGGGCAGGAGCGTGGTGATGATCACATCACCCCTACCTTCGGCCGTGATCAAGAAAGTGTGGTGCCCTAGCTCCACAGTCGCTATACGTCTTCATGGCGTGGTGCAATGCACAGGGGAGCTCTTTACTTTTACTTTTTATGATCATGAGGTTTTGCATAAATAAGGATGAAAGCTAAATATATTAGCGGCGATTGCTTAGAGTTTACGATGTTTAAGATGTTTCTGAGTTTTAAAGACATACACGGTAAATAATCCTCTATAACACCATTTTTATCAAAATGCTTGACAAAACTCTTCCTCTATTATCGGTTCTGTTTGTGTTAAGACAAATATTGTGTTGCACTTCAATTATATTGATTGATTTGGTGTTTGGAGTCCACTTTATACACTAGTAAGGCTAATCGGGACTAGACCTACAGTTTAAAGTGGGATCCGAACCACTATGTGCCTCCACCACCGAGTATCGAACCCATTACCCCTTGATTACAAAGCGACAACGCTACCACTGCGCCATCGGGTAGGCTCTACTTCAGTTACTATATTGTTATCGTGATTATCACAAGATTTACACTAAGTTTACTTCAGACCTGTTGACAAATTAATTAATCGAAGTATGAGCATTATACCTAAAGGAACCCTTCTTAATCGAGTTCAACAACATGACAAATGTGAATTAAACTGACTATATGTTTGCTTCATTTTCCAAATATAACAAAATTAGAAGTATAATTTTTTATTGAGATTTAGCAAACATGTTTTAACATTTAATATTTGAGAAATAAATAAATATAGACATGTGGATTTCGGGAGATTCGAAAGACCCACAAAACTACATATTTATTCATAAAAATATTATTGAATGTGTATAAAGAGGCATAAGAAGGCAAACTTTAGTAGAAAATACATGTCAATCTTGTAAAATATAAACTTTCTCCTTAAGGACATAGTAGATACATTCTTTTCAGCGTCATCTGTGTAATTGTTGACAACGTACGTATCTGACAAACTACATTGTAAAAACCTGACGAGAAATAACGGAGTAAGATTCAATTTCTGCTACCTTCCAACACATATTTACCATGTTTTGTCCCAAAATTGAATAATCTGCGACATGTAACATGGAGTTATCTTAATTATATTTTTCATAAATGTATATTTTGGTATATTTCTGATGTTTTGAGTTTTTATGTACTAAAAGAGCTGAAGAAAAGGGGGAGCCCACATATGGACCATTTCATTTAAGTTTTGACTGGATTAATGACATACTTGGAAGTTAAATGCGATGACGTTGAAGAACTGTTTGTACTAGGTATTCTTTCAACACTAGGAGCTGCGTATTTTCCGCTTGATTATGTTATTTCACATCTTGAAGCAATTTTTTGAATAACGGCAACATAAAGTTAAAATTAGTAATATTATGTATTATAATTTGCACTGGGACTGTATTTGGACTCAAATTTACTACATTGTTACATAAAATAACTAAAATATTATACATTACGTTTAAATGTGAAAAATTAACCTGAAAAACGTCGCAACTTTACTTAACTCTATACACCTTGGTACTTCTACAAATCCAGCCACGTCGGTGGCACGTCGTTCCGATTATAATACTGGTTTAGAAAAAGACGTACGATTAAGTACAATTTTTTAAAAATACAAATACTTTTAAAAAATAAGTCTTCTGCGTTTTGTTGAAGATAATACGTCGAAAGAACCTTTTTCAGAAGCGATATAGATTAGATTAACTTACCTATCTCTGATGAAGAGATCTTAGAAGCAAGGATCTAGACGAGCAACCGACTTGTTTCGTTGATAAAATAGTAGCTTTGGTATCGCCTCAATCGTTCACGCATGCGCAAGGAAAGAGCTGTGCATTCAAAATGCGCCTTGTATCCTTGGATACGTTGCCACCATTGTTTACGTATCATATTGGATATAGATGTGTCATTGTTGCTCATATTAGTATTACAATAACCTAACAATGCACTAGGTTATCTCAAGACAATAATAACATTATAACCGAGGAAACATTTCACATTTTGAACTAGAGCTCTTTATGAATATAAGAACATTCGAGGCTATAGTAAAGTTATCAGTTTGTGAAGGAGACAGCACGATCATTCAAGACGAAGAAAAAGTATATTTCTTACTTCCCTCAGGAATGAAAGGTAAGTTTCGTCCTAGAATACAAGAGTTTATAAGCTGCCACTTATGTCGGCCTGACACTAAGACTATTACACATTGTGTTTAAATGTTAATGAGTCAAAGGCAGGAGTTATTGGGAAGAAATCAAGAAAAATTAACAAGTTGAAAGCTTGAGATATCTGGGATGTACTTAGCGCCATATATCATACTACTACCTCCTAGCGGTAAACCATGGTACATATGTGCTTATGCGTTTTCGTACAAAAATTGGAGAGTTTGTCGTTCTATCCGCATCAGAATGATTACTATCCGTTTCAGAGTTTATCTGTGGTGAATTTCTAAAAGGTTTATCGCACTTAAGCATAATGATATGCGATGGTTCCCTAATACACCTAGATTCTGACCAAGGTACGGGTTGCACCACAGATATACGGTTTATCTGTCGTTGCCCTCTGGCGGAGTCTATGTGAATCACGTCCTGCGTCGTTGTGCATGCTAAGGTGAAAACAAAGAAGTCAGTTTGCAGCTGCCCGGCGTGGGTAGAGATTGGTTTTAAGATACGTCCAAGTTTTCTCTAGTTTTAGCAATGAGTGGACTCGCTCAGCTTTGTGTATTAAGTCCACTTTATGCACAGAGAGGCTAATCTGGACTGCACCTTCAGTTTAAAGTGGAATCCGAACCACTGAGTTCCTTCCGGGTATCGAACCCGGAACCTCTGGATTACAAGGTCGCTCGGCTCATGAGGACTGTGGTATGGAAGAAGATAATTTTGGGCCATAAGTACTGAAAATTGAAGCGCAAAAAGTATAAAAAGACTACTGACTGAAAAAATCATTGAGTTATCACACACAGTATTAGTTATTATTAGAAACGTTTTGGACTGTCTCATATTAGACCCCCTTTTCTACTTTCATAAAAAATATTTTCTTTATTTTCTTCAACTAATGAATCCATTGTAAAGATGTAGGGTTGGAATAGCGAATTGAGAAAATATATTTCCCGAACGTTCTGGTATATACTCGTTGCACTGAGAGCAGAGTTCGTCCATATTGTCTCGTTGTAACAAAGTTTCCCAGATAGGATTCCATTATTGGTGGACCGTGATGCACAATGGCCTCTCATTGCCCAGAGGCTCGCTGTTTCAAATTAGATTTTCAAGGTGCAGGAGTAAGTTCTTGGAAGCGAGACGAGGCGGAAAAGGGTTGCAGTGGGGTGAGATGCTTCTGGATAGTTTCTCCTGAGAGGGCGTCCATCTCTCTGGACAGGAGCGAAGCTACAGTTACTTTTGGAAGAAAGGTGAAGCCTTGATGTACTTAGCCAGGGTGCATACGGATAGCAAAAAGATTGAAACTTAATTATGTTCTGCGTTAGTTTCAGAAGGGTGGTGGAAGAAGAGAGGAAAGGGAGAACGGAGATATCAAAGAGAGAGAAATGAAGTAGAGAAAGTACACAGAGAGAGGAAAGAGATATGAAAATAGAAAAAAGAGATAAAGCAAACATGTGAAATAGTGGGCAGTAGAGAGACATAAGAGAAAGAAGAGAGAGAAGATTAGGGAAGAGAAAGGACTGAGAGTAGTTATGAGATACGAAGAGAATGGAAGAGAGAGAGAGAGGCGATATTAAAGAATGTGGATTGAAGAGGTAGAGAAAGCGAGAGAGACAGTAGAGGCGGAAGGGGGAAGGAATAAAGAGGCTAGGAAGAGACTGGGGAGGGTTAATGGAGATACTGTAGAAAAGTGAAAAATTATGGAAATGAAATAGAGGACGGAGAAAGTGCGCAGAGATAAGAAAAAAATATAAGAAAACGGAGAGGAGAGATATAACAGAGAAGAAATAGTGGAGAACAGAAAGTCATGTGAGAATGGTCAAATAGTAGAGAAAGATGGGACAAGAGAGAAAGAGTGAAAGGGGAAAGAGAGATAAATTAATTAGGGATAGTGAAAGTTTACACAGAGAGGAAAGATTAGAAAATAGAGAGACATAGATGGAAGACGGGAGAACATAGAGACATGAGAGAAAGGGAGGAAAGAGGTGGTGAAGGGAAGAAGGGGCTGTTAAAAGACTGAAAGGGGAAATTGATATACCGAAGAGAAGGGAGCATAGAGAAAATGAAAGAGAAGGGAAAGAGATAATAGAATTGTAGAGGAGAGAAATAGGAAACAGAGATCAGACAGGTGGAGAGTAGAGCGAGGAAAGGAAATAAAGATAATAAGTGGGAAAGCACAGAAGAAAAGATAGAATTCGAACTAGCAACAAAACATATTATGCCAACCTATTCAAAACTAAAATAAGTGACAAGCGAACTGAAATGGAAATATACCGGATATAAAACATTAGGAGACCAGTTCTAAACTACGGAAGGAGATGAAATTAACTGAGAGTTTTTGAAAGAAGACTGGTAAGAAAGAACTACGGACTCATAAAATAAATGGAAGATAAGGAATAACGATAATATAGAAGACATTTTATTGTGGCAGGATATTGTGAACTGCATGTAATAAAATCACAAAGACATACATGGTTTGGGCATGCCGAGAGAATGTGAGATGTCCCCGGGAAAGAAAGGAATGAAAGAAAGACTATACCACAGATATGGAGAATTAAAGTTAATAGGGTTGAAGAACATGGTGATAAGAGTATGGGATAAGAGTTCAGAATAGAGAACAGAGGAGGAATGTTGTGTTGGAGACTAAAACGCACCAGAGACAGTAGTGCCGATTGGTAAGGGAAGATAAGAGCTGATACGGTAGAGAAAGTTATTGGATGTGAGAGAAAGGAAGAAATAAGGGAGAGAGAAGACACAGACAAGAGAAATTAAGGTGTGTAGAAACTATAAGAAGCGTATAAGGGAAAGAGAGGAGAGAGACAGACGAGCATAGAGAAAAAGTGAAACAGAAGGGAAGGAGATAATAGAATTGTAGAAGAGAGAAATAGGAAACAGAGATCAGACAGATGGAGACAGGCAAGATAAGATCAGAGATAAAAGAAAGATGGGTGAATAGGTTTCAGCATAAAGAAGGGATGACATAAACTTTTGTTGATTCTTTTCATGACGAATAGTGCATGTGATGAGATAAAATTTGCACGTATATAAGAGTGTTTATTGCAAAATCTAGAAGACGGTTTCTGTGGAGTAGAAGTTACAAAACCCGCTACCAAGTCAATCCGAAACGTTTAAATGTTTGTGTGTGCCATTGGGAATCTAACCAGAGGGTCCTTAGATGATGTACTTGGAAAACAAGTTGTGTAAAATGTCATTCTGTTCATTATGCTTTTTTACGTGCAAAGGTAACTCCTTTTCATATAATTTAGAATTAAGCTTAGCCTTTCAAGCGTTCTTTGCACCCTGGGAAAGAAATGTAGGTACATCTCACCGCTCACGAGAAGATCCCCAAACGAGGGATGACGGGGAGCGGGTGTGAAAGGAAGGACCGGTCCATTTGCAGATTTTAGGGGTAGCAGAAAGCCTTCCGCTACGGCTTTTCGAAGTACGTGGGAGTTGATTTGCGTCAATCACGCAGAGCGTGTGTCCGCAGCAATAGTTTGCTGCTTTTCTTTCAGTGGCCAGAATACTTTTGTAATGCTTATCCTGTGCATTATTTAAACTGCATTTCAAAGAATTTTGAAAGAATATACGGCAACGACTTTAGGGTTACCACATAAGAAACTTTTAAAAAAAGAAGGCATTTTTAGGTTGCAAAAATTTGTTAACTTTAGACGAAAACACATGTTTTGTGCTTACTGGTGTTTTGGTTGGCTTATAGATCACACACCCCTGTACAAATAATTTTACACCGTTTCCGTATAAGTAATAATGGGCCTCGTTGTAGGCAAATGTCTGAATATTCTAATATTTATTCAATATGGTCTTAATATTATACGGTTGTGAAGCTTGGTCTCTTACTTTAAAATAATAACATAAATTGACATTCTGCCTCGGAGTTTTTTCTTCCAGGCCTAATGCCAGGAAACAGTTTTTGTAAGTCTTCACTAAAAACACATTTGCATTTTGGTATGGTTCAGATCGCTGATCGCCAGAACTTCACTTCTCCACTGCCATGTAACAACTAAGAGCACGGCAGTTAAAAAATACTGTTTATTTCTGAATTCTGTCATGAAACTCAAATCAAAGTAAGCCGCGGCTTATTGCATATTCTTACCTATTGTCAGAAACTTGCTGCTCACGAAGAGCCGCGGTAGATGTCACAAATGCTTTTAAATCAAAACCTCACGCTGCGCTGCGGTGAGAACAAAAGTACGCAATGGTCCAACAATTTTTATTTGTTGCAAGAAAAGTTTATTTTCTTTGCGCTTGCAACTAAGAGTGTTGTGTTTCTTTACTTTGAAATTCAAAACGGAAACAATATTAACAATTATTTACAAATAATATTTTGTTACTAATCTTGAAGTTAAGCAGTTGTCTACACCCCAAATAATCGGATATTTCCAAATTTTTCTAAAAACCCACCCGGAGCATTTTTACTACACGAAAAGCAGGATTTCTCCGTGTAAAAGAGAACTTCTGGTAACTCTAAACGACTTGCGTCGCTGCACCGGTTACAGCGAGTCCACATGTGTTTTTCACTCAGGGTACACACCCCCGACCCTAATAGTACGGTCACCTGCCGCTACGTCACTTCACTTCCGTCAGGGATCTTCTCCTGAGCGGTCAGCTGTACAGTCCAAGATCCGTTGACTTGTTTGCCGCCTGCTTTGGAAGGTCCGTTCATAACACCCCTTTTTGAGCAAGCCGATGTAGTTGTAAAACCGGGGAAAGTTTGGCACCATCTGTTAGTTTTAGCAAGGGAAACGCGTTTCTCTGTTCTTTCCTTGCTCTCGTATTCGTATATTTCCAGTTATTTTTATGCGATTCATATTGTAGTGTCTGAGTGACAATAAACAATGTCTCACTGTTTTCCAAGCGCATTAATATATCGAGAAAACGAATAATTCTGATATTGTTTACCGTATATTTCCGTCCGATGAGAAGTTCCGAAAGAGTAAATGCTATTGAAAAGTCATATTTCAGGTTGCAATTTTCTTTCTAGACCAGAATGTTACAAATGTGATTTAAAATCCGAATTAGTAGGAATTACACCAAACAAGAGTCTGTGATAGGTGCCGTTACTACGTTGATAATCCCAGATACACTAGCTTAGTGATGATAACATGTGATCTTGCAAGACATGTGAAGTTGGGATTGCCAAATGAGTTTTTTTAACGGAGTATATGATCTTACTACCATGCGAGAGACTCCGGTTCGATCCCCGGCGGTGGAGAACTGGGATTTTTTTCACCTCGCCAAGCGGCTCCGGCGCCCACCCAGCGTCGTATAAAGTGTGTACCTGGAGAAAATTCTGGAGGAAGTGGAGTTAAAGGCGGCCAGGGGCGTGGTGCTGATCACATCACCCAACACCTTCGGCCGTGATCAAGATAGTGTGATAAAGATAACACCACACACCCTATACGCCTTCATGGCGTTGCGTAAAGCCCATGGAAGAACTTTACTTTGACTTCCGGAGTATATGATCGTGAAATGAGGAAGACGATACTTAAAATACAGCACATTAATAAATTTGGCCTGAAGAATGGTTATAAACCTCTATCCCCGAAATTCAGATAGTAACATTTCCGAATCGAGATTTAACATTTTTCGAAATCCGGATATATTTTGGCCATTCTTAGTGTGAAGGCGAGATGTGCTAGGAAAAATGTTCTAAGTAAGTGTATCTGTCTCCTGGAGAACAAAAATCTTGATCAGTCTTATTTGTTTGTCAATACAAAATGAAAAAATCGTAAAAACGAGACAACAGAAAGTACTTCGTGTTTTGTCAAGCAAGAACGCTATTTTTCCAAATTCGATATTTGAACCGCAGGATCCAAAAAATTAAAAGGACAAATACCATGAAGCAAAAGCAATCGATCCAGAGCTGCTCTTTTCCCAAATCTTTCCAGTTTTATATTTTTTTCCATGCACCATCATTTTCATGTATTCTGTGTAAGTTGTGTTGCGATGCTCTTCAATATGTGTTTTTTCTCTTAAAAACAAGAGCATTGTATGCTTTACAGTGCTGGAAATAACAGACACTCGGAGAAGTTTCATCCTTATGACGTCAAAGAAGCCCTGCCGGGGTTGTAAACATGGGGCTGGAAAAAAGGCGAGTTATGAGACCTTGGGTTCAGATTTGGAGCTTACCTGTCTTGGAAAAGCTATGTTGACTATGACTAGAGACCATAATTTGACAAGCAAAAATGGTTTGACAGTAAGAATGTAAATATCAATACAGGAGGATGAAATCTCAAGAATGGAAGTCAACAATATAGAAAGGTTGGCTGTCGACAAATGAATAGTCGTGCTTCATTGTTAACTCAACCATAAAATCGCTTTTCACGTTACGAAATCAAGCAAAGATCTATCTCAGAACGGAAACTACGAATTCAAGGCATCCAACGCTCGGAAAAAGAAAATTATCTGAATATTTTCAACATTTAGAAAAATCGCCTTCTTTGTTGGGATCACAGGATTCAGTCTTCCATAAACCGTTTGAATCCATGGCAACTGTCATATTCAATAACCCTCACAAAGCAACAATAATGTTTTGAAGTCACTTTAGGACTTTTGAAGCGACTTTGGGAAAATCAGTATCATGAAAAATTATACCTAGTTTTCTTCGTCCGTCTGTAGCTCTTTGCACGGGACAACAGTTTATGAAACAGTTAATTTCAAATTTCAATAAAAGAAAGGACAACTGTAGCGGAGTTTCTTGAATGTTCTAGATAACCTTTACAGAATCATCTTGGCGTTGTATAGGGTGTTTCAGTGACCTTGATTCAAACTTTCAGCGTGGATGGAGACTGACCTAAGTATCAATATGAGATAAGGACCTCCGGTTCGGAAATGCATAATTAAAAAGTTATGAGCCAAACATTTTTTGGGGTTTTATATGACAGACAACTAAAATATGCGGCTTGTAAATTTAATACGGATGTTACTACATTGTATCGTGGTTCAAAAGGGCTGTCTCAGCGTCGCAAGAAGCTTCGTCGTATCTACTCTGGAGTCGTTCTGACGATATAGCAAGGATTCTTGTCAACAGGTCCTCCTCGCTCAATGCCTGCCCACTGCAGTTGCTAGCAGCGATCTTGAGGGAAACTTTTCCACTGGCTACTGACTTCAGGTAGCATCAGAAATCTAGAGGGAAACTTTTCCAATTCCTTCTCTCTGCAGTTGCTGGCAACGATCTTCAGGAAAACCTTTCCACTCGGTGCTCACTTCTAGTAGCATCAGAAATCTAGAGGGAAACTTTTCCAATACCTACTCTCGGCAGTTGCTGGCACCGATCATTAAGGAAACTTTTCCACTGGCTGACCTCACGTACCATTAGAAATATAGAGGGAAATTTCTCCAATGCCTGCTCTCTGCAGTTGCTGGCAGCGATCGTCAGGGAGACGTTTCTACTGGCTTCTCACTTGATGTACTGGCTACGATCTTGAGGGAAACTTTTCCACTGGCTACTGTCTTTAGGTAGCATCATAAATCCAGAGGGAAACTTTTCCAATTCCTACTCTCTGCAGTTGCTGGCAGCGATCTTCAGGGAAAATTTTCCACTGGGTGCTCACTTCAGGTAGCATCAGAAATCTACAGGGAAACTTTTCCAATGCCTACTCTCGGCAGTTGCTGGCAGCGATCTTAAAGGAAACTTTACCACTGGCTACTCACTTCAGGTAGCATCAGAAATCTAGAGGGAAACTTCTCCAATGCCTGCTCACTGCAGTTGCTGGCAGCGATCTTGAGGGAAACATTTCCACTGGCTACTCACTGCAATTGGTAGCTGAGATCTTGAGGGAGATTTTTCCACTGGCTACTCACTGCATGTGCTGGCATCGATCTTGAGGCAAAGTTTTCCACTGGCTACTCGCTGCATGTGCTGACTGAGATCTTGAGGGAAACATTTCCACTGGCTACTCTCTGCAGTTGTTGGCAGCGATCTTGAGGGAAACTTTTCTAATACCTACTCACTGTATGACCTGACTGCGAACTTGAGGGAAGTTTTTCCACTAGCTACTCACTTCAGGTAAAATCAGAAATCTAGAGGGAAACTTTTCCAATGCCTGGCCACTGCAGTTGCTTGCAACGATCTTGAGGGAAACATTTCCACTGGCTACTCACTACAATTGTTTGCAGCGATCTTGAGGCAAAGTTTTCCACTGGCTACTCACTGCATGTGCTGGCTACAATCTTGAGGGAAACGTTTCTATTGACCACTCACTGTATGTGCTGGCTGCGATCTTGAGGGAAACTTTTCCACTAGCTACTCACTTCAGGTAGCATCAGAAATATAGTGAGAAACTTTTCCAATGCCTACTCACTTCAGGTAAAATCAGAAATCTAGAGGGGAAACTTTTCCAATGCCTACTCTTGACAGTTGCTGGCAGCAATCTTGAGGGAAACGTTTCCAATGGCTACTCAGTTCAGGCAAAATCAGAAATCTATAGGGAAACTTTTCCAATGCTTATTCACTGCAGTTGCTGGCAGCGATCTTGAGGGAAACTTTTCCACTGGCTACTCACTTCAGGTAAAATTAGAAATCTAGAGGGAAACGTTTCCAATGCCTATTAACACAGTTGCTGGCAACGATCTTGAGGGAAACTTTTTCAATGCCTACTCACTGGAGTTGCTGGCAGCGATCGTGAAGGAAACTTTTCCAATGCCTACTCACTCGAGTTGCTGGCAGCGATCTTGAGGGAAACGTTTCCACTGGATACTCACTGCTTGTGCTGGTAGCGATCTTGAGGTAAACGTTTCCACTGGCTACTCACTGCGGGTTCTAGCAGGGATCTTCAGGTAATCGTTTCAACTGGCTACTCATTGCAATTACTGCTGCGATCTTGAGGGGAAACTTTTCCACTGGCTACTCACTGCTTGTGCTGGCTGCGATCTTCAGGCAAAGTTTTCCACTGGCTACTCACTGCAATTGCTGGCTGCAATCTTAAGTGAAACGTTTTCACTAGTTACTCACTGCAATTGCTGGCTTCGGTCTTGAAGGAACCTTTTCCACTGGCTACTCACTGCAGTTTCCGGCAGCGATAATGAGGGAACGTTTTGCACTGGCTACTCACTACAGTTTGCTGGCTGCGATCTTGAGGGAAACGTTTCCACTTGCTACTCACTTCAGTTTCTAGCAGTGATCTTGAGGAAAACATTTCCACTCGCTACTCACTGCATGTGCTGACAGTGATCTTGAGGTAATACTTTGAACATTGCACTCCCATCAGAGGCATCATCTTATCCCATCAATGACAGCGTTTCATTATTTCGAAAATAAATTGTATTGCGTAGTAGCTCAGAGCAAGATAAATTAACTCAATAGTCCTGTCTGGTTTTGAAATACTATGATAAGGCGAAAAACTCTCATTTTTATCTGCGGAAACGAAATTTTAAGATATGAAATTTTCTTAAATCAAACTCTTGTAAATGGCCATTCAAATTTTTATATTTATTTTTGAAGTTTTTGTTGCTTCGTAGATTTGACTATTAAAGGATAAATTTTACTACATCTTTGAGATATTGTGAACTAAAAATTATCATGAAAATTATATTGCACAATTTGTAGCTCGCCTTTTGTTTTCATATATGCAGGTGGCTTCATCTTTTGGATGTTTGGCAACTTCTGCTCTAAACTCTTCCCAAAATAATATTTTACATGGTACTCACCCGTGTGTGTATGTATGCAACCAAATTGTTTTGAAATGTATGAAGAAAAGTAAAGATACCAAAGATGGTCCCTCAAATGTTTGTTGGCTAGCACATTTACCTTGGTACAGAGTTGCATTTAAGTAAGGGATAATGTTTCCAATTTCGTCTTCTACTTAAGTATGAAGAGATTCATACCATTTCCAGAAGTTACTTCCTGTGGGGGGTGTATACTAAATGTGTGTCTATATATATATACTCGCGTACTTTCGACGTGACCTTTGGCCACGTCTTGTACGCTCGCATGCGTGACCTTCGGCCACGTTGTGGGCGCAATCACGTTATAGATGGGGTTCCTCAATGACCTTAATCACTTTGAAAATGTCTGCATGTTGTATTGGATGATGGGGAACATGTGTACAAGTTCACTAATTTGTAAAGTTTAGAAAGTAACTTTATGTGTGTATGGGCTCTAATAAGATACAAATATTCAAAATATTAATGCATATTTTCTTAATAATGAACTGAGTAAGTAATAACCGTTTCAAGATAAGTAGTTGGATGTTTTGCATAAACGAATTGAATAGCGACTAAATTGAAAATTCAATATTTACATATTTTGTTATTTTCACATTTTTGAACGTAATTGGATAATAACTGTTTTCCGTCATTCCCCTCAAATCCCTACCTTACCTCTGTAATAAATGCTGATGCTCGTATTTTGAAATTCGAAAAGTCTAGCATAATTTCCTTACAGCAGCTTCCGGGGTGAAAATAAACTTTCTTTAAGTTCCCTAGCAACGTCCGTTTCCATGGACAACAACAGGCACGGCAAGCTCTAAGGAATTGCATGTCATTATACTCCCTAAACAGTTAGTTAAAACAAGCACGATGTAGATATTTACGCATTGAGTATAACGTAATTGTATCTGGGCTGAAACTCCTTATTATGTAGATGTCACCCTTGTTTCAGGCACATTTTTAAAACCATGAGTTCATTCATCTGTGTGCTATTGATCTGTGACAAATATAATGTAGTTAGACAATTAAGAATTGAAGGAAACAATGTGTGCAAGAAAGAAAAGCCTTGGAAACGGTTGCTAAGGACGTGAAAAAAGGGCATTTTCACCCTTAAGGAAGGGCCGATTGAGCGATTTTTTAATTTTCTCGGTCTTTTGGGACGATTTCATGGGGGGTCGTAATCGGGCGTTTTTCGCCTCCGGGGCTTCCTTCATGGAGAACATTTATGTCAGTGAGTCAGTGAGTGAGTGGTGGGATTGGGGCTATATATATATTGGATATATATAAAGTTTCCCGTGCATATAGCACCGTGCCATGTAGATAAATGTAGGCGATGTTGGATAGAGTCCCCACATTCTCAATCTAGGACAATCAGGTGATGTGATCAGCACCATGCTCTGGCCACCTTTACCCCCAGGGTAACTTTAGGAAAGTTCTAGAACTGCCGTAAATATATTAAACTCACCAACTAATGCATTAGGGGCGTCAACTTTTCAAAAACATTAGGCGGCGTAAAACACTTGAATTCTAAGTTAAAAAATCCTCCCTTCCATGATATTAATGCTCACCTACAATGCATCCTAACTTATTTTTTTTATAAGAAAACTTTTATTTTTACTGATTTTTAACAAGCACTCCACTACAAATTCTTCTTAGCAAAGCCTATTTGAGAATTTTAAAACATTGATTGATTTGGTTTACTTCGCTTTTCTGCCATTCTTGGCTAATTACGAAGATGACAATAAGTGATGATATGATGGAACTATAAGTTGGTCGAGTTGGTGTTTTAAGTCCATTTTATGCACAATAAGGCTAATCGGGACTGGACCTACAGTTGAAAGTAGAATCCTCCACCGGATATCGAACCCGGGACCCCTTGATTACAAGGCGACGACGCTAACAATACGTCATCGGGAGGCCCTTATGAACACTCGCTCCCATGCCCAGGCAGGGATTCGAACCCGGAAACCTTGGAGTCGTAAAGAACTGTGATAACCACTCCGCCACGGAAGTATGCTCATCTCTGACGTCACTCTTCTTCTCAGACTATAAAATACCATCAAGTATATTAGCCAGCAACAACATTGTATTGGTATTGTCAAGGGTGTTGTGTTCTGAGAGGGTAGTAAATGTTATTACTATTGCCTGTTCACCACGATTCATATTTTTAAGGCCTAAAAGTTCAGATTTTTCGTCTTTAAGGGACCTATTGCTACAAAGTGTGAAAAATAAAGCGCTAAAAATTACATTTGGTGCCGATCGATATGTCCCCAACATGCAAATTCGCGAAATACTGGACCAAGGAACATTGTACGACTACTTGCAACGCGAAAGGATCACGTTTTTGGCGAAACAGCCGCATCATATCAACCCAACTATCAGTCGCATCGGTCAGCGGGATCCTAGAAAGAAGGCGGATTTATGAAATGTCAAGATTAGATTAACCTAAAAATGACAATACACAAAGTATCAAGTCGCATAAGACAATATAATGGAACACAAGTCAAGCAGCGTCTTCGCTGGACAGTGTTCGGATGGACGACCGTCGCAATACCAGGTTCAACATACCAAAGATACATTGAGTAAACCACTTATACCTTGTCCCGGTTATCCGTGGAGCAGGCGAACGAAAACAAGTCTCTGCGCAATTAAGAGGGAACGGTATTGCGTGGAGGGGAAAAAGCGACTCAGTTACCATCCTTCGCAGCAACGTGTACTGCTTCGCTCTGCCCTCTCGATTTCCTCCCCTTCTCTAACTCTATACATGGTCTTGCTCCAGAGATAAATGGTACAGGGTATAGGACAAGAGCAGAAAGACAAATTTATGTAACAGAATAGAAATTATCAGGTTTAGCTACTCAGCCAAATTCTGCTGTAACTCCTACAATGTAATACAATGTTAAATGCGCTATTAGCACAATAATAGTGCGAAAGGGGAAAGTAGCAAGACAAAGCAAACCAAGCCAGCATAAAAATGGCACAAATAACAAAACTAGAAGCCAGGCAACAAATGTTGCTGAAACTTCAACAAAAATGCAAAACCAACATGATTATTTCTGTCCTGTCCTGTAAACCAATTAAAATCTTCATTATTACTTCAAGTGAAAAGATTCACTACATGTAAGCAGTGATGTGCAGTAGACTATAAGTTTACGTCTACATGCGTTGTCTACACGTAATTTACGCGTAGATTACATTGGGTTGCAGTTTACATAGACTACGTAGACAATCTAAAGTGAATTAAAATTAATTTTCACGGTTTCATGAAAGGAAAGTGACATTTTTAACTATATTGGTTCCTAACGAAATGAAAAGAATCCTACTTACAACAAAATTTCTCTTCTCTTCTATCATAAACTATGGAAGAAGATATATAGTATGCAAAAAAGACAACAGATGGCATTCGTGAGGCAAGAGTCTTTTCCCCATAAAACACTAGAATATTTCCTATATTAGGTTTCTTCCTAGGTGAGAAATTGTTCGAATTTGGAAGAAATAGTATGAAAAGTTCTCTTCACACATCAGCAACTGATACGGATTATAATTTTCTTTTAATTCCACGGCGCCCTTTGCTAAGTTATCACCTTTCGCCATGTTGTTTACATATATTACGTAATCTACGTGTATAAAACAGTCTACGTGTAGAATGTAGACTATCGTTGTTTACAGGTAGACGCACATCACTGCATGCAAGATTGAGGTTCTTTTCTTCTTAGCCTATCGACTAACAAGATTACATATTTCTACCCCTGGTAGTTTCCGAAATATTAATAATTCACGCGAGAGATAGACAGACAGTTGAACATGCATGAAGGGATTTTGCAGCTTTTATTGGAAACTTAATTGAATTGTCCTGCTTTAAACACAGCACTGCAAACAGAGTGCTTGACTCATTAAAACAAATGCCCATTCGGATACCCCATCTGGTGGCAAGGCATGTAAGTAAGGCGAAAATGAGCACTTGCGCTGGCCAGAAACAATTTTAGCATATTATGAATGGTGACAACGCTAATATTTTTTTTCCTCCTGTAGTTTCAGGCCGTGCCACCAGATGGTGAACCTGAATGCAAATTAGGGTTAATGGGAATAGCCCAAACTGCACCATCTGCGTGGTCTCTAGTAGAAATATTCTTTTTTGCGAATTTATACGGAAAGGAACGGACGATTTTTCACGTTGAACGAATGTAATGCAGAAGGTAGAAGCAAATCCAGGAAAACAAAACAAGACTTTCAATGAAGTACTATACGCGACCGTCTTACAGATGGTTGCTATCTTTAGAATAAAAATTACCAGATGTGTATATAAATGTGTGTATAATGAAATTTAACTACATAAATGTCCTTACGCATCAAAGTTTTGCTTAGAAACAAAAGCTCGGTACCTATCCTTGAATAACTCCTCTCTTGGTGTCTACCGATCGTGTACGTTTTCAGAAAGCGAGTTGTAGGTCAAGATAATTAAAGAACCATGGAAACTAATTATTTATTGTTGCAACAAAGACTGTGAAGAACGTTTGTTGCTTACATTTCTGATTTTTTTACATAGTTAGAGAGAGAATACCTAATAAAACTTCCTTATTCGGGGTGAGATACTGAAATTAGTTTTTGGATTCATATGCAAGCAGGATTTCCATTGCACATACCGTTCAGAGTAGAGTGCAACACGGAGATGATTCGCTCGAGCGCCGTTCGGACGGAAAACGCTAGATAGCGTACGGAATTTAGAGTTTCTTCACTCGAGCAAATAACGCTCGAAGAGGCAAGGCGAGCGGTATACACTCGAAGCCCAATAGTACACGTATACCGTAATTTATCTGTGGTAGTAGAGCCTCAAGTATGGATCGTGAAGGGAAGGATGCAGTGAAAAGGAAACTTAAGTGAACATAGTAATCATCTCCATGTTAACCTGTAATTTAGTCTATCTTACAAATACAGTGATATGTCAAAATGAAATAGATGACTGTGGGCTGAAACTACCAAGACAGATAGTTTACATGTACCGGGTGGCCAGAATTAAAGTTACCCAAACTCAGAGCCCTCTGTAGCCTGTTTGAGGCATCGTAGAGCTCTGAAATTTGGTGAATCCACTAGGCAGAACATGGGGAAGAGGATGGCGATAAAAAAAGATAGTTACATTTTCCGCCACCAGGTTGAAATATGGCGCTGTACTTCCATGATGGGTTGTAATAATAACGTAAACTGCTCCAATTGGTTATGGATTTGCTTTTACCTTGTAATCTTGCAATAAACGAGAGATTATTTTCTCGCAACTTCCAGCCACTAACAAATGTCTTTCTAATTAATAACTCAAGTCAGCTAAATCACTTAATGTGATCATTTGTACAGTGTCTCTCAAAAGTTTTAGGACAACGACATTTTAAACTAGGCAACCCAATTTACACAAGCCGTTGGTGGGTTGCGGGCAGAGTTAGGCTCAATTTCAGGGTTGCCACATGCACAATAGATATTTATAAAATACGCGAAAGAAATATAAACAAGTATTCCCCCTCGAACCCTAAAATATTTAACTGTGAACCTATAAATAAATAAATACGAAAATAACATCGTCGATTTTTGAAATGTGTAAAAATTTCAATTTTGCTCTTGTATAAATGAATCTGTTCCTTGCGCAAAAGTCTTCAAGCTGCAATATTGGGTGGTTTTAGTTTGATAATCATTGATGCAAGGCTACCAGACGTCCGATTCACCGATTTAGTCAGGACAGTGCGTTACGTTCAATCCCTGTCCCGACTTTTTCGAACTGCAATCGTGATGCGAAAATGTCTCTTTATTACAGTATTGTTCTTTTTTGTTAACTCACAATTAGACATGTTCTTTATAGTATGAATAATTCTAAGTACGCAACATAGAATTATCATGACTTTTTAATGGCGTCCGCACTATTTGAACTATTTTGTAGTATTTGTCTGTCTGTCTCTCTCTCTGGTCTACGTCAATGACAGAAATGCAAGCAATATTCTTATTTATTTTTAACCCAATTAAAGGAAAGTGTAAGCATTTAAAAGAAATAAGAAAGATCATCACTGTTGCTCTTCCTTAGAAATTGTTGTTCTTCGAGGAAGAAAAATTAGAAGGATTTAGTCCAGAACCTTAACACAGTGTCCCACGAGTCTCTCTTGACTAACACTGTCAAATGTGAAGTGATTTTATGAATAAAATTTTCCGCCTGTTTACGTATAACGTTGCACAGATTTGGTAGTTCGCACACGGTGTAATTATTTCGTGTTATCTTACGCAACAGCAAATACATTTCATAAGACTGTTCTGGACACAAAACTTGCATCAGTAAACAAGCATTTTGTCTGTTACAGTATCACAGGAAAAGAACATCGTCCTGTAATATTCAAGCCTCTAGATATTTTCCATTAGTAATGTCTAATCACAATAAAAAGTTAGAAGAAATAACTCGCATTTTCACAACTACCAATATTCTCGTTTTTAATCACTTCGAAAATTATTTCTCGAAGATATCGGTTATACTACAAGAAAGCAAAACAAAATTAAAGTAAAAGTTCAACTACACGTATACCAAACGACATTTACAATATTGGAGGGACAGAATACATAAAAAAATGTTGTTGCATTCAAAAGGTAAAGTCGTGGTGTAGTGGTTCTTCTACCTGGGTTAAGGAGCTAGAGCTTGTAGGGTAGTGGCTACCGTTCAGGATTGTCAATCTGATGGTCGTAGGTTCAAACTCTTCCGGTGGCAGAAAATTTTCGTAAGTTTTAGACATATCCCATTGTGTTCATTGTCCGCGCCGTGTGAAACGGAATAATTCAGTTTGGAATTAACGATGGGGGGAGGGGAAATATTGAATTACAAAATCTTCATTTCAACGAACCGAGAAGTGGAGAAAAATGGAATAATTCTTATAAATATTAAAAATTACGTTCATTTTTTTAGTGGTGTAATCGCAGGTAAAATTAAAGATCTTACATGGAAGATTTTAATTTGCTCTGAAGTAAGCCAAAAGGCATTTCGCACCGATCTAATATATTCTCCAATACATTTCAAAATGTTATTGAATGTTTCATGTTGATAATTTGACCAATGCATCCATTCTTGACGCTCAGACGATATTTTCTGCAACTACCTCTTCTCTCCAGTTCCTTCTCCTTCTTCTCTCCCCTCTTTCCGTTCTGCTTTTATCTCATATCGCCTTCCCTACTTTTCTCGCATCTTATCTCCATCCAACTCTTCTCCACTCCTCTTATCTACTTTCCTGTCTTAGATTTCCGACTCCACTGCACTATTCTCTCTTTTTTCGTTCTTCTCTTTTTCTCTCCTTTACTCTATTCTCCACTTCCCTCTTCTCGTCTCCTCCTCTCCTCTTCTCTCGTTTTCCTCCTCTTTTCTCTTCTTTGTTCTTTTTTCCTCATCTCTCCTCGAATCTTTTTCCATTCTCCTCACTACATCTCCTCTCCTCGTCTATTCTCTCTTTCTTCTCTCCTCTACTTTTCCTCTTCTCCTTTCGCTTTCTCTTTCTCCTCTCCTTTGTGACCTTTCGTTTCCTCTCACCTCTTTTCCTTACTGTAGACTCATCAGCGATGAAATACTAGAAAACCTATTTTTTTTCTTTCAGAAAGAATTTTGTCATTTTCGATATAATAGTGATATTTTTAACAATTTTATACAATAATACTTGTTTATATTTCTTTCGCGTATTTTATAAATATCTATTGTGCATGTGGCAACCCTGAAATTGAGCCTAACTCTGCCCGCAACCCACCAACGGCTTGTGTAAATTGGGTTGCCTAGTTTAAAATGTCGTTGTCCTATAACTTTTTAGAGACACTGTACAACCCATCATGGAAGTATAGCGCCACATTTCAACCTGGTGGCGGAAAATTGAACTATTTATTTTATCGCCATCCTCTTCCCCATGTTCTGCCTAGTGGATTCACCAAATTTCAGAGCTCTACGATGCCTCAAACAGGCTACAGAGGGCTCTGAGTTGGGTAACTTTAATTCTGGGGACCCGGCATGTGTCTACGATGAAGATATTCATTGTATACTCTCCAGGGTGGGAGACTGGAACGAATATGAGCGAGGGAAAGTGGTCCTATGCAGTACTCCATTCCTGACCATATGTGTACCGCAATTCCATATTTGAAACGGGGGTAGTGTGGATCGTACGCAGAAAGAACGGTCGTGAAGAGAATTCCAGATACTGGAGGTTACTCTGACAATTCCAGCCTAGTAATTCAAAGGTGGAAAAGGAAACACACTGACTTCAATACCTCTTGTTTGTTATCTTAATTGGCAGATTTTTGTAATGAATACATATTAATTAATTTCCACAAAAGAATGGGAATGATTACAACACCAGTTAGAAGATTTCTTGTAACCCGAAAAGAGTAAAAGACGATTACTGGAAACGAAACTAATCGGAGAAGCATTCTTCAGGTTAGTCCATCACATTTAAAGTATGGCCATCGTTAAAGCGCGTGAGGGTTTCAGGAAGGTGCTCGCCTGATTAGCTGTTCCGAGCGCCTGCTGTGGCGAGTAAGAGAGGCAACCCCGTAAGCTACCAATCACATCGCCTACTTCCCCCAGTGACGCAACAGTCGAGGTGAAAGTGGAGAGTTCGCGCCGGAAACTACAACGGCTCTGGTAGAGGAAAAGGTCTAAATATGGGCCCCCATTTTTATGTTGTCATTTTCGGAGGAAAAGAATTAATATATCAAGCACCTGCCTTTAAAATGTATATATATGAAATATATACTTAAATGTAATAGCATGCTAAAGTATAGAAGGTCTCCATTTGTTTTTTTAAAAAAAATTACAAAAAATGATAAAATGATGTATTTCAAAATTGTGATCTAAATATGGGCTACTAGTGCTAATATCACAAAAAGCAATTACAATTTTAAAAAAAACAGTCATTTATCGCTAAAACATAAAATTCATGATTATGAATAATCTGTTGCTTTGAAAATCACGCGGAATGGGAAAAATCAAATTTAAGAAAAACATCCAAATATTTGTTGAAAATGTGATCTCAGCATTAGACCTCATGTCATAGCCCATATTTAGACCATCACGCTATTCATATATTTTCGTTCTCTGTGGTACATATTTCTCAAACAAATCATGGCATTATAAAAGCCCACATTTGTTTTATGTACCGCTAATATCATAACCTATACAAAGCAGATGAGAATTCAGAAAACGCTGAGTTAAAACATACCTGCAAAAAATTTTCGGAGGTCGCAATTCTATAACAGCGTCCAAGGCCAAAACTAACCACCACTTTCTCTTGCGAATTGGCGCCGCAACCTTTGTCCTTGACAGATAACCAGTTCCCATAGCCTCTGCCAGGCTGCAGCATCCGGAAGCGCTGATAACTCCAACACCCATTTTTAAATCTTCGCCTATATTTAGACCTTCTCTTCTCTAGAAAGTAAACATCTATGGAAAATGATGTATTGCTTCACTCGTATTTGTCTCTGTTCAGACATGAAGAATGAGATATATATCTCTCTGTCTTCTTCCCTCCTTTTCATTTGTTATTTTTCTCTCCTTCTCTCTCTCTCATCTTCTTTCTCTCCCCCCTCTCTTTCTCTGCTCTTTTCCTTTACTGAATGCTCTCGAATGTGCAAGAATGTTACACATTTGAAACAAATGCAGGATAAGTTAAAATGACGTTACGGCTTCAATAATTTATTTATTTATTGGTTATGCAGCAGAGGTAAAGACGATTAGTACTCATGAAAAGAAAATATAAATAAGTTCCCTTAATTAAAATTTCAAAGTTATAGAATTCGTAATATTGTTACAAACAGGGAATGTACGTGCTCCAAGGAATCAAATTTCTTCCCTGGGAGCCTCATGATGACGTAGTGGTTACGTCATCGCCGTGAAATCAAGGAGGCCCGACTGTTCGGATCCACTTCTTTACTAGCTTTGAAACCATGCGCCAAAGCCTCGTTGGTCTGCAAAATTCAGTCCAGGCTGTGCTACGTGAAAGAGAGCTTGAAACTCGGTGCCTTTCGAAATACACCCTACAGGCAAATCTGCTTGAGTAGCTCCAAAACCTTAATTTTGATTATATAAGTGTTGCCATTTGTTTCAAAAAGAGTTGTGGCTAACCAGATATCTCGATAACGCGAGATGCAAAGAAATAAGTTTAAAGAAAGAAACATAGATGACGGTCTAAGATGAAAGAATATGAATAAATTATTTGAGTAGGATAAATATAGATTTTGTGAAAGTAAAAATATGTAAAAATATGTAGAAAATATGAAAATGCAGAAAGGAAAATTTAAGTGGTTTTGATTATTTCAAAAGTTAAAACGTATATTCAATTTTGAAGCACGCATAAAGATGTGCTCAACGAAGTAGAATATTATGTAGGTATTTAAAGAAATCATACCTACAATAAGTGTATTCTTTGACAGTAGCTAATACTTGAAGTACTTAAAAATAAGGCCATCACTCTTCTGATTTGAAGCAGTAAATGTGCAATATGGTCAAGGTTTTATTGAAAGTGGAAAGTGCGGGGACCAGGGTGGTAAGTTATGGATGCCAGGGTGGAAGTTAGTGGGACCAGGATGGAAAGTTAGGGATGGCTGGGTGGAAATTAGGGGGACCAGCATGGAAAGTTAGGGATGGCTGGGTGGAAATTAGGGTGACCAGGATTGAAAGTTAGGAATGGCAGGGTGGAAATTAGGGGGAAGAGGATGGAAAGTTAGGGATGGCAGGGTGGAAATTAGGGGGGACAGGATGGAAAGTTAGGGATGGCAGGGTGGAAGTTAAGGGGGGCAGGATGGAAAGTTAGGGATGACAGGGTGGAAGTTAAGGGGGACAGGATGGAAAGTAAGGGATGGCAGGGTGGAAATTAGGGGGACCAGGATGGAAAGTTAGGGATGGCAGGGTGGAAATTAAGGGGGACAGGATGGAAAGTTAGGGATGGCAGGGTGGAAATTAGGGGGACCAGGATGGAAAGTTAGGGATGACAGGGTGAAAAGTAGGGTGCCGTCCCTGCCTAAAGTCCAGTCTCGATAAAGAAATAAGAAACAACTTAAGCTTCAAACTGTAATTCCTTTCGAACCCTCCTCTCATAGCTTGATTCAATCAATTTATGTGTACATAATTTCCGAATAACTTGTCACAAAACCAAGTAATCATGAATGTGTAACTTGATTCCCATACAACTACTGCTACGTTGGGAACATCATCAACGCTTCTGTTTGTACAGCATAACAATACATCCACGATGTTCTCTTAAACGTTACGCTGATTCCCTGTGTGCCGCCATGCTGATTGAGCGCCTCATTAACAGCATTGGAAATCACACCGTTCATTAAGGGTCGCTTATTGATGCGACCAACGCATCGTGTCATGTGATAATGTTGGTCGACACAAAGCTTACCTCAAACACAAACGTATTGGTTTGTCGTATGCAATACCTGAGTTACTGCATTCAATTTCGTATGACATGTAAGAATTGCAAATGGTATTTATTACATTGTTGATTGTCCCTATGTTTCGTCTTTATGACCGTCCAAACATCGACGATTTTTCACATCAATTTCATTATATCATCACTTCCATCGCGATAAGCCAAAAGTGTCAGAAAAGCGACGCTAAGTAACAAATCTAGTTTGTTTTTCAGAAAGTTTCTGTTTTTGATGCGTTCTTTCTACACAATAAACTCGAAAATATATATTTCTTAAAATTTTATTCTGCACGTATGCAACCACGTGGCACAAGCCCAAGGTTTTCTGCCAAACCTCAAATGTTCAGTACACTGTGAACATACTCTATAGCCAATTACTGAATGAGATTACTTAATGTTCATCTTTGATGAAAAATATGAAATTGATGAAGAACAATCACAACGAACACTTATGACTAGGCCGAGACTCGAACCCGTGAACTCCGGTTGCGAGATAGAAAGTCGACCATTTAACGCGCTCGACCGCTGAACTGTCACCAAGCAATTGTCCATCTCTGTTTTGTGCAGTGAGAGCTTCAAGAACTAAAGGAAAATCTTTGTATAAGAGAGGACATTTGCCTAACAATGCTTGTGCATCCCATTGTACAGAGTAGATAATTAAGCTCCTTATTTCGAATTTCGTTTACATGTTTTCTAGGGTCTGTAGTAGTCCTGTAGGGGATGACTTTCGCTGGAGTGTATACAATTGAATAAAATTTTAATGTGACAATTTATCCGCCTTGGTCGTTTCAGCCCACAATCAACAACTTCATTTTCACATATCACTGTGTATTGCTAGGATAGACTAACCTTCATTTTAACATGGAGACGATGATTATGTTCACTTAAGTTTCAATTTTCCTGCGTCTTTCACTTAACGATTCATATTTGAGGGTCCACTACCGCAGGCAAATTACGGTTACACGTGTACTATGGGCTTCGAACGTATACCGCTCGCTTTACGGCTGTTCGTAAACTCCAGCCAAGTCAGCCAAAGTCGACTTCATCTGTTCTTAAACTCAATCCAAGTACGGCTAGCTCCGCCCACTTCACGGTGACGTCACGGTGACGTATCCGGCTTACTTGGCTCGTAAGAGTTGTAAGCCGTTCCCGATGCGACTGAGTTGGCTGACTGCAGATGAAAACTAGCAGAAAGCACGACGCGAGAGCTTTCAATGGCCGGCAATCATTTATTTGATGCCTTCGTAAGTCAGAAAGACAGCTGAAGGAAAAGTTGTAGTTAATATTATCTTATAATTCTTTCCGTAGATGTATATAAGGGGAAAATATGCAAAAACTGGTATCCGAAGAGAAATATGTATAAGACAATGAAAAAAAAGTAGTTTTTGATCTGAACTGTAATGAAATAAATATTTTTAAAGCCATTTCATTTACCATAATTCAACGTTATTACTTGGTGTTAATACACGGTACACTAAACTAAATTCACCACCAATAAAATACTACAAAATAATTATTTTTGATGTGCAGGCATACAGTTGATTTTTTTTCTGTTATTTTTTGTGCCAATTTCTAAAACTTGTCAAAATTTTCTATTAATTTATATTAATATAGCCGAACTTTATATAGAGGTGAGATTTAGTGCCATTTACACATAATACTACTTCCAAAGAAAGTCAACTGCTTTTGAACATGCTCAAGAGTCAAACAGACGATCCACCACGCCATAATCCACGCTGTTCTTAAACTGCAGCGTGGAATAACTTCGATAGTGACGTCGACATGACGTTTCGTGTGACGTCTGCGTAATCCACTCGTAAGAGCTGGGCTGAGTTGGCAAGAGTTTACGAACAGCCGTTTTACCTGTTCGATCGTTATTCGCTCGAGAATCCCGTACGCTATCTAGCGTCGTCCGTGCGAACTATTTTGCGCAAGAGCGAAATCCTCTCTCTGCAGCATTCTAGTTTGTAGCATGGGAACAAGACTTCAAAGAGGAAAAGAGAAACGCTATTGCAGACATTTTGACGTAGTGTTATCGTACACGTTTGCAGCACAAATACAAGATTAAATAGGTATTTTCATGAAAACGCAAATGAATGCAGATTTTTCTTCATTTACGCGACTTAATTCTTGCAGAGATGCTGAAACTATGGATATGTAAACAATCATGTAGTTAGCTTGGAAAAATGTAAACAAAATTTTGATATACAAGAGCAAGACCTTTGTAAGCCAGAGGGACATTCTCCTGGTTGCTGAAAGGCTGATTATTCAGGGGACGTTGGGGAAATATCTTGCTTCTTCCTTCGGTTCGGCTGGTGTACTTGTACTCCAGGTTGGCAGATATTTCACAACCCAACTCTGAATAAGGTGTTCTCCTGCATCTTCAAGAGACCAGGGTTATAAACTTCTGTACAACTAATAGGTTTAGGTCTACAAGTTGTATCGGGTAAATTGTCTGTATATCATCGGAAGTTTAAATAAATCTTCTAGTAAGAGATCTGGATGATCTTTCATTTCAAACCTACATAGGTGATAATTAAAAATAAATCCTGCACCACAGACCACGCAAGGGCTTGGTCTTACTAACCCTAAGAAGCCTTTGAGAAATCCGATAAAAGCGTTGTAACCAGACTAACTTAATGTCCAAAAAGCAGAAGGTGCGTGTCAAGATGTAATTTTTCTTTCACGTAGGTGCAATTTGCGAATAGATGGACCAAGCCGAAATATTCACAGCATCGTTTCTGTTCAAATTACACGTTTCTAATCTTTCGATGCTATCTATGAAGCTTTTTCATTTATGAAATTGGCATTATGGAGCTCCGTAAAGCCGTTCAAAGCGAAGGGCATACTAAAAAGAAATGTCTCCGCGAAGAATATGAAAGAGACAGGACAATCAAAGGGGTTCGCACCAGCTTTATGAAAAACTGTCATTACGTAATTTCGTAGAGTAGCGAGGATTACAAAAAATGATACAAAAAGAAAGTTCCTGCAAAGTGATGCTTACGTTAGGCTATGGGAAACGCAATGCAAGGGATGTGAACTTTCAAGTGCTCGTTCCCTTTTGATTGCCAGGGGGTGGGTTGAGGGCGGTAGTGGGGGTGGGAGCATAGCTCCAAGATAAAGAGAAGTTGAAACGAGCCGCAAATGGAATCTGGTAACAATGAGGATGAAATAGGTTGCTTATAAATACAGAGAAGTGATCCGCTAATTCTTGTTTGTTGATAGTCGTGATGAATTGTATTTTTCTACTGCAGTTTTCTCATATTGTCTCAGTCTCACTTCTATGTGGAGCGCGTTCGATTTCGACACCGAAGTTCACGGGTTAGAATCCCGGTCTTGGTATTAGAGTTCTTTGTGAGTGTTCTTCATCAATGTCATCTCATCATTTGACTGTAGAGCCCAACACATATATTTCTGCCGTGCGATGCGCGACACAACTCAAGAAGCAGTGTTGCTAAAGGAGCAGATAGAAAAATCGCTGCAGTGCGCCGATGAATTCAGATCTATCTAACGTTGAGTTTTGAAACGTCATGCACTATACCAGGACTAGGATTAATATGTACTAACAAGTTGCTTTGTATGTAACTACATACATATGGACTAAAAATTCCCAAAATATGGTCTAACACATGCGTAAAATTACCAAAAATGTTGCAAAGAAGACTTCTTCATAGTGATTCCTTATTTGAGTGATTTTAAACAAAATAAACACTTTATTATTTTCCATTGCATTAATGCACTGGTGGCGTTCTAACTGTTCACTTTCAAAACCCGTCTACACTGGTACGGAACTGCAACGACAGATAATACACGATCGACACTACCACTGCTTTGAGAACTAATAACATGCGAACGTGTTAAACTGCGACAATTGGACCACAACACTCCTCCTATAGCAGTATTATTGGCTCTCTGTGATCGGTGAGAGTCGGTTGCCTTTGTTGTACATTTACAAACGATGCCGGCTTCCACAACAATAACAAGTACATATACTGCCACTAGACGATAAGCTGCGCGGCTTTTTGTTTTGCTATGAACTTGTCACCCATCAAAGCATGGCAATTTTAAAACAGAAAACAATATGCATCGCATTAATCAGCAAAAAGTACAAGTACAAGTGCCGGAGCCAAGCGTTGAAATGCTCATGGAGCCACATAATTTATTTCTTTTGAACAATTCCAAACTTATGAAATATGAACAATTTGTGAATTTCCTGAACTTGGCTATGCAAGGTTTTTGATTTCAACTTTGACAGCACTTGACGCATTATGGAATTTAACGCTCGTTAACAAACACACACTTTCACATACAAACACGCAATACACGTACACAACGTCAAACCGGTCAAATACTTTGTATAAAATAAAAATATGGTGCTTCCAATCCAACAAAACTCACCGTCAACTTAACTGCCTTTCTCCTTCCGTGATAGAAATAGTGCTTCATTATTACAGTTGGCAACACTAGTTACTAGCTAGCCAATGAACATGCACTGCATAAAAGAAGCAACCACTTCGTCACGATATATTGCCACATTATAATGTGCCGAACGGTGTGAACCGCGAGCTGGAGCGCTATTAAATTGTTTTCATCGATGTTTGCGCGAGTGTGTCCAGGAATGGAATGACAATATGACAAAAATGGCGAAGGTTGGCGAGCAGCGTAGAACACGTGATGCTAAGAGAGAGGGAGACGAAACGAAAATTGGTATCTGCGCATCGGCAAAGATGTGTGTGTTGCACTCTAAGTGTCGTAGTGGCTTTAAAGCAACTAGTTGGAATCCAGGTCACTTTTGTTACCTCGTTTTCTTGAGGTTAGGAGTAATGCATTAAAAACCATGTTCTTGCATGAAATTCAGAGCTGGTGTTGCAAGTTTTGTTTTCGTTTGTTTTTAAGGTTTTACCATAAATCGAAGTTCATGTTTACTGGGATAAAATGGTTTTAAACTCTTCCTTCAATGCATCTCTCCCGTCGTCTGCCTAATATGCACCTTGTACACTTCCCTATGACACTGTTCACCAGTTCTAGCGCCACACGACACCAACAGATGTGCAACTCCCTGTACAGCGCATTCTTCACAAAAACACTACACACGCACAGGAGGTGTAAGGTTTCAGAACTCACCAAAATGTCAACCTCTTACGCATGTATGACACACTCAGTGCCCCCCCCCCCCCCGCAAAATATTACCAAAGGGCCTCCCTCTACCTACGTACCTTCAAACACACACACACACACATTGTGTGTGTATGTATATATAATGCATATATAATGTATGTGTGTGTTTGATTCTTGATCCCATGTTGACAAAGTCACATACAAGGGCCTACAGGGTGACTCAAAAGTCGCCTAACACTCCCAATAAAAAGTAAAGGATTAAGGCTGGCTGGGTACAATTAGTCATGATAGAAAAAGGTTAGGCTTAGAAGGAACCACATTGGTGTGTTCCAAGCGGACGTCCGCCATGCTGGTGGCCGCCATAATGAATTCAACTCAAAAAAATTTAAATGGGAGGGGAATGATGTTCATAGGCGCCGATTTCTTCAGAGATTTGGGGGGAGGGCGAAGCTAAGTAAAGCACAAATTCCGATTTATTTCTGTTTCCGGGGGGGGGGGCAAAGTTTTGTTTTTCTTAGTTGGGACCTAATACACTTGAGTTAACCTTTGAAAAATTGTAATAACTAGCTTTGACAACAAAACATATGTATCAGCGTACATCAAACTTTATTAGCTGGACAATAAATTCACTGTACTAATGTGATTATGTAATTATACAACATAATACTTTACATGTAACTTTTGACTGAGAATTTGATTATCATATTCGATTTATAATACTTATTCCTACAATCCTTTATAGGAGTTTAATATCTTCACACAAATTTACATAAAAAAGGAAGACCCAAGATAAAATTTTCATCCAGGCGAGGTCGATTTTTCGCACCCCAACTGTCCACTCTGTCATCCAACTACTTTCCACCTTCGGCCAATAAAAAAAACATGACCATGCTGTGTATTTACGGTTTTAACGACGATAAATAAAAGCCTTGTTTTTTCAATGCCTTAATGTGAAAGAACGCGTATATTGTAGGTTGGTATCAAAATAACAGTAGCCTCTTAGTTTAAATTGCGATATGATTTTGCAATATACATTTGTCATTGAGAAGTAACTTCATTTATTTTTTCTCTACACAATCCAACTCTTTATAAAAGAAATACCCACATTTATGTAATCAGAAATAAGGATTGGGTTCTACTAAATCGGGACGCCCCGGTCTGGCACCGTCGAGGTCTGTGCCCCGGGCAATCGCTTGGGTCGCCCGGCCCTTAAGCCACCCACACACACACACACATTTACACGTATTGTATTGAAAGTTGGTTAAGCATTGGTATAAATACGTAACAGTGCAACTTTCAGCCACATCAATGCAGTATGAAGTAGCACACGCATGTTCGCGGGTACATGTAAAAAAATACTAATCCTGATTATATAGAACAGTGGCATATTGAAAACAGAATATTTTCAACTTCTGCTTGACTTTTACGAAGGGAAACAATGGTGCCAATTTTTAAATGGATTGACTCATTGAAGAGCATGAAGACTACAGCATTCCCATGCTACTTCCTCTATTCTCGTATATATATTCATTCAAAATATGTCATGCGTTTTCCTTAATTCATTGTTGGTTTGAAAAAGGAAATACTGAAAGAGTAAACGCGCAGGCACAAGAGAGATTCAAACTGAGTAATTATTGATTCTGCTAATTTCAGAGCAGAAACCTGCGTAATTTCCAACCTGTAGTGTGCAAAGTTTCTGTGTGCAAAAGTTATGTACGTGTAATATGTTGAAAGTTATACATTGATCCCCCTATGGGGGCGGGGCAAACGAGAACTGGAGGGGCCCGGGCCCCCTGGCTTTCGGCGGCAGTCATAACTTTTTCCTGAATAAAGATAGGTTAAATAAACCTTCACCACCACATTCCTCGTGAAATTCTAGCCTGATTTGATTCTAGTCTGCTACACGAGAGACTCGGGATGGGTGATCTAAGATCGCATAAAGCGGCTCTATGGCCCACCCAGCCTCGAATCAAATGGTATGCTGTGAAGGGTAAAGGTGGCCGGAGCGTGGTGCTTATCACATCACCTCCAAGATGTCCAACATCGAAAATATGTGGGGCCCTACCACCACATATCCTAAATGTGCCTTCATGGCACGGTGATATATGCATAGGGAACTGTAGCTTTACATTTACCTGTTTATATTGTATTCGGTTCTGTACCCCTGAATAACTACGTTTATTTTGCATATACGAATCCTCTACTATGTCAATGGCTGAGGGCCCTCTAAAGGCTTACATGTCTCCGGGCGCCCCCGCGCTGCGGGGTTTTGCGGCTTGTAGATCCGGCACTGTACACACAGGACTGCATTTTTGCAGACTAACGAGGTTCTTTCGTCTGAACCCCTGACCAGTATAATACTCTGTGGAACTTGTGTTGTGTGCTGTCCATATGCGTCTATGATTGTCCCTTCATCTACTGTATTTTATCTTATCTCCATTCATCCTCATCTTCGTAACTAGCCAACAAGTTGCAAGAACGCAAAGTAATTAAACGCACATTAGCATACTTTTATCTTCCTTTGCCGTATTATCTTCTGTTAACCTTCGTTACTATTCAAAAGTTAGTAATATCCACTCTTACCCAAAGCCACAATACCTACAGTCCAGCAGAATTAACTTGACAGAAATGGCCGCTCGGTGAGTGATGCAACTGCGCTCGAATTGGCTAGAGCGGGGGACTTCCCGCTGTAACTCTAGACAAGAGTTTCCGTTGGCCCGTTACAGTGGGAAGTCCCCCGCTTTAGCCAATTCGAGCGCAGTTGCATCACTCACCGAGCGGCCATTTCTGTCAAGTTAATTCTGCTGGACTGTAGGTACGAAGAATGATGCTTTGATTATGTTATCCTAGTTGTACTGAATTTTAAAGTAACTTAAAGGAGATAGAAGTTTGCTTTCCTCACAAACATGTTGAGGTTTTATCGCACTTCTAACATTCTCCATTCGCTAATACCATCTGTTAACGGAATTATGAACTAATATTTTGTTTTTTCATGCTTACAATTGCGTACGGTTGATACACAATAATATTTTGACTTTTGAGAAGTAAATTTAGGAATAGAATCAAAATTATTTGGTTGAACGACCTAATGGCTTCCTAGAAGAACAAAACTGGCGATTGAAAGGAGTTCTCTGAGTGAATTGTTTCAGAAGTCATTTGAAACCCGGAACAGTGGTTGTTAATGGAACGAGCAGGGAAACGGGAAAACAGTAGGAAAAAGTTGTTTACGTCTTGTGGAGTTCCACTTTTTCGATTAATTAAATTCAGTTGTTTCGATTCGATCGATCCGAGTTACATCTGGCCTGCACCCGCTTTCAAATAGTGCTTGCAAAATATAAAATGGTGATTAATTAATGCATTTGAGACTCTGCTCTGTCCGTCGCTTGGAAGGCAGTAATTGTAGAGCTACAAGCTTATCTTCCATTCCACAGTGTGTTTTGTTATCCTGTTCAAGTGTGTATTCGTTTCGTATTTGGCTACTAACGCTTTGAAAGTAAATTTTCCATTGAAGGAATTAAATTATGAAATCGCTTATCGGGCCTCCCCGATGGTGCAGTGGTAGCGTCGTCGCCTTGTAGTCAAGGGGTCCCGGGTTCGATACCTGGTAGAGGTACATAGTGGTTCGGATCTAACTTTAAACTGTAGGTCCAGTTCTGACGCAAGACTTCAAATCAATCAATCAATGAATGAAATGGCTTATAGCGAATCGATCTAATGGGTGTATGTGTGTTTTAATTGTATATATTTATACTTATTAATGTGATATGTGACGAAACAGAAGTGTGCTTTAACTAATGGCTCCTCAGGAAGAATATAATACTGGATGTCCACAAACATTCTTTATAACTTGCACCTTTGTTACGGACACGCTGTACTATGTAAGTTCATGGTATTTGTTGTGTAATAAAGTATGAATATCAAAGTTTTAATTGGCATTGTGGTTGTTTGTTTCAGGTGCCCCATTGACGTAGCAGGCTGTGTTTTTTGAAAATGTGGTCTCAGCACAAGAAAGATCAGTATGACTCTTGGTTCATCCAACAGGGTCTCAGTCTCCATACATTTCTGGTGTTATTGGCGGATAGTGGGGGTAGATGGCATGGTTTTCCCATACTTATTCCGGAAATGTCCATGAGTTTGTGTATCAGATTTTGTTTCCATGAACCAAGCAACCCACTGACCTTTCTCCTTCGCGGACCACATTTTCATGAAACACAGCCTGCTACATCAATGGGGCACCTGAAACAAACGACCACGATGCCAATTAAAACTTTCATATTCTTACTTTATTACACAACAAATACCATGAACTTACATACGTAGTACAAGGTGTCCATAATAAGGGTTCAAAATTGTAAAGAAAATTTGTGGATGCCCTGTACAATAATTTTAAAAATATGTATAGAAGAAGTTCAGAATATTTTAGAAATTCTGGGTAATATAGATCATCACCCTCGCCTCTCCTAATCATCGCCTATGGACAGTGGCGGCGAATGGGTTCAAGAACTAGGGGAGCAAGGTGCAAAAAGGGGGGGCAAGGACAGTTTCTTTCCCTTGGTGCACAAGGTTTAGCATAGTGTGGGGGTAAAGTGGCAAAAAGTGGGGGGGGGGCAAGGACAGTTTCTTTCCCTTGGTGTACAAGGTTTAGCATAGTGCGGGGGCTAAAGTGGCAAAAAGTGGGTGGGCAACTTCCCCCACCCCACCTTGTACCCCCATAATCATGCCACTGTCTATGGATACAGTCCAATGACTCTGAAAGTTCTCAAAGAAGCTCCGAACGTCTGAAACTCTTGAACTTCATGGAGGGAAGTAGATGGCATCCAGATCGTCGAAATATCTACATTTCAATTGTCTTTCTTGTATTAGAGAAAAAAATAATTTCTTTGACTATAATTAGTCACTTCTTTTAAACATTCTAACAGTACTTTCATAATATGGCTCTTACGTAATAAATTTTGTAGGTAACTGAATAGAACTAAGCCTTCAGTGAAAAATTATATTATTTTAGTTCTATTTAAAGTAAGTAATTGCAACGGAGTACAGTAATTTTCAATCACTATTTTTCCCACATGCTGTTCATGAGTCACCACATCAGCAACGTTTATCATTGAATGTGTGGTTAGGGGTACTAGGTGGTCATCTCATTGGACCACACATTCCTCCAAGAAGACTCAATGGACCGAGGTACCTTCGGTTTTTGCGGCATGACCTTCCAGGATTGCTTGAGGATGTTCCCCATGATCCACGTCAGAGTATGTGATACATGCATGATGGAGCACCGGCACATTTTGCTGCTGCTGTGAGACGACATCTAACACAGATATCATCAATGATGGATAAGTTGAGGCGGGCCTGTACTGTGGCCTGCAAGGCCACCGGATCTAAATCCTTTGGATTTTCGTGTCTGGGGTCACCTCAAAAGCGTAGTGTACAACACTCCCGTTGACACTGTTGAAGAATTGGAACAGATAATTGTACATGCTTGTGACCAATTCCGAAGTGATCCGGGGATGTTCGAAATAATTCGAAACTCAATGCGGAATCGCGTACAGTATTATATTCAGATGGAAGGACGACACTTTGATCACTTCCATCAACAGGTACGAGTGTACAGTAATTGTAGCGTAGAACATACGTAGTAGTAAAGTAGTGCTGTATTCCTTGTTAAAGTAATTATAATGTTCAATAAAAGCAATGAGATCTCCTGATTTTTCATACTGTATTATTAGCATTTTACCAACTAGGACGACGTTTACAAACAATGAAGTCAGTGTCGGCTTGTAACCACGCATTCGTGATTATCTCGAAAACGGCTCGTCTGCAGACCCATGTTTACTGAGACTTTTTTGCTTCTATTATCGTGTACTATCACCTGTGTCAGTTTGCGCTATAGCTTTTGAGACACCCTCTGTGTTTGTGTGTGTGTGTGTGTGTGTGTGTGTATATGTGTATGGATATATATATATATATACCGTATACGAGGGTTAAGTTATAAGTTCAAAAATCCGGCCGAATGATTTCACTTTAATATTAATTTACGACTCTCTAAGACTGACTTATCTTCTATTTGAATACGCAGCGTCTCTTGCATTGTTCTACTGCTACTGTTCATTGTATATCTTAGATTTTTCGTGTGGTCCCCTGGCTAAACAAGGAAACTCATTCGACACTGCCAGGTTCGTCTTCCTGATAGAGGGGACAAAACTGCAAGAATGACACGTAAGTGCCGTTTGTAATTATGAATAAAAGACCCAGTCTTTGGGGAAACGGACAGTCTTGTTCCAGCCATACGTATTACCAGGCACGTGGAGTGTTGTTCAGACTTATGATTTACAACGAGCCAGGGGGACCATCGACGAACAAGTCAGCCAGCGGCAGTTGGGGCAAGTTAAGTAGTACGAGAGAGTGCTCATCCAATTTTTTTCGTTATACTTCCCCTCGCCGGCAGAACCGACGGCGTCATCCTATTTGTACATCTCTGAACCCTTTGAGATACATTCCTTGGTGAGCCGATATCCCAGGTGGCACCTACAGGTCACGCAACAATATATATATATATATATATGAATGGCTTATTGCAGAAAGGGACCTGAGTCACATTTTTGAGGTGTCGGAGTTACACATCTTTTAGTGCAGAAAGGACGTCAGTCACACGAGGCTATAGCCAAGAAAATGCTCAGTGAAAAGTGTACTTTAATGCAGAAAGGTACCTGAGTCACTGACTCGGGTCCTTTTCTGCAATAAACTTAGCTACTCTGTAGCGACGGACACTGGTCCCTTTTCACAGAGAAAGAGAAATAACCGTGTGGAAAATAAAATTGGCAACTCTGGAACAAGTGACGAGCGATTTCCGTAAGAATAGTGCGTCTGTAGCCGTGGTCTGTAGAGGGTGATATGTGTTAGTGCAGAGCAGTGGCAACTGTTATGAGATGTTTTCTTGTTTGTATTACAGATATGCAGGACGAGAGTAGTGTTAGTGACGTGAGCGTTGACAGTCCAAGAAAACGTAGGAAAGGAATTCAACATCCGGAAACATATAACAGAAATGTGATTAGAAGTGCAAGGGTGAATGGACACGAGTATGTAAACTACAGGGGTGTTACAACTCCTGCGAAAAGAGTGCGGTCGCCTTGTAAGTGCCCAAAAAATGTTATGAGCAATTAAACGAAGACGAACAACGTGCAATTTTTGACATATTGTATGCAAAGTAAAGATGAGCAGGATATACATTTGCAGAGAATGATCCATGTTGAAAATGTTAAGACACATCGTCCACGCAAAGAAGATGCTACGTTACACAGAGTTGTTTAAGTACCACGTACTACTGGCAAGTAGCAAAATACAAGTTTGTCGTGAGGCGTTATGCAGACTTTATGATGTGTCAGAGAAAAGAATAAGGCGTTTACAGAAGTTCCTGTTAGAGGGCAAAATACCTCATGATATGCGCGGACAGAGCAAAAGTGGGAATATGATTAAGGCTGAGGATATACAGGCAGTGCATGGACATATCGCGTCTTACCAAACTAAACGTGGACATTATGCAGACATCAAAAACCTACATGAAAACCTGTCAATTCAAAAGATGTATGAACTGTTTAAAGAAAAATACCCTACGTTCAGAATAAAATACAGTTTCTACTACAAGTATTTTAAGGAAAATTTTGCGTTTCGTTTCGGGAGGCCACAGGTAGACACGTGTGGTGTCTGTGAAGAACAGACTAACAAAATGAAGAGGATATTTCTCGTCTTATTTCTCACAGTTTTCACTTTTATTGCAGAAAGGTGCCGGAGTCACAACTTTTTCATCTCCACTGTCACTAGCAGCATACTGCAAGGGAGGCGCATTGAGGGATGCAAAATTAACAATTCTTTATGCTGAATATTTGAGCCAACAACGGTACATTTCTTTCTTACACTATCAATATTATACGATTTTTCTTGTTTTTCTCGGAATTGTGCAAAATTGACTCAGGCCTCTTTCTGCAATAAGACATTCATACATATACATATATATATATATATATATATATATATATATATATATATATATATATATATATATATATATATATACATACACATACATATACAAATGTATACATACACTGTATATATGTATGTGTGTGTGTGTAATTTTTGATCTCATGTTGACAAAGTCATATTGGGCTTAGAGGGTGTCAAAAGTCCCTTAATACCCCATACAAAAAGTAAAGGAGTTAAACTGAGTGTAATTGGTCACGTTAGAAACAGGTTAGGAATCACATTGGTGTGCTCCATACGGACCACCGTTGTATTGAATTCAACTCAAAATTTTTAAATGGAAAGAGGGTGACGTGATAAGTATATGCCACTGATTTCTCACACATGGAAAATGATACATTTGTTACAATCATGCTGTCAAAACGTTTTCCTGATTAAAGATAGGTTGAAGGAACCTTCACCACTACATTTCCCGTGAAATTCTAGACTGATTTGATTCTAGTCTGACTGCCACGCGGGAAACCCGAGGTGGGAGATCTAAGGTCGGAATTTGTCCTTCTTTGTCCCTGCATAAATCGGCTCTAGGGCCCACCCATCATCAAATCAAATGGTAGCGGGGTAAGCGGGTGTAAAGGCCGCCGTAGCGTTGTGCTGATCACATCACCTCCAAGATTGTCAACATTGAAAATGTGTGGGGCCCCTACCCCCACATACTATAAATGTGAATTCGCTTCTGTACCACTGAGTAACTACGTTTATTTTCTGCTTACGCATATACGAACACTCCACTATGTCAATGGCTGAGGATCCCCTAAAGGCTTACTTGTCTCCGCCCCCCGTACTGCGGGTTTTTTCGGCTTGTAGATCCGGCACTGAATATTTTCTAGCCTTTCTCACGCATTATGTAATAAATATACCTGAATTAATGAATTTGTGTTTAGTGTTTATTTTAATAATCCTCATTGAATATATTTTTGATTTCTTTTAAGAAGCATTTTTACATGAGTGGACCAATTTAAATTATCACTTAAAATTTTTCCTGGAAAATTGTTTCGCTCATTAAGTCTAGCATTAGTTAAACGTTTTGCGCGTGGGGTTTATACCATACCGACATCCCCCGTTAAATCTGACTCTGAATATAGTACAGTGGAACCTCGATTTCACGTTCCCGCGTATTACCTGTTCCCGCATTATACATTCAATCCTTTTGGATTCTATAGAGCATGATGTTATGAGAACTTCAAGGATTCTATATTTTTCACACATTAAGTTGGTGTAGTCGTCGCCTTTTAATCAAGGGGTCACGTGTTCGATAACCGGTGGAGGCACATACTGGTTCGGATCCCATTTTTAGCTGTAGGTCCAGTCTCCGTTAGTCTTTCAGCGCATAAAGTTGGCTTAAAAACAAATTACAACAAATGAAGCAAACACATTTTAAGTTTAATGAGAATCAATGCTGATAAGATGAGCTGGATAAAGGGGCCATCACAAACACACAAGGATAACACATAAAACAATTCCTACAGAGACTGTAGATCCAGACTCCAAAGTCTCGCTAGTGCAATATGGCAGTCCAGGGTGTTCTATCCGGAAGTGAGGGTAACATTTGGGTGCCTTGTGAAAGGATAACCACTTACACTCCTTTCATCTTGGTCCCCTGAAGGACATAAAGTTGATATCCAACTGTACTTTCCTTGCTCCAAACCTCAGATTTTACTAAACAGTCTTTTGAACTGATCATGTAAGCTCCACAGCGAAATCTGTTAACTGGATTTCGAATTTAAACCCGAGATGCGAATGAATGATCGTTATACAGCACGTAAGAGCCATCTACAAAGCTCTATGGACAATAGCAGCAGAAAAATTGCAAGAGACGCTGCGTATTCAAATAGAAGATAAGCCTTAGAGAGTCGTAAATTAATATTCAAGTGAAATCATTCGGCCGGATTTTTGGACTCCATTCCTTTAACAAGTTCACTGATTAAAACAAAGTTCAGCTCTCCGTTTGACAAGAAGCTATCCGATTTATCTGGAATTGTAACAGGCACCATGTTTCGGGGAAAAATGAAAAAAGATTATCAGTATAAGGGGTATGTTTGGGAAGCAATTACCTTGAGTTTCACGCTGTGAAGGATATTTTAATGATACTTTTGTATGCACATTTTAAAATCGCGTTGATCTCCTTTTAGTGATGCCAGGAAAGTTATCGTCTCTTCTAATCTGTGGCATAATGACCAGTGGCTGATTGAGAACAGATTAATTTTCCAGAAGTTTTCTTTAATCCGACCCACCAATGAGAATAAAGCAGAAAAAAACAACCATTTTTCCTTTTTCTCTATATTTAATATTTTCCCAACAACTATAAAACTGGATGTTTTGTTCCAAACTATCAAAAATTATCTTCCATATATATATATTAAAATGGATGGATGTGTGTGGGTGTGTATATTTGTTTGTTACGGCATGACTCTCGAACGCCTGGAACAATCTAAACCAAATTTGGTACACGTATCACTTGCAATCTGGAAATAATATTTTTGGGGTAACCTGACAACCATAGGGGTGGTGTTGGAAGTAGTGACATGTAAAAGTAATCGAAAACAACCGATATTAAATTCCGCAAAAACAGACATCCGTGACACTATGCAATCCGCACAACGATAGTGTTCCTCGGGTTGTCTAACATTCAGGCTGTGTTGCAAATGGAATACATAGTTCTCGTGACACTCCCAATGCGGTTCAACTCCAAGTTCATCACCTATCGGCATGTGGGGTGAGAGGAGGTGAAAAATAAAATGCCACAAATGACCTAGATTAGTGTCGAATCCATAGTTTTCGGAGTCGCTAAACTAATTGGTGACACCCACGATCACGTTTAAAATTAGTAACATTTTACACTATAGTTAGAATTCATTATTTTCCTGTCAAATAGAAGATTGGGATAAATAAACACCCGGGCAACGCCGGCTAATCAGCTAGTATTGTATATAAAATCCGAGAACACCATTTTTATTTTGTCTCATAACTATAGGTATTTTCTACTCTTACGGCGGCTGATCCTAATGCTGAAAAGGGAAGTGGGGAGCTGGGAAGCGACCAATCCAGCACGATAAGAAATGCAGCAGCCTGTAGAACGAGGTTCGTAATACTTTCTCCCGCCGCGTCGTAACTCTCGACGCCACCGCTGTTGCCTGGTTGGTCCGCGGCGTATTGCCCGCTCCCCACTTCCCTTGCCAGCACGAGGACCGGCTGCCGTAAGAGTGGAAAACACCTATAGTACAAGTAAGAAGTAAAAAAGGTGTATGGAGACATGTTAGGTGTAATGTGGTACATATATATCTTGTCTAGGAATAGATAGACACTTAGCAGAAAAGCAAAAGTAAAAAATGGTCAAATATGTAAATTTGGGAAAGGGTCGACAAATATCGACCTGATGCCATACTATACAAAAAGTAAAATATAAAACCTAAATGCTATCTTTGTACACCAAAATCAGGAGAAATATATTGACAAATTAATTCATTTGTGGAACATGACAAACTGGTTAAATATACCGTGTTAGATAGTAATGAGGGACTTAACAGCAGAAACTGTTCCAACAGCCAAGATGTGTCTAATGAGACATGAAGCAATTTACAGAAATCACAAACACACACTCCGCACATTCGTCGTGTCCCCATCCTTGACACAGAGCACGCTGGACCCACTGCGCACCTTGATGATACCATTCCTTATTTATCACCCCTTCGATATTCCATTTGTCGCTCCGCCATGCTGGCTTTGTTTCCCAGCAGCAGCCATAATTATTCGAAAAATATTTGAACACCTCCTCCTATTGATAGTTCAAAAAGTACGCTTTTCAACACTAACGTAACACATTCACGGGACGCGCACACACTAAATTATATGCGACTACATGCATTACTGCAAACCCTTTTCTACAGCCAAAAACAGTTTTTCTTGTGCATCAGTCAGCAAACACGTCCACGTTCTCACAATTAACGGTCGACTATATTAGATATGGTTTATCAGCTTTCCGCAAGATGTCGACACATGTTACACTAGATACGTCGGTATTCCATATTTAGCACCCTATTCCATATTTGTCTACTTTCCTCTGTGTGTGTGTGTATTCAACCCCAAGTCCTAAAAATTAACAACCCGAGTAATAACCCTTCACCTTCAAACACCACCCTTATCATTATCATTATCATCATCATCATCATCATCAAAATCATCTGTGGATCTTTATAACCTCCTTACTTGTTTCTGGAGTGTGCTTTCCTTCTGTCATAGTTGGTACTCTCTTTGCTGTTCCAGAACAAGGGCGTTTTTGTTTCCTGCATCCCTTATCGGCGAAAAATCACGTTCTTTTCCGATCGTTTTGCAGTCAATTCGACCCCTTCTGCCACAAGAAAGCTCACATCGTATGTGAAACCTCAAACATTTCACTGTCAAAATATATCGCACACTGTCAGGACCACAAAGAGGGGTGACATTAGCCACCTTAAGTGGTATAATTATGGCTACCGCTGCAGTTAAAGAATTGTCTTCAATTGAGTTATCAATTAAAAATGAAAAACTAAGACAATAAGATTTGTATTGACTAATTGCGTTGACTCAATCACATTATGTTTGTTGGTGTAATTGGTCACTGATATCTTCGCAATATTTGGAAGGAAGGAAAGGTCCAGAGAGTACATGTAAACTAGTCTGCACAGTTTTAGTTCTCTCTGTCAATATAGATGGGTTATATCGATAGCATTACCTACCGATAATTTTACCAGTCTATTTATAAATATTGCATATTACTCAATTTTGTTATTGTTTATGAATAAAAAATTTATGATTCATATATCATAGTTTTGTAAAGTAAATGTTTAAATAATTAACGAGGTGAATGAACCATTCAAGTTCTTCAACGAAACTTTTCAATTTTATCAGTTACGTTTATACAGCCGGTATCTTCAAAGTTTGCTTGTAATTATTAATATCAACGGGTATTAGAATGACCTAGTACCTCATATGTATTTAATTGATAATCATTGGTCCATTAGATGATTGGCCATGGGTGTTCTCTGTGAGTTCCCATCATCAATATCATCATATCACCATTCATCCTCATCTTTGTGATCTGCTAAAAGTGGCAGAAAAGTGACGTAAAATAAACCAAATCATACAATCGTCGCCTTTTAGTAAAGGCGTCCCAAGTTCGATTCCACTTTAAACTGTAGGTCCGGTCTCGATGAGCCTTTCCGCGGACTTAAGAAAAACAATATTGAATTTATTGCAATGTATATTAAGTGGACGTATCTTTGAATCTCTTTATGCAAAGGAAAACTGTAAAAACAATAAGATAACAGGAAACGGTTTACAAAACAACTTTAGTCACCTTCTATATAGCAAGTATAGCATATTGACTCAATTCCCATAATAATCGGACAAGTATTGACAGAGATATGAGCAGTTTCGTGATCGAGTGGCCGCCATCTTTGATGACGTCATAACGGGAAATTGTACCCGGTGGCGGGTACAAAATAATTATATTTTGCCTGGGATAAAATTTTTTGTGGGTGGGGAATCCCATGCACCCTCTCACCTACCCCCCACCCCTTTATCCTCATGCTGGGTGTCAGCCTGATATAAATGGGGGCTACAGACATCTGTTTCAAATTCTGAGGGCTAACTAACATGGTCGTAAATATGGGCCTAACTTTGGGAGGAAGGGTTGGGGGGAGAATCGAAACCTTTCCATCCCATAAAAATAATGTTGAGAGATCACAAAAATAATCATTATTTTCTTGTTCCTCATGTCCCATGAGGTTAACAGACATGCCCTTACAATAAATTTAATAAATAAATCTTAACATTTGAAAATTTTAGAAAAATTTGAAAATACAAAATAATTTTTACGCACGAATCTTTTATGCCAAATAAAATAACATAATTATATCGTTTTCTTTTCCTAAACCATTATGCAGGCACACAGTGGTTCGGATCCCACTTTAAACTGTAGGTCCAGTCCCGATTAGCCTTAGTGTGCATAAAGTAGACTTAAAACACCAATTCAAACCAAACCAAAATCCTAAATCATTATTTAATGGAATAATATCAAACATATACTACTCATATTAACAGTACAAAATACACCATAAAACATACACTCACTATCAACTCTATGGATATACTATACGTAACACTATTTCTATGTAAAGAGTTAGACTAGTTTTTGTTGAAATGAGAAAATGAACCTCAGCAAGAAACTACAACAAGATAAGTTTCTTTTTTGTGGAAGGATTGGGGGTGGTGACGGAGGAATGAAATTACATACAAAGATTTTGAAAACTTTTCCGTAATCCAATTATAATTTATGTGTCATCTTCAGTGATGTGCGTCTATGCGTAAACAACGATAGTCTACATTCTACACGTAGACTATTTTATACACGTAGATTACGTAATCTATGTAAACAACATGGCGAAAGGTGATAACTTAGCAAAGGGCGCCGTGGAATTAAAAGAAAATTGTACTGCGTATCAGTTGCTGATGTGTGAGAAAAACTTTGCATACTCTTTCTTCCAAATTCGAACAATTTCTCACCTAGGAAGAAACCTAATATAGGAAATATTCTAGTGTTTTATAGGAAAAACTCCACTCTTGCCTCACCACTGCCATCTGTTGTTGTTTTTTGTTGTAGACGTAAACGTATAGTCTACGGCACATCACTGGTCATCTTGTGTTGTTTTTGTTCTGTTAGTGATGTTTCGCATGCTGGTTACAGTTTCAGCATGAACTGTTTGTTCAATACTGTAAACTTTAATTAAGTATATAAATTTGTGAGACTCTTGTAGCTACTAAGTGGTCTGAAAAGAATAGGTTTAAGAGATACGAATGTCATACAATTTTCCATCTTAATGCTAGCTTTCACATCTGATAGATATTATACACCATGATACAATTTTAACAGATACACAAACATAACTCACAGATATCAAGTTACCAGAACGGAAATTAAACCGCGCATATTGCTCAGGTCTTGGGAGAGGTTTGGGATGCTTAAAAACTTTGGCTGCAAAGAGGCTTTTAAAAGTGGCACGAAATGAAAAGGGGCAAGGTATTTGAAATGTGGTAAACAATATTAGAAATATATAACCATCTGGCATGACTTGGTCTAACTAGAAAATTTAATATGTATCAGGAAAGGGGGTTGGTTACGGTCTTGCTTTCCCATGGCCCCCTCCTCCTCTCATATAATTCCTGCCCTGAGCCTGTTTTATAGTTAGCGAACTGTGGAGTGTCGAATTCCTGGAGGAAATCAACGGCATGTGCTGAAAAACACAACTTACTATCTGGAAACGACATGGTACTTGGCCATGATTGTGCAACCTTGTCTGGAATGTTTGGATTTAATTTAACCAATTCACTGGTGGAAGAATCGGAATTTCCATTCTGGTCGTTGATGTCAGTGGTGTTATTAATAATCATAAATTATTTGCAATACACTTTCTGTAAAATTAAAACAAAGCTCTAAGAAGCTCTCAAATACAAATGAAGTCTATTACAGTTAATTATAGGTTACAATCCTAAATTTTTCCATTTTTGCCTATGACATTGAAGTCACCTGATTCATCATTATCTATATTTGCATAGTGAATTTCCTTGTGTATGTTACAGTTCAGTTCAGTTGCGTTTCTATGATAATATTATCTTTTATATTGTCTTGTAATCCACATAATATTTGTTTCGACCCTTATAATACCTCATAAATAAAGAGTTAGCCTTTCCATCTCTCCTATTTTTCCCTTGTTTGTGAACAACATCACGAAGTATTTTCTTTTTCCATGACAACGTTCCAGCTCACAAGGAAGGGGAAGTACATTATAGCCCGGGGAAAACTAAATCGCCTGTTTCCTAAAGTTCATTTCAAAAGAGAAATAGGGATTTTCATTGCATATAGAACATTATTTCCACATCATCAAAGGAGTTTTATGAGTATCATCGTACAACATGTCATAACAGTGCAAAACTTGCAGCTTAAACACTAAACATAATTGCGATTGTTAAATTATTTGTCGACCATACGATCTAAGTATGCGACAAAGGAACACATTCTGTCAATGTGACCATTCCCCTACAAATCTTACTAAGATAAAAATCATTCCCAGAAATAATTTTAATGCGTTCCATGATATAATAAAAGTGATGACAAAAATGTTCTACTGTAATATACGATATAATAAAAACAAAAAATAAAAATCAGAAAATAATGTCAGTATTAAAAAGAATTAACAAAATTCTTTCGTTTCGCAAGTGTGATATACTTATATCATCATGTGTAATACTTATCTCGCAGAAATATCCTTTGCAGCAAATTTTTTTTCATTCTTCTCGTGCATGCAAATTGAATATCAGCACATAAGTTGACTGTCTATATCGACGGCTTAAAGTTACAGTGGTGTAAGTCACATTTTTCTAAAAAAAAACTTAGACACAGAAACCAGATCTATATAAGTCAATCTCTTAACAGAAAACGTGAAGTAAATCAGAGATTCATTCAACTGTCAACAGATGATAGTTTAAGGTCTCGTGATAAAGGAAACAGTTGTTGTGTTGATCAGCAAAGTGCTGTGAGTCGGACTGTTTTTTCTTTTTAAGAAATTGACTTACACCACTATAACTTTAAACCGTCCATATAATTGACTGCATAATTTACTAACAACATAAGCACTTGCAAATTTGTTGGAATTTACCATTATACTCCAGATGGAAGTAATACATCTCTGAAGACATGTTGGATAACTAAGATTCTTGAACAATTGGTGACTGCGCCCCATGAGAGGAGTTGACGGTGAACGCTTCCATTTCATTTCAACTTCCTTCTATTTTCTCCTGTGTTGTAAATGTACTTCGCTGCATCCTTAGGTATGTCTGTACATAGAAGTAGAATCTCGCAGTTTAGATAACTACGAATATTCTACTCCCATGTTCCCTCCGCCCCCAGAGAGGAATTGACGGTAAACGCTTCCATTTTATTCCATCTTCCTTCTCTTTTCTCCTGTGTTGTCAATGTCCCTCGCTGCATCCTTAGTATGTCTGTACATAGAAGTAGAATCTCGCAGTTTAGATAACTACGAATATTCTACTCCCATGTTTCCTCCGCCCCCAGAGAGGAATTGACGGTAAACGCTTCCATTTTATTCCATCTTATTTCTCTTTTCTCCTGTGTTGTCAATGTCCCTCGCTGCATCCTTAGGTATGTCTGTACATAGAAGTAGAATCTCGCAGTTTAGATAACTACGGATATTCTACTCCCATGTTTCCTCCGCCCCCAGAGAGGAAATGACGGTAAACGCTTCCATTTTATTCCATCTTATTTCTCTTTTCTCCTGTGTTGTCAATGTCCCTCGCTGCATCCTTAGGTTCGTCAGTACATAGAAGTAGAATCTCGCAGTTTAGATAACTACGAATATTCTACTCCCATGTTTCCTCCGCCCCCAGAGAGGAATTGACGGTAAACGCTTCCATTTTATTCCATCTTATTTCTCTTTTCTCCTGTGTTGTCAATGTCCCTCGCTGCATCCTTAGGTTCGTCAGTACATAGAAGTAGAATCTCGCAGTTTAGATAACTACGAATATTCTACTCCCATGTTTCCTCCGCCCCCAGAGAGGAATTGACGGTAAACGCTTCCATTTTATTCCATCTTATTTCTCTTTTCTCCTGTGTTGTCAATGTCCCTCGCTGCATCCTTAGGTTCGTCAGTACATAGAAGTAGAATCTCGCAGTTTAGATAACTACGAATATTCTACTCCCATGTATCCTCCGCCTCCAGAGAGGAATTGACGGTAAACGCTTCCATTTTATTCCATCTTCCTTCTCTTTTCTCCTGTGTTGTCAATGTCCCTCGCTGCATCCTTAGGTTCATCAGTACATAGAAGTAGAATCTCGAAGTTTAGATAATTGCGAATATTCTACTCCCATGTTTCCTTCGCCCCCAGAGAGGAATTGACGGTAAACGCTTCCATTTTATTCCATCTTATTTCTCTTTTCTCATGTGTTGTCAATGTCCCTCGCTGCATCCTTAGGTTCGTCTATACATAGAAGTAGAATCTCGCAGTTTAGATAACTACGAATATTCTACTCCCATGTTTCCTCCGCCCCCAGAGAGGAATTGACGGTAAACGCTTCCATTTTATTCCATCTTATTTCTCTTTTCTCCTGTGTTGTCAATGTCCCTCGCTGCATCCTTAGGTTCGTCGGTACATAGAAGTAGAATCTCGAAGTTTAGATAATTGCGAATATTCTACTCCCATGTTTCCTTCGCCCCCAGAGAGGAATTGACGGTAATCGCTTCCATTTCATTCCATCTTCCTTCTCTTTTCTCCTGTGTTGTCAATGTCCCTCGCTGCATCCTTAGGTATGTCTGTACATAGAAGTAAAATCTCGCAGTTTAGATAACTAGGAATATTCTACTCCCATGTTTCCTCCGCCCCCAGAGAGGAATTGACGGTAAACGCTTCCATTTTATTCCATCTTATTTCTCTTTTCTCCTGTGTTGTCAATGTCCCTCGCTGCATCCTTAGGTATGTCTGTACATAGAAGTAGAATCTCGCAGTTTAGATAATTGCGAATATTCTACTCCCATGTTTCCTTCGCCCCCAGAGAGGAATTGACGGTAATCGCTTCCATTTCATTCCATCTTCCTTCTCTTTTCTCCTGTGTTGTCAATGTCCCTCGCTGCATCCTTAGGTTCGTCAGTACATAGAAGTAGAATCTCGCAGTTTAGATAACTACGAATATTCTACCCCCATGTTTCCTCCGCCTCCAGAGAGGAATTGACGGTAAACGCTTCCATTTTATTCCATCTTATTTCTCTTTTCTCCTGTGTTGTCAATGTCCCTCGCTGCATCCTTAGGTTCGTCAGTACATAGAAGTAGAATCTCGCAGTTTAGATAACTACGAATATTCTACTCCCATGTTTCCTCCGCCCCCAGAGAGGAATTGACGGTAAACGCTTCCATTTTATTCCATCTTATTTCTCTTTTATCCTGTGTTGTCAATGTCCCTCGCTGCATCCTTAGGTTCGTCAGTACATAGAAGTAGAATCTCGCAGTTTAGATAACTACGAATATTCTACTCCCATGTATCCTCCGCCTCCAGAGAGGAATTGACGGTAAACGCTTCCATTTTATTCCATCTTCCTTCTCTTTAATCCTGTGTTGTCAATGTCCCTCGCTGCATCCTTAGGTTCGTCAGTACATAGAAGTAGAATCTCGCAGTTTAGATAACTACGAATATTCTACTCCCATGTTTCCTCCGCCCCCAGAGAGAAATTGACGGTAAACGCTTCCATTTTATTCCATCATATTTCTCTTTTCTCCTGTGTTGTAAATGTCCCTCGCTGCATCCTTAGGTATGTCTGTACATAGAAGTAGAATCTCGCAGTTTAGATAACTACGAATATTCTACTCCCATGTATCCTCCGCCTCCAGAGAGGAATTGACGGTAAACGCTTCCATTTTATTCCATCTTCCTTCTCTTTTCTCCTGTGTTGTCAATGTCCTTTGCTGCATCCTCCGGTACGTAATACATAGAAGTAGAATCTCGCAGTTTAGATAACTGCGAATATTCTACTCCCATGTTTCCTCCGCCCCCAGAGAGGAATTGACGGTAAACGCTTCCATTTTATTCCATCTTATTTCTCTTTTCTCCTGTGTTGTCAATGTCCCTCGCTGCATCCTTAGGTTCGTCAGTACATAGAAGTAGAATCTCGCAGTTTAGATAACTACGAATATTCTACTCCCATGTTTCCTCCGCCCCCAGAGAGGAATTGACGGTAAACGCTTCCATTTTATTCCATCTTATTTCTCTTTTATCCTGTGTTGTCAATGTCCCTCGCTGCATCCTTAGGTTCGTCAGTACATAGAAGTAGAATCTCGCAGTTTAGATAACTACGAATATTCTACTCCCATGTATCCTCCGCCTCCAGAGAGGAATTGACGGTAAACGCTTCCATTTTATTCCATCTTCCTTCTCTTTTCTCCTGTGTTGTCAATGTCCCTCGCTGCATCCTTAGGTATGTCTGTACATAGAAGTAGAATCTCGCAGTTTAGATAACTACGAATATTCTACTCCCATGTTTCCTCCGCCCCCAGAGAGGAATTGACGGTAAACGCTTCCATTTTATTCCATCTTATTTCTCTTTTCTCCTGTGTTGTCAATGTCCCTCGCTGCATCCTTAGGTATGTCTGTACATAGAAGTAGAATCTCGCAGTTTAGATAACTACGAATATTCTACTCCCATGTATCTTCCGCCTCCAGAGAGGAATTGACGGTAAACGCTTCCATTTTATTCCATCTTCCTTCTCTTTTCTCCTGTGTTGTCAATGTCCTTTGCTGCATCCTCCGGTACGTAATACATAGAAGTAGAATCTCGCAGTTTAGATAACTGCGAATATTCTACTCCCATGTTTCCTCCGCCCCCAGAGAGGAATTGACGGAGAACGCTTCCATTTCATTCCTTCTTCCTTCTCTTTTCTCCTGTGTTGTCAATGTCCTTTGCTGGATCCTCCAGTTCGTCAATACATAGAAGTAGAATCTCGCAGTTTTGATAACTGCGAATATTCAACTTCCTTGTTTCCTCCGCTCCCAGAGAGGAATTGACGGTGAACGCTTCCATTTCATTCCATCTTCCTTTTCCTTTGTCCTGTGTTCTCAATGTCCTTTTCCAGCTTCGTTTGGTTTGTCCATGGATGGAAGTAGATTATCGCACTTTTGATAACTGCAAATTTTTTACTTCCATGTTTCCTCCGTCCCCAGAGAGGAATTGACCGTGAACTCTTACATTCCATTCTTTCTTATTGGTATCCTTTGTCCTGTTTTATCTCGTTTGCCCCTTCATGTGTTGTGTCTGAAATACCTCCTCTTGAGTCGGTGCAACTACAATGAAAAGATGAAGTTCCTTTGTAGAAACCAGATCTTTATTTATTTTCAGGTTTTTAGTAATTGAATTGCATACATGGTGCATAATATCCATTAGATGTTAAAGTTTTAATGTACTTGTGTAGTCTGTATGTATTTATTTGAGATACTAGGTAGTCTCTCTCGCAGAGACAACGTTCACATATTTTAACAGAATCTTATTTTACACTTGTGCTAAACCTTATATATAACGTTATTTTTTTATATTACTTACCTACAGGGATGATGTTTATTTATTATAACTTATTTGAAACATACATACGTTTTCCTTGTTTCTGTTTTTGTGGAATTATATTTTAATGTTGGACCCTATGAAGTTTTATGTGTTCCTATGTTTGTAAGTCATGAATTCGTTTAATTCAAGACGGAGTTTATAGAGTTGCGACCGCCAAAAATATTTAATCGTTACCTTTCGATGGCTTTATTTGAGAAATTATAATTTAAACAGTTCTATGGGATTAATCTGTACATGCCCGTTTAATGACATGGAAATATTCTTAGTAGGGGAAAGGTATTGCCGAACTATGATAACCTACTCTAACCAATGTTACCAACCAGTAAGCTGTTTGGTGCCTTTCTCTTGCTATGGATAAAAACTAAAATCTGCTGAAGATAATGATGAAAGTGTAAGCTTCATTATTTTTATACACACAAAAGTCTACATACATATTTCTAGAAACTTACCTTCTTGATACTGGTTTTTCTATGGACTTACCTTGACTCTTGAATATTTTGAAGGTGTCTGACGTTGAGGAAAACTTTACATTCGCATTCATTGCAACAGCATCATCTTCAGTTCTTCACTCTTAGGCATTTGCAACTATTCGCAATTAACAAGTGCATTTATCTGGACGCTCCACTTTGGAGCGTACTGGTTCCGAGTTTATGTAATTTGTAATGTTTTTCCATGTTATGTTTTGATCCCGCCTCTGGAGCGGAGACGCCGCAAGAAGTGGGCGTGGATGGATACCCGTCAACCCCAAAATGTATCTGGACACCTGAACAAATTCCTGAAAACTAATAGTAGTGTACAGAATCCAGAAAAATCGTTATCGGAATCGGTACTCGAACATTTGAGAAATCCCAACTGATAGTGTTTAAAAGTGGTTAATTCTCGATGTTTTCTGCACCATAAAAACGAAATTTATTGAAAATGTAAGTTATTAGAGGTAAATGCCGTGTAGAATTCCATATTTTCATACCGTCTGGAAATTTCAATCACTTCCCGTACCGCAAAAGCAAAGTGATATATGTGAGTTTGCAAATTTAACAGTTACATGTATTTAGCTTATAATACTGGATGATGTTTATGTGATAGAAAGATTTTCCATTCTGAGCCCTCCTCCCCAAAGTTACTCCCCAAGTTACACCCATGGGCACACCGTTAAAACAAAACTGAACCCAAGCATTAGGAAAATATGCTTGTATCGACTTTATGCATATTTTTCTTTAAAATGTTGTCAACATCAGAAATGATTACAAAGTATAATTCTATAAAAATCTTCGCTGTCCTTTGACTCTATAATTATTGGCCGAGGAAGGTTATGAACTTACCTGACGCTTACCACCTGTGAAATGAAATTTATTTTAACTTTTCTCTCACAACTTCCTTCATTTTATTCTTGGAAAGCAGATTGAAATTTCAACGCACTTGAAACATAAAAATCGAGATCGGTAATACTCGTATATATTCTTTGATTAGAAGCTGTGGAATATCGACCAATAGACTGAGCCAATGCGTAGGGTTTCTGAGATGTATCACGAAGATAATTCACAAACAAATAAAAGAATACGTCTTCTGACGTTTAAGCTTTAACCATAACAAATTAGAGTAAGTTGAACTTCCGCTGAGTTTACGAAGGTCCCCAAGTCTCCCACCCCAGCTCCCCTGAAAATCACAATTTCATGTTCTCAGAAATTCACATTTGTATTTTGTTATTTTTAAGTCGCTTTTCTGCCATTTTGGCTAATTCTGACAATAAAAATACATGATGTGTTATGATTATGTTATATTACTAACGGGACTCTCATTAAAAACATGCCAAGGCAGGGATTCGAGCCCCAGGTCCTCCAACTGGCTCAGGGATTCGTATATAAGGTTTCAAACCAATAGCTGTTTCGGAGAAAATCTTTTTGTTATTTTTCCTAATAGTTCAGTGAACTCAGCAGAGTACTTATATTCTCTATATACAGGGTGATTCAAAAATATCTTGACATTTTCCTTATATCGTTAATGCATTGTTTTCAGGATGGGATAACAGACACTGTGGTTTTCGATCAAGATGTTGCACACTCCATTTCACCACAATCGTACAACTTCTCTGACATCTTTCACAATAGGTGGATCGGCCGTGACTCAACAAGACTTTGGGCGGCTCGCTCTCCAGACCTGACTCCCCTGGACTTTTTTGTCTAGGGTTTCATTAAGTCTGGGGTGTACCAAGTAAGGTACACCCCAGAATATATTACTAGCAAAGCAAAAACCACACTACATAGAGTGTTAAGTCTAGGTAATAAAGCCTTTAAACTTCCCTTTAATACTGCCCTGCTGTATTACAATGCTATTTTTGTTTCGACTGTGAGGTATGCTGCTAGCGTGTGGGCTCACCTAGCATTTGAAGACAGAATAATATCTAAGCTAAGATCAGCACAACGCAACGTGCTATTGAGAATATTAGGAGCGTTTAAAACATCCCCAACTCGCTCCCTGATTGCTATAGCGGGAGTCCTCCCACTGGATTTGGAAGTGCAGCTCGCAGCAACAAATTACTGACTGAAGAAAAAGTGCTTCGAGGATTTAAGAAGACAAAATATTAATGTAAGTTGTGTAAAAGAGGCTAGACTCTATTTTGAGACTAAGTGGGAGAATGAATGGGAACAAGAGTCATCAGCTCACTCAAAACTCTATATTCCGAGCGTGAGCATACGAAATTCTTGGACACACTTCAACCCGACCAAAGGATTGGTTCATTACATAACGGGCCACGGTCCTTACGGATCGTACTTAAAAAGATTTAAGCTCAGGACAGAAGACAATTGTAAGCAATGTAAAACCTTAGATACTCCTGAGCATAAAATTCTTACATGTCAAAATTTTAATTCCAAATATATTTTGGACCTAAGAAGGAACCTGGGTAGATTTACAGCAACCACTGTTTTGGGAGACAGGTACAAACTGGTGAACATCAGGACCTACGAAACTCGCTCAAGAAAAAAAAGAAAAAGAGCTGCTCCAAGATATAAGATCAGAGAGTGGAAAGATTCTATGAGGATGGTCCAACTTCGATAAATAGACGAAAGTTCTACATTACCTCTTTAAGAGGAAGAAGACGTCCGGAGTAAAGTATGATGAAGACTTTGGTGTGTGCTCTGTTGTGATGTTGTGATTAGTGTTAGAACCATTGGAGGACTTTGATGAAAATACATGTAGTAACTGAAGACAACTCTAAAAGTGTGTCATAGGAGATCCTGGAAGATTCTCTCCCACCTGTGGTCCACCAGTCGAGAGAAGCTGCATCCTATTCCAGGACCAAGATGTTAGATGTTAGAAGGTTTCACCATAAGAAGAAGATTCCTGATGCTTGATTCAGCCAGCTGACAGAAGAGGAAGCCATGGGAACACCCCTAACTTCGGGATAGTCCCTCTCTTAATTCTGAATGAGAGTTTCTAGTCTACGGACGATTATGGAAACTCCCACTAGATCTTAACCTCTTTTTCAAAGATTACACCATTTAATTTTTGAAGAGTCTAAGGACTCATAGTAAAGTATTTGCCTAATCATTATATTTAAATTATGCTGACCCAGAGTTATATGTTTTATATTGTAAATATCTGATTCTAATATTTTATTTCTATTTATTTACTCGTATTCTCTTTTTCCTTTCTTCTTTCTGTCTTTTTTCTCTTTTAATATTTTAATCAAAATTAAAGTTCTAAGTGAAAAGGAAAAACGCTTTGGTTTAAAATTCTTAGGTGCCAAGGCCTAGTATTCACTCTCCTTGCTCCTCTCAAAATCCTAATCTCCTAATCCTTAATGGGGCACAACCGCTTCCAGCAAAAAATATACACACAAGAACGGCAGGCTACGGTAACTGCGCTGGGAGAGAGGGTGCTTTTGAGTGCGAGGTGAGAGGTGGTTGGAGGACCTCGTCCCCCGTGCCCCATACCCTGTACCAAGTAAGGAGCAACTAACACAGCAAATAGATGCAACAAGAGGGGAAATCACGCCAGCTATGTCTTTGCAAGAGAAGTGGGTGCTATGACGAGACTTACAGGGTCACCACATTGAAATGTACTGTCTTCTATTCTGGAGTAAGTTTTAGACGTAATGCTTGTCCATTAAAATGTCAAGAGACTTTTGAATCACCCTGTATTACATAGTACGTAAGCTGTTTAGTTTTCAAAGTCGAAAAAAAGTCAGAGTTTTTGGTAAGTGTTTTGTATTCTAGGTTGAATAGAAATTTTAAGAGAAAGTGGTCCATACAAAATATGTAGATTATTTCTTAAGCTTTAATACGATATAGCTATAGCTTTCCATACTTGCAAAAATACCGTCCAAGATCAAGAGTCACATTGCTCGAAGCGATATCACCTGTACTCAGTGTGTACAACCTTCCTTGACGGAGTAGTTAGCACGTCACGCTACGACGCCAGGGGTCCCGGGTTCGAATCCTGACCTGAGCATGGATGTTTGTAAGTGTCCATTCATCAATTTCATCATATCACTAATTCCCATCTTTACGATTAGCCAAAAGTGGAAGAAAAGCGAAGTAAAATAACCGAAATCAATGAATCAAGAAATCTGTACGTGGTGTGGATTCCAAGCGTTAATTGCGTTAATTTTGGCGCTTTCACAAACGACTTCAACTAGCTGCTAAAACGATTGAATACAATCTTTATGAGTCCCTTGTGATTCAAACTATTCATTGCCACTCCAACGATAACAACAAAGGGGTACATATCCTGAAATGTAACGCGAAAGCATGCAATTGGGGCTTTCTGTGCAACTATTTGAAAGTCAGCTTTGTATCTTCCTCGTAGGATATGAGCTCCTTATCAAATAATTCATCTTAGAAACACATTAACGGAGAATTAGTCAAAATATCTTGATGTGTGACAAATTCGTGTGTAAACAAACATTTCCGATAATATATTTTTTTTAAAAAATAATTACACTATGATAGCAAGAAACCCTCATTCTGCTAATTGAGTTAAATACTGGCAACACCTGGGTCCCTGGTTCGAATCCCTGCCTGGGCATGGATGTTCTTTGTGAATGGCGTCTCATCAATTTTTTAAATCATCACTCATCCCCATTGTCAAGTTTAACCTAAAGTAGCAGAAAAGCAGCGCTAAAATAACAAATCTCAAATCAAACCAAACCGGCAACACGCCGGTCTGCTTTTGGTGCATATTCTATCAACATGTCAGGAGCTCTAATATGCTAGACATAATCATACCTTGATCTTTCTTGAGAAAATTCACTCATCTCCAGTCATCAGCAGTTCTTGTCTTGTTGCCTACATGTTTATCTTCCTCACCTCATTCTTCTTCTTCTTCTTCTTCTTCATGCCCCTCACCGCTTGTATGGTAGCAGTCTTGGGCAACGGTCTGAAAACATTGAGGGCTGGAAATTCGCGCACTAGTATAAACAGCACAATATTTTGTTCCACTTCACTTCACTGTCACTATAACACTGCAATGATGAGGGATGATATCAAAAGCGAAGTTCACACTGTCGAGCAAATCCATAGAGAATCCACATAGTAGAGGGGGAAGGTGATGAAAGTAAAGAGGGCAAGGAGAGAGGAAAAGGAACCTTTTTTCGAAGGAGTCTGTTAAAGAGTGCCTGACGTTGTGTATTCCATAGCGGGCATTGAAAAAATAAATGAGTGGGGGTTTGTTTATGTTCTCCACAGGTACAATTGGGAGAGGGAGTTTGGTGAATTCTTGCCAGATGATCGTTTGTGGTCACGTGTCCCGTTCTAAGGCGTAGGATACAAGTGATCACTTCACCTCATTAACATCTTCATCCATCGTGATGGACAATTTCTATGGCAATCTTCACAGTTATCACTTTGTTAGTAACTATTTCATTGTTTAAAGGCACTTGTGGTGGCAACGACTGTTTTCAACCTGGGATCATGACATCCATTCTTGATCACTGCAAGTGAGTGAGATTGTGGATACATTCATTGTAGTACGAGAAACTACTTTCGAAGGATATTACCGTGGTCCTTGGGCGACATTAAAATAACACCCTGTGACATTAAAATAACACCCACGGGAAGGTATAAAGGACATCAAAACAAACAAATTTTCTTTGTAACATTTTTACCGTTGGTGCGTCGTTGTGGCGCTACAGTCGTTCATCAAAGCCCGTTTTGCCGCCTGAATGATGGCAACCTAACACAATATTTGATAGCATTTGTGACATCATTTCCTGCGGCAAAACAGCGCACGACATGGTTGCCAGGAATACACATATTTTGTGAAAAATAACATACTAGCTACAATCAGCCACATTATGTTCTGTAAAACGAAGGAAGGAACTCGTCCAGTACACTGAACACCTGGGTAACACGGCCCACCAGTCAGTCAGAAGGCCAACCGTCATCCCAGGGGAGGGGAAAGTGAACCAACGATACGAAAATGGTAGAAAAGCAACATATTGAAAAGGAAGTGGTAATATCGGAATTTGTGTCTTAACCAACATGTCAAATATCATCATTACCAACAACAAATTTTATTGGACTTACAGCTTACATCTGACTGTTTACGCCCAGAAATACTTTTTAAGTAGCCCATAAACATGTCAAATATTTGCAAATCTCGTTACAAGGTTGATATCTAAAGGTTCGTGTCCTGATGCATGCGTTCTGGTATTGTGGTTCTGATAAAGGAAGTATCCGAGGTTCACTATCTTACATTATGGTTTAAACACGTACAACCACAGCGACAACCTAATGATGAATCAGCAGCGAATATACTGCCATGTTCACAGTTGCAAACTATTACATGTGTATCAGGTGCGTAGATAAACACAGTCGTCGGAAAGCTTGTTTCACTACTACTTATATTCCTGTATTTTGAACCATTTTTGTCCCTTGCCGCATAAGGCTATGATATTTACATTACATTATGTGTTACTTACCTTTGAAATTTTGAGTCATTTTATTTTGTGAGCTCTTCAGTGTGTCCCACAGTAATCGAATTGAGTGATCGAATCTTTGTTGCACGTTTGAGTTGAACCATACAGCACTATTCACTCCGATATTTCCACTTCCTTTTGAATACGTTGTTTTCTACCATTTCTCTTATCGTTGGCACTTTCAGTTAGGTTACTAAACTCGTTTCCTCATTTTGTTTTACGGTACATAATGAGTCTGATTGTACCTGTCATTATTCACAGAATATGTGTGTTCCTGGCAAACCTGTCACGCACCGCTTCATGACAGGAAATGACGTCAAAAATCCAATCAAATGTTGTGTTGGGTTGCCAGCATTCAGGCGGCAAGACGGACTCTTTTGAACGACCGTAGCGCCGAAACTACGCTCCGACGAGAAAAATATTACTGAGAAAAGTTGTTTGTTATGATGTCCTCTATGTATGTATGTATGTACACACACACACACACATATACCCCTCCTTGCGTCTTGTCTATTTTCTGCACAGAATACACTTTACTCGAACGTGAACTATATCTAAATTAAATGAAGACAACATACATAACCAAATAGTAGTCACAGCACGTTACATGGGACATTTAGCTTTGATATGCGTTATATTAATCCAGACAAGGAGTTGTATGTGTTTAGGTGTGGGGCTACATGAATCCATCTTTCCTATGTATAATTTCAGTTATAACTTTTAGACCAAATTATGCCAGATGGTTAATTTATATTTATATTTTTCACTTGAAATAGTATCTAATATTTTCACCAGATGGAGGCTTGCAGCTATAGTGAATCTCTGCTGAATCCTTGCTTGTCATAACCACTTCGAGATGAGTAGTGGCAATTTATTTTTTTCAGTTTAAAATTATCTTTAATTTCCTAATAAAATAGATTTCCAAAAGTGAATCTCACGAATGAACAGAAATTATAAAGAAGTTTTCCATGTGTAATATTCATTTCGTTGAGGATATGATTAATGTGTACAAGAAACGAACTATCATCGTTATGGTACGTATCTGTTTGCTGTTCATTTTCTTCATCGCTCATAGTGGCTGCCGGTGGTGGATTTAGCGCGAGGGACAAAGGGCCACATGCCCTCCCATCAATATGACTAAATACAGGGTGTCCGTAGTGGAACTGGCAGTTTTGAAAAGTGTTATTTTACTATGGTAAGGAGTAACCAGAAACAAGATCATACATTTTGAAGGTAAACTCACCAAGTTTTATTGGAAAAAGTTACAACTCAGCATAACTCAGTATATCTCCACATGTGCCCCGTTTGTTACACGGAGAATGTCCAGCCTGTATTCAATCTCCCTCCGCGTGTTGTGTAGCATCTGAGGGGTCACAGAAGCAAGAGCATTCCGAATATGGTCCTGCGTGTCTTTGATGTACCCCCAAAGAAAGAAGTCCAGATGCACTGAGATTAACGGTCACTTTTCCTCAGGTACGTCTGACACTCAGGGTTTACCACCACCGTGGCGTTTCCCCACACTCCCTGTCCATAAAAATTGTTCCCTCCATGCCTTTATGGTGTTACGTGACGGAGGATCCTTGTGAAACAAACTGCGAAAGTTTGGTTGTACTTGCACAACACTTTTTGTCTTTACATACCGCCACACACGTTGTTCTTTTGCCTGTACCGACGCCATTTTTGTTTGAGCGACATTACCACCGACACCGATAGTTGTACGTGCATGGAAATTTGCTGAACCAAACTCACAAATGTACTATTAACAAAAAGCTCGGTTTGTTTTAATTCAATAACTATTTAAAAAGTGTCAGTTAAAACGAACTTTTAAAAACTTTACATTTATGGAGAAAGAAATGGAAGTATTCTAGAAGGCCAACCCTTTCGATGTTTGTGGCAGTTACACCGGAGAAAGTAAATTCTCAAACTTCAAGATTAATAGAGGGTGCGGCAAAATGATCTAATGGTTTGTAAGTAAAAATATCAAACGTATCACACAACATTTGTACATGGTTGTGTATTCAACAGATTGGGGTACATGTGCCGTTTAACAGGCAGTAAAAAAAATCTTTACAACAAAGGCTTCAAGATGACGTCATCCAAGTGATGTCCAGTTCTCGCCATGTAGTCTTCAAGTTTCCTGCCGAAGCTGTCAATGATATGGCAGCGATTTCCTGGCGTATGGCCCCTTTAAGTTCGTCCAATGTGCGTGCTTTGTAGACGCACACTCTCGGTTTCAGGTATCCTCACAAGAAATAATCACAGACACTGAGATCTGGGGAACGGGCTGGCCAAGCAATGTGACCATTACTGACCTAGCGTCGCATGCGCAGCAGCTGATCAAGCCACGCCCCTTCCGCTCAGACATGTCCTCGCATTGCTACGCAGCAATGAAAACCGGCAGATCGTTTTGCTGCATGCATGTCGAGAACTGGACACCACTTGGATGACGTCATCTTTAAAACCTAAGCCTTTGTTGTACATATTTCTTTACTGCCTGTTAAATTGCACATATACCCCAATGTGTTGAATCCATAACCATGTACAAATGTTGTGTGATACGTTTGTTATTTTTACTTACAAACCATCAGATCATTTTGCCGTACCCTTTATAAGAAATTTAGAACTGCTTTTACTTCACAAAAAATGGTAAGAATTAATTGGCGAAGGAACACTCAAAAGGCACACACCTACATCAAGTCTGAAACGTGGGACCACAGAACAGTGCACATTCTTTTAAATTACTAGAACCATTCTCAAGCTTCTGGGCTCCCCTATGGCATAGTAGTAGCGTCGTAGCCTTGTAATCAAGAAGCCCTGGGTTCGATTCCCGATGGAGGCACATAGTGGTTCGGATCACACTATAAACTGTGGGTTCAGTCCCGATTAGCCTTCCTGTGCATAAAGTGGACTTAAAACACCAACTCAATCCATCAATCTCAAGCTTCCTGTACGTGGACACTTCTGGGTAGAAACGATGGCATGGAAAGTCAATGAATTTGCTACATCCCTGAAATGTCCGTGCCTACAAGCGCAACACATATAGTACAATTTTACTACAATAGCGGTGCCTACAAACAATGAAATTCGCCCTCCTAAAAAAAAGTTAGCGCTTACATATGGTGTCGAAATCTCAGCTCTATTTTGTTTTAGATGCTACAAACAGCGAGTTTATTTCAACTGGAGAAAGATGCAAACTTTCTCATTGTTCTTCTATAATCAATATTATCTTGTTGACTCAGTGGAGGGAAGTAGCATTGCTTTGTCCAGAGACAAACAGGAGAAGAGACGCACCTGGAACTTTTCCAGGAGTCTGGAATTCCCTTTTCGTTCCACTTCCATTTGCCAAAGTAATCAGAGCCTCTGGCATCCTCTCGCATTTCTCGCTGGAGAAAATGGAAACTATTCGTCGTTCCAGAAAATACACATTGGAAGAATTTGAGTTCACTGGAATGTACTGGCATGGCTTCCAGGCTGTATAATTTGTACACTTTCTTTGTCGTTCTCAGGCTTTAGATATCTATACAGCTTGCCATATACAACGGCCGATGGAGTCATATACGCGGCAAACAGTGGAGGAGTCACATGACTTCTACAGCCAATTCGTGACAGTTGAATTCAGCGGAGGCGTGGCGTTTCTCTCCCTGCCTGCCCGACCATCGACCATTATAATGTGGCAACTTATCTTGGGTCTGTAGCATCTAAATCATTCGATAGGCGCTTCTTATATTGTACAGTCAACGGCAAAAGAAACAATAGGCGAATTGTCCACCACATTTGCATTCAGTACCGTATGTTCTCCACAATGTGATGATCTTGAATTGAAATAAATACGTCTATAGCAACTGCTTCACATCAATATAATCTCATATTTTCAAATAACATAGAGAGTATAATAAAAAATAGTCGCTGTAACTCAGTCGTTAGGGCGAGAGACCCGGGTTCGATCCCGGCGGGTGAGAACCGGATTCTTTTTCCACCTGTTCAAGCGGCTCCGGCGCCCACCCAGAGTCGTATAAAGTGTGTACGGTAAAACGGCCAGGGGCATGGTGCTAATCACATCACCCCACTTGTCGTTGGCCGTACAACGTCAATGGTCGGCAGCCATCTTGATGTCCGCCATCTTGAATTCAACTTCAGAAATTTAAATGGGAAAGGGGTGATATGATATATCAAATCAGGCTAGAATTTCACGAGAAATGCAATGGTGATTTTTTTTTCGACGTATCTTTAACCCGACCATGCGGGTGATGTCAATGTGGTTCCCCCTTGGCCAGGCAACGATTGGTCATCGCCATTTTCACGTTCCATGCCGCAGTGGCCTTGTACTGGGGGTGTTAAGTGACTAATTGAGCCACCCTGTATAACGATAATCATAAACTAGATGCTAGGAGACCTTTCTGATACTGGAAATATCATATCTGCAATCTACAGAAAAGTCTCTCCTCTGAAGAGAATGGAATTCAGGACTTTGGAGGAGAATATTTTACGCCTTTTGTTTTGGGTATATGGTCTTTCGATCTATCGACAGGGGAGCAGTTTGATTCCCCGAAGGAGCAGTATAAATGCATGGAATTTGAATCTTGTCTGAGACCGGAAGTGAGTTCTGGAGCAGGTGCAGTTCTGTGCAATCACGACTTCATGCCGCGTGCATAGCGATTTAAGAATATGGGATTCATTTTGACAACCTGTGGCAAATATTATGTCCTATGTCGTTTCCAAGTAAAGGTGCAATCTGATTTGTTCTGTGTATTTTCGGTGTATGGGCAGCACCATCTGGTATTGGTCTAACACACTGGGATTTATTTCATATTTCATTCATAGAGAGCGTTCCGTTAGCAATGTATTAAAATATCTTGAACTGTCGAACAACAAGAGTGTGTCTATTGATTCTCTCGGTAAGAAAGAAATTATTAATTTAAGATTAATTGTAATGCTTTTGCAAATAAAAGTTGAAACTTTACTAAGATGTCGAGTTTCCCAACATAAAATGTACTGAATAATATGGTAAGAAATTATTATATTCAGACGTGAATTAGATCATCAAGTGCGTAGTTAGAGATTGGTTAGTAGAAAAAGCTTGATTACGGCCCATGGATAGGTTAGTTCATTGTAATTTCCAGCCTAAGTATTGCCTATTTTGAGCAGGAGAAGAAGGAAATCCTTACCTTGACTCATTATCACCCAAAAAATCGGTAGGTGCCTGGGCTTGCCCCTAGTTGATACTTTCCTGGAGATGAGGCCTGCTCGAAAATATTTATTAACTTAAGATTCTCAAGATACGAGACGTAAGCCAATTTCTTGCAATGATGTAATTTCTGATAATGTACAAAGATATTAAAATATATAAAATATCATCATATTTGATTTTTTTTCTGCGGAGAATATTGCGAAGTAGCTGTTTAAGACCATATCGCGTGAACTCTTTACTCTATCGCAATTTTTAAGTACCCTATAAATCTATCCCAGGAAGCTAGAGTCGTATTGTAGATCTTCATCCCAGCCTGAAGACACTTCGAAACAGAAGTAAAAGTTTTATACGATCTCTCGGCGGGGACTTAAGTTTTATAGCGTCACTTCTAACTTCATCTCTCTTCTTTTAAATAGCAATAATAATGTCTTGGTCCTTGTTTTGGTGTTATTGTGTGTCTATCTTAACGTTCTTTCTTTCGTATGCTATTTTATCGCCATGGAAAGGCAGATGTTTCAACTATATTTCGCGAAGACTGACTGAAAACTTGTAAGTTCATTAACTGACGAAGAGGAATTATAACTATGTGCAAGTCTTTCCACATCGACTATCTGCATATACACACTGTGTGTGTGTGTGTGTGTGTGTGTGTGTGGGTGTGTGTGTGTGTGTGTGTGTGTGTGTGTGTGTGGGTGTGTGTGTGTGTGTGTGTGTGTGTGTGTGTGTGTGTGTGCTTGTACAGAGAAGTACTTAAAAGTAAGTAAAGAATTTGGAGAAACATTCGTCACATCTAGATGATGAATGGCCGGCAAGCCTCGGTGAGTAAGCAGAAGGTTAGTACAAAGCGCTCCGACGCCAAGGGTCCCGGATTCGAATCACAGCCTTGGCATCGCTGTTCTTTGTGACTCTCTCTTCAAATTCATAACTTCATCACACATCCTCATCGTCATCATGAAAGGATTAAGGAAGAATACCAAATAAAACTGTCAAAAGGATTTGATGTTTTGCAGGATTTAAATGATGATGAAAATATAAATGAAACAGACGTAAATAAGAATTGGGAGCACATACGTAATGCAATAGAATTAGCAGCTAAAGAAAGTATAGGATACCATAAACCAAGAAAAAGTAAACCATGGTTTGATAATGAATGTCATAATCTAATAGAAATAAGAAATCAGGCTAGACTCAGGTGGTTAAATAACTCTGATGATGCAAATCTAAGCAATTATAATAGAATAAACCGAGAAGTTAACCGCACCTTTAGAAGTAAAAAAAGATATTACTTGAAAAGTAAAATTAACCAAATTTAAACAAACAGCAAAAACAAACATATCAGAGATTTATATAAAGGTGTAAATGAATTTAGAAAGGGGTGGTAACCTAAAGTATACTTGATAAAAAAAAAAAACGGCAAATTTTTGGCTGACCCAAGCGATATTCTAATTAGATGGAAGAACTACTTTAATGACCTTTTAAATGTTCATGTAGGAGATAAATCAGAAGTAAATGAAGTCCACACAGCAGAACTTTTAGTTCCAGAACCTCACTTGACTGAAATTAAAGATGCTATTAAAAGGCTAAAGAATAACAAAGCACCTGGCATTGATTTAATACCAGCTGAGTTAATTAAATATGGTGGGAATTCGTTAATATGTCAAATTCATAAATTAATTTATTTAATATGGAATAAAGAAGAAATCCCTCAACAGTGGAAAGAATCCATAATTGTTCCTGTGTTTAAAAAAGGTGATAAAATTAACTGCAATAATTACCGTGGAATTTCTCTACTCTCAACAACATATAAAATATTATCTAACATTCTTTTAACAAGACTAACCCCATATGCTAATGAAATTATAGGTGATTATCAATGTGGATTTAAACGTAACAGATCAACTACAGATCAAATTTTTCACATCAGACAGACACTTGAAAAAAAAGTGGGAATATAATCAAAATGTCCATCAGCTATTCATTGATTTGAAAAAAGCATATGAATCGGTCAAAAGAGATAAATTATATAATATATTAATAGAGTTTGGAATACCTAAGAAGCTTCTTAGTATGATAAAAGTATGCACCAGTGAAACAGAAAGTAAAATTCGTGTGGGCATGAATGTGTCTGTCAAATTTACAATTCATGATGGGTTAAAACAAGGAGATGCATTATCTGCATTGCTCTTTAATTTTGCCTTAGAATATGCTGTTAGGAAGGTAAAAGAAACTAACGAAGGACTAAAATTAAATGGTGTGACTCAGTTGTTAGCATATGGAGATGATGTAGACTTATTAGGGGATGATATAAATACAATTAAGAATAATGCTAAAATATTTTTCAAAACTGCTAAAGAGATAGGTTTGGAAGCTAACAAAGAGAAAACTAAATATATGCTTACAGGCCGAAACCAAGTGTTAGGTAATAATCAAAATCTAATTATTGATAACAGCTCGTTTGAACCAGATTCCAAATTCAAATACTTAGGAGTAATATTAACAAATGAAAATGATATTAAAGAGGAAATAAAAAGTAGGCTTAATTCAGGAAATGCATGTTACTTCTCTCTTCATAAACTTTTGTCTTCTCGTTTAATATCTAAGAAACTAAAAGTTAAAATATACAAAACAGTAATTTTGCCTGTAGTATTATATGGGTGTGAAACTTGGTCCCTTACATTGAAAGAGGAACATAAATTGAGAGTATTTGAAAATAAGATCCTTAGGAAAATATTTGGGCGTAAAAGGGATGAGGAGACAGGTGAGTGGAGAAGGTTACATAATGTAGAACTACATAATTTGTATTCATGTCCAGATATTATTAGAATAATTAAATCAAGAAGACTTAGGTGGGCAGGCCTTGTGGCACGAATGGGAGAGAAAAGAGGAGTTTACAGGATTCTTGTTGGGAAACCTGATGGTAAGAGACCTGTAGGAAGGCCAAGACGAAGATGGAGGGACAACGTTGAGATGGACCTAAAGGAAATCGGTAGGGATGGAAAAGAATATATAGATCTTGCTCAAGATAGGGACAGATGGAAGGCCTGTATTGCTGCAGCCATGAACCTTTAGGTTTAAGAAGGCTAGAGAGTTAGTTAGTTAGTTATCCTCATCGTCGCGATTGGCCAAAAGTTGCAGAAATGTGACGCTAAAGTAACACATATCATATCATAAGCCGGAAACACTTCGTTTCCGTATTAGAGCACTTTTCTAAAACTCTGGGTACATTGTACGAGAGCTCTCGCACTGAAGTGGCAAGCGACTAGTATCGTATGGAGTTCACACCTAAGTGACAAGCAAGACGGACACCTTCAGACTACAAGCAAGCATTCGCCACACGTGCGCGAACAACTGCTGGAGGTGACACGATGTTCGCCAGCAAGGAACACGCGCTGTGAGGGCTGTCATGCCGCTACGGTGATACGTTGCTGTTGATTGGCTCGTTCCCAAGGGACATGTGTCGCGTGTCGCTTCGATCTGAAATCTACATTAAGGGTCAAAGCTTGTCAAACAGCTTTCCGTCGTGTGACGTTCAATCATATATATGTATGTTTGTCAAATCTTCTGATATTGGCATTCGGAGCTAATATTCTGTCCCAGCAATCTGCGGATCAAGCGAAAGAAAATGAGTGCTCCGTAAAAGGGAAAGGCGGAGTATGAAGTGGGTATTGAGACTGCAGATACCAGCCGTTTGCAGCAGCGCGCACTGCTTCGCTCCTCCCACTCGCTTTCTCCCCTTCTTTACCTTTATGCGCGGCGTTGATTCCTTGGACAGAGTATAGAGAAACTTGCCTCCCGATGGCATAGTGGTAACAACGTCTCAGGCTAGATGAAGGAACATAGTGTTTCGGATCCCAATTTAAACTGTAGGTTCAGTCTCAATTAGCCTATCTGTTTAAACAAGTGGACTTTAAACAAAACTCCAAAGTGTAGGAAAACGTCTGTTTTTTATTCTAATGGGGGTTATTCCTGAGCAGTGATGTGCCGTAGACTATAGGTTTACGTCTACATGCGTTGTCTACACGTAATCTACGGTTGTAGTTTACAAAGACTACGTAGACAATCTAAAGTGCATTATAATTAATTTTTAAGGGTTTCATGCAAGGAAAGTGAAATTTGAACTATACTGGTTCCTAACGAAATGAAAAAAATCCTTTTTACAACAAAATGTCTTCTCTTTTATTATCAACTATGAAAGAAGATAAATAGTATGCAAGAAACAACAACAGATGGCAGTCGTGAGCTAAGAGTGGTCTTTTCCCCATAAAACACTAGAATATTTCCTGTATTAGATTTCTTCCTAGGTGAGAAATTGTTCCAATTTGGAAGAAAGAGTATGAAAAGTTTTTCTCACACATCAGCAACTGATACGCAGTATAATTTTCTTTTAATTCCACGGCGCCCTTTGCTAAGTTATCAACTTTCGCCATGTTGTTTACATAGATTACGTAATCTACGTGTATAAAATAGTCTACGTGTAGAATGTAGACTATCGTTATTTACGAGTAGGCACATCACTGTTCCTGAATAAACAAAAAAAATATCGATCAGTCAATTCGATTATCGATGGCGGGGAAAGAACTTCCGGTTTGACCAAATTACCAATGAAAAAAGTGGGATACAGATTACCTTGGAGCTTATTTTGTTACAAGAGATCGCATACCGACTGGATCGCTTGAAATTTGAAAGCAATAGAGATAAACGAAAGTATGTGAAAAAAATTGGGAAATTCTCGGATCCTTTAGATGCAGATATATATGGGACAAAATACTAATATTTTCCAAGACAATGTTGATCTTTTACCAACAGTTTCGCGCTAAGACTTCTGCAGGTTGAAATAAACCTTACGTAAATTATGAAAATTGAAATACTCAAATCTTACAACAGTAAAAATGTATAATTTTTTACATTGTGTATTCAAACACAGCTCCTTTAATTTTATCATATGGCTTAGAGAGAGCGTAGTCAGAAATGTTTGTAGGAGGTAAAGGCCTATAATGAAAGTAGAGTAGAATAGTAGTAATAATAATTACGACGTTATAAATGTTATTGTACAATAACTAATTATATATACAAATTTTATTCGAAATTTATTATTATTATTATTATTATTTAATTTTTCATGCTATTCGATAAACAAGCCGAGTGAATATCCAGCACAACTATTTCCCATTAATACTTTTAAATTTTATAGTTACAATACTGAAATGCACAATTGTTGTATTTTATTATTAACGTTTGCAAGTGTCGTTCAAGAAAAGACTTTAGATGTAAATGAAAATTTTTATTAATAAAGTTTACATTGTGTGACCTCACATAAAATTATAATTTTTGGAATTCTGAATGATTATAAACAGTTCCAATTATTAAATTTAATCAACACATGTGTGTTAGACAATTATAATCTTTTAAACAAGTAAAAATATTTTCATTTGATTTATTCCAGTGATGAAGTGTCGACTATAGAGCCTATTCCCTCGTGTTTGTGTCCAGTATTTTCGCTTTACTGCCTGAATCCTCTGATATTTCCGTATCGGATCTGTCTGAAAGCTGTGCACGGATACCCGAGAAAAAATATTTGTTCCAAACCTCGTGTTGTAACCAAAAGCCACACAATAATTGTCGCCTTTTCTTAAGACACTGCCATTACTCCATGTTATTCTATTGAAAACCGGAAGTAAAGTTCCCGCCCTCGCCAAGGAAGCATAGAAAGGTAAACATGTTGTTAATAGCCCTCATAAAAGTTAACTGAATCAGTGAAACGATCCGTTAAAACTATTAATCTTTCAATGTGTTAAACCGCATTAAAGAGTTTAATACTTGTATACACGCAATTTGGCTTCATTGGCTTACGAAAGATGTCGCTACACTGCAGGAGCAAAATAAACATTTTCGTACAGGATACGTTCATTATTTCTTCGTAAGAAAAGTTCGAAAGGCCTGTTAGTGAAGGTTGTCGCGTTCACATAAAAATCTCTTCCAGCATCCCCACTGGAGCATTTCTTCCCCGCCTCCCCTTCTCAAGTCATCCCTCTTCCTTCTCTGTTTCCTACTCCTATCCCGGCTTTATGCAGTCGGCGACCCGTGCCTAAAAGCGGAACCTTTCGAAAGATTCTTCCTGCTTGTCCCACCCTTACCCAACCGCCGTCCACCTCTTTAAATCAATGTTGCCAGCTGTGTTAAAATTCCTCCAAGCTTGGAGGAATTTAGAGAGAAACTCAATAGAACACTTGTTTGACAGACTTCTCCAGGGACTGCTGTTTTGCATGAATGGGAGAACGTGTCAATACAGAAGGCACCTATTTACATTTTTGAGCACATACGAGGTTTGTTCAAAAAGTATCTGACTTTTATTAATAAAAAATGTGTGCATTCAGATACCACCTCTTTTGGGATTGCGCGCAGCTGGTCCGCATTTAACATGATGTCTTCTCTGGACTGAAATATGGTTCCTTTCAGGGGCATTTTCAGCTTGGTGAAAAGACAGAAATCACGTGGAGCCATGTCGGGAGAGTAGGGAACCTGACGAAGCACAGGTGTGCTGTGCTTGGCCAGGAAAGTCTGTATCTCCAAGCGGAGTTTCTTCTGTTCGATCGTTAGCAGCTTCGGCATGAACTTCGCTGAGATTCTCCTGAGGCCCAAATCATTAGTCAAAATGGATTGAACGGGTCCAATGCTGATGCCCACCTCGTCTGAAAGTTCTCTGATTGTGATTCGACGATCATGCATAACCAGGGTCCTCACTTGGTCAATGACGATCTCATTTATGGATGTTGAGGGCCTACCAAAGCGTTCTTTACTCTCCACTGACGTGCGGCCATCTTTGAAGCGGTTGTACCACTTCTTTATCTGTGTGGTGCCCATTGCTTCGTTCCCGAAGGCCTGTCGAATCTTGCGGATCGTTTTCACTTGGGATTCTACAAGCCTGACACAAAATTTAATGCAGTACCGTTGTTCAAATTTTTCAGTCATTTTGTCAAAAAGGAAATTACGACGCCGCTCACTTACACCTCCTCACTCATCGGCGGTCTGGCTGCGACTGACTGCTACTGCAGGCTCGAAAAAAAATGCGCATGAGGATCACCTACATACGTGCATCAAACCACGCCTCCCTAACTACATTTGTTTACTCCAAAAAAATTAAGGTTGGATACTTTTTGAACAAACCTCGTATTTACATTGTGAAACGAATAAAAGTAATCTGCTTGAATTGACCAGGTGCTGTCTTTTAAGCAGCTTAAGAGTGGAAGCAAGTAGTTTGTTATGATATTACTCAATTAGTGAATTTTCATTTTATGACAAAGATATACACGCAATGATCTATTCACCCCTCCCCCATCTCCCTATCAGCCCTCAAAAATTGTTGACGAGTGCCAAATTTATGGTCATTTTGACTCTAAAATTTACAATTACATCTCCTTGAACATCACCTAACACCTCCGTCCGCCAAGATTGAAAATTTTGGATAAACACCTGTACACAGAATTAGTAGAAAACTATGAGTAAAACTACTTTGAAGTTAATCTTAAAATTTACAATATTGTATAGTTAAAATTTACGTCTGCCTTCTAATTTACAAAAACTGAGCGCAACAGGTTTTTTCATGAGGGTAGGCACATCCATGACGTCACTTCTCTCTTCTGTGACTAGAATGAGAAATATAGATGGCATTACTTGCAATGTTTAACGTAGACATTCGTATGTTTTATATGATACATGTATCAGGAAAATAAAGTTTTAAGATTATTTTATTATTATATATGTTTTATATTTATTATAAATTCCGTGAGCTGATCGTAGCTGTAACCCGCCGTTTACGGCCAGGCTGTAAAATGTTATTACCAGGCTTTAAAAGGTAACTGCCAATGCTCACAGTGAGAAATTCAGTCAGTATGCACCTCTGAAAATTTCGTTGAGCGTTCTACTTACACAAACGTTATACTTGCATGTAGGCTATCCCGCAACAGTTGGAGGGCCTCTAAATAAGGCTAGCTAATATTCCAAGCAACCAAAGTCCACCGATTAGGGAGTATTTTTTCAGCTGTCTCTCAACCAATTCGAGAGTTGTCAATTTTTAACAGTTGTTCTCTCGTTAAATATTATTTAGCAGAATAAACAAATACTCATATGTACAGTGTGTGACCAATAATGTTCGAAAATATGAGCTCTCGCGTAGCCAAATGGTTGCGTTCTCGCCTTTGATGAGAGCGTACCTGGGTTTGATCCCCGATGGAAGCTCCAAAAATGTCAGTGTTGAATCAGCAGCGTGAGAACAAAGGTAGTCTCGAAAGCTAGGAAACAGCGGGGATGGGATGCGGTTCCGATGGGTTGGGTTGGTACGGTATAGTGCCTTATTTTGTCTTTGTTGAAATGTAAAGGTAATGAACAGTATATTTGTACTGCACCTAATATTGCCCGATAGGAACGAAGTATTTTTTTAAAAAAATACTAAGGCAATAAAGGCGCAGTTAGTCAACCAACAGAGTGAAATGGTCAACATTTTGCTCTGTTGGTATCTACAGAGCTGTCCTGTCATGGCTCCATGAGCGTCCCACAATCGGAAGAAGTGGGGTACGGTTTGTGGACTACTATGTGATCCTCCCAGCTAGATTCGGTCCTCCATTCATATTGGGGGTTAGGCGTAGAGCTGACAACTGTGCACTGTAAAAAGACATGTCAAGAATCAGCAATATGAGGCCATGGATGTTCCCTAGGTAAAATATTCCAGAGGTAAAATAGTCTCCCATTCGGATCTCCGGGCGGGGACTACTTTGGTAGGTCCCTGGACTAAGAATAAGATCTACATTAGGAATAAGAATATTAAATTAGGCACTTGGAATGTTCTGAGTCTTTACCGGCCTGAGGCATTTCAGTGTACAGTTAATGAGATAGTTAAGTATAAATTAGATGTAGTAGCTGTCCAGGAAGTTAGGTGGCCAGGAGAAGGGAATTGTAAAACTAAAAATTATACTGTTTTCTATGGTGGTACTGAAAATCATAATTTTGGAACAGGCTTCTTCATAAATAATATAATTATCTCGGCCCTTAAAACAGTAGAATTTATTAATGATATGATATCATATGCAGTTTTAGGTGGTGCTCTGACTATGGTGCACTGACTGTGCCAGCGACCATTATCTAATAATTGCTAAATTAAGAGAAAGACTCTCGGTGATAAATCATAAGCAACAAAATCTAAAAGCTCTAAAATTTAATACAGGGAAATTTGCTGATGATAGAGTTAAGAAAGATTATCAGATTAAACTGTAAAATAGATTCGATATTTTGCAGGATTTAAATGATGATGAAAATATAAACGAAACAGATGTAAATAAGAATTGGGAGCACATACGTAATGCAATAGAATCAGCAGGTAAATAAAGTATAGGATACCATAAACCAAGAAAAAGTAAGCCATGGTTTGATAAGGAATGTCATAATCTAATAGAAATAGGAAATCAGGCTAGATTTAGGTGGTTAAATAACTCTGATGATACAAATTTAAGCAATTATAATAGAATAAAGTAACAACTTAACCGCACGTTTAGAAGTAATAAAAGAGATTACTTGAAAAGTAAAATTAATGAAATTGAAACAAACAGAAAAAATAAAAATATCAGAGATTTATATAAAAATGTAAATGAATTTAGAAAGGGGTGGCAACCTAAAGTAAACTTGATAAAAGATAAAAACGGCAATTTTTTGGCTGGCCCAAGCAATATTTTGAATAAATGGAAGAACTACTTTAATGACCTTTTAAATTTTCATGTAGGAGATAAATCAGAAGTATATGAAGTGCACACATCAGAACCTTTAGTTCCAGAACCTAACTTGACTGAAGTTAAAGATGCTATTAAGAGGCTAGAGAATAACAGAACACCTGGCATTGATTTAATACCAGCTCAGTTAATTAAATCTGGTGGGAATTCGTTAATATGTCAAATTTATAAATTAATTTGTTTAATATGGAATAAAGAAGAAATCCCTCAACAGTGGAAAGAATCCATAATTGTTCCTATGTTTTAAAAGGTTGTAAAAAATGAACTGCAATAATTACCGTGGAATTTCTCTACTCTCAACAACATATAAAATATTATCTAACATTTTTTAGCAAGACTAACCCCATATGCTAATGAAATTATAGGTGATTATCAATGTGGACTTAAACGTAACAGATGAACAACAGGTCATTTTTTTACATCAGACATAAACTTGAGAAAAAGTGGGAATATAATCAAAATATCCATCAGCTATTCGTTGATTTAAAAAAAGCATATGATTCAGTCAAAAGAGATAAATTATATAATATATTAGTAGAGTTTGGAATACCTAAGAAGCTTATTAATATGATAAAAGTATGCACCAGTGAAACAGCAAGTAAAATTCATGTGGATATTAATGTGCCTGACAAATTTACAATTCAGCAGTGGCGTAGCATGGACATTTAGGGTGGGAACGCCAATTCCGAAGGGCTTAATAATTTACTTATGGTATTAGTCGCCACAGATATTGTTTATTTGCCTGAAGTCAGCTGAGTTTTCAATAAAACATCATCCATGCATGTTTTAGCTAGAAAATTAGATGCCTCACTATGCCACAAATGTTTTGAACTCTGGTGTTCTATACCTTTTTTATACCTTTCTGCATGACGCAAGTCATTAAAAAACCTACCTGAATCACAAGCGACTCTGCACAACAGTAGACGTCATTGTTGTGGATGATCCAACTACTGATTGATTTGGTTTATTTTACTTCGCTTTCCTACCACTTTTGGTCAATCGCGAGTATGAATATGAGTGATGATATTGATGAAGGGACACTGACAAAGAACACCCGTGCTGACGCCGGGATTCGAACCAGGGACCTCTGTCGTCTTTGCGCACTGTGAATAGCACTCTGATACGGAGGTGGGTGGATGATCTAAATATCGTACACTCTACTGACGTAACAGTACCGATTAGTAATTCAGACCACTGTTTATTACATCTTGAGAATGCTGATCAACATTTTAAAATAATTTTGTCCAGAGACCATTCGATGTTAAGAGTTTTCAAATGAATGCTAAACATTTCCATTGACACAATATTAAGCAGTTAGGTAATAACGAGAAAATAATAACAATAAAAAAATAATAGTTTTGCGGGTTGAGTGGTAGAGCAAGCAGCCACAGGCTGAATTTCTACCACGAGGACTTCACCAACTTATTTGACAAAAACTGTGTTGATCTTTTAGTTTCTAATGCACATCGCTCTTCGTGCGATAAATTATACAATGCAGTGGTCATTAAGAAGCGGTATATTTGATTTTGGTAAAGTTACGTCAGTCAATATTGCGTATTGTAACATCACATAGCACGAGTTGCATGAGCGCGAAGAACCAGGTAGGAATTCTACCGCTGTCGCTGTCGTCTGCTTCAGAAGGCAGGAAGGGTCACATGAACCAATCACGGTAGACCTCTGCTGCTCCGTATGCTGGCGTATGAGAGAGCATTTACGCGCGTGCTGTAGACATCGAAGCTTTCCCTCCAGAAAGGCAGCAAGGAATATAGAGTCTTTTACGCCGAACCTGCTCGGCGTTCGGCCAGGAAAAGCATTGAAAAAAAGATGCTAGAACGAGTGTTGAGAGTGGAGCGTTGCACGCGGATCGCGAAAAATATCTATTATAATGCCATGAAGGTCAAACACATATGGAATTAGTCAAGTTTTACTTTATATTCATAGCATTTACGCATTTTTGAAATTTTAAATCTGGGAACGCCGGGCGTACTATAACGCTACGCCACTGCAATTCAGGATGGGTTAAAGCAAGGAGATGCATTATCTTCATTGCTCATTAATTTTGCCTTAGAATACGTTGTCAGGAAGGTAAAATAAACTAAAGAAGGACTAAAATTTAACGGTGTGACTCAGCTGTTAGCATAGGCATGCTACCTTCTTTGGGTGCAAATCCTTAATAATATACCACGACAAGATATCTTCAGGGTAGGATTCTTGTTAGAAAGGAAACCAGACAGTGAGCCTTCCAATGGAGACAGTTAATCGATTATATTATATCTTTCTTTGTACATTCATTAGATATAATTCAGAACACACTAATTTGATTATTTACATAATCATTTATCTCTCTTCACAAGTTCTAATTCTTTCATTTGAATTCACATTAATAAACTTTTATCTTGATTTATATAATCTTTCTTCTTCTCTGTGATTCGTACTTTTATTCCCTTCTTTGACGAATAGCTGGTTTCCCTCTTCTGACTCCTTCTGGATCGCACGTGGATCCTTGGAATTACTTATTCAAAGTCCTTCACATATGTTTCTCTTAGCTTCTGTTATGCGTAAGAAACAAGTCCAATACTAGTGACGCTATTTCTGGATCCACCTAAGTTTCACCATCTAATTCCTAATATTTTCCAACCCTTAGGGCATCGGTTGGAACGAGCCACCAACTATACTGTTCGACAACAAGTGTAAAGTCGGTGCAGTAACTGTGACGCGCCGCCACTGGTGTAAACAAAACATAAATCAAGCTATAATAAGTTTGAAGGTAGACAGGTAGATACAAATTATATCGGTACTTTTACTTCTTTAAATTTCTTGTGTACTTACACATGAGTACAAGTTTTATTTAACAAGTATTTACATTAATTTGTTTTCTTTATATCTTTTATTTATTATATTGTACTGTACTCTATTATTGTTCATCTTCCAAATTTCTTTGGTGCTTATTTACACTGCTATTCATATATATTACAGTAATGTTCTGTCTTTCATACCTTGTGCTGCCATCCTTGATTCACTTTATCAACTATTTACAAGCATTATGCCTATTGGTACTTAACAGGCAGATGATGTAGACTTACTGGGGGAAGAGATATGTTTGGAAGTTAGCAAAGAGAAAACTAAATATATGCTTACAGGACGAAACCAAGTGTTAGGTAATAATCAAAATATAATTATTGATGCGTTTGAATCAGTTTCCAAATTCAAGTAGCGGTACTTAGGAGTAATACTTACAAATGAAAATTATATTAAAGAGGAAATAAAAAGCAGGCTTAATTCAGGAAATGCATGTTACTTTTCTCTTCATAAACTTTTGTCTTCTCGTTTAATATATAAGAAACAAAAATTTAAAATATACAAAACAGTAATTTTCCCTGTAATATTATATGGATGCGAAACTTGGTCCTTTGCATTGAAAGAGGAACATATATTGAGAGTATTTGAAAATAAGATCCTTAGGAAAATATTTGGGCGTAAAAGGGATGAGGAGACAGGTGAGTGGAGAAGGTTACATAATTTAGAAGTACAAAATTTGTATTCATGTCCAGATATTATTAGAATGATTAAATCAAGAAGACTTAGGTGGGCAGGCCATGTGTCACGAATGTAAGAGCAAAGAAGAGTTTACAGGATTCTTGGTTTGAGTTGCTGGTTTAAGTCCACTTTATGCACAGTAAGGCTAATCGGGACTGGGCCTACAGTTTAAAGTGGAATCCGAACCACTTGTGCCTCCACCGGGTATCGAACCCGGGACCCCTTGATTACAAGGCAATGACGCTACCGCTGCGCCATGGGGGTGGCCTTTACAGGATTCTTGTTGGGAAACCTGATGGTAAGAGACCAGTAGGAAGACCAAGACGAAGATGGATAATGTTGAGATGGACCTGAAGGAAATTGGTAGGGAAGGAAAAGAGTATATAGATCTTACTCAGGATAGGGACAGATGGAATGCCTGTGTTGCTGCAGCCATTTGTGGACACTGATCAAAGGAGAGAGTAGTAATATTGAAGGCAAAAGAACGAGGAAAATGCCACTAGAGGTCACTCCTATGAACACTTTGCTCGCCTGTCTTGTTAGTGTCAAATACAGTGGATTTGAATACCTTGATAGCTTGCAACAGCAGAAAGGTGAAGCTTCTACCTGTCCATCCAAGCATCATGAAGTTCCTCTGCATCAGCACGACAAACAATAACCTCAGAAGGCAGGAGCTTAACTCGACTCTTCTCACCGCATCAGGGAATGAACAGAACAGTAATAATCGATATTTTTCACGTTCTAAAATACATTTCGTCTCAAGCCGAAACTTGTAGCATGTAGTGTAAGATCTAATAAATTGTACCACTTTCAGAATTTTTCAGATTTTCATGGAGACTGTAACAGCTTAACAAAATGCAATGATACCATACATTAGCGCGGTCATGTAGGCATGTATATATAAATTGTAAACAATTAATATGTTTTGAGTTCAAAGGCTGTGAAGGAAAAAGTGTGAAGATGCAAAGTGGTACAATTTATGAGCATGTACTATAAATTGTACCACCAGTCATATAAATCGTACCATTAATAACATGCAGGATTCAGTAATGGGACTTTACTTACGACATAGAATGCAATAAATGCTTGTTAATATTAATATATTGTAAAATGAAAATATGTAACCATCGGTCCAGGTTATTTTGGTCCATATTTATCACAGTAAAAGACTTTCTTCTTTGCACTTACTCTCGCACACCTTGTATGAAACCAGACACTACACTTCAAACATTTGATCATATCATCCTCCTTGTTTGCGTCACAGATTTTGCAATACCAGCTAGTCGAGTTGTCAGCTTCTGGCAATGCTAGTGATTTCATTGCACTACCTATTGAAGGTTTGCAGTTGTCCGAGAGACAGGAAACTGTAGTACCACTGTTTTCCCGTTTTGGAACCTATATTTGATACCATTGGCTTCAGCTAAATCATATGATAATTTCTGATCTTGTCGAGAGCATCCAAGCATATGGAATTCCATCTGAAGAACGTTAACTTAGCAGCTCATCCCCCACTTTACTAGGGAAGAAGGTGCCACGTCCAAAACTCTTTATATCTTCGCAGGCTTTCTGGTTTTTGTTCTCTAACCTCCTATTCAATGCGGGTTTCGGAACGCCGTAAGTTCTGCATATTTCATTAATACCAGCATCACCATTTCGGAAGGTATCTAGTGCTTTCATCATATCTTCTTGCGACCACAAACCATATTTCTACGGTTTCGCCATCTACAACAGTAAATAATAATAATAATAATCATACTAATAATAATAAGAATAATACGAATAATAATAATAATAATAATAATAAGAATACGAATAATAAGAATAATGCGAATAATAATAATAATACGAAGAAGAATACTAATACAGTATTATTATTATGAAAAATAATTATTCTTGTTAAAAATCAGAATTACGGAATTCCTTCTTTACTATTGTACTGATTAAACTTGTATAAATGTCCCTCTCCAAATATTTTTAAAAAGTTCCATTAAAATGTACCGGTACAAATTAGTGGTACAATTTAAACGACACGGCCATTTTCTTTCCAGCAGAGGCCCATTTTACAACGGAGTAAAACCATTTCAAACAACCCTGCCCTTAAATATTAACATTAACATTAACATTAACATTAAGTTATTTATATTTGACATGAGTGTGGATTCATGCTTATCTGTGCGTGTATAGAGGCTTAGATGTTCGAATAATTGATGACTAAAATTGGTAAACGCTGTAAGTGCCACAATAATTCAAACATCGTTTTCCACGTTAAACTGTGAAATCTGCCATTCTTTATAATGTAATAAGTAGTTCAAAGGGCGTGTAAAGAGGTCACTAGTGTGCACGTTCTTACGGGCTGATGTGCGGAACGATGCGATTTCCCAACACTTTCACTTTTGGCACTAACAACATTTACCACTTTTAGTCCTCAATTATTTACTTTGTGGACCACAAAAATGAACAAGCTGCTGCTTCAAAGGCAATACTGCTTCTAACTGACCCGTCTTCACAAGAGCTTCTCAACGTCTAATACACAATCCTTCCCATCGTTAGCGCCGTTGCTTGGATAGGTCGCCAGATATGCCAGCGGTACAATTTACATGCCGGCACAATTTATGAGACCTTCCCCTACGTACCAGGTCGGCATAATTCAAGTTCTCATATTCAGAGCCCTCTGGAACGCGTTTGAATCATCGGATTGCAGTGAAACTTAGTATACATGATATGGAGATTATTAAGAAGTGAATGCCGACGAAAAAGAAGCACTTCTAATTTTCTCCACCAGGTGGAATTGTGGCGCTAAAATTTGGTGCATCACGGGAAACGTTTCGTGCGATGTTGCTTCCAAAGGGTGATTCAAGTTCACGGCGTGCATATTGAACACTACTGTACCGACATAAACTAAAAACAAAGTTTCGCATGTCAGACTTCTGTTTGTTGTTATTTCAGCGCCACATTTCGAACTGGTGGTCAAAATTTGAAATTATTTTGTCAGCATTCGCTTTCCCGTGGCCCCCATAGCCTCTATATCAAGTTTCACTGCGATTCGTTGCTTTCAACGGGCTCCAAAGGGCTCTGTGTAGGGAAAATCTAATTATGACTACCACGTACTTAATGGGTTTTTACATTAGGAATGATGTAAGCCATAGTGTTTTGAGATATTCACAAGACCGAAGTCTCTAGCAAAGAACATTGCAAATCTGGTCCCAAGTTAAATCTCTTGGATGGCAACACTTTGGGCAGAGAGGAGATTTGTGTTATCGGAAGGAGCTATTTTGAGCCGAAGAAAGGAAGTGGAAACGAAAGCCAGAGAGAATATCCTTAACAATGGATGCTTATGCAACAATACTTTTATTTTCGTTTCACTAGGGGATTACAGACTTTTCGGAAGCCTTGATCCGATGAAGAGGAAGCAAAAGAGGAACTGAAATACAATGGGAGAATCGATCATACCCAATGACCGAAGAGACAAAAAAATGAAAAGTGAGATATTTATAAAAAAGCCGGCATGAGAAGTGGTCATAGTATATTGAAGATAAATACAAACTTTCGTTTGTACCCTGTAGCTATAGAACCCAATTCACAAAGACAGCATACGGATTATGGTCTATGCTGATTGTACAGTCAAGATCAAATGAGAATTAGAATTTTGTCTTGTACAGTCAAGAGCAAAAGTGAATTAGAATTTCGTCTCCAAGCAACAGTAATTGTCTTTCAATTTAGAATCGATCCTTAAAGACTAGCAACCCGCAACGAGTAACGAATTAGTACGTTGCATACAATGTTAGGTTGTATATTAATGCCAATGATGCCTTCATGCCTTATTATTTTGTGCTAATCTGCTAACATCAGCATATGGGAGATATGCAGACGGGAACAAATTACAACAGAATATCTTAACGAACATATGTGGTGTTTGGATTAGCGTGCAACGCTACGAAGCAAGAGGTCACAGGTTCGAATCCTGGGTGAACACGTGGTTGTCTCATTATGTTTGTTGATCTGTTTCACCCAACCTCCCTGGATCACCATCGTCTCTACTAGCCTAGAGAGATTGAAAGACACTCGAATAAAGGAAATGGTCATATCTTAGCTATTTGTATCGGGTTAGGCCTCCTGTCAAGACTTAAGTATAGGCGTCAAGTTTAACGTGTTAAACGAAAGTAAGTAGATTAGAAACTCAAATTGCGAACAACTTATGACTACAAGGAATGACTCAGGACTAAAATATCCTGAAATAAAATAGGGTAATTTTCTAGGGAGAAATTGAAGTGATCATCCACTTACATATTTACAACCAGATTTCTAGGCATACAAACCTGTCCTAATAGGCAGGAAATGGCATTAAAATATGCAAAATAGGTCCGATAATAGATATAATTCCATGAGGTCTTAAAAAGATCGCTTCGCGGGCTTGCAGCAGGCGGCAATATGGGGGGTGTCTGTGAGAACCAATCAGGTCCGCGAATGAGCGAGCCCGGTTGCCATAGCTAGCTCGCTGCACCCTTCTGGAAGGGTTAGTGAACTATACCTCTTGTTACCTCGGCCTGTTTGTTCGGCTGAGGAGCAAACGACACGAGAGTATCGGCAACAGCGTGCGAGCGGCGTCTGCTGTTAGCCCGCGATGCGCTCTTTCTAAGGCTTCCTGCAGTATACTAAATAATGAAAGCCTCACTATTAAAATTTTCATATCGAAGGCTGTAATTTCATAATGCACGTCAAGCATTTTCAATTTCTCCCTATAACAAACTTCTTCCCTAGGATGTACATAAAAAAATAGATCTATAATTTATATATTGTTTACATGACAAAAATCCTTGTCAAAAACTGGAAACACTTATTTTTATAACCTATAAATGAGAAAAAATCGTTCTAAAAGCAGTGAAGAGATCTCAAATCAAGAAGCCTTTTACCTCTTGACTACCAAGGATTAACTAAATGAAGTGCACGCTGCTGTTTAGAGCTCCATCTTGTGCTTGTATTACCTACTTCCCCAGACATTCTCAGTTTAAAGTTAGGAGAAAAGTTGTAAGCCTTCTTCTTCGAACTTACGCCGTAACCAAAATTAAAACGAGTTTTCCGTGCCGCATTACACAAAAGGCTTAGCAGAAACCGCTAAAATTTTGAAAATTACTCGCCACACAACAATAGCTTGCGTTGTCTTGTTTCGCCGTTCCTTTTGTAAAGCTTCGAAGAGTGTATTAACTTTATCCTCTTTGTTTGTTAAAAATTTAATAACGTCCTTATCTACGATTCGTGAGCTCCTCATAATGAAATGGAAGAACCTGAATAGCAAGTGATTATGGAACTGTGTGTAACTCTCAAATAATTATTCTTCCCGCTAGATGGGGTTAGAAATCAAATATTTTAAAATTAAACCAGAATATTTTATTATTTTGCATTCTTTCTAAAATACTTAATTAAATAAGATTATTTGAATTACTGTGTATATCTACTTGCTACTTCATCTGTTTAGATCTGCTGAGGTAACAGTCACTGTTTCTATTAATTTGTCTCTCTGTAGTTTGATACGCACCCACTTATTGTATCATTTTAGGTGTTTAATATGTTTAAAATATTAATTGTCTATTATGACGTAATTTGTGTTGTTCAATTGGGTAGTCTTTTATGGTTATGGACTAACCTTGAAACATTGGATTGTGGGTTGTGAGGTGAGAGATAGGATTATAAATGTTGCGGGAATAATGGAAGTGATTTTGGAAATGTGAATGTGGTAATTTGTGTAGTGAAGAACAATTATGATCTAAATACACTTTTGTTTCTAATAAGGAGTTTAATTGTGAGTTCAAGTCTAATATATTAACATTAATTGACTTCTAATTATATTTTTGTGTGCGAGAGTTGGTAAGCTTTACGTAAGCATATCCTTATCTGTTTTCCCACAACCTGAGGGCTTCATGGTAGGCTGATAAGTCTCAGGCTCGCCGTTGAGGAATAAACGTTAAGTAGTTCCATTGAGAATAATCCGGGGAACGTAGCAAGTTTTTACACACCTAGAGGTATGTAATGTTCTGCACTAAACGGATCATCAGAAAACCAGAATCAAAACCCTCTTCGGTTTTTGTCTTTTACGTCACCAACCGCTATACATTTACATCAAATGTAGCCAGAAGAACCAACAATTAAGCTCCTCAAGGACGGGCTTAAAATTCTACTAGATACGAAGGCTTCGTACGACAGGGTGCTCAGCTACCTCAAGAAAGAAGGCACGGAAACAGCTCGTAGTGAACAACTCATCAAGGTCGTAATTAGCAAACTACCCATCGAAACGCCACCGGCTTACATCAAAGAAATACTAGCGGAACTGGCCTACAATGTTCTCTCAGTTCATCAGATAAAGAAGGACCCTTGCTGGAACAAGCGAGTCCCGATGCCACTCTTTCTGGTTGAACTAAAAAGAGAAGAACACAGCAGAGATATCTACCATGAAGAATATTTTCGTCGATATCGAATGAAGATAAAACAAAGAATTTTATTTCCTAAACAGTATACAAGATATGGTTACATAGAACGATTATTATTTTATGTATACGGATAAAAGTAGTCAAACTACTTTCGGAGGTATGCGCTTATGCCCTGGTACCTGAAAATTAACCCAGGGCATCAGTTCCTCGAATTTTTTACGGATTCCTCCGCTTATCTTTGATTCATCCTTGATTTTCCATTTTTTTTAATTACAATAATTCACTGTGACATTGGCCGCGGTGGCTCAGTCGGTAACGCGTCTGACTACGGTGCTAAAGGTCCCGGGTTCGATCCCCGGCCGGTTCAAATCCGGGAACTTTTCTAACGTAGGTAGCGGCCTCGGCGCCCACCCAGCGTCGAATGACATGGGCACCTCTGGAAAACCCTGGGGGGAAAGGCGCTCAGGGGCTTGATGCTGATCACATCACCCCACTCACGACCGGATCAAGAAAGCCCCACACCCCCTATATGCCTTCATGGCGTGGTGCTAAGCACAGGGGAACCCTTTACCTTTTATTGGCAAGAATGTCCCAGTGTGAAGAACCAAATTTGTTCGATTTTCCTGAACAAAGTTGGTTTCATATCATTCTACAAGGTAAGAAGATTAAGATAAAGGTTAGAAATAGTAGGAAGTAAATAAGTGTTAGTTTTTAACATTAATATTATTTATGATCACATATACGAAATTACATAAGTGTGTAATTGGGTGGGTAATGTTTTCTTAGGATAAGATTTATTGTGTGTCGTGTGCATTAGTGTTGATGGATGAGATGAGGAATAGACATTAACACGATTCTATGAATGTTAAGCAGGGACTATGTTCTAGTATGTTATGTTTCAGATAGTGAGAGTATTATTAGCTATGAGATGTACGTATTAATACTAGGAAGAAATATGAAAGAACGAGTGGTACCTGATGCAAGGAGACTTGCGGGAGACCAGCAAGAGTTGGTCGGACTGGGATGAACATCGGTACGACGGTTGGTACCCGGGACATCATCAGGAAGGAAAGAAGTAGGGAGATTTCCTGGGAAGTATCGGGTACATTAGTACGTTCGGTAGTGGAAATATGGAGAATTGTCAAGAATCAGTGAGAGAAGTTTGCAGAGTGTTTAGTAACGAGAATAAAGAAGGGGGTGTGAGATTACAGTTTAAGAAAGAAACGAAAAAGAAAAATCTGGGTTAAATTCGGTTGGTTCCTGGGTCGAATCCTTGCAATGTTATCCTTTAACTTTCTCCGGGGAGGCGTAACCTTTTTTTCGTTTTAGCGTATCACTGCCTTGTGTATTAGTGTGTCCTTCTTGATGTTCCTGTGGGAGGTTCTGCTTCATTATCCTCTTGGTGATCTTAGTCCTAAGGAGGGATGTCCTGTTGTTGAGTTTGTCGAAGGTGGATTCTTTGTGATCTTCTGGGGGGTATATTACATTCCGGAGGTAGGGGTTGAATGGGGAGGTAAGTGATGCAGGATTTGAAGAATCCAGGTTTGTTAAGTCGTTTAGTAACGTAAAGTGCTCGGGATTCCTTATTAACTGGTACGTGTTGAAGTTTGGTAGCTTTTGTCTTAAATCTTCGATTTGTTTGTTCGATGTATGGCAAAAGAAGGCTTTATGTTCCGGTGTGTCCGTCTCGGTTGTACATTTCAGGCATTTATCAGTCTGTCTGAGTTTGTGCTTATTTAGGTGTTGACCGTAGGGACCGTGTCCCGTTAGGAAATGTATGAGACCTCTCGTGGGATGGAAATGGTCCATCGAAAGTCGTTCTTTTATGTTTGGAAGGAAGCTGTGAAGTCTCCTTCCTTGCGTAGCTTGTGTCCATTCCTGTTGCCAGACGCTAAACAAGTGGTGGTAAATTTCTGGTACCCTGGCAGGGCGTATTCCAATTAGTTTATAGATTTCGTCCTCTTGTCCATTTCTAAAGTAATATTTTGATGCTCTAGTTTTAATAACGATTTCAATAGGCTGTAGGCTCGCAATCATGAGAAGAGTCAGGGTTGAGGTTGTTCTGAATGCACCCGTAAGGCGAAGTATTACTTTGCGTTGTGAAGATCTCAATATGTTTTTAATGTACTGTTTACTGGTTTCCATGGCCCACAGAGGAGAGCCATAGGAAATAATAGCATTATATATGGTAATGAGATATGTTTTTATGTGTGATAGTGGAAGGTTGTAGTTTGCGGAAATCAATGTGGCTAGACTGTTCATAGTTGTTTCGGCTTGGGTTGTTGCCAGGGCTATGTGTCTGTTAAAAAACATCTTCTCTTGAAGAGTAATACCAAGGTATTTAGCTTCTCTTACTCTTTTTAAGTTTCTTTCTGTGAGTTTGATTTGAGGGTTTCTTTGTAACTTCCCCTTAAGGATAATATAATGAGTCTTTTCCGAAACTATTTTGAGTTTAGCATGATCACACCAATCGGATAGCAAATTGATTGCAGTAGATGCTTTATCTTCGATTTCCCTTCTTGAGTTACCGGAAGTGAGCATGATAATGTCATCCGCATAAGCTATGATCTGGTCTATGTCTGGATGGTCTGGTAGTTTCATAAGCGCAGGCTCCAAGTTAGTATTCCAAAGCTCGGGTCCCAGAATGGAACCCTGAGGACAACCTTTTGACGTGATTTTACTCATTTGTAGATCCTGATATTTGATGCTAACTTTTCTGTTAGAGAAATAACTTTTCAGAAGTTGGAAGAGTGTACCTGGGCAGTTCATGTGTTTAAGTGTTTGAAAAAGGCTGGGCCACCACAAGTTGTCGAATGCCCCGGCGATGTCCACCATAATTCCAACCATGTACTTGTTTGGAGTGTTTTGTGTTGTAGCAGGCGTAATGCATCGTCAGTGCATATACCTTTCGTGAACCCAAATTGTATCCCTGATATAGGTTTGAGCAGGCGAAATTCTTTGAGTCTTTTTAGGATAAGTTTCTCGAAGAGTTTTCCCAAAACGTTGAGAAGACATATTGGTCTGTATGAATTGACCCTGGTTTCATCTTTATTTGGATGTTTCTTGATGATTATTAAGTTTGCTTCCTTCCAGGTTTCTGGGAATATCTTCTGAATAAGGCACTCATTAAATAGTTGAGTAATGTAAGGCGTAAGTACTGGGGTGATTTCTTGTATTATTTCCACAGAAATTCCGTCTGGTCCCGGGGACTTCTTCATTTTCATGCTGCTTATTTCGTTTTCTACTTCCTGGGTAGTGAAAGGTAATATTGGTGATTCTGGATATGGCTGGTGATAGATTTTTCTTGTATCCTTATTTTAATCGCTGTCGTTTTCAGGTTTGTCGTCTGGTATGAGATTCTTCATTAAGAAGTTGTTGGTTTCTTCCAAGTCCTTTGTCATATTCGTGTTGTTCTCGTCATTAATTAAGGTGGAAATGGTTTGCGGTTTTTCTATTTTGTCGGTAGCGATTTTATACGGAGTGCCCCATTTATTTATTTCCAGACGTTTTTCGATGAAGATATTCCATTGTTGTGTCTTATAATTTAGTAGCTCGGTTTCGTATTGCTTTTTTTGGCACGGTAAATCTGGAGGTTGGCATTTCTGTATTGTGCGATGAAGGATTTTTGATATAGTTTCCTGGCCTTTTGCATTTGTTTCTTAAGGTTGGTTAGTTTCTTTGGCCATGGCTTGCTCTTCATTTTCCTTTGGTTATTTCTGGCTGTTGAATTTTCAATTGCTTGTCTGATGTTTGCAGAGAGTTCCTCTGCGAGCGTGTTGAGTGATTTTTGTTGGTCCAATTGTAATAATACGTTTTTCTAGGAATTTTTGATGATCGATTTTTCTCCAGTTCAATATGTTCTCCTGGTCTGTCTGTTCAAGCTGATGTTGCCTGTAGATTAAGTCGAATAATATTAAGTTGTGCAACTAAGCTGAAAAAAGGGCCCATCTCATTGTAGTCACACTCAATCTCAACTGCTTAAAGCAGGATCTACCGTATACAGAGTGCCAGTGAAAGTAAGCTGTTGTCCCAGTCCATTCTTCTAGGAAATTGTTTTTACGAATTCAAACCAGAACTTATATCTTTTCAATTTTATTTTTAACAATGGCAGAATATAGAATTCTAATAGACACCTAGTAAATATTTCCCTTTCCTTTTATATCAAATGCAAATAAATTTATATCCTACAACTTAATTGATTAATAATTGGGGGACAATGCGTGGGTAGTGCCAGCGGCCATACTACCGAGAATTATAGATTAGGTTCCTGGATACTGCAACTAATAATAATCTAATTACTAATTGAAAATAACAAACCTAATATTGATCAAATTAATAAATATCTATCTAAAGAATTAAAAGGAACCCCAATCTACTTACATCCCCCATCGCATAGCCACACTCACCATTCACGTGTACAGTAAGAGTCACTCCACTCTTTCCCCTTTAACGGATGCTTCCCGACTGAACAGGCTTGATTCTTCCTCATGGCTCTGAGCATGCTAGCCAATTAAAATGAGGCAAGACGTCATACAATGATACCAACTCACTTTGTGGGCAGAGGGTTATAGTTGTGATCGCTTGTTGTGGCGAGATCTATAACTTTCGGACATCGCCCAAGGCCCTTGCATTCGTGAGTGTAAGATCAATGTTGCTTGAGGCGCCCGCCCGTCCCCTGTAGGTGGGGGGATTATCTGGCTGATTTTCGACTTGTAGGTTGTTCTCAGAAATGAATTCCTCCATGGCTAGCCCCTTGGTGTCGGTTTCTTGGCTGTACCACCACGAAGAAGAGGAGGAGTTTGTGTCAGCTGTGATTATGATCTTGTAGTTTTTGTACGCATTGCAGATCAGATCTATTTTTTCCAGTTATGGATCTATGTCATGGCTGAATTGAAAATAACTATTTATTAGGACCCAAGAACCATGCTCGGAAGATATTTGAGCGCAATTTATGTGTATGTCACAAAATTGTGTTATTTTGGTGATTGTTAGATTTCTGTTTAGGTTAATTATTGCTGCCATGGTTTGATTGCGGTCCTGAATTGTGTAAACGTTGAGTAGTATGTAGGGAATTTTGTTTTTGGATGTGTATGGTTCTTGCATGAGAATTATGTCAATGTATTGCTCTTTGCAGTAACTGATTGTTTCAAGTGTTGCAAGCTTGCTTCTTCTGGTGTTGATCTGTGCAACGCGTATCTTGTCGTTATCTATGAGTGCCGTACTAATTGGTGGCATATGGGCCATTCGTTTGTTGCTATGAACTCCATCCTCCCGTGTGGCCTTACAAAGTCCGCGTAAACATCGTCAAGTACCAGGGACTCTCCGCGACGTCCGAAAGCTGTCTCGGTTCGCCGGAGCAGCTCCTCTTTGTCGGTAGGAAGGTTGTACGTTTTTAACGTTATCCTGTCCACTGCTTCTGGTATGGGGAAGGTAATAGTTTTGCCCTTGCTATGCTTCTTCCTGACTAGTAGTCTCAGTGTAGTAATGAGAATATCTCTCTCTTCAAGGCGTGAAAGTTTCAAGTTGTGTTCGAAGTTTCTATATATTAGGTACGGATCCGAGGGATTGGATGAATGTTCTGGCGAGGGTGATGGAGGTTCCGAGTCAGTATCGAGATCGGTATCATATAAGTCAAGTGTGTCTTCTGCAGTGAGTTCAATTTTCTTGAATGTGAGAGGGGTGTGAGATGATGTGTCAGATGTAGGTGTTCGTGTCAGAGCGGCTTTTATTACCTCAATTGGGGCAGGAGGAGTTGGAAAAGGGTCGTTGAGGATGGAATGGGTGTTTGTAGTGGATTTTATATTCTCCGATGGGTTGGACGGTTCAGTAGAGAGGTCGAGAAGGGTTGGGGGATTGAAGCAGGTGCTATATGGGTACATGAAGGGGGGAGCTTCTGTGTTTAGCGTGGAAGAGTTTACTAAATCGATTGCTTTTTTTAGTCGGTATGCTGCCGCTCTTTTAGCGTTTCTTTTTCTTCTACTTGGTGGATTTATTTTCCTTTTTGTTTTAGGGGTGTTCTCCATAGTATGTCTTGTCCACTAGTCTTTGCCACATGAGGGTGTATGTTGGGCAGTCTTTGTTGTCTTTACTATTGCATGTTTTGTACCTGTTTTTACATGGAATGCATGTTTTCGGTTGGGTTTTTTTATCACAGTTTTGGCGTTCATTGGCTCATTCCCACAATGGGTGCACAAGGGTTTGTTTTTGCAGTATTTTGCTACGTGGCCCAGATCTCCACATTTCAGGCAACGTGCAGCCACGATATAATCTTTGATGAAAAGAGATAGGAACGGTAAATATACATTTTCTGTGCGAAGAAGGATTTTTCTAATTTTACTTGTGGTTTGTACCACTAGATGTACTGTGTTGCTGTTACGGGGTCCTGTTCTAAATCTCACGTTGAAATCATTTGTGTATTCTTCATATGGAATTGATTCTTGGAGATTAAGGCTGTAAAATTCCTCTGGGTCTTTATTGGCCGGAACGTCATATATGATCAGAAGTGGATCCTTTTTTCGAGGGTTTTCTAATTTGATGTTATGTTTAGGAAGATCTTTAATATTAATTAATTTCTCGGCTTCTTCTCTGGAAGCTGTTTCCACTATCACCATTTGATTTGTGGTTCTTATGCTTTTGATTTTGATATTTTCCCACAATGGATTTACTGTGGTGGTCAAAATTTTCTTAGCACTCATTTTCCTATCTTTGTCGGACATAAAGACAGTGTGCTTTACGATAGATGTGTTTTTCTGTATTTGTTGTTGTTTGTCGGGTTTTTGTGTTGATACCACCTGGGAGTATAATACGTCTTCTCTAGGGGTTGCAGATTGGACATGGTGATTTCTTTCTTGAAGGATTTTATTTACAGCGTTGAGTAATTTGTTCTCCGACACTGTTTCTTCATGTACTTGTTCTAATTTGCTCATCAGTTCTAAGAGGATAGATTTTCTTTCTTCTGATATGTTTTTATCTTTAGCGACGAGGGTAGTAATTTCTAATACCAGTTTTCTGTGCATGTCTAGCTTGATAGTCTGAGAAACGGGAACACTGTCTATTGAAGATACGCCAGTCACATTGGAGTTTGATGTCTGAACGTTGGTGCCTGGTGTCTGGGAGGAAGGGGTGGCTGAGGGGCTGAAGGGGTTTGCAGGTGACGGGTTGAATGACCTTTTCCAATGGTCCTGGGGCTGTTGTAGGGACGAATCTGGCTTCCTTTTTGTCAGAGGTGAAGGTGGGGGGGTGGGGATGACGGACAGGGCCTCCCTGTACGAAACCAAAGTGGGTGTTTTGCTTGGGGGTAGAATTTTTGTTTTTGGGTGTGGCGCCACCGGTAGGAGTCATGAGGAACACCAACAGTAGTCCAAGTTGTGCGTACTGATGAAATCTGGATTAAAGAAGCCAATTGACGGAGAGCGGCCGTTAACTGCTATCGCACGGTCGCAAACACAGGTTGCCCGGTGCTACGAGAACTGACGCGTATTGTATAGTATTGGAATGGACTTCATACTCTCGAGTGACTTCACGCTATGTGAATGTCCTTTGTAACAGCTGAGTGAGTGAAAATGACGTCGCGCCCCGGCAATGCACAGACCCCTCTAGCCGAGAATTACGCCGTGTCGTATCAGTTGTATTTGTCAAATAAAACTGGAACTACTGTATTGAATTCGGTTCTGGGGGTCTCAGAATGTCAATCAGGCTTCTCATAAAACTACTATGTTTATTAACAAAGCTAACTCAGTTCGGGTTGTCTGTGTCTGGTTGTTATTTATACCAGTGGTTTCCAACTTCAAAAGGTCCGAGGGCCAAAATTATATCCAGCAGTTGATAGGCGGGCCGCATTTTGGGGGGGATTAAATATTACAAAAATTGTAAGTACTGAACTGAAAATGCAGTACTTTCGCATAACCTAAATTTCTAAAATGAGGCAATAAAACAATGGAATTACAAATCCAAATTGTATAATTACAATTTATTTTACAAAACTCAATAATTATTGATAAATTGAAAGAAATTAAAGACACACCATACAAATAAGAATCCTTCATAGTAAGTGTTCAATGTGAAAATTGAGGCCGATCTGCTTCTTTCATTGAAGTTGTATTTGAATTTCTGTATTTGAAAGTCTCAGAAGGTGAAGCAGTGAAGAATCTGCCAGTCGGCTTCTGTAGCGGTTCTTGATGAACTTCATTGAAGAAAAAATACTTTCACTCGTGTATGTGCTGCCGAACATCGACGTCATTCTTTGCCCAAAACTACGAAGGTTTGGAAATCATTCCTTTGAAAGGTATTTGAAAAACTCTGGCCCCTTTTCTTGCCTAGTTTGAAGGAACACATCGCCTTGCAAATCACGCACTTGAAGTTGGAGAGAAGCTATTTTAATTTTCAATCTTACGTTTTTTTGAGATATTGCTCATTTCGATATTTGCACAAACTTTAACAATCAGTCACAGTACAATCCGAGTTGGAACACTGGAAATCTCTTCGTACTTCGTGCGTAGTAAACCAGATCTCTATAGCGCCTCTCTGCAGTTTGTTTCTGAACACAAAGAGTGAAGCCTTCGCGGAAGCAGACTAGTTCATTCCACATAGCGAAGGGATGGAATGCATGGTGTGAAGAGAAAGTTGCGTCACTTTAGATTCTTCTGATTATCATTGACTGCAAAACCAATTGTACCTGTGATATTGTCTTTCTTCACAGAGCATCCGTTCCTTCATTAAAAAAGAACGTATTTTAATATAAATAAATAAAATTAATGTATTTTGCAAACTGGCTTCGCGGGTCGCAGAAAAAAAGCAATGGGGGCCGCATGCGGCCCGCGGGCCGCCAGTTGGTAACCCCTGATTTATACCACTGACATCCGTTAGGCTTAACTGACGTAGCTCCGTAAGGATAGCATGGGGATGTTTGTTTCACAACAGTTATTTTGCTTAAGGGTGAATTCACTTTTAGTTTACTTTCAGATCAAGATTGGTCCTTCTTACGTGAGCGTTTGGGGGTGAGCAAAGCAAACTACTCCTTGGGTGAGCTGCAGGGGGTGTCTTTTGCGTTCATCTGTGGGCAACAGTATTCTCCATAAGAAATATATGGAGAGTGCACACGATTACTATTTTGGCAGTGTTTGAGAAAGTACTTACCGGAACAGATTGTGGGGGTGTCCTGCGACCTAAGACACACCTTACACTACCGCATGCTCCCTCACTTACACTAAAACTCACTAATTACCACATATTTTGTCGATTTTTACGGAGCACTTTTACGCATGAAGAAGTCTGCTAGGCACACGCACGCACAGTTCCTCATCGAATGAAGATACGAGGGGAGAGTGAAAAGTTTTGAGCCTCACAGGGAAGGGGTGTTTGAGGTAGAGTTTCACATTATGGTTTCTCTTCAGGGGTCGCCAACGCGTCGACCGCGGTCTACCAGTCGGCCGGCAAGTCGCGACAGGTAGCCAGCGGTGCTCTGTCATATTATACGGATTTTATTATTCATAGTCACAAAACATTTTATTACTTGCCTCTCTATATTTTCAACTGTTGTATCAGAAAAACAGCTTTGTTGTAACAGTTAATTTCTTTCTTTGTTGAATTACATAATAATTAACCATAAAAAAATAATATTCTTTGCCTTCTCCGTTCAGATTAACCAACAATTCGTTATTGAACGATTGAACAATGGGCAATCGAAAGTACAAAATTAGTTGTGTAAGTTTTTTACTGACGCTCAGCTACAAGTGAAATGCTGTGTTAAAATGAGTGTTTATGAAGGAATAAAATTGTAGTACATTTATGTAAAACAATAAAATGCTAATGATGAGCTAGCGAGATACGGCATAAAACAGGTGCCAGGTCCACAGTACTGAAGCCAAAACGTATTTAATAAATAAATAAGTAAATAAATAAATACATGCTAACTAACTAACTGACAAACTCTCTAGCCTTCTTAAACCCGAAGGTTCATGGCTGCAGCAACACAGGACTTCCATATGTTCCTATCTTGAGCAAGATCTATATATTCTTTTCCATCCCTACCGATTTCCTTTAGGTCCATCTCAACGTTGTCCCTCCATCTTCGTCTTGGCCTTCCTACAGGTCTCTTACCATCAGGTTTCCCAACAAGAATCCTATAAACTCCTCTATCCTCTCCCATTCGAGCCACATGGCCTGCCCACCTAAGTCTTCTTGATTTAATTATTTTAATAATATCTGGACATGAATACAAATTATGTACTTCTAAATTATGTAACCTTCTCCACTCACCTGTCTCCTCATCCCTTTTAGGTCCAAATATTTTTCTAAGGATCTTATTTTCAAATACTCTCAATTTATGTTCTTCTTTCAATGTAAGGGACCAAGTTTCACACCCATATAATACTACAGGCAAAATTACTGTTTTGTATATTTTAACTTTTAGTTTCTTAGATATTAAACGAGAAGACAAAAGTTTATGAAGAGAGAAGTAACATGCATTTCCTGAATTAAGCCTACTTTTTATTTCCTCTTTAATATCATTTTCATTTGTTAATATTACTCCTAAGTATTTGAATTTGGAAACTGGTTCAAACAAGTTGTTATCAACAATTAGATTTTGATTATTACCTAACACTTGGTTTCGGCCTGTAAGCATATATTTAGTTTTCTCTTTGTTAACTTCCAAACCTATCTCCTTAGCAGTTTTGAAAAATATTTTAGCATTAATCTTAATCGTATTTACATCATCCCTTAATAAGTCTACATCATCTGCATATGCTAACAACTGAGTCATACCATTTAATTTTAGTCCTTCGTTAGTTTCTTTTACCTTCCTAACAGCATATTCTAAGGCAAAATTAAAGAGCAATGGAGATAATGCATCTCCTTGTTTTAACCCATCATGAATTGTAAATTTGTCAGACATATTAATACCCACACGAATTTTACGTTCTGTTTCACTTTTGCATACTTTTATCATACTAACAAGCTTCTTAGGTATTTCAAACTCTACTAATATATTATATAATTTATCTCTTTTGACCGAATCATATGCTTTTTTGAAATCAATGAATAGCTGATGGACATTTTGATTATATCCCCATTTTTTTTCAAGTGTCTGTCTGATGTGAAAAATTTGATCTGTATTTGATCTGTTACGTTTAAATCCACATTGGTAATCACCTATAATTTCATTAGCATATGGGGTTAGTCTTGTTAAAAGAATGTTAGACAATATTTTGTATGTTGTTGAGAGTAGAGAAATTCCACGGTAATTATTGCAGTTAATTTTATCACCTTTTTTAAACACAGGAACAATTATGGATTCTTTCCACTGTTGAGGTATTTCTTCTTTATTCCATATTGAACAAATTAATTTATGAATTTGACATATTAATGAATTTCCACCATATTTAATTAACCCAGCTGGTATTAAATCAATGCCAGGTGCTTTGTTATTCTTTAGCCTTTTAATAGCATCTTTAACTTCAGTCAAGTTAGGTTCTGGAACTAAAGGTTCTGCTGTGTGGACTTCATTTACTTCTGATTTATCTCCTACATGGACATTTAAAAGGTCATTAAAGTAGTTCTTCCATCTATTTAGAATATCGCTTGGGTCAGCTAGAAAATCACCATCTTTATCTTTTATCAAGTTTACTTTAGGTTGCCACCCCTTTCTAAATTCAATACACCTTTATATTTTTATTTTTGCTGTTTGTTTCAATTTCGTTAATTTTGCTTTTCAAGTAATCTCTTTTTTTACTTCTAAACGTGCGGTTAACTTCTCGCTTAATTCTATTATAATTGCTTAGATTTGTATCATCAGAGTTATTTAACCACCTAAGTCTAGCCTGATTTCTTATTTCTATTAGATTATGACATTCAATATCAAACCATGGCTTACTTTTTCTTGGTTTATGGTATCCTATACTTTCTTTAGCTGCTGATTCTATTGCATTACGTATGTGCTCCCAATTCTTATTTACGTCTGTTTCATTTATATTTTCATCATAATTTAAATCCTGCAAAACATCAAATCTATTTGACAGTTTAATCTGGTAATCTTTCTTAAATCTTTCATCAGCAAACTTTCCTGTATCAAATTTTATACATACATAAAATAAAATAAAATAATCAATGTCAATTTTATGGTATTGGAACTTTGATTCCTTTTTTAGTCTCTCATTGTTAGGTCTAATAAGATAAGTAGAACGCCAGTGATTCTTGAAATGTAAATAATCCCTCAAACCAAAGAGGGTTGGCCACCGGTACATTATCACATAATCTCTATAATCACCCCTTCTGTGCCGTTATGCGCAGCGTTACTCCACAGACTCCTGGGACAGACTGAAGGGCATTGGTTAGTTTATGAAACTATCCGATCAAGCTGGTACCTATTTTGAGTGGAGCAGGAAAGTATTACATCTCTCTTTCTGATTCTCACACAAGGGATTGCCAGGTACCTGAGCTTTCCTAGTATTGCTGGTTTCCGGGAAAGGTTTAAGTAAGTTGGATTGCATGCATCCCCCCCCTTTTCACCTAAGGATTAGATAAAACAGATGCAGTTTGGCCGCCCCCCGTGGCGGAGTGGTTAGCACATCGCGCTACGACGTCAGGGGTCCCGGGTTTGAATCCCGGCCTGGGCATGGTTGTTTGGGAGTGTCCATTCATCAATTTCATCATGTCATCACTCATCCCCATCTTCGCAAATTAGCCACAAAGTGGCACAAAAAGCGAAGTAAAATAAAGCAAATCAATCAATCAAGCAGTCTGTTGTTTGCCGAGAATAAAGAATTTGCAACACTCCAATAGTTTTTACTGCAAGACTATGCTCGAAATCTTTAGCTAGTGTGCAGCTTATGTCTATATATACAAAATGTCACTCTGTAGAAGTTAATCTTTTCCAGATCTCTTTGAAGGAGTTTAGAGCTTTAACGAATTATCTTCATTGAGGGCTCTTGAATTCGTATGCTCTACTCTGAAACAGTGTACTTTGTGGCAAGAAATTTCAGAGGCAAGTTTCATTGTTGCTACCGAATAAAATGGTTCTTGGAACTTCGTGGAACATTCCACAGGTATTTAGAGAAAGATTGTTCTCAGTTTATGTTTCACTAAGAAAGTTGCAGACAATCGACCACAAACTCAGCATCTTTGACAGAAATGTGTTCTACTCTCAAACAATAAACACTCCAAGTGATCGATATCGCTTTTGTGAAATTCAGGAAGATGTCGAACACATCTTCTATACATTATTTACACAATTAAATCTTATTATAACATTAAACACGATTCTTGTCTGAATCGAATACCACAAGTTGCTCTTGCTGCACAACTGCGTTAATCGAAGCCATATTTCACTGATTAGGGTACAGTGGGGCAACTCGGCCCACGGGGCTTTTCTGCCCGAAATAAGAGGACAGTGTTACTGCGCAAACGCTATGCGCAGCTAGGACGTCGCCCCGTTTTCAGTCGGAAGATTTGTGCATGTGCGGCAACATCCATTGTTTGGTTCCGGCTATCCGATTCCTGTTTCAAGAAAACCAGGAGAATACAATTGGTGAGGTACGTGATGTTCATTGTGTTGCTACCCTTCATAAAAACATGCTGCTTATAACTTAGAAGCTAGCATGTGCAAATATTGATATATTCTCATGAAAATAATTCTATTGGTAAATTGTACGTTAGTGTATATTCATGCACAAGATATGTCGCGTTTCTTTATCCACAGTCCTCACACGGCGCGCGATTACAAATTTCTGTATTTGGGGCTATTCCGGCAGCGAAAAGAGGGGCTATTTCCGCCCATATGCAAAGTCAAAGTTTCTTGATATTAATAATTTTATTACTTCACACAACTGAACACAGTGTTTCGTTCTTACATTTCAGATGATACGGACGTACAAACGTAAAGGTCCGGGCAAAAAAATGGACGGAGGAAGATATGAATCGAGCCATTTGCAGTGTACTAAATGGTCATGTTAAGTATGAGAGGAGCAGCAGGTCTTTTCAGAGTGCCTTATTCAACACTGAAGGATCGTGTTCATTTGCATAAACGTCAGGAAGCATTAGGACAAAAAGAAGTGTCTACATCAGTTGGCCACCCCACAGTTTTCAGTTTGGAGGAAGAAAAGGATTTTGTTTCCAGGTTAAAGAACTTGGCTGCAAGAAGTTTTGGGTGCACACCGGACCAGATTCCCACTATGAAGAATATAAACTATCCTTGTAGTAGTGAATCAAAATCTGCTGGCAAGGATTGGTTTACAGGTTTTATGAAGAGAAATAGTGACATCTCGCCTATTAGGCTTACTAAACAGCGTCGAGGGAATAGTGAGTCAATTAACGAGGTACTGCCAATCTAACTCGAAGGCGTTGACGAGGAAGATGCACCATGCGAATTCTGTGGTGTGATTCTACGAAATCAACATCAAAGGGTGACTGGATAAAGTGTGAAAAATGTGGAACATGGTATCACGAGGTGTGTGTTTGTGTTGTTGGCAGGAACAACTTCATTTGTGGCAAATGTTTGTAATACAAATCATGGAACATTTTTAGTGAAATAGCCTCATGTACACGAAGTAATAGCCCCGCTAGTAGTACAGTAAATGTACCTTTCAGGCCAACCCTGACTTTTTGACCTCTAAGAAAATCGCACCTAAACCTCAAAAATTAACTTTCTCTCCACGTTCCGCGCCTCATTTATTGCGCTGACGATGTTTCACAGCGCAGAAAAGGAGTGATGAGTAAATGCACTTTTCATCCTTGAAGGATGAATGCGCCTTATCGTAATTTTCTAAGTCCGGCCATGTTTATATATCGTGACCTTTGTAAACCTCGGAACGATGTGATATTTCTGCCACACACACACACGCGCGCGCCTCTCATTATTTCCGTATTGTGACGTGTTTTTTTTTTCAAGCAAACAAACAAATAATAATTGTTTTTTTTAGGATTCCTGGCCCCTATAACCCCGCCAGGGTGCGTGGTGCACAACCAAAAAAAAGGTTCTAACGGCTGCGGTTAGATAACCACACCTCTGTAGAGTTTCACGTGTTTTTTTTTTCTAAAAGGTCCTATGGGACACCTCTGTTTCTCAAAAATTCGAGATACTTGCAATTTAAGGCAGGACTTGGAAAAAAAATTCGGAAAATTTTTGATTCCATGACGACCTATGTTTATTTTGGTATGGGAGGACAGAGGACACCGAGACTCGACCGACACACTAAACCCGACCTCTCTACGCGTACTCTACGTCACCAAAAAAAATCGACAAGGGGAGATTTTTCGATTTATTTTTTTCTCTATCTCTCACCGCTTTCGTGATATTTGCAATTTTTAACGCTGGACTAGGAAAATTTTCGACAGAGGGGTCAACCATGATAACCTATGTTTTTTTTGTTAGGAGCCGATGCTAAGGCATGTCTCTACGATGATCCTATCGAGCGTTCAAAAAAAATCGACAATTGGCCCACCCTTGAACTTTTAGGACCATCAAACTTGGTACACGTACTCTACATCGACAAGCAGTGGTGAGATTTTTCCATTTATTTTTTGCTCTATCTCTCATCGTTTTCGAGATATTCGCATTTGATGCGTTAGAACTGTTCCGTCACCCTTTCGTTCTTCACATCTTGGACGAAGGACTTCTCGGCGACCAGGATGACGCTGCACACGGTATCCTCGGGCAATGGATTGTGAAATTCGCAAACGATCTTGATGTTGGTGCGATCGTTGACCACCACCTGTTTCCTCTTCGCTGGACGTGTATGGGTAAAAAAATAGAACAGCATATTCTTGGTTAATTAACATGGATGAATGGAATGTGTGATAACTAAAGTTTTTTCTCGTCTGATAGGAGGGGAAAAAGGTTGATTTCGACATCTGGGAAAAAAAAAAGATCGCTCAACAACATTGGAATTGACCATCATTATTTATCCTCGTCGTTGCGATGTAAAAAGGAGAAGATTTTTCCATGTGAGTTTTCGTTATATTATTAGTTGGTTATATTATTGTCTCGTCCTCTAGATCTGTTAGGAGACACAAACTTCCAACTTCTTAGGATTTTATGTATTTATAATATAAGAATTTTAGTTTCTGCGATATAATACATATATTCTCTGATTTATTCTTTGACTTTTACATTAACTATCTCTCTCTCATCTTTTCCAAAGGAACGAAGTTTTTTGCATCCATGTACAAAATTATTACTTTGTATATATTTAAACTTCCAGAAGACAGAGAAAAGTAACACACATTTTCCGAATTAATATCATTTTTCATTTGTTAGTACTTGAATTTTGGAAACTGACACACACACACACTAGCATTTTGTTTACGATTGGTTTTTTGTGAGTATGTGTTAAATCACCACGCCCTTCCTTGAGCAATATTATTCCCTTGCTGCGACGAACAACAGTCAACTGCCTTTGTTGTACATTTGAAAGAGGTAGATAACATGTTTCTAAGAGGTAGGGAGATAATTGATCAAGATAGATATCAGAGAAAAGAGAAAAATTTGTAAGCGGAGGATAATGAAAATTTTACATTTTGAGTTCCCTATCGTGATAAACGGTTCAACTTTTGCAACATTTTATTCTTTGCTATCATGTCACCCATTTGCATTACCATCGGTTGGATTACAAATAATGTGGAGTTCAAAAATGAGAAAGGGCATCCAGTTTTGTATCAAATAACACACTTATAATCCAAAACAAAAATACATTAGAATCTTCGATACCAGGTGCACGTCACTATAAAAAACTGCATGTTCCGAATAAATCTATCAATTCATCAAGTTCAAGGAAGCAAAACTTTAAGCTTTCACTCTCAGTCTCCTTTTTTCAGCCCTCCACGCTAACAATCTACTTCCGTGCCACATCACGCCAAGAGTATGATTCGATAGCACACTTTCGCTAACTCTAAGAAAAATCACTGGGGTGTGAAAACATATTTCTCCCATAAAACTACAACATACCACAATCGAGAAAAAAATGATCTGTGAAATTGCTACATGAAAAACTGTAAAAATCCATTTAAAAAAAATAATCACGAACGAAACTATATATTTTTTAAAATAACGATTATTGACATTTCTAACACGGAACACAAAAAAATTGACGGAATATTTTTTTTCTGCTTTTTACACCAACAACGGAAAAAAAAACTATTCACCATCCTTCCACCTTACCAATGGGAGAAATTTGCACACACATAATATTATTTTCTTTTGCTTCGTATGAATTGGGTGCTTTTTACAAATCGGTGGAAATCAGAGAAAGGCAGATCTCGAACATGGACACCCTACTCCCTCATCAAAATTAATTGGAGACCAAAATAATCTCAGGAAACATTGATAAAGGATGAGCTTTCTACTGAAAATTTAATTACTTATAAACATGGAAGGCGCGATATTCTCTAAAAAAAACCCTCAACCCTCCTCGCCCCCTAAAGAATTCGAATCCTGTTAAAACAAAAAAAAAACAACTTCAACTTGGACAACAAACATGATTCACAAGAAATTTTATCATATAAACCAACGATTTTTTTTAACAAACCTATTTTGTTTAATTAAAAAAAATCGTAATGAAAGCACATGCTACTATACAAACTATAAAAAAATTCCATCCCTGGCATAAAATGAACTTTAAAGAAAATTAATGAAACTTATTTCTTATAATGAACCTCAACCTATACAACTGTACATTTTTTTTTCATTCTGCGTATCTCCAAAAAATATGAATTAAATAGATTCGATATTTTGCAGGATTTATATGAAACAGACGTAAATAAGAATTGGGAGCACGTACGTAATGCAATAGAATCAGCAGTTAAATAAAGTATAAATCAAGAAAAAGTAAGCCATGGTTCTCATAACCTAATAGAAATAGACTTAGGTGGTTAAAGAACAGTATGTTTAGAAGATTACTTGAGAAGTATAATTAACGAAATTGAAATAAAAGTATCAGAGGTGCAAATGAATTGAGAAAGGGGTGGCAACCTAAAGTAAACTTGATAAAAAAAATGGCTGACTATTTTAAATAGATGGAAGAACTACTTTAATGACGTTTTAAATGTTCATGTAGGAGATAAATCAGAAATAAATTAAGTACGCACAGCAGAACCTAACTTGATTGAAGTTAAAGATGCCAAAGAGATAAATTAGTCGAGAAGAAACTTGTTAATATGTCTGACAAATGTACAATTCATGATGGATTAAAAAAAAAATGTTCTTTTTAATTTTTTGCCTTAGAATATGCTTTTAGGAAGGTAAAAGAAACTAACGAAGTACTGTTAGCATATGAGTAGTGTAAGTGTATTGTTTCTAAGTCACACTTTGTAGGTATGCATTTGTAGCCTCTGTTTTTTACCAATCGAATATCAGTTTTTGACATATTTTGACAATTTTTTGTCGTCGTTTTAGCGCTTAGCGATGTTTTAGTAAAATTTCCCTTTTTTCCCACTCACACTTAGTAGGTATGCATTTGTAGCCTCTGTTTTTTACCAATCGAATATCAGTTTTTGACATATTTTGACAATTTTTTGTCGATGTTTTAGCGCTTAGCGATGTTTTAGTAAAATTTCCCTTTTTTTCCCACTCGCACTTGGTAGGTATACCACGATCTTACGTGATATAACTTAACCTATCCTTTTTTTATTACGTGCTAAACTACACGAGAGAGCCTCTACGTGCTTTGACCTACTTTAGAGTAGACCCAAATAGAGAATTCAACGCCCGAAAGTGGAGCTCGGAGTGGGGTTCGGTGGAGCTCGCCTTAATGGTTTTCTCTTGTAAGGCATAAGCTCCATTTTCTCGCAGTGTTGCCAACACCTCAATCGATCACGATCTTACGTGATATAACTTAACCTATCTTACGATTTTTTTACGATCTTCAGTGATATAACTTAACCTATCATTTTTTTTATTTGCACACCGAACTGTAGTAGACCCAAATGGAGAGAGTTCACCAACCGAAAGTGTGGGCTCGACTTAATGGTTTGCTCTTGTAAGACAAGAGCCTTATTTTCTCGCAGTGTTGCCAACATCTTACTCGATCACGATCTTACGTGATATAACTTAACCTATCTTACGATTTTTTTTTACGATCTTCAGTGACCTATTATTTTTTTTTATTAGCACACCGAACTAACTTACATTATATTTTATATAACCTTGTTGATTTTTTTTTTTAGTATGTGGCAATTTTTTTTAGGATTTTTTTTTTAAACTGCTCCGTGACCCTCTCGTTCTTCACGTCGTGGACGAAGGACTTCTCTGCGACCAGGATGACGCTGCATAGAGTATCGGCAGGCAGCGCGTCGTGGAACTCGCAGACGATCTTGATGTTGGTGCGATCGTTGACCACCACCTGCTTTCTTTTTGTGGTATTGATTACGAACATGGGTCTGCGGGTTTTGAATTCGCTGGGCGTGTAGTACATGTCCACGCTTCCCTCCGTTACGAGCTCGATACGCTCCCGAACGAACGCGGAATCTTTTTTAGGGAAGTAGCGTGCTTTGCTTGCGTCCAGGTTGAGAGAATCGATGTAGGTGGCCCAAGACCACACGTGGTGGTGCTGCTGCTGCTCGCTGCTACCCTCTACGATCTGGTGGAAACGAAATTTATCGGGCAGGATCGTCCGTTCGAAGGTTTTGTACTGGGTCGATATTCTCTTCTCCGTCCTCAGGAGGCGCAGAAATTGAGTTTTGAACACGTCAGTTTCGGTTACGTCCTGGTACAAATCTTTCAGGACGTTCAACTTGTTTTCCAGAACCGTATAATGCAGCACCAGGTAATTGATGTTGCAGTGTATGATGAAGAACGTCGGGATGATGCAGCAGAATCGATAGATCAGACCCAAGCCGAGAAAAAGTAATGCGTGTGGAAACGATGCTGGGTCGTCCACGTGAATTCGTTCAGAACGTGGCCGTCGCAGACGGTGTTCGGAAAAATCGTTCGGAAGTACCTGGCCGGATCCTTTCCGAAAACCTTCTCGAAAAAACGTGACGCCAAGCCAGAGCGTTGATGCAGTCGCTTTTGAAACTGGCCAGCTGTGGGGGCTGACGGATCGAGCTTCCTCCCCAGATCGAATTGAGTCGCGTGCCTTTCCACGAACTCCAAGTAAGCCTTCGCCGTGGGCCACACGATGCTCGTGATGATCTGTTCCACCGAGTCCGTTGTGCGATATCCCGTGTTGAAGTATTCGCCCCATGCTTTCTTCAAGATCGTAAGTAAAAAATTTCTCTCTCGCACGTCTATGGCGGTTCTCAGCCCTTTAAATTGCACCTCGTCGCTGTCGGCCAGCTGCACGACGTATTTTTTTTTGGTCAGCGCGAAAAAGTTTTTCAGTACGAATTCGACCTTCACCCGCAAGTTCGGGAACCAACCGCTCGTGCAGGTAATCTATCAAGCTAGCCTGATGGCGTTTATTCATAAGAATGAAAAACGAATCCGTGTCCATGTACATCATGCGCGGTCGCTGGGGTTCGAGGGAAAATTTTCGACCACGTCGCGCGATTTCAATAAAATAGTTCGTGACAGAAAAGTAACGAGAGAAGCACAAGCGCGGGGTGTTCTTCGAAACGAACGAACCCCCAACGTTTTCCGTACGGCCTTCGAACGTAAAATTGGTTCACGTGAGCGCGAATCTCTTCGGGAATGTCTTTCAGCTCGTACATCTGACCGTACATGCTGTTCATCATCAACTTCGCAGTATTCTGTGTCCCCCAAGAAATTTTATATAAAATAACATACCTGAAAATTGTATTCACAGTATAGATTGAATTCTTGAGGTTTTTTTTGTATTCGCACCCAAGAAAATTCTATATAAAATAACATACCTGAAATTCTATTCACAGTATAGATTGAATTCTTGAGTTTTTTGTAATCACCCCCAAGAAATTCTATATAAAATAACATACCTGAAAATTGTATCGCTATATATACTAGACTTTTTTTTTATTTCTGTGATTTTGGAGAAATCATAATGGCATCCACCACCAGTTTCAATCGAAAAAATGATAAAACTGAATGTGTTACTTGTGGGAAGCTAATCTCAAGGAACAATTTATCGGTACACAGGGCAAGATGTAGCGAAACAGGTTCGAGAATTAATCGTTCGTTACCTTCTAAGCCTTGTGCTCGATGCGGAAAGATGATCAGCATTGCACATTTAAGTAAACACCTCAAAATTTGCAAACCATCGACCGAACGAGGAACATCGAAAAGGAAAATCGATGATCCAGAAACGGAAGCTTCCACTTCCAAGCAAATTAAATTATCCGATGAACGCAAACCGATTAGATCTGCATTCAACCGTCATATTCAGGATTTCTCTTTTACTTCGGAACCAGGCTACGACATTCTTAGTTTCTTGCGTGAAACGAAAACATCCGTGATAAATATTCTAAAAAATAAATTGGAAAATAATTCCATAAAAGTATACGTTGATCTATTTTCCGAATACGAAAAACTCGACGGTACAACAAGAATCTTTTATCATCGAACAAAAAACCAGGCTCTTCATTTGGCGAACGTCGATAATTTGGACGAATTTTATTCTGATCTTTCAAATGAACTGGTTAAGAAACACGACGATTTCGAGGCTAAAGTATCGGGATGGTCTCTGTGTGGAAGTCCTCACACGTTAACTGTTTACGTGAATCGATTCTCGCCTCTTCGCGCTTCCAGCTACGTTCCTCTTCCACCGAACATTCAACACAAGAGGGCTGTGTTAAATATACAGAACAGCGATAACAAGTGTTTTCTCTGGTGTGTGTTGGCGGAACTTCACCCGATTCATTGGTCAAATAATCCAGAACGGGTTTATCATTACAAGCAGCATGAACCTGAACTGGAAAATGCAATGGCTGGCATCGAATACCCGGTGACCATTTCTGATATATCAAAATTCGAAACACGAGAACGAGATGCAGAAGGAAAACGCTTAATCATCAACGTGTATTCCTATACGTTGGATAAACATGTCGTGCATCCCGTCAGGATAAGCGATGTCGACGATGACGATGCTCGTGTGATTAATCTTCTTCTAATTTCAAACGACAGTGTTCATCACTACACACTAATTCGTTCACTATCACGTTTGGTCAGAAGTCAAACTACCAAGTATGCAAACAACATCGAAGTTTGCCCGAGATGCCTAACCACGTTCAACGATAAAAAACGAGTCGATTATCGAAATTACACCGGACGTCAGATTGCTGTCGAGAAACTTGCCGAACATAAAATTTATTGCGGCGACAACAGACCGACTTGCATGTTGATGCCGAAATCAAAAGAGGTCGAAGAATTTAGGATGCATAAGGCATTTTTGGAGCATCCTGCAATCATCATTGCTGATTTTGAGTCTTTTCTCAAACCGTTGTCGTACTGCGAACCAGACCCCGAACTTTCTTCCACAACACAGTATCAGTTGCACGAAGCCTCGAGTTTCGGATATGTTGTCGTGCGACAGGATAGGATAGATGAACCGTATGTTTACCTAGGACCAGACGTAATCAAACATTTCTTTGAAAAGATGGTTGAAGAGGTTGAGACCATTGGCAGCTTCTTACGCGAATCGAAACCAATGCTTCCATTTTCCAGCGATGAACTTCAATCTCACAATAACATTGAAACGTGTCCGGTGTGCGATCAACGTTTCACCGACGAGAATCGGAAAGTATTTCACCATAATCACTTCACCGGAAACTACATCGGTGGAATCTGTAACACGTGTAATCTAAAGATCCAAAAACCTACGTTTGTCCCCATATACCTTCATAATGGCAGCGGTTACGACTTCCATCTCTTAATACGGAATCTTGGATATGATAGACAAAAAATAAATATTCTAGCAGAGAATGAAGAAAGGTACATCAGTGTCAGCAAGCGAGTATTGATTCCGGGAACAAACGAAACTGTGGAGATGAGATTTTTAGATTCTTACAGATTTTTATCTGCGAGCTTGGACGCTCTTGCAAGCAAACTTTCGGCTGAACAATTTAGAATAACGAGAGCTAGTTTTCCCACCGTAGACATAGAAATGATTAGACGTAAAGGGATTTATCCTTACGAATATGTTAGTGATAATTCTAAATTTAACGACGACACTCTTCCACCTCAAAAAGAATTTTACAGTCGACTCAGAGAGAAAGGAATCACGGACGATGAATACGAACACGCGCAACGGATGTGGGACAAATTAGGATGTAGGACACTCGGCGATTATCACGATGCCTACTTAAAACTGGACGTGACGATACTCGCGGATGTTTTTCAAGCATTCAGGAAAACGTCGGCGAATATTTACAAATTAGATCCTGCATATTTTTACGGTCTCTCGGGCTTAGCGTGGTCTGCCATGTTATTACAGACAAAAATAAAACTCGAATTGATACCGGACGTGGACATGTTATATTTTATCGAGAGGGGGATACGAGGTGGAATGGTGCAATGCGTACAGAGACATGCAGAAGCAAATAACGTTCACATGACAGAAGAATACGATCCTAACGAACAATCGAAATACATATTTTATGTGGATGCAAATAATTTATACGGACATGCTATGATACAAAAACTTCCTTACGGCGGGTTCGAATGGGTGGATACCACTTCCATTAACATTAATAATTTCAACGACTGTGAATTTGGTTTATTTATAGAGGTGGACCTCGAATTCCCCGACCATCTACACGATTACTTCAAAGATCTACCTCCTGCACCCGAACTAAAATGTTCAAACAACGTAAGCTTCTGTTAACATTGGATAGGAAAGAGAGATACGTTCTCCATTACAAAAATCTTCAATTCTTAATTGAGAAGGGAGTTCAAGTAATAAATGTGAGAATAATAATGAAATTCAAACATTCCGAGTGGTTAAAACCTTACATTGAAAAAAATACGTATCATAGAACACGCGCCACGTCAGATTTAGATAAAGATTTTTTTAAACTCATGAATAATGCTGTTTACGGAAAAACAATGGAGAATGTCAGGAAGCACGTGGACGTGAGATTAGTTCCCGATTCAAATAAATGTAGAAAATTGATAGCATCGCCGACATTCAAATCACGAAATATATATGATGAAAACCTGGCCCTGTTTGTGATGGATAAAAAAATAATCAAGTTCAACAAACCAATCTACGTGGAGGCGACGGTTTTGGATTTATCTAAACTGCATATGTTTGAATTTCATTATAATGTCATGAAACCCTTCTATAATGAAAATATAACACTTTTGTACACGGACACGGACAGTTTTATTTATTCCGTACAGACATCTGACCTCTACAAAAATTTGAAACAACCCAAAATGATTGATCATTTCGACACATCTTCCTTCCCTCAACCAAACAGATTTGATCTCCCTTCTCGCAATAAAAAAGTACTTGGTAAAATGAAGGATGAATGCAACGGAGAAATCATTCTGGAGTTCGCCGGCTTACGTTCCAAAATGTATGTGGTGAAAACAGAAACCAGCATCACCAAAAAAGCCAAAGGTGTTGGTAAAAATATCGTGAATAACAAGCTTGTGTTCGAGGATTACATCAATTGCCTCTATTCACAGTCGAGGATTCTACGTTTGGAGACAAGGATACAAAGCGTTGACCACGTGCTTACCACAAACAAAGTTAAGAAAATTACGCTGGATCCGCATGATGATAAAAGATGTATTTTGTCTTGTGGAATCCACACGTTGCCTTGGGGGCACTATCGTTTAGAAATTAGTAAAAATTGTAGGCAATGCAATTGAAAAAAAAAACAACTTAAATAACTATAATTAAAATTTTAAAAAAACTTTAACTGTCTCACATACACAATAAATAAATAGCAAGGACAATGAATCTTTTTGGTTTCCGTAAGCAAACAATGGAGACTGTACACCGCACGACGACAGATCATGAATTTCTACCTTCCGTGTTAACTAAACTGAACGGTCTACTGATCATTCACCTCAACAGCATTTGGACGAAATTGGACGAGGATGTGGGCAAAAACTTTTACGTCTTCAATAACAATTTACATTTCTACGAAATTCCGATCGACGGGAAACTCAGGATCACCGTGAAACCCGAGAACGTAGGCGAAATCAAAATATCTACCGGCAAGAACATTTTTCGAATGAAGCACGACAAGATGCTTTCTAACATAACGTACGATGTTTCAGCAGGAGATTGTCTATACGTGGAACTCCTCGGAGATTACGACAAACTCGTTCCTCTCTTCGTAGAATTACGAATCGTCTATCCTATTATAAATAACCGTTAACCAAAAATGCCTAACGACATTTTCGGCAACACCAAGCGTGTAGACCACGCAGAAGAGATTCTCATGTTGGATGTTCGAGTTAAAAAGTTGAGGAGCGATTTGATCGCTTTGCAGGAGACCTTAAACAAAAGTTTAGAGTCGGAGATCGCTACGCTCCAAACGCAATGTCTCGATCCCATTCTGAAAATCGATTCCGAACTGAAAACGCTCATAAAAAATTACGTCGACGTACCTTCTTACGACAACGTTCAAAATATACAGTTGAGCGTGGATTCGCTTCAAAATGATTTGGCCAAATTACAGCAATTTCAATCGAAAAATGAAGATTTGGAAAAATTGAAACTCGAAATCGAAGAACGAACTTCCGCAATCGAAAAGAATTTCTCTGAACTTCAAACCGTCGTGAACGATATCGACGCAGAACGCTTGCACGTCGTCGTTTCCAAATTACAAGAAGAATTCACCGGCACGTTGGAAGAAATTAAATCCAAGTTACAGACTTTGGAAGATACAATGACGAACCTACCATCGTCGGACGAACTGCAGGTCATCGGCAAGAGTGTCGCGAACATAAAAATTCAATTGGAGGCTTATCAAGATTTCGAACACATTCAAACCACCATCGCTACGCTTCAGGCGTCTCTGGAGTTGATCAACGAAGAAATTAAAAATATTTACGCTGAAGCAAGCGCGTTGACGAGCATACAAGACACGTTGAGCACGGTTCAGCAGAAGATCGAATATTTGGAAAATTTGAACGTCGAATCCAATCTCGCTCATTTTCATCACGTACTGGACAACATACAGGCTGACTTGGAATCGTTACGGACGAGCGTGCCTTCGAGCGAAGATTTGGAAAAATTGAAAACGGCGGTGACGGCACTATCCGAATCGAGCGACGTCAAAAGTTCGTTGAGCGATCTCGAAAATAGGGTGGCCAATCTCCCCACCTCCAAAGAATTACACGCTTTGAAAAGGAACATATCTCGTATGCTGAAACGACTGGAAACGGAAACGGCGAACGTGGAACAGATTCGAGACGAACTTGCTTCGCTGGTGTCGACGTTGCCCACTTCGCAGAGCGTCGCCGACCTTCACACGCAGTTTACAGAGATGCGAAGCATCGTGAACGATCTTACCGAGAAGAGTTCGAAATTGAATCAAGTCGAAAACCTTCAGAACATTGTCGTCAACATCAGAGATCAAGTTGGAGTGCTGGAATCCACGCAGGAATCGACGCTGGCCTCTTTCGGTGCCAAGTTGCAAGAACTCAACGAAAACTACAAGCAGTTGAACGTGGAGGTGAAAGTCAAACCGTCATTTTCTGCCGTAACGGATACCATAGTCGAGCATTTGTTGCCCATCGAAAATAAACTCGGACACGTTCACAGTAATCTGCTCGGCGTCGACACTAAATTCGCCAAATTGTTCACCTTGCAAGCCATCGAAATCAACAGCGTACCCAATCAACAGAGAATCTCCACGTTCGTCGAAGGTAACAAATGTACATGTTACATCCTTATCATCCGTACTACAAGTTTCTCCTCGATGGCACGATTCAGATAAACGAATTTTCGTACTGGTCTCACGGCAGAAACGCTAGCGTTCCCACCATGACCTTAATATCGAATCGAGGTGTCCAGAAAGCAGGAAACATTCCTCTGGCACGTTGGAACGAAACGCGCAACATATATGAAATACACGAAGACGAAGATCTTACCGTTTTCGACGTGAGTGCCGGCGATAAGCTGATCGTTCAAAACACGAGCGAGGTACCACCCTCTTTGAATCCCATCACGCTGGTGCTTCTCTTCAAACGTAATCTCTAAAAAAAAATGTCTAGGCAAGCCATCGTCGAAGAATTGCATAAACCTGCACGCCGCAACTACGAACGTTTAGCGGTGGTAACCAAGGGCATCGACGACCTCTGGGAAAGCGACCTCGTGGAGATGAGCAGCGGCAAGTTAAAAAACGTACATAAATTGAACAAGGGCAACAAGTACCTCCTCACCGTCATAGACACATTTTCGAAATTCGCGTGGGCTCTACCTTTGAAGGCCAAAACGGGAACATGCGTCACAAAGCATTGAAGACAATTTTTCGCGAAAGCGGCGGCAGACGACCTCGGTTTCTGCACACGGACAAGGGGAAGGCATTTTACAACGCCGTATTCCAAAAGTTTATTCGGAAACACGACGTTCGACATTACTCGACCTTCAGTGACGTCAAGGCCAGCATCGTGGAAAGATTTAATCGCACTCTGAAATCGCGCATGTGGTCACGCTTCACGCTTCAGGGAAACTACAAGTGGGTCACCATTCTTCCGGAACTCGTTAACGACTATAATCACACGGTGCACAGAACGATAGGCATGAAGCCAGCTGACGTTACCAAGTCTGACGAGCAACGTTTAATTTCTACTGTTTACTGCCCAAAGTACACACCCACGACAAAAAAAGCTAAATACAAAATTGGAGACCAGGTTAGGATCAGTAAATTGAAGCGAACGTTCGACAGGGATTTCACACGAAACTGGAGCACGGAACTTTTTACCGTGGTTCGAGTTTTAGCCGGGAACCGTCACACGTATATAATAAAGGACAGTGGCGGTGAAATTTTATTGGGGCGCTTCTACGAGGAGGAACTCTCTAAAACTAAATACCCCGACACGTACCTTATCGAAAAAGTTTTGCGCAAGAGAGGTGACAAACTTTTGGTGAAATGGCTGGGACTTCCGGGAACGAGTTGGATCGATTCGAACGAAGTGATTCTATGAGTACGTGGAATGTCGTGAAACGTTTACCTGATTCGGAAAACCAAACGAAGAAAAGGAACGGCGAATTGCTCCCCGACAGCAAACGATGTCTGATCGTAGGACCTTCGGGGTGCGGAAAGACGACACTGCTCATTGATAATTTTATCCTCGCACCCAATTGGTTAGACTGGGAAAACAGACACCTCTACGTATTTTCGAAAAGTCTCGAACAACCGAAATACCAGCAACTTATGAAACTGTACGAGGGACTGGGCATTGCAACTTTCGCATCTGAAATCATTCCACTGGACGATTGTCTCGAGAATTCCGTTGTGGTGTTCGACGACATGATCTTGGAAAATCAAAACGAGATTCGTAATTTTTTCACTCGAGGACGTCACAAAGGATTGGATTGTTTCTACCTGGCACAAACTTTTTCCAAGATTCCCAAACAACTGCTACGCGACAACGCTAATTTCATATGTTTGTTTCGACAAGACCACACCAATTTAAAACACGCACACAATGATTACGTAGGGGCTGACATAAATTACAATCTATTTTCTAAATTCTGCTCCCACTGTTGGAACAGTGACGATTTCGGATTCGTGACCATTGACATGACTCGAAAAGCAAACCATGGAAAATATAGGAATAAAATAAACGTTTATCTAGACGTCTCAAAGGCTAACAAGAGGACAATTTCAGATTTGCAACAAGAAGAAAAAAATAAAAAAAAAATAAAAAATCGAAAATCTAAAAAATAAAATTTGAAAAAACGTTCTTTTTTTTCAAACGTCTGACAAGCATATATAAATAACCATTACAACAAGAAGTGAGTGTTAGAAAAAGTGGATAGTCTCAAGCGGGTGACAGCAGAAAACTACAAGAACCGAACGTATAGGCTGAGAATTCGACGTTTCAAAAACGTTTCAACGTATATAGAAAAATGTCAAAACGTCAATTTCAAGAAGAGGACAATCTCATGTTGCGGGAATACCTCGTGAAGCGCTTCAAAGGTTGGAAATCCGAGAATCGCGGATCCTACGAAGAGAAGAAACGTCAAGATCAACCTGTCATCGATGCCATCAGCGATCTAGGTAACGAAATTAAAGGTGTCACGGAACAAAATAAAAATTTGATCAACGAACTCGTACCGCTCGCAGCTAAAAGTTATGCTGTACCCACGCCCATTTCGAGTATTCCCTCGACGCCGTTCGAACTGAAGGACGTACCACGACGTCAAGCCATAAGCAGCACGTCTTCGGATAAAATCGAGTTGGGACCTTTGGCACGAGACTACCTGAGCACGGGGAAGTTCGACAAGGATGAAGTGTTCGGATTGTATCCGAGCATGGAAACCAACGAAGGCGGTGGTGTGGTGTGGAAGATTGGAAAATCGAAGGTGACCTTCGAAGGCAACGACATTAAAGTTAATTTAGGCGAGAAGGATAGTTGGACCAGGTATCCGGGTACGGTGGGACTGTGGGAACTCGTTGCCAAAAAGCAGCCGAAAGATTACACCGACGAAGATTACCAGAGTTACAAGGAAATTTTGATCATGACGGATGCCTTGTACCAAAACAACGACGCCTCGCAGAATAGGGTGAAATCGAGCAGCGGTGAGAAGTTCAGAAATCTCATCAAACCGATTTGGAACGAGGTGAAGAGCGGAAGCGGCGTCAAACGCTACAACACGTTACCCAAAGAATTCGTTTGGGTGGACGACGTGAGGAAACTCGTGGATCGATTGTTGGTGATAGCCGGCGAAGAGAATGCAGGCAATCGTAATTTCTACAACGAGAAGGTTGGCATCGTGGACATGATCAGCGCCAAACTTTCCAACTTAATCGTGAACGACGACAAGGGCATAGGTTACCTGATCAAAATCATCAACACGCTGCCTCCGAGATTCTGGAACGTGGCCGAAGGAAAGGGACTCGTGAACGACATCATCAACAAGTTACCTTTCGAGATGCATTTACCTGGCTACCAGTACTGCGGACCGGGTACGAAACTCGAGAAAAGATTGGAGAGAGGAGACAAGGGTGTGAATCCGTTGGACGCCGCATGCAAAGATCACGACATCGCTTACAACAACACTCGCACCGATCTGGATGCACGTCACGAAGCAGACAGAAAGTTAGAGCACGCAGCTTTCGAAAGATTCGTCAGCAGAGACGCTTCGCTGGGTGAAAGAGTTGCAGCACTGGGCACCACCATCGCCATGAACACGAAACAAAAATTTGGGTGGGGTGTATAAATAAATAACATACAGTAAAAAAAACAACATGTCTCGTATAACTGATTTGCCGCCCGAGCTACTGTGTAAAATATTCCAACAGGTAGTAAACGGAGATGTTAATAAACTTTTAATCATAGCGAGATCAACGCCGGATTTTCGCACCCCTTGTGAAATGGCTGTCAAGGACCGTCTTCGGGAGATCAGTGGCATGATGTGCGGTGATCTCGACACTCTTCTTTCGGCTGCAGGGGAAAAATTAAACGATAGGTTGGACGAACTGCACGAGGCGAGGCAGGGGAGAAGACGATACACGGATGATTGGCGCAAGTCGAAGCAGGAGACCGAAGAAATCATAACGCACATCATCGCGTTTTCCGAAGCACGGACTTTCTTCCTCTGTTAAAAAAAATATAATAATAATATATATACGTCTCAAAACTTGATATATATAAATAACACTCATCGTGAAAAAAAATAATCTTCGGTATATATAAATAACACACATTGTGAAAAAAAATTAAATTTCTATAACACCCTGAAATTTTTTCTCTTCGATATGACGACTGAAAAAAAATGAGTGATCTTCAAGCATTAAAACAAATGCTAAATTTTTCAGTCGAGTATGTAAAAATTCAGGAATTGGAAGTCGGCAAACCTTACACGATAACTTCCGGTTCAATCGTTTCTACCCAGTATGGTCCCAAGGTGCGTCTGTTGCTCGACGGACAATACAGTCTATTTTTACCAGATCGATACGCTAACATGTTATCCGACGAGAAGCTATCTATTTTAATCGAGAACAAAACTCGAATCGTGTACAAGGGGACAAAGGAACTTCTTGGTAAGAAAACAAAGCACGTAATAGAATTTGTGTAACGACTGCGCGGAGTATATATAAAATAACATACCTTGAAAAAAATATTACACGAAACAAAAAAAAAATCTCAGAACATTTATATATATAAATAACATACCGTGAAAAAAAAACTACACGAGAGAGGGAAACAAAAAAAAATCTCAGAACATTTATATATATAAATAACATACCATGAAAAAAAATATATAGAGCATCAACATGAAGCCCAAGGGTGTCGTGTACCAGATACCATACTCCAATCTAAAAAAATCTAGGTGCCCTCGATGGGTTACTCACCAAGATACAACGCGAGAAGAAACGTTCTTGCTTGACGAAAGGACACGGAATGAAATTACTTCTCAGCACACCACAATTGAGAAGATTGCAGCGTTCGCGGAAACAGCAAAAGATCGGAGGTTTCATATTCAGCATCCCGGCCATCCTGGCAGCATTGGGGGCCGTTGGAAGTTTGGCCGGCGGAAGCGCCGCCATCGCGAAAAACGTCATCGACTCGAAGAAGAACAAGGCCGAGTTGGAAGAGCAGAAACGTCACAACCTGGCCATGGAGAAGAAAGGGGGGAAGGGCGTCATGAGGAAGTTTAAAGAAAAGAAACAACAGCACTCACCAACCGAGACATTGAATCTCTGATCAAACCGTTACAAATCAAACACTTCAGAGGCGTTTTCATGTCCGACTCGTTACCTTCAACCGTTAAAAGAAGAGAAGGCGGAGTAGTCAACTTGGACGGTCAAGAAAATCAAGGCACGCATTGGATATGTTACCACAAAAATGACAACAAAGCATTCGTTTTCGATTCTTTCGGAGGTGTTCCACCTACAAATTTAGTTCATTATCTGAAAACAAACAAAACCTCTATATACTACAACGACGAACGCATTCAAAATTTCGGAGACGTGAACTGCGGTCATCTCTGCCTCTCCGTGCTCGCGTTTCTCTCTAAAATAAATAACCCTACGATCAAAGATTTCCAGAAAGCATTGTGGAACCTGAAACAGCATCACGATGGGCGTGTTCCATCTCACGAGCGAATCTTCGATCTTGAAACTCACGCTGCACGACGACATCGTCTATCCTAAATCCGTAGCTCTGCGTGCATTCTACAGCATGTACCTCATACCTAACGTCACGCAGCACAACAAAATTAGCGTCGGAAGCGAACATATTGTCGTCACGCCAGGCCAATACAATCTTTCTACTTTGCAAGCTCAGTTACCCAAAGGCACGTATCTTTCTCAAAATTCGGTCACGCACAGAGTGGAAATCGTGTCCGCGACGGAGACCGTGGACCTGGGCACCTTGGGAGAACTTTTAGGTTTCGAGAACGACACAAAACTCGAAGCTGGCATCAAGCACGTAGCAACCAATATTCCTAAATTTCTAGCCATCGAAACTTTGAACGTACACTGCAACGTGGCGGAAGGCATGATCACGAAATCCTCGGACGGGGGGTTGTTGGGAAGTCACAAGCAGACGGGAATCATAGCCACGTTCAAACCCAGTTCCGAGTTCATGGAACCGATCGTCTACACACCCTCTTCGCCGATCTATTTTCCAGTATGTCGCAACCGCATAGACGACATAGAGTTGGTGGTGACGAACGAGAAAGGAGACGTTGTGGATTTCGCAGGTGCAACGACCACTGCCATCGTGGAGATCAACGTATAATAAATAACACACATAGTGAAAATGGATCAAATCGAAAGTTACGAGTTGCAATCTTTCCCTCCGAACCGTCGCACGTTCGCCAATTTGAACGAAGCGAACAGGGAGATCGAATACGACGTGGACGTAGGCGACGGGTTCGTTCATCCTCACAGAGCGGACCTTTACATTCAATTCGACGTGGTGAAGAAGGAAAGCGGAGAAGCGTTTCCGCCCAATGCAAATTTGAAACTCGTGGACAACTTCGTGCCTCACCTGTTCTCGCAGGTGGAGGTGAGGAAACACAACACCGTCATCGACAGAATCGATTATCCAGGCATCACGTCGACGGCAGTGGGAACATTGAAATTATCCAAAACGGACGCGGCATACTATCAGGCGGGAGGATTCGAAGCGGGGACGAAAATATCGGCGAGAAGTCACACGGTACTCTTTCCCATGCGTCTGCTGCCCGGTTTCTTCTCGGACTACAAGGAGATCATGTGGAAGGGAGGACTGAGGATCACGTTTCGAAGAGCGGCCAACGACAACGACGCACTGATTCGATACACCAACTTGAACGCAGACGGCACGCCGATAGCCAACACTTTACCCGAAGCAGCCAAGTGCGTCATCCGGAGCATGGAGTTGAGAATGCCGATCGTGGAATACGAGACGAACTACGCCCTCAAGTACAAAGCGGAGATCTTGAAAAGTCCGCAGGTACCGATTCACTTTCACGGTTACCAGTGCGTGCAAAAGTTGGCGTCCGGAAGTCACATGGAATTCGACGTGACGACGCAGTTCAACAACATACAGTTCGACATGCCAGATTTCGTCGTAGTGCTCTTTCAGACCGGGCGCGATAAGAATCAGGAAAAAGATTCCAGCAAGTTCGACGACTGCAAGATCAAGAACGTTTATCTCAAGAATGGTAGGAACGAAGTGTTCCCGCGCGAAAATTACAACCTCGACATGACCAAAGACGATTACCTCAAACTTTACGAAGCGTTTTCTGCTTACAAGCGCGTGACCGAGGGAAGCGTGGACATGTACTACACTCCCAGCGAATTCAAAATACGCAGGCCGATGTTCGTAATCAATACCACAAAAAGAAAGCAGGTGGTGGTCAACGATCGCACCAACATCAAGATCGTCTGCGAGTTCCACGACGCGCTGCCTGCCGATACTCTATGCAGCGTCATCCTGGTCGCAGAGAAGTCCTTCGTCCACGACGTGAAGAACGAGAGGGTCACGGAGCAGTTTAAAAAAAAAATCCTAAAAAAAATTGCCACATACTAAAAAAAAAAATCAACAAGGTTATATAAAATATAATGTAAGTTAGTTCGGTGTGCTAATAAAAAAAAATAATAGGTCACTGAAGATCGTAAAAAAAAATCGTAAGATAGGTTAAGTTATATCACGTAAGATCGTGATCGAGTAAGATGTTGGCAACACTGCGAGAAAATAAGGCTCTTGTCTTACAAGAGCAAACCATTAAGTCGAGCCCACACTTTCGGTTGGTGAACTCTCTCCATTTGGGTCTACTACAGTTCGGTGTGCAAATAAAAAAAATGATAGGTTAAGTTATATCACTGAAGATCGTAAAAAAATCGTAAGATAGGTTAAGTTATATCACGTAAGATCGTGATCGATTGAGGTGTTGGCAACACTGCGAGAAAATGGAGCTTATGCCTTACAAGAGAAAACCATTAAGGCGAGCTCCACCGAACCCCACTCCGAGCTCCACTTTCGGGCGTTGAATTCTCTATTTGGGTCTACTCTAAAGTAGGTCAAAGCACGTAGAGGCTCTCTCGTGTAGTTTAGCACGTAATAAAAAAAGGATAGGTTAAGTTATATCACGTAAGATCGTGGTATACCTACCAAGTGCGAGTGGGAAAAAAAGGGAAATTTTACTAAAACATCGCTAAGCGCTAAAACATCGACAAAAAATTGTCAAAATATGTCAAAAACTGATATTCGATTGGTAAAAAACAGAGGCTACAAATGCATACCTACTAAGTGTGAGTGGGAAAAAAGGGAAATTTTACTAAAACATCGCTAAGCGCTAAAACGACGACAAAAAATTGTCAAAATTTGTCAAAAACTGATATTCGAATGGTAAAAAACAGAGGCTACAAATGCATACCTACAAAGTGTGACTTAGAAACAATACACTTACACTACTCATATGCAGATGATGTAGACTTACTGGGAATGATGTAAATACAATTAAGAATAATGCTAAAATATTTTTTTCAAAGCAGCTAAAGAGATAGGTTTTAGAAGATAGCAATTAGAAATCTAAAGATATGTGCTTACAGGCCGAAACCAAGTGATAACAACTTGTTTGAACCAGTTTTCCAAATCCAAATACTTAGGAGTAATACTAACAATGAAAATGATATTAAAGAGGAAATGAAAAGAAGGCTTAATTCATGTTACTTTTCTCTTCATAAAGCTTTTGTCTCCTCGTTTCATATCTAAGGAACTAAAAAATTAAAAATATATATATATAGATCTTGCTCAGGATAAGGACAAATCGAACTTTCGGGTTCAAGAAGAGTAGAGAATTAATTAATTAGTTAATATTAAATGTAATATGGTTTCACGTATTAAACAAAAACAAAGATAGTAATAAGGTATTCATATTGACAAGGGAATTCTTACAAATTCATTCTCTTCGTAAGTTTGCCAATAGCATTTTTCATCCTGTGTTATTTCAAATCTTTAATTATGCAATGCAAAAAGGAGAAGAATTTCCATGACATGATAACATGAATTTGTACGTTGAAAGAAAAATGAAAACGAAGAGCTGTGATAAAAAAAAACACGCTTGATATTCAAAAGAAGGTGGCTCTTCCATGATAATTTTTACTTTGTCAATTCGAACAAATTCATAAACATTATCATCATTGAATGTTGTTGTTGTTGATGAGTTGGTGTTTTAAGTCCACTTTATGCACAGTATGGCTAATCGAGACTGGACCTATAGTTTAAAGTGGGATCCGAACCACTATGTGCCTCCACCAGGTATCAAACCTGGGACCCTTTGATTACAAGGCGACAACGCTACCACTGCGCCATGGGGAGGCCCCATCATTGAATGGTTGGTTACGTTGTCCCTCCGAACGAAAGATGGAAAGTATACAAGCCTGTGCCTCTTAAGTTCATCGTGGCTTGCGAAATGAAACTTCCGATGATTTTTATTTTTTAAGAACATGCATCGCTAAGGAGGTCAAAATGACAAGTTCCGTAATTCGAATAACTTGTTGATTTCATTACGAACGAAGAAGGAATGCATGGCTGTAGTATCATTACATCACAGATCATTTTTTATCTTGTTCGCGTCGATTAATCTCCTTTCGTTTCATCTTCTCCTTGTTGTTTTCGTCCACAATCGCATCCATCTATCCTGTTATTACAATCGCGACTTCTAGATTATCACTTTTTCTCCCTGTAATTTTATAAATATATATATTTTTTTCATGATCATCTAGAGAACACCAGAAAAATTTCAGCAATATCGATCACTCAAATGGATATCATCATCTTCGTCCAATACAATTCTTGAAAATTTTATATAGCACTTCCAGGAGTAGGTTGGTTAAAAAAAAAGCGACCCCGAAGATTCCACTTTTATGTTCTTCTGTCTCGTTAGTAGAG